>NC_086322.1:10093775-10754775 GCF_036172605.1 Pelobates fuscus | reverse complement strand
GAGAGATGCCACTCGGAAGGAGCTGTGGTATGAGGCCTTAGAGGAGGTACAGCGGTGGTGGAGAGAGAGTGTTGCCAGTGAAGAACAGCGGTTCCAGGTACTCGTAGCCCTGCGGAGACCCTTCCTAGGAGAACAACCCCTAGATGAGTGGGTGGAGGAACTGTGGGACCTGATTTGGAAGGAGTTGTGGCTGGATGAAGCTTACCGGGCACTAAAGTGGTACGCCACCCAGCGCAACCCCTGGATGACTAACCACTATCTGCCGGGAGGAGAGGATTATAATGGCCTGGGCTTACTGTGGGAGGCCTTTGAGGAGGGCAATGACTTTGGATGCCCCACAGAATGTCGGCTCTGGGACATCCACGACATCAGGGAAACTCTGCTGGATCTTCCTCGAGCGGACGACCTGGGTCCAGACCTGATTCATCTAGTCACAATGGAGTGGGAGCTGGAGCAGAGCTACCAACATCTGTTCAGCTTAGCACAGCGACCAAGTATACTACCAGGAGTAGGGACCAGTCGGTGCTCACTCCCCAGTGGCAGTATATTTTGCAGGTAGAGGAGACAACCTGTCTCTCTCCCCAGCGGCGACCTGAGTTCCAGGAGGAGGAGATGGTCGGTCCCTCCACCTTACAGCAACAAGCGTCCTGGGGAGGGGAGGCAACCGGCCTCCCTCTCCCACAGCAGCCAGAGATACCTGAGGTAGTGGACCTCATAGACTGGTCCTGGGAAGACCCACAGATGGCAGGTGGAGATGGGACCAAGGTCTCTCTGCCGGCCCTACAGGGATGCTGGGCAGCTGGCCCAGATCCCCAGTGGCAGTATACTTTACAAGGAGAGGAGATAACCGGTCTCCCTCACCAGCGGCGGCCTGAGTTCCATGAGGAGGTGATGCCCGATCCCTCCATCTTACAGCAACCAGCGTCCTGGGGAGTGGAGGCAACCGGCCTCCCGCTCCAACAGCAGCCGGAGATACCAGGAGAGGGTGACCCCCTCTCCCAGTATCTCCAGCTGCTAACCACACTGGCGCAGATGGGACCACGGTCTCTGTGCCAGTCCTACAGGGATGCTGGACGGGTGGTCCAGATCCCCAACCTTCCCCACAGGGATACCAGGAGGAGGAGGTAAGCGAGCCTTCCCCTCCCCATCTGCATCCCGACCAGGTCCTGGGGGCAGTGGATGAGCCTAAGATACCCACTGACCCCTTCCAGCAGAAGAGCTGGCATCCGGGCAGAGTGCTGCTAGCCTCTGCCCTCCCTTTTCCTCTTGTCCAGAGCCTGATTTACCGCAGGCTACCTAAGTGGAAGAGCTGGCAGCAGGGCAGAGCGCCGCTGGCCTCTGCCCCCCAAGTAACCCCAGCTGTCTGCCTAGCTGCGCCATGGAGACCGAGGAGGCTGAACTGTCCCGCTACAACCTGGGACCTACAGGCCAGTACCGTTTACTGTGGGGATGTTACTCTGTGAACTGTTTACTGTGGGTGGGCTGCCCGACTAACCTAGCTACTGACCGGCAGAAGGTCAGGTACCTGTTTAGTCTTCCCCCCAAAGGAAAGATGTGTGACGAAGTGCCCTTCGCCACTTGGGCCTGGAGAGGACTAATTGCCAGCCTCCTGCCATGTGACTATGGCCCCTGTGCTGATAGCTGTATTTTACCCTGCAGAAAGGTTTAGTCGTGTATTTCTGCCGGGGCATTCGGGACTTTCAGTATGTGAGTAGTGCTAACCCAGATAGCTATGCCATGGAGCCTATTCGTGTAACAAAAGGCTATAGAAAAGACTTTGACTCCATGGCAATTGAACTGTATGTATGTGATCTGAGCGCCATTCGGTAATAATGTGTGCTCAGATCTAAGCTATCTGGGGATATGTTGCATGTATATGTTTTATGTAGTAATTGTAACATTGTGTAATTTTATGTCTTTTTGTAACCATGTGGTTAATGGAGTCTTGCCTCTGTCCTGGGAGATAAATTGATTACTTCCCAATTATCTCCAGGATAGAGAGGAGGGATTGTGATGTCACTGTGGGAGTGTTTTGTTTGTATTGTCTGACCCCACCCTTCCTTGTACTATAGTAATCTATGTAACCTATTGTATGTAAATGAGGCTGTTGTGCTGACTTGCATAAATAGTTCTGCTTGACCTCAAAGCGAAGTGTCGTCTCGTCATTGGGGGAATTGGATTGTATGCTGATTGCCAGGAGTGTAAGCTGATTGTATGCTTTTCCTGTTCAGCTGTTTACAGCATTCATATGCTTGAGAGCATTCGTATGCTTCTCTGGTTCGGTGGTTGGGGTGTCTGCTGCAGTGCTTGGAGTCCTCAGGAAGCGCTAGGAGCATCTATCAACGGAGGTACCCAGTTGGGGTGCCAGGTGATCTGTTACACCCCCCTTATACTCTTTTCTCTCACTTTAAATCTTAGTGCCATTTAGTGATTTGGGGCACTGGGGGTAGTTGCTTATTCTTTGGTGTTAAGCGCCAATCGACCATTTTTCTGTTGAGTTTGTAATAAATCCTTTCCTATTGAAAGTTTGAGAGTTGACTCTCTCCATATATAGAGTTTTTTGTGGTTGGAAACAGTTCTATTGCCTTAATATGTACCGTGTTCCCTGACCATAATGCATAAGGTAATGTGCCTTGTGGGAACCGTACACTTTCTAATGTCAGCCACAGCAGAGAAAAAACCCTTTCGAGTGTCGAAAGACCTTGAGCGAGTAATGTAGCCTTGATTTAGATTTTAACATTTGGGACGCCTTAACCACCTTTAACAAATGGGAGCCATAGCTGGTCTTGTGCAATTCCCTCTTGTAATCCTACATGTTACAATAAGGTAGAACAAGGATCTACAATATAACACTGTCCTGAGATCATCATAAACCTGCCATGTTCTGCGATCTTTGGTAGATCATCATTTCTTATGTGCTATTCTGACATAGAAAATATAATGAAATGTATTTCTTAAGAATTACTAGATTCCACCAAACTATGCTTTTTATGACTTTATTCGTCACCCATTACCACTGTAAAGTAAGGATGAAAAGCATGCCGCCTCTAATCTGAGGTATAATCTAAGGTATAAACCTTCATTAAAAACCTTTAACACAAGGACAAGAAAATAAAAAGGAAAACCATGAAATTAAAAAAGAAAAGGATATGACAAGATGAAAAAGGATTAGTCGATCCTGAACATTCTCCTGCTGGGTACATTATTTAAATTCTATATAGGACCCAAGAAAACGAGAATATTCAGACAAACTGTTGATAATGTTCCCTCTCATCATATTACCAGTGAGGTTTTTCATGGAATAATTTTATTATAGCCTTTACATTTTTTATCAAATATTATGTTTGACAAAGAAACAGGTGTTTTACATCCAATAATATCTATTACCTTTGTTTACCAAACACACAGATTAGAAAGTACAGGTATACAAGGAGACGTGCATTATTCAACATGTTAGTACATACACAGAAGTAAATCCTCATTCTGGTTACTAAGAAGGTATGTACAGGTGAGTGATGCCTTTTCTTTGGTAACAATTTTATGTGAGCTAAAATACCAAGAAATAGAAAATAAAATTGCAGACTGAATTGAAGTGAAAACGAGGCTTGAACCAAGCCTTCAAACAATGAGTTCCAGCTGATCAGTCTCCACACGTATAGGCTGACGGCAAACCGCGGGAGTCTTCCGGCAGTCTTGAAAAGCGAACCACCAATTCTTTTGGATTTCATCACCACAAGGAAAGGAACTTGTGCCTTGTTCCTCCTGAAGAAGTTCATGCTTTTAGTGTTTTAGAGTTTCCATTTTTTATGTTTGTTTATTTGTATTTGCCATTGTAACGGAGCTCCGTGTACTCCGACCGAGTACCCTCCGTTGATGGATGCTCCTAGCGCTTACAGAGGACTCCAAGCACTGCAGACGACACCACAACCACCGCAGGCTCCACAACCGCCGTAGCTTAACTGGAGCCTCGCCGTCTTCCTTCCACCCTGGATTGGATTCTGTCCTCCAGGACCGTGTGGGGAAGACCTCTCCTCCAGGAGAGCGTATCCTGAATAAGCTCTTAAAAGAGCCAAGTGATTAAGCTCAGGGGAATATGCAGAGCATAGCAATCCCCAGTGTGATATAGCAGTTCCCTCCAATAACGAGACGAGGCTACGTATTGAGGGTCAAAAGAGGTCTGAGGTCTGGAACACCCAGCCTGCTTTTTATTACAGTCAGGTACAAACAGACCACACCCAGGGGGAGGTATAAAACAACCAATAACAGAATAGTACAGCCCACAGGTTCCCTCCCCTCTGCTTGGGAGATAATTGAGTTTCCTACTATATCTACTCAATTATCTCCAAGCTAAAACTTACACATTTTTATGCACTTTTATAACTTTCCCATTTTACATAGTACATTTGTTACGGACCGTTTCAGCATAAAAGGGGAAAAATCCGTTTAGGCGATAATCCCCTTTTCCCAGAAAGGCACAGCTACTGCAGAACATCAAAACTCACGAACTGGATATAGGTGAATAAGGTAGCACTCCAGCTGGAACCTCACGAATAGCTGCTAGCAGATGAATAGGAAAAGCAGACATCAGCTTACACTCCTTAGCAATCAATCTCCAACAGCATACAGTGAATCCCCCCAAGAACGAGACAAGGCTCCGTGTTGAGGGTCAAGCAGTGGTCTCAGGTGCTGGGGCACCCAGCCTGGTTTTTATTACATGAGTACACATACAGGCCCCACCCAGGGGGAGGCATAAAATAACCAATCACATACATGGTTCAGCCCACACATCCCCTCCCCTCAGATAACATTAAACCCAATTATCCGGTACACTTTTCCAGCCAAGTTCTGGATGTACCCCAAAAACAGGGGGTACACCTTTAAATCCAGCATCGCTGGATAGCCCTTATTCAGGGAGGAAACATATCCAAAATTCAAGTCATTCGGATGAACAGTTCGGCAGATATGGGTTTCCAAAGATTTGACCGACCGCATGGGTAAAGTATCCGAAAACAGTTCCATGCATTTTGGCCCTGCGGTCGGTCACAAACAAGGGAATGAAAACAGACGAATTGCCTGTGTTATAGAGCCTGGAGAGGGTTTGAATGAATTCCCTTGTTTGTGGGGTTCTTTCTACCGAACGGCGGGTCATTCGGTAGTTTCCATACGAATTTCTGGAAGTATGGAGGTCTCAGCGGTGTTTGCCTAGTCAAGTGTCCGATTTTAGTTCCAGACACTCGACGGCAAAACACCGCTGTTCGGTAGTTTAAGATGGCCGCCGCCACGTGTTTGTTTCCCGAATGGCGCCCACCCAGAGGACAAAGAATACATTACACTGATTGCCAATTACCCTTTTGAAACATTGTTGCAAACTGTAATTGGAGGCACACTTATTCCTGGGTGGTCTGGTTCGGTAGTTTCACTCAATATAATGAATGGAGTGATTCTACCGAACAATCAGATGAATGCTGCATACATATCACCCAGGTTAAACTTAACACATGAATACATATACAATATTACAGGCAGTACACTAGAATATGCTTCACAGTCTTAAAGGGACAGTAGTCCCAACAGTCCCAATCTGTTCATAGATGATTTTAAAGGGCCAGTAGCAGCCATATACATTATTACATGCCCAAATATAGTTTTTATAGAGCAATATGTCCAGGGGCCGTAGTCCAAAGGCAGCAGGCGGGCAACCAGGCTCCTCCAATACAATGTGGCGAGATTGGTTTCGTCACAACATTAATAAAAATTACATTTTTATAATCAATCCATTCAGGGGAACAACGTATTAAAAAATGGCACGAATCAGACCAGGGGTTCAAAAGTTAAGGGAAAGTCCTTTGTGACTAAATTAAGCATGGCTTTCCGGCTCAGGATGGTTTTACAGAGCCCTCTCTCCTGGAGAAGTAATCCAATTACCTCCCAGGGCAGAGATAGACTCCATTGAGCACATGGTTGCAAAAAGACATAAAACACTTTAAAATACATAAAGTCCCCTTTTACACATAACACACAGACATTTCACATATCCCCAGATAGCTGGAATCTGAGCGCACAAAACTACCGAATAGCGCGCAGATCCTATTCACACAGTACAATTGCCATGGAGCCGAAGTCTTTAACTACACGAATGGGCTCCATGGCATAGCTATCTGCGTTAACACATTCCCATAAAGTCTGGTCCATAGTCCAAAGGCAAGAGGCGGGCAATCAGCCCTCTCCAAGGACACGTGGCGTGGTCGGTTTCACCACACCCAAATGTAAGTTTTACAGGGCAATACAGTCCAGGGCCATAGTCGCAGGGGAGGAGGCAGGCAAGCAGGCCTCTCCAGGACAAAGTGGCGAAGGGCCGACCTATGACTAGGACCCAGCTTCCGGTGGGTAGACCTCTCTTAGTCCAGAGAGTGAAGCAGGAACAAGCTCTTACAAGAGCTTAGTGATTATACTCAGGGGAGTATAGTGATCATAGCAATCCTCCAGAGTGTAGTTCTCCAATCCCCCAAAAATGAGCCTAAACATCATGAAGGTGCAAGATGATCTGAGCTTTAATGCTTCAGGTTGGCTTTTATACAATTCTTCAGGCCAGAGGAACACCCCCTGGACCTGATGGGGTACAGGAACACAAAGGACACAAACCAATCAGAACAAACATACAGTCTGTGACACTCCCATGTACACAGCACACAATCCCTCCCCTCTGCTTGGGAGATAATTGAGTAAAGTCAGTCAATGTAAGTAACTCAATTATCTCCAGGCAGAAAAAACTAATTTTTACAAAGTTCATAAAACACCCCAAAACATAACATATCCCCATAAAAGTCACATCCCATGAGAGCCCTGATTTGGGTGAACACCATATCCAAATATCACCCAGATAAGAGCAGGAGTTCAGGTAATTCCTGGAAGTCTCTTTTTGACCCCCCATGCACATGGTCCCATGCCCAAAACAGTTCCAGAGAATTAGGGCTACCGGTCGGTCTCTCTGTCTGGAGTACAAAAGTACGTACTTCACAGGAACAGAGTGTTTTAAAGTGCAGTGGGCAAGGTATATTGCAGGACTCATGGTCCTGAGGCAAGAGGCTCACCAGCAGGCCCCTCCAAGAACCCTTGACGAGGTTCAGTTTGTCACAGGGCAATAATCACTGGGTAGGAGGCTGGCAAAGAGGCCCCATCCAAAAGCCAGTGACGGTTACTTTCGTCACAATATTGATTAAATATATATATGTATGTGACAAAATCCCTGTTTTATGGATACCCTTTTCGTATGCCATTCGTGCATTTAGCATCCTTTATTCCTGTTACGGTTCCCCAGGGATAACGGGGTTAAAACCATGTAAAATGCTCCTTTCCCGAATACGAAGGCAACTACCGATCACTCCAATCAGCCGAACAGGAACCACACGAATCATACATCCTCCAAACAGCCGAACAAGAATCACCATATGAATAAATCCCCCCAAGTACGAGACAATGCTCCGTATTGAGGGTCAGCAGGAATCTGGTTTATTATGGGCTACCTGCCCGGTATTTATGCAGGTTTTCCACCAGGTGGACACTCCCCTAGGGGACCTGGTGGAAAACTGGGACACATATTGTACATTAGCCAATCACAGGGTTGTAGACATAAACACTCCTCTTTTACTGTATAGGATCCTCCTCTCTGTCCTGGAGATAATTGAGAAGTAACTCAATTATCTCCGAAGACAGCGGCCAAACTCAATTTTATTCAGAGTAACAAAAATACATAAAAATACATGATACAAAAACTACCGAACACAATAGATACATTCAACACATCCCAAGATAGCTTGGATCTGAGCGCACATTATTACCGAATGGCTTTCGTTATATGAATGGCACAGCTATCTGGGATAAGTCTATTCGTGAAATAAACTACCGAACGAACCGGCGTTGGTATGCAGGAAAATAGAAGAAGGGAGGTCGGCGGCTTTCAGCGGTGTTCAGGAGAAACAGTGTCCGTTTTTAGTTCCATGAAATCATCAACGAACACCGCTGAGCATTTGTATGTCCAAGATAGCCGCCGCCTCGTGGTCGGCATACGAACGGAGACCACCCAGTCGGCATTTGACAATTAGGAAGTGTCTGCGGTTAACCACAACGTTCTAATGGGGTCAAGAGGTTAACCAGCAGCACACTTCCATGCTGGGTGGCCGGCCGTTCAGTGAATTGTTTGGTAGAAATGAAACAAGTGTGGGGACCGTACAGACAGGGAAATAGCCGAACAAACAGACGAATGAGGGAACAATAAACGTATTTCACAGGCAGTTGGTTCTGTCACAATTTCCTTTTCCATTTAACGAACAAACTAACGAACAGTCAGACCACACACAATGGGAGTGTGCAGCCTGTTAACCTCTCAGAAGCTGTGGCTAATCACAAATAATTGACGAACAGCTGGGTGGTTGCCGTTCGTATGAATGAACATGTGGTGGCGGCCATCATTTATTGTCGAACACCCAGCAGTGTTTGGTCATCGACCGCATGGAACTGTTTTCGGTCACTGTTTCACACGAACACCGCTGGGACTTCCAAACTTCCATCTCTTTGTTTCTGTTCATACAAATCTTGCGTCGTTCGGTACATTAAGAACTCACGAACTAGACCGACCCTAATAGTTACAAGCCATGGAACTAATTCTGGACAGATTTATGCCGAACGGTCAGTGAAAACCCTTTAACTCCATGGCGATTCAACTGTGTTCAAGGGATCTGAGCGATTTTTCTGATATATTGAGGGCTCAGATCTAAGCTTTCTGGGGATATGTCGAATATGAGGGTTCAGTTATGTGAAATATGAGTTATGTCTTTTTTTTTTTTAAATTTGACACATGTTATACCATTTATAGAAAACATAAGGATGGGGGGGATACAGAAGACAAAAATGGGGGGGGGGAGGGGGTAACATCCAAGTGCCATCCATCAGTTAGAAGAAACTGTTATGTTCCTGTACGTCCAGTGGTTTGATCTCAATTATGTGTCTGTTAATCCACCCATTGTACAGCGCTACGGAATTTGTTGGCGCTATATAAATAATAAAATAATAATAATAATAATAACGTATAACTGAGAATACATAACAAAAAAATATATATTTTCTGTACCTGGAGATAATTAAGTTTACTACGACCGCTTAACCCAATTATCTCCAGGATAAAGAGGAAGGTTTTTACTGTTTTTGTGGGAGTGTTTCACATTGTGTTGTATTTTGATTGGCTACTGTAAATTGTGTCCAAGTCCTCCACAAGGTCCATGTGGGAGCATCCCTTGCTGGATGACCTGCACAAAAGGCCACCATTAAACAGATTGTTTTACCCCTTCATGCAGTCTTGGCTCATGTTTGGGGGATTGGGAGCTATAATTCACTACACCTTCTGCTGTACTTGGATTTCGGGAGATTCTGCATGGATATACTCAGCCTGAGTATAGGGGATCCATTACAATATATATATATATATATATATATATATATTATAAAATAAATAAATATGTAAATACGTTAAAAAATAAAAATAAAAAGAAATAATTAGAATTGAATAATTAAAAAAAATATATATGTTTAATTTTGTTCTAACTGTATTTTGATATTAATATACATATATTGATATCAAAATACACGTAGAACGAAATAATATACATCTCTATATACACAAGTATATACGTATATATCACTATATATATACCTATATATACATAAAAATAATTGTAAAAAATTATATATATTTATATTATTCAAAAGATTCCTTTTGGGGTTTTGCTTCTTTTTGCCACCTTAAACTTAAAATGTCATACAACACCATCAAACCTTATCTCACAGGCATTCCACACCATATGCTAATCTTACAACCAAACAACGCAAGTTTCATGGCCTCTCACCAGATTAAGACTATCCTCAGAGGCATTCAGAAATCTGAACCTACACGTACATCACAGAGGCTACCCATAGACAACCATATCTTCAAAGCATGGTCTAACCTGCTTGATTTAAAACCTTTTGACACCAACACAAATTCTGTCATCAAAGCAGCCATATACATAGCTTTCTATGGATTCCTAAGACCTAGAGAATTCACTACAACCAACGCGACACAATCTACTCCTATTCTCCTCTTTTCCCACTTAACAAAACACATGGATCATTACATTCTGACTCTACCTCACTCCAAAACCAGTCAGCATGTACCAGTAACAATAACATACTATCCCAGGCACAACAGGTGGTAATTACACAGTTCCCCCATCTCACTCTCTTCCGACCACTGTTCCACCGGGCGGGAAGGGAGCTTAACGTATACGGAACCCTACTCTCATTAAGCACAGCAGTACCATATGCTGCAATGTAGACATTATATATTATACATACAGCACATTCCTGCATGGCCACTCAGAGGATTGCACTCACATAGGCTACAAGTTGCAGATGAACACAACTTTAATTACATGATGAGGCCCCAGGGAGAGTGCACAGCTTAGCGGACAGGGGCACATGTATGAGTGTGGGATGGATGATGCATGATTGGATATATTCTACATGTATGAGTGTGGGATGGATGGTGCATGATTGGCTATGTGCTACGTGTGGGAGTGTGAGATGTGAGGAAGTGGGTGGTGACAAAGCAGACTGACCTCAGTGCCACTTAGGAGCCGGGCCAGCAACAAGTTTCCTGCGATCCTCCTCCTCCTGTTGCTGGGCCTGTAGGATATTCCGCCTGTGGCATGGACATTGAGGCTATCTTGTCTGCCCTCAGGGCTAGTGCTGCAGCAGACAGTGGCCGGCAGCTCCGCGAGCAGTTTGGGCGCCTGCTCCAGCCACAGCCGCCTGGCGATGTGGCTCCCCCTCCCAGCGCTGTGGCTCCTCCATCCCTGCCCCCTGCGGTACCCTCCCTGGGTGGCCGGTCCAGCGCGGGTCGGCGCACCCGCCCTCCGGCTCGGCTGAGCCCAACTGCCTCCCCTGGGGCCCGGTACAGGAGCCGCAGCCCAGGCCCCAGGCAACAACAGGCCCGCATGCGGGAACCACGTGGCGCGCGGCCTGCAACTTCCACGGCCGCCCCGGTCTCTCCCGCGGCTGCGTCCAGTGTGGGCCGCCGTCCTCAGCGGCCATCAGGTGCTCTGGCCAGGCGTTCGGCCCGGGTGGTGAGAAGGATGCCGCCCGGGGCCCCCACCTCACGGCTGGCAGTCGTGAGTAGGCCCATGAGGGCAACGCAGAGTGGGCCTCTCCTACTGCCGACGGGTGTAGGGGGGGTTTCTTACCCGGATACTGGGCTCTCTGGCCCTCCCCTCCCTCCCCCCTCACTAGTTCTCCCTCCTCCTGGGGGGTCCGCTGGGTGGGGGTCCCCCCCGTCTAATTTGGGGGCGGGGGTGTCCCATGCGGTCCCTGGGCCTCTGGGCCCTTTACTGCCAGTCCGGGTTATCACTCCTGGGGACCTCTTCTGGGCCTCCCCCCTCCTCCTGGCCCTGGTCCCTCTCTCTATCTCCCCTCCCCTGTTCCTTCCTTCCCTCTTAACTACTATGCCTTCCTCCCCCCTGTGTCCTCCTCTCCCCTGGCCACTGGGTCTCACCTGCCCCTGGGGTCCCCTCCCCCACCCACACCTTACCTGTGTCGGCAGCCTCCTGTGCAGGGGCATGGGCTCACGATCTCTTCACTGCTTTCTCAGGCTCTGGGTGCTATTGCTGGATCCGTCCACCAGATGGCGCCTGGAGCTATGGTGAATATGGACACTGCTCTTCCTGCCATGGAATCCTCTTCACAGGTTGCTGCTGCTGCTCTGGTGCCACCAGCGGGTCCTGGGGCACCGCCAGGTGAGTCACATGTCCCTGCGCTTCCTGGGGCGTCCACGCTGGTTGGGTTCATATCGGGTCTGCGGGAGCTTTTTTCCCAGTGGGAGCGAGGGGCGCTAGCGCAGGGGTCCCATGGGTTGGATGGTCAGCTGCGTTCAGTGTGGTTCCCTCCATTGCTCCAGACGGGTTCAGCCACGGGAGGGAGCACGGGTTCAGTTCCTGGCGCAGAGGTTAGCGTTCATGCAACTCTGCCTCCCATGCCCGCCGCAGCCACGGGGGGGTGGCGACGGGGGGGTGCTCGATAGTACAGCGGGCGTTGCTGACGTGGCTAGAGGGGCAGCGTATATGTGCTGGTCGGGTCCCCTTGGCTTGCATCTCAAGCCCGAGGTCAGGGACAAGATCTGGAAAGGGGAATTCGGGAATTCGAGATATTTTACCTGTTGCCCTTAGAGGATGCACCTCCTCTGGGGGACAAGGAGGGAAAAGAGTCAGACAAGGATAGGGAGAAGTCCGTTACAGGAAAATTCCGAAGACTTTCGGGAACTGGGTGCGGGCGTTTTCCATTTTGGCGAGCGTGATTGGGGAAAAGGCTCCCCAGCACTGCTCAGCACTCTTTTGTTATCAGGACACCATTTGGAACGCGTGTCGGGCCTATGGCGGCCTGGGTTGGTGGCGCTATGACAAACAATTTCGTCAGCGGCTCGCTGTCCGCCCCTCTATCTCGTGGGATCAGATGAACATTGGCCTGTGGCTGTCCATCATGACTCGCCCGGCGGCGCACCAAGGGGGGACGTCGTCCTTTCTTGGGGGGGTTGATGGGGGGGGGTGGTTCTGCCCCATCGGCCTCACACAGGCAGCCGGGCTGTTGTTGGAAGTTCAACGACAGCCAATGCAAGTGGGGAGCAACGTGTTGTTTTAAACACGAATGCTCCCATTGCGGTGGTGCCCACTCGGCATCCCGCTGCTTTAAGCGAGGTAAGTCTGGGGACAAAGGTGACGTGGGGACTAAGGGCGAGGACGCCAGTGGCCGTGGACGTGATGCGCCCCTGGCTCGGCCGTTATAGGAACTGCCGGGCCGCGGGGTTGCTGCTGGAGGGGTTTACCCAGGGGTTTTGGATTCCCTTCTCGGAGCGCCCCTCCTCCGGGGCAGTCAGGAACTTGAAGTCGGTGTTTGATTTTCCTGATGTTGTCCTCGAAAAGCTCCGGAAGGAGGTTTTACTAGGGCGGGTGGCGGGGCCGTTTGAGGCCCCTCCATTGTCCAACTTGCGGATGTCTCCCATGGGAGTCGTGCCCAAGAAGGAGGCAGGAAAATTTCGCCTGATTCACCACTTGTCGTACCCTCACGGGGGCTCGGTAAATGATGACATCTCTGCAGAGCTGTGTCGGGTGTCTTATGCTTCCTTTGACGCGGCTGTACGCATGGTCAGGGCGGCGGGTCCCGGGGCATTGCTGGCAAAGGCGGACGTGGAATCAGCATTTTGCTTGTTGCCGGTGCACCCCGATTGCCATCACCTCCTCGGTTGTTGTTTCCAGGGCCAGTACTATGTGGATATGTGCCTCCCGATGGGGTGCTCCATATCCTGCTTTTACTTCGAGTGCTTCAGCACTTTCCTGGAATGGGTGGTGCGGCAGGAGTCTGGGATCGACTCGCTGCTGCATTACCTTGACAACTTCCTGTGTGTGGGCCCTGCGCATTCTCCGGCGGTGGAAAGGGTGTTTGGGCGCTTCGGGGTTCCCCTTGCGCACGATAAGACTGTGGGGCCGGTAACATGCCTTAGCTTCCTGGGCATCGAGATAGATTCGGTGGCCATGGAGTGACGGCTGCCCCTAGACAAGGTGGAAGGGTTGCGCCGGGACGTGGCGGTAGCTCGGGGCTTGCGGAAGATACAGCTATGCCAGCTGCAATTGCTGTTGGGGAAGTTAAACTTCGCATGCAGGATCATGCCCATGGGGCGGATTTTTAGCAGGCGCCTAACAGCCGCGACCGCTGGGGTGGCGAGGCCTCGGCACTATATTAGACTCACGAGGCAGTTACGGGACGATTTGGACGTCTGGGGTACGTTCTTGGCGGATTATAATGGGAGGTCGTATTGGCAAGCGCAAGAGGTGTCCGGTGCGGATCTCCACCTCTATACGGACGCGGCGGATTCCGTCGGCTTTGGGGCGACACTGGGGTCACGCTGGTGCGCTGACACTTGGCCTGGGGACTGGTTCGCCTCTGGCCTGACTAAGAATCTGGCTTTCCTTGAGCTTTTCCCCATCGTGGTGGCGTTGGAGCTCTGGGGTCTGGACTTGCGGGATCGGCGGGTTGTCTTTCACTGTGACAACCTGGGGGTCGTGCAAGCGATTAACCAGCTCTCTGCCTCCTCCCCGCCGGTGGTTCGTTTGCTCCAGCGCCTGGTGCTACGGTGCCTGTGCCTTAACGTGCCTTGTAGGGCGCTGCATGTTCCGGGGGTTCACAATGTAATTGCGGATGCTCTCTCTCGTTCGCAGTGGTCGGAGTTCCGGGCAGCTGCGCCCCACGCGGACGAGGATGGGTGCCGGTGTCCGGTGGAACTATGGTCCCTGGGCTCGACAGGCTGATGGACCTGGTTTGAGGGTCTGTATCGAGTTCCACTTGGGCCAGAAACTCGAAGGTATGGGCGGAATGGCTCGAGTGGGAGACAGGTCTGGGGGTTTTCCAGGATACGCCCGCTCGATTGCGGGGTTTGTTGCGGCTATTGAACACTTGGGTGTCGGTGGGCATGTCGCCTTCGGCGGTGTCCTCACGCCTGACTGGGCTGAGTTTTTTCTTTAAGCTGCAAGGGTGGGGGGACGTGACCAAGGAGTTTGTGGTGAGGTAGGTGGTTAAGGGGCTGCGTAGGGGTCGGGTTCCGGTGGATACCCGGAGGCCGGTGTCGGGGGTGCTCCTGGCACAATTGTGCCACGTGCTCCAGCAGGTGTGCTTTTCAGACTTCGAGGTGCGGCTTTTTTGCTTGGCCTTTTCATTTGCCTTCTTTGGGGCCATGAGGATTGGGGAGTTGGTGTGTCCAAGCAGGGCAACCATTGGGAGAATCCTCTTCTCGGATGTCAGGGACGGGCCGGGCTGGGTCTCCTTTAAGATTCGCCGCTCCAAGACGGATGTATACAAAACACAACGAGGGAACCGGCTGGTAGCCTAAATTGAGATAAATACAAAAACAAATATAGTGTAATAAAGTTTGACAGAAATATCATTTGCGCAATATGAAATGCACTCACAGGATCTTGGACAGTTCAGGCATATATGGTGCCTCCCCTGATGGTATGGGGGGCTGGGGGGAATTCCCCTGGACACTTCCCTGGATCTTTCCACCAAAAAGCAGGACTCCGGGTGAAGGTATGAAAAAGCGGCTTTAATTTTCAATAAAATATATAAAAAATAAATACAATAGAGGTCCTACGCGTTTCGTCCCTTCTATAAAGTATGGGACTTCCTCAGGGACCAACAATATTAAAATTACAATAAATGCAGTACAAAAAAGCATCCAAGACGGATGTGTTTGGTAAAGGTAAGTGGGTTCGGCTGGTGGCTGCCCCAGGGTTGGCCACCTGCCCAGTTCTGTCCTTCCGGTGTTTTTGCGAAGTTCGCCCTACACTGGCTGGCCCCCTGCTAGTGCATGAGGATGGGAGCTTCCTCTCCCATTTTCAGTTTGTCAGGGTGTTTCGGCTGGGGTTGGCTGCGTTGGGCGTGGAGGGTGCGGAGTTTGGAGGGCACTCCTTCCGAATTGGCGCAGCGACGGAGGCTTCTCGGCTGGGTATGCCGGATCAGGAGGTACAGCGAATAGGGAGGTGGGAATCCAGGAGGTTTGTCTCTTATGTGCGTCCTGCCGGTCTCCTGAGCTAGACTGTTTTGTTTTCCTCCCTAGGTCTGGTCCCCTACAAGGTCTGGTTGATTGGCCACTCCTATATCCACTGGGCGCGACAGAGAGCGGCAGTCTGGCCAGGGTGGTTCGGGGTCAGAGGCATGAGGTGGGTCCGGCTCCTCCCTGACTTGGTCCGGCTTTCCCGCTTGCTTGGGGCTCCGTCGGTTTTGATTATCCATCTGGAGGGTATCGATCTGGGGACCGTGCCCGTGGGGGGCCTGGTGGATATGGTCAGAAGGGACTTGTCCCAGATCTTAATCTTGTTCCCCAACGTCTCCTTGATTTGGTCGGAGGTAGTGGCGAGGAATTGTTGGCGGCAGGCCCACAGCCAGAGTGCGCTGGAACGCAGCCGCAAGAAGTTTAATCGGCGGATTGCGATGTTTGTTACAGGGGTTGGGGGAATCTCGATACGGAACCGGGTTTTTGAAAAGGATGCAGCACATTTTTTTCAACCGGATGGGGTGCATCTGACGGAGGTCGGGCTCGACCTGTTTAACTTGGCGCTTCAAGAAGCTCTGGAGCAGGCCATGGCGGGTTTCGGTGGGGGCCCCCGCTGATTTTATGCTTAAAACAGCGTGGTTTGTGGCGGGGCATGTTCTTGCCAAATAAGGGATGGTAGATTAGATAAAAAGGGGGTTAATGGCCGGGTCTCATCCTCCCCCTGTCTCTTATGGTGAACCTGGAGGAGGTACCAGGTTGGACGTGTCCCCACTGGGTTGTAAGTCGACCGGTGGGGAGCATTATGGTTGGGCCCCACCGAGCGGAAAAACGGCTGGTGGGGAGCCCTGAAAAGGAAGATGGTTTTTATTATGCCGAGGGGGGGGAGGTGAGAGCCTTGGGGAAGTTAGATTGGCAAGTACGGTTTCTTGATTACTGTATGACTGTATAAAAGTGTTTATGTTAATTTATTATGTTATATGTTTAAGGAGTTATACAGTATTTCGTGATGTTAATAAATGCTGTGGCCTGTTTTTCCCAAGAAGTTGTCTGTCGTTATTTGAAGGGGTAAGTTAGTGTTTTAATGGGGGGATGAGGGGAATGCTATCCAATGCCCACTACGTACATACAAAGTTTTTTTTTTTTTTTTCTTCTTATGGTCACATGGCCATATTTTTCCTGTAAAATACTGGGTCATTACTGATTGTATTTAATTGTTCAATGCATGTATATACTTATGTCAGATGGTAGTCACATAATTAACTTATACCTGTATGTAGGGGGCTTTCAGGTGGAGACACCTGCTGGTCAAGTTACAGAGCTACAATTTACCACTAGGTGGCCTGGATAAGTTATCTGCTGTTTAGCAATTACTGTATCTTACTGTCTGTAATCACTTGGCATGTTAGTAAATTAACTATGTCTTAATCTTTAAGTTCCACTGAAGGATGCTAGTGCGCTCTGTCAGCACAAAATTTTATTAAGACCCCCCCTTCCACGGACTCACCAGGGGCACGGAGGGTAGTGTTATCCCTGGATGGTATAGCCGCACACTACGCCAACACCAAGGGAATACTGCAGCCGGCACGGTCACTATGTCTCACCAGGGTTTGGTTTCTGGCCGGCGGCCACTTGTTGCAATACCAGCCATCCCACACGGAGGGTGGCAGTATAACTCTCGCCATAAGTACGGGATCACCCACGCACTACCTTCCTAATCAGTCAGGCAGGCAGCGGGTCATAAACAAGCACGGTGCCACGCTCAGCACACCGAGCCACCACGAGGCCACGTTACAATGATGCATAATAATCTTGACAGTGGCACGACGGTCCAACACAGGGATATACAGTTATGTTAGAGATGGTTAATTATATTATGTAGTGCATTAATTATTGGTGATATTCATATTAAAGTAAGCTACAACAAGACTAGTGATAATTGTAGAGTTGTTCTTCTGCACTATGTTGTGTTGCTGCTAGCTATTACTCTAATTTAATTAGCCCTCTGCATAACAGGCTCCCACTTAATTTGAAGTCTGGTGTTAGGTTCCTTTCCCTCATTTTCAATCGAGTTAGACTTTGTCTTGCACCTGGTAATCAGGTTACAGAGCAGCATACCGCCACCTGGTGGCCTTGTTACGTATATCTTCATATATACAGTTACTGTATCCTTTGTATGTTAGATGTATATTGCTCTATCATTAAATATTAAAAGCTCCCTGAAGGTGGTTAGTGCCTTCCGTCAGTATGATGGGTTAGCATTTTCCCCGGTTACTTTTAGTTGTCTATTTTAACCGTGTATTTGTCATTTGTGATCTCTAGGTCTGCTTTCAGGATTCATAGACCTTATCAGAGCTAATGAGTGTTTTGTTCCTACTAATTTGTCTGCTTTTCGTGGTTCAGAGAACTAACCAGAGGTCACGAGTTTCCTTACTGCCAATTGGTATGTGCATTAGGTAACAGTGACACGATTCTTAAGTCATTTGCATTACGGCAATCTCAGTAGACTGTGTAGACTGTGTAGGTCATATAAACGTACATACTGTACTCCCTTCCTGCTATTCTATGGCTTACCATCTTGGTTAGGCCTCCCTCCCTAGAAGGAAACTCAGACTACCATGGGGCAGATCCAGGTATACAAGTGGCCAACAGGTATGTTGCTCCAGCACCAGTACTCATGGATACAAAAGTTATAGGGAACCTATCATAAACGATAGCATAATGGCCATTTAGGCAGTTTCTCGGGCACTCTCTGCCGTAGAGACAGTGGTCCGCAAGGCCAACACCCATCCTCCTTGCAAGAGGTAATATGCCCCACAGGCCAGAGCATAGCTAGCCGCCTCGCTTGTTGCATAGAAAGGGCCTCACTTGTCACACCCTCACCCCAGTCCATTACTCTTCTATCTAAAAGCCAACAACCCACAGGATACCCCTCGCGCCAATCATAGATAGAGCCTCTCGAGCCACTTGGCAACTAATAGGGACTCACTTGCCACCTGTAACGGATCCTCCGTCTGACGGATGCACCTAGTGCTTCCCGAGGGCTCCGAGCACTCCACCATACACCATAACCACTGCAGACCCATTAAAATACATAACTTATGTTTCACAGCACTGAACCCCCACATGTGACATATCCCCAGATAGCTTGGACCTGAGCACCCAATATATCTGAACAGCGCTCAGATCCCACGAACATAGTCAAATCGCCATGAGGTTCAAGTGTCTATGGAGGTCTCTTTTAAACGACCGCAGTATGGATTTCCTGACTAAAACAGTTCCACAGAAATTGGCTGTGCAGCCGGTCTATTTCCCATGTTAAAGTCAGTTCAAATAGACGAACGGCAACCATTCGTGCAAATGTCAATGTTAAAGTGGCCTTCGAATTGTCGAACACCCGTTGAAGCGTTGAAGTTCAGAGAAGGTAAAGTTCAGCGGTGTTCATGTCGTTGAGTGTCCTATTTGAGTTCCATGAACTCATTGACCAAACACAGCTGAATGCGTTCAACTGAATTAAAATAGCTGCCGCCACGCCTTCATATGTCGAATGGCGGCCACTTCGACTACTTCGGCACTTCGGCTGTATCCGAAGTGCCACTTCAAAGCTGCAGAACTGCTCCAATATAATTTAAAGCCACCAAGTACTTTACAATCCAATATGCCCAAATGGAGTTTTTAAAGGGCCATACATCCCAGGGGCCATAGTCACAGGGCAAGAGGCTGGCAAGCAGGCCTCTCCAAATCCCAGTGATGAAGGTACTTTCATCACACTACCAAACTAGTGAATTATTTTGCCTCTTGGCACTAGCTAGCATACCATATACATCCTCAGTCCTGAGCGCATGCCCCCTATATATCTTCAGTATGTCCCAGGGGCCAGACAAAGGGGATGATATCTCAATCCCCAGTACTCCAGCCAGGACTGCTACCCCCACACGCAAGGGTGACACCGGTAGTCATCATTTCATAGGATCATGAATATCCCCCACATCACGGCCAAACTACGTAGGCGCAGCATCCCTTTCCAAGCTATGGCCACGAAAGCTGAACTGTTAGACCGACATTAACCAATACCTAGAATACAGACAGTGGCACATGCATTGCCAATCTTCATACTATGATTGCTTTGCTAATGTCCCCATGGGACAAATGAATGATAAGCTTGAGAGACTGGAAGCTGGAAGCTGGAAGTCCCAGGGCCCCTCAAAACCGAGATGGTGGCTCCTCTCAGTCTCGATGCGGTAATATTACACCAACCAGCTTGGGGTCTCAGGCCAGTAACCCAGCCATGTGTTATTGGCGAATCTTAAAGACATCATTGGAAACACGTTAATCTCGTCTCTCTGCTGATTACCTCCCAGCATGTCATAGAGAATCACTCCTACTCATACAGCGACATCTCAATGGTCCTGCAGGCTAGAGACCCGAGACTAAGCAAAACTATCTATCACTGACTTTGTGATTGCTTTTAGGATTTACAGGGATGAGCTGTGTTTTGTGTACCCGCATAGTTGTGTATTGCACAGACTGGCGTATTGGGGTCGTTTTTCTACGACTACCACCATTCATTTGCAACAAAGGCGTCAACAGCTCTGGCACAGTACAACGCGAGGATGGATTGGAGCCAACTGGATACAGAGCTGTTCCTTAGACACTTTGCTGGGCTAAGATCCCAAGCTTGTGCAATAGGCGAAGCAACCACACATGCCACAAACCTCTGCCCGGTTACACTGGACACTACCCCAACCACTGCCATTCCACGTGCCTCAAGGGCAGAAAGCAAGGCAGGGATAAACTTGGTCATCCAATTGTGTATCTAGGTAAACCCCAAATTGATAAACAACTTTAATGTTGGGGCTCGTGCTTATAGTGCATGTAGTTTTTACAAGGATGCTCTCATTGTTTCAGGGCACACCCGAAAGCCATGTGCCTAAGTAATACACCACGACACCGTACCTGACATCAGTAAATATGGACGCTACGGCATGGCTACTGTCCACTAACCATCTAAACATCGGTGAACCCCCTATTCTAGCTGGAGAACCCTATTGGTTTGGTCACGGGGAAACCATTTTCTGGGCATACAGATTGACTCAGTAGCCATGGAAGCAATCTACCGCAGGACAAAATCAACTATATCCGACATGACATAGACCACTACTTACGCATTGGCTCATGTAACAGAAAAGAACTGCAGTCACTGAGGCTCATTAAATTTCTCCAGGCGTATAATACCACGAGGCAGATCATTAATTTCAAGGCTCTTGCACCTTCTCGCTACATTCCTAAACGACTACAACCCCTTGACCAGCAAGCCGCCACAGATCTACACAGGTGGAACATGTTTCTCGCAAGTTGGAATGGGAGAAGCGTGTTCCTCCCTCAGGTATCTGTAGACTCCCTCACACTGGGTTTGAGGCCATTTTCGGAAACAAATGGCTTTGGGGTAGGTGGGCGCAGTGAATAAGACAGATTGAAGGGTTCTACAAAAACTCTGCACTCTTCGCGGTATACCCCATAGTAGCTGCAGCAGTGACAAGGGGCCATTCATGGGCAGGGAGACCGGTGCGATGTTTCTCTGATAATTTGGCAATTTGCCACATCATAAACAAAGGCCGATCTTCCTCCGTGATGATCATGACATTTATCAGGAGACTGACGTGGTTGGCAGCCTTTCACCAGTTTTTCTGGTATGCTATCATGTACCAGGCATTTTTAACATGGCTGCTGGCCAGTTATCTCATCTGCAATTTCAGGCATTCAGAAGGTCCCTACCGACAGCCTCACAATAGCCACTCCCCGGCTCCAAGATCTAATCATGGATTAGAAGACGTGCTGCGTCATAGCAAAGAATTGGCAAAACTGGCGTTATCAAAAAACGCGCATAACGCATATGACAGGGTTTTTGTTTAACAGGTTCATAACAGATCACCACCGGGCCAACTGGTTTGACACTACAACCTTGGTGGCTTTCGCTACTTTTTTGCCACATCAAACTGAAGCTGTCACATAACACCATCAAGTTATACCTCACTGGCATCCAACACCACATGTTTTCAACTTTTCCCAACAACCCAGGCTTCCTCACATCCTACCCCATCAAAACCATTCTTAAAGGGATATCCAAAGCAAATGGTCCTACTCCACAACATAGGTTGCCTATTGACATACATCTGTTCAAGCGTATATCAGGCTTACTGGATACTGTACCTTTTGAACCACATTCAAACTCCGTTATCAAAACAGCCATATACTTGACTTTCTACGGCTTTCTACAGCTTTCTCAGACCATGACAGTTCACTATCACGGGGCAACACAATGGTAAAATTACCTTCGCACCTCATACCTTAACAAGCAACAAGACCATTACGTTCGGAAGCTTACCCACAACTAAGACTAGTCAGATGGGTCAAACTGTGCTTATTCATTAATACCCCACTGACAATTCATAGAACCCTAGAAAGTGTTCAACGCATACCTACTTTTAGTACCCACTCACGCCTCACTCCCTCTGCTGTCACTTCACGGGGCTACCCTCACCACTTCTAAATTCATGGTATACATACGATTAATATTGACACGACTGGGCTTGAACGCCAACAAATATTCGGGGCTCTTATTCAGGATCGGGGCAGCCAAGACATTCCGGTACAGGTGATCAAAACCTTAGGCCGCTAGAAGCCATCAGCCTATGTTGTCTTTATACCTCAACCAAAACAGGAAAGAAGAAAAGCATTTGTTAAGATGTCCTCATAGATATGTTGGTATGATGTCATGTGGTTTCATAATAAATATCTTTTGAGCTAGATTGGTATTACTTTTGCCCACTTTTTTACAGGCCTACCACATACGTCGGTATCGGCACACCTACACCGACTTTGCTTATTAATGGTAGATGACTTAATCTCTATTTCATTTCCATTACTGAAATGGCCCCGAACACAAATTGGAAGGCTGGGCCTGAAGTTGTGGGAGGGGCTCTGTACCTTTAAAAGGGACTTCCCCCCCCTTTCCTACATTACCTGATTGGTTCCAGGTGTACTGCTGGACCACCCTCCACTCCCTCTATTCAACTCTATCTAAGGTAGGCCCACTTATTTACAGGTCTACCACATACGTCGGTATCGGCACACCTCAACCAACTTTGCTTACTAAAGGTAGATGACTTAATCTCTTTTTCATTTCCATTACTGAAATGGCTCCAAACACAAATATATATATATATATATACGTCAATGCTCCCGGGATATATATATATATATATATATATATTTGCAGTTATTTGTATTTTATATAAAAATAGATATATAGTATGTCTTTTTAAGTGTATTTATATATATATATATATATATATATATATATATATATATATATATATATATATTAATAACAAAATACAGTTAAAATGAAATTACATTTGTATATAAAAAAATCTTCTCAGCGCCCCCCCCTCCCCCACTCCTTACCCCTTCCCACACACCCTGTCACACACACACACACACACAGGCAGGCAGACAGCCATACACACACACACACACACAAACACACTCAGGCAGTCATACACAGACAGCCACACACAAACACACACACAGACATAGAATGTGACGGCAGATAAGAACCATTCGGCCCATCTAGTCTGCCCAGACAGTCACACACAAACACACACACACACAGGCAGACAGCCACACACACACACACACACAGCCACACACAAACACACAGGCAGACAGCCACACACACACACACACACACACA
This sequence comes from Pelobates fuscus, assembly GCF_036172605.1. Taxonomy (NCBI): domain Eukaryota; kingdom Metazoa; phylum Chordata; class Amphibia; order Anura; family Pelobatidae; genus Pelobates; species Pelobates fuscus. The sequence continues at coordinate 10,731,397 of NC_086322.1, read as the reverse complement.
AACACACAGGCAGACAGCCAAACACAGAGAGGCAAACAGCCACACACACACACACAGTCACACACACACACTCACTAACAGACAAACACACTCACAGACACACAAACACACTCACAGACACACACTAACATACACACACACACTAACATACACACACACACACTAACATACACAGACACACACTAACATACACAGACACACACTAACATACACACACACACTAACATACACACACACTAACATACACAGACACACACTAACATACACACACACACACACACACACACTAACATACACAGACACACACTAACATACACAGACACACACTAACATACACACACACACACACTAACATACACAGACACACACTAACATACACAGACACACACTAACATACACACACACACTCACCCACATTAACAAGTCTTTTTTATTTAACACCCCCCCCAGCCTCCTTACCTTTAGGAATGCTGGGGGGTGTCTCTTCCTCCCTGGTGGTCCAGTGGCTGCTGGGCGGTCGGGCGGCGCTGGCGGGCGGCTGGCGAGGGAGCACTTCCTCTGAGCTGTCTGCTCAGCTCCCTCGCGCGCCGCAGAGTGAGGCTGGGAGCCGGAATATGACGTCATATTCCGGCTCCGCCTCCCAGCCTCACTCTGCGGCGCGCGAGGGAGCCAGCCGCCCGCCAGCGCCACCCGACCGCCCAGCAGCCCGGCATGTCTGTTAGCCGCAAGGCTAACAAAACATTTGCCTTGGGCATTTGGGGGCGGCTTTTTTTGCCGCCCCCTGGAAAATGCCGCCCAAGGCAAATGCCTTGTTAGCCTTGCGGCTAACAGACATGCCGTGTGAGCTATGCGGCCGCAGGGCGCCCCCTGCACCATGGCACCCTGTGCGGCCGCACAGCTCGCACACCCCTAAGGCCGGCCCTGGTCCCAGGTCCCAGCACTCAATGCTCCCGGTCTTTTAATGCTCTGGTGCTGTCTCCAACCAAATTGTATACGATACCAGTAGAGAGCACTCAGATTCACACAACGTTCCAGGCAACGTTTCAGTCGACTGGAACGTTGTGTGAATTTGTAATTGCTCAATAAAGCAACAGATGAAATTTACCTTGAAAGACTCCTGAGTGCTCTCTACTGGTATCGTAAATAAATAAATATATATATATATATATATATATATATATTTATATATATCTTATATATATGTAAATTCATTCAAGTGTATTTTACTAATATATGTACTTATATTAATATTAAAATACTCTAAGTATGACGTTAAATATGTATATAAATGTATATATTTTATATATATATTGTGACAAACTCCCCTTTCCAAGTGAGTTTGCCCCAAACTCCTGGAGGAGCTTGCTTGCCAACCTCCTGCCCACAGATTATGGGACCTGCAGGGAAACCTGTAAAAGACTACCGAACTTGACCCACTGTTAGCACTGATTTCCCTGGAACTGTTTTGGGCATAGGGCCATGCTTGCGGTCAGGCAAAACTTTGACTTCCAGGAAATTCCTTAACCCCTGAATCTGGGTAAATTTTTGTATATGTTGTTCACACAGATTGGGGCTATCAGGGGATGTGACCGGGGTTTTTATTTTTTTTAAGATACTTTTGGGGGTTTCATAAAATTGTATGTTTTTTTTCTGTGCTTGGAGATAATTGAGTTAGATTAGTACAGTTCCAGATTCAATTATCTCCCAGGCACCGAGGAGGGATTCTATTGTTTGTGTATGGGAGTGTCTCACTGTATGACTCTTTTTTAATTGGTTTATTCACTTTGTGTCTCTGTGCCCAACATGTCCACCTGGGTGTCACCCTTGTTGGGAAACTTGCATAAAAGGCCAGTGTGCCTCCATTAAAAGACTATTCCAGCTTGCACTCCAAAACTGTGTGTCGTCCTGTTATTGGAGGGAAAGAAGATTTACTCTTGTGTCTGCTGTTCCAGCTTTCAGGGGATTAAACTGGAAAATTCCTTGTAAGGACTAGAGCTAATTCCCCATACAGCTCCAGGAAGGATCCGTTCCAGGGCCCCAGTCAAGCCACAGTGACTGTGGGCAGAAGTGCCGTGGTTTGTCCCCTGTTCCAGCTAGGAAGCGGTCCTTGGTGAAGGTACACAGCCGGGGTACAGGGAGCTCCATTACATATATAAATACATTTAATTTATTTGTTCATGTTTAATAATGTTTTTTTTACACTTCCCACCAGCAGGGAAGTGTAAAACCCAGACAGTCCCCCTGCTGGCGGATCCACAGGTAGCTATTGGGGGTCATGTGATCGCTCTTTTGAAAAGTTACCCACCTATTTGCTTCAAAAAGGTTGGGACATCATTTGCCCTTTTTGCCCTTGCCTTTTATTAGAATTTTCTAATGAACTACCTAGGTATGAATCGAACGTGACTATGCACATAGCTCTCACGGCTCATGGTGAGAGCCTGGAAATCCACTGTATCACCAACATTACCTGACCTGCTCTCGGAAATTGAATCACAGCTTGCCTCTGAACAGTGATGCAGCAAAAAATATTTAAAAATGTACTTCCAGTTTAAACTTTCCAACCTATACTCATTACCACAATTATGTAATACTTAAGAATACAATCCTTCTTCATTATTAACAATTTATTTCATAAAAACACATCGACACTATATATATAAATGGCAATAATAATAATAATTAGTGACACCATATAAAAACTTAACACACAACCCATAATCCCAATCTAAATTAAAAAAATATATATATTCCATAAAACCACTATACCTGTGCAACAAGTGTACCAATTACCATACAGTTAATACACTAGTGTATCTATTATCCATGGGAGACACATGGAGATCGGGAGCTCACTGATTTGTGTCTCCTAGTGTAACTCTTAATGATTTCTGTTGTGATATAGTTATACTTTAAGTGCCATCACATCCTCGCTTTTGATTTATACTTTTGTTACATATTGGTTAATACTCGTCTTGCAATGGAAACGAACATTGCACTACTTATTCAAGGTATCTTAACAATTATTCGGTTCCCGTATGCTCCGGTGCTGCTTATGGAGCCTTTGTGGGAGTTGCTTCTCCCATATCGGTAACATGCAAGATGGAATATTTGAAATCCGATTAAGGAGCCCAGCTTGCTTCTCTGATTCTTTGTTTCTCCTGCTTTCTGGGCCTGATGGCTTCTTACCACTAAACATCATTTTCTCTAGGTAAATAAAGAGGCTCATGTTACATATTACTATCCTCTTTTTTTATAGAAAGTCTATATATAATGGCGATCTTCCTCTAAATTTTAGGCTCATTCAAGCAGGGTCCTTATCAACCTATTGTTCCTGTCAAAATTCGTAATGTTTTATTTGTTGTTGAATTCCCTCCTTTATATTATTGTGAAGAGCTATTGTAAGTTGAAACTGTATAAATGATAATAATAATAAGAATCTTGTATGCGTTTATATATTGACAAAAAGTCGTGAGCATGCGTGTGACATGACGTCATATTCCGGCACCCAGCATCACTTCAGACAGTGTGCGCAAGGGAGCAGTGAGGAGCAGGAAGACTGAGTTCCTCCAGCGACCTCTCAGAGTCCCGGCAAGGTAAATTTCAGCAGAGTAGCTACCTGCAATATGGAGAAAGCAGATGCCTACTAGTACTCGCGGCTCGCCGGGCCACAAAGATGTCCACTCAGAATGCAAAAGGTCTGCCTAACAGGCATTCAGGATACAAGGTGTAGGTGCCTACATTAATCAGGATACAAAGGTAGTCCTTTTTAGTACTCCAGAAACAGAGGGTAGGCCTCTATGATACTCAAAATAGAACTGAAATTGCAGACAAGGTTTGGGCGTTTATGATATTTAGAATACAATGGTTTTATATCTGAAGCAATCAAAATATAAGGGATAGGCCTCCACAGTACCCAAAATACATGGGATAGACCTGTACCGTGCTCAGGATACAAGCGGGAAGGCCACCTTGCTTTATGAGGTTTACACAGGATGCAAAGGATAGACCCCTGTATCACTCAGCATATAAGATGTACCCTCTACACTACTCAGGATTCAATGGGCAGACCGCCACATCACTCAGAATACAAGAGGTTGCTTAGAGGATTTTTGGAAGGGGGGGAGTGGATTGAATCCTTGAGTGTTGTCCTGAAAAGCTATGGGACTAATTTGACACTTTTTCATTGTTAACCCCTTTTAAATATTATTTTTGACAGTGTAAATTTGGTGCAGCATGGCTCAAAATCAATACAGGATAAGGAGTTTGTAAATATAAATTCACATTCACACTGAAGTCATTGAAACATGTGTTGTCCCAATCACAGTTATAGAACATATTAGGATTTATGTTTAGGCTTCGGCCATGGTACATTGCTGGTATTGTAAGGGACTTAGGTTAACATATGCATGAGGGGCCATAGCATATAGCATTGGGCTGAGCCCCTGGTCTAGCTTCTAGTAATACACGTACTTATAGAATGCCATAATACATGGCTGTTAACAGACTTTTTTACTTCTACCTATTTCAGTTCAATTATCTTCAGATATGCAGCCAATTCTTTCATTTTAAATCACATAAATTAACAAAGAGTTCATCCACGTAAAATCCTCTACAATATCACGCGGCTATTAGATAAATGTCACAATGACAAAAAAAAACTGAAAGGTCAAGTCACCTGCAACGTTAACGCTGAATAATAATGCATTAAAAACTAAATTGCCAAATTCAGGCTGACATTCTTCACATTAACCTACTGTCACAGTTACGGTATTTTATTCTGAATTTTGCAATTCAGTTTCAATTCACCACAATGTGTTGTTTAGTGAATAACTTCATTGTTTGCATGCATTTTGTGGGGTTTGTTGAGGCAGGCCTTTTAGACCTTTTTTCATGTCCATTACTTAATATGTAGACAAGTATATTGGATATATATGTCATTTTAAAGTTTAGATATAAATTAATTTGGTCCATTTGATATCAGTCTATTAAACTAAGTGTTTTTTATTGAATTATCAGTAGCATTATATTTAATTACTAATTATTCATTATTCAATTATTTGTTGATTTGTTTTCAATTTTAATGTTTTAATTAATATATATTATATAAATATTTTATAGACAGTTGATCTTAGTACATTTATTTATCGTTATTGATATTCAATGTATGTGTATATGGATTTGTGATTTTTAAGGAAAGTGATTTAAAACATTATCATATTTAATACATTTAACATTATGGTATATTTTACAATTGGAAAGGTAAAAGCAATATACAATTTACATTAGGATTTCTAAGGAAGATTACGTAATTTCTATAAAAGACATTGTGATCTCTATTGGTTTAGTTAAATGAATCATGGTTTTCAGGTGACGTTCGCTGTTTTCATCATGACATCTCTTGAGGATTCACAATCTGTTCTGTCAATACGTTCATCTCTCGAGGATGCTGTTCGTGGATATATAATTACAGTGGCGGAACCATGACATCATGTTAATAACAGTGAACGAAAATCACACCGAAAATAACCGTGTTCTTTCTTACAACAGAAAAGTTTCAGCTTTTTCCCTCATGACAAAGTGAACTGAACTGAACTTTGTTCTTAGAAAACTTTCATCACAATTGCAAATCGATACAGATCAGAACAAATAATGAAAGCCTGCCAATTCTATTTCATATGTAATATGACATTCAAATTCAAAATATAAAAAAATAATAATAATAATACATTGTTAAGGAGCTTGGTTACATCTTACATTTAAAATCCAACTTTTATTCTAAAAAAAATTAAATTATAAATAAAATTAAAATTAAAATAAAATAAAAATGGTTTGCTTTGCATATTAATGAAAAAAAACAACATTGATAATTCAGTGGGCATCCAAAATATTTATCATCTTTGTTAATATAATGTTAAGTGTTTTTTTATTTAATGTATATGCTTTCAATTTAAATTGTATTGAATTGTTACAAATATACAGCATTAAAAAGAAAAAAAAAATTATGGAGAAGGGGTAATGGGATTTTTTTTTTCTTCTTTCTCCCTTATCGGGGTAAAATAGTAAATAATACCACTTCTTTCTGGATATACCCACTTAGTGTCTAATGTTAAGACACAGAAAAAACGGAATTTCTAAATGAAAATTTACAGTTTTTGTGCTAAAAAAGGAGGATATTCTCCAATGATTTTAGATTTATGTTTTTTGTGTTGTTATGTATATGTTTTGGTAGCAATGAGGAAAAATAAGAGTGCTTATAGAGTGGAAAAGGATGCAAAGAAGTTTAAAAAAATAACATGATAAAAATGCTTACACTCAATGTTCAGGGAATGAATACTATAGCAAAAAGAGCTTTACTGCATAAATATTTAAGCGAAAAACAATTGAATCTAATATTTTTACAAGAAACCCATTGGAGACAAACAGATAAACAGAATTGGGGAGGTAAAAGATTTCCACTTATAATTCAAGCTTCTAATAAAGATAAAAAAAATGCGGGGTAGCTGTAATATTTGGAGGAAAAATTAAAGTCCAAATTATTCACCAGATACAGGACATTAAAGGTAGATATTTAATAATAATATGTAAAATTGATTCTATACTTTTTACATTATGTAATATATACCTTCCTAATCATTCACCAGCTTCCTATTTAAAAACAATATTGGAAAAAGTTGATGAAATTAAAGTGGGAAAGTTAATATTAGCAGGGGATTTTAATGCTGCATTGGATCCTCAGATATATAAAAAACTAATGAAAGGAAACAATCTAAATCAAATGGTGATAAAACAAGCTAAAGCTTTAAAAAAATCAAAGATGAGTACAACTTATTTGATATCTGGAGAATGTATAATCCCAACGAGAGAGACTACACACATTTTCCTAAAGTTCACTTTTCTTATTCAAGATTGGATATGATATGGGTAGATCCAAGCATTATTGACATGACCAAAAAAAACAAATATTAATGAAATAGTCTGAACAGACCATAATGGGGTGTCATGTGAAATAGTTTTTGGCATACCTAAAAGAGAAGCTTATACCTGGCGTCTAAGAGATAATTTGCTCTGTGGTGAATCGAATAAAATCTATATAGAAAATAATATAAAAAATTATTTCAAAGAAAATATTTCAGATAATATTGATCCATCTATCTTGTGGTGCGCCTTTAAGGCTGTAATAAGAGGCCACTTTATCAAATTACAAAGTCAACTCGATAAAAACATCAACTAGGAAATAGAGGAGGGGAGAGTATCAGTCTCCCCTATTGAGGGCGCTAATCACTGGGACAAAAAGAATATAGTGTAAAAAAATTACAAATTTATTAATAACAATTCATATAAAATTCATGATTGTAAAACAGTACAATTACAAGACCAATATTAAAAGCCACAATCACCAACCACTAGCTCACAAGTATAAAGATGTTACCAAAAAGCCCTAGGTCGCGACTCTATGGGCTGAATATACTTGCTGCTTATTAGTGTAATCGTGATGGTGAAGTGGGCGGTCTCTGGACTGCAGTAAAAACGAAAAACAGGCTCAACGCGTTTCGTCCCGCGCCTTTCGGGACTTCCTCAGGAGCTGTGGATGCTGCTACTTCTCAGCCGGCTTCTCTTTTAAATCTTCGGAAATCTTCTATCTTCGCGCCAAAAACGCCGTCGCGCATGCGCACAACGACACGGAGTTCCGTTCAGCTACGGGTACCCTCGAGGACCAGTAGCTTTCGGGAAGTCATCGATGCGCATGCGTGGCAGATCTTGATCGCACAAAACTTTATTGGCACTGAGTATTCGGACACAATGTAACATAGCTGAAGTTACAAGTGATCCTAAACTCATCACATGTGTGCCTAATTTGCAACATTATAGGGAACCTAGAGATTACCACAAATTTGACAAATAAAATAGATTTAGCAAATAAAGTGGGAGACTAATATCTTAGTCATTAACTACAAAGACTATTTGGATGTTGGGTGTATATTGCATTTGCAGTAATCTTTACAGCCTAGATGAAATGGTAAAAACATCACTTTGTCTTATCTACCACCTGAAGCTTCTGAGGTCTATTTTTAGATTTATTGCCCCCTCCGATCAAATCTCGGTGGTCAACGCCATCATCGGCAGCCGATTGGACTACTGCAATGTCCTGTACCTTGGACTGCCTCAGAACATCATACACAAGCTACAGTTGATACAGAACGCAGCTGCTAGGCTACTTACGGGTGTGGCCCGCAATGACCATATCACTCCATCTTTAAAAGCCCTGCACTGGCTGCCCGTTCGTGAACGGGTTCTGTTTAAAAATGGTTGTTTGGTATATAAGGCAATCCACGGTATGGGACCAGACTATCTGAAGGATAAATTCACACGCTATGCTCCCAGTCGATCCTTGAGATCGGCTGATTTAGCCTTATTGAAGATTCCAAATTTTAAAAAGAAAAAGTGCGGAGGGAGGACGAGTGATGTTCAGGGAGCGCAATTTTGGAACTCCCTGCCTCTGACATTAAGACTTGAGAATGATCTACTGAAGTTCCGCCGGAGCTTAAAAACAGTTTTATTTGCTCAGGCATACGGGATGACATGACATTTTTAACCTGGTTCAAATGCATGTGATTATAATGCTGTTGTGTGCTGGATATTGTTTTGCTTGTTTTTGATTGCTGGTATGCGCATCGAGACCCTATGGGTAATAAGACTGCGTTTCTTAAGAATTTTTAATAAATAAATAAATCTACATACTGAATTAAGAAATACGACTTATATTAATAAACAAACTCCATCTCCTGAAACCTCTGAAAAAAATATTAGAACTGAAAGAAAAAATAAAGCAAAAATTTATAGAAATGACAGCTAAAAACATGGATAGACTAAAACTTAAATATTATTCCAAAGGTAACCGAGCTGATAAGATGCTATCGCAAAAACTCAGAAAACAAAAAGGACAGAACAAAGTAGAAAAAATAATACATAATGGAAAAATAGCAATAACTCCTAGAGAAATTGGAAAATGTTTTAATGAATATTACGGCAACTTATATAATATATCTCAGATTAATACAGATGATGATATTAAAAATTATTTAAAAACTATAAAGAAGTTTCAATTAACACCTATTGATAATAAACTTTAAAATAAACCTATAACTAAGGAGGAGATAACGAAAGCTATAAATGAGTTAGAAAGATCAAAAACACCAGGCCCTGATGGGTTTAGTAACTCATTTTATAAAACATTTAAAGATCTACTATGTCCATATTTGTCCACTGCTTTTAACATAGCGGCAAACAGAGGATTTTTACCAGCAGAGATGCTCAAGGCTAATATTTTGCCAATTCTGAAAAATGACAAAAATCCCACCGATATTAAAAATTACCGTCCAATATCTTTGATAGACGTTGACACTAAGCTATATGCTTCGGTCCTGGCTGCTAGAATAAAACAAACTTCTTCCATTAATTATCCATAAGGATCAAATAGGATATGTTCCAGGCAGAAATTCTTATACAAGTATAAGAAGAATTATAAACATCTTGGATGATGCAAATAGGAACGGTATTCCAGTTCTGACTCTGTCGATTGATGCTGAAAAAGCATTCGACAGAGCCAGCTGGAAATATTTAGATGCCGTCTTATCACATTATGGATTGGAAGGCTGGATTAAGAAAGCAATAATGGCTCTATACGTAAATCCAGTTGCACGCACCATTGGACCTAATATTGTCGCCCCATGGTTCCAACTTAAAAATGGTACTCGGCAAGGATGTCCCCTTTCGCCATTACTTTATTTGTTGATTATCGAACCACTGTCTGAAAATATTAGAAATAATAAGAAGATTAATGGTTATAAAGCAATGGATGAAGATCAAAAAATCAGCCTATATGCCGACGATATTCTAATTACTGTTACAAATCCTAAAAGTTCTGTAGATCATATTATGCAGGAAATAGACCGATACAGCTTAATATCAAACTATAAGCTGAACGCAAACAAATCGAAGATCCTAGATATTAATCTTAACAAAAAAACGCAACAAGAGATTAAAAAGAGCTATGATTTAATTTGGGTCAAGGAAAGTATGGAATATTTAGGAATCAAAATAGTTAGAGAGACAAATAGGATTATGGAAATAATATTTTTGGCATTATTATTGGAGCTTAATAAATGGTTAAAAGACCGCAGAAATTTAGAAATCACTTTTTGGGGAAGAATAAATGTGATTAACTCATATGTTATACCAAAGTGGAATTATATGTTCCAAATGTTACCTCTCCACATCCCAATTCACTGGCTTCAGTTAATACAAAGAAGTTTCACACAATATATTTGGAAAGGTAAGAAGCCAAGATTAAAACAATCAATATTAGTGCAAAAACTAAATAAGGGCGGACTCGCTTATCCATTTATAATAAATCATTTTAAAGCAGCTATTATTTTACATGTTTACAGAATGCAAATTGAAGAAAATAAAGATGAAGGATGGTATAAAATGGAAATGAAGGCAGGAGAAGTCCCTAGCTTAGATTGTTTAATTTGGAACATAGATAAAACGCTAATAAAGAAAGAGTATCCCAATACTATTTTGACTCAGTTATTGCATAATTGGTTTAAAATTAAAAAAGCATTTAACATAGAAAAAAGTTCCAAGTTATTTAGAACTAAATATTGTAGAAAATCATGTGGAAGATCTAAATCTTAACAATTGAAAAAAATCAGGGATAACAAGATTAGATCACTTATTGACAGAGGGAACAATCAAAACCTTTGCTCAAATAACATGCGAATACAATCTTCCATCAAGAGAGGTGTTCAATTTTTTAAGACTTAAAAGCTATATGAATACCGTATATACTCGAGTATAAGCCGAGTTTTTCAGCACATTTTTTGTGCTGAAAAAACCCAACTCGGCTTATACTCGAGTCAGAGTCTGTATTATGGCAATTTGCATTGCCATAATACAGACGGGGGGAGGGGGGGCTGGCAGAGCTGTACTTACCTGTCCTGCAGCTCCTGTCAGCTCTCTCCTCCTCCGCGACGTCCGTTCAGCACCTCGGTCAGCTCCCACTGTAAGTCTCGCGAGAGCCGCGGCTCTCGCGAGACTTACACTGGGAGCTGACAGAGGGAGCTGCACAGACCGCGCGGAGGAGGAGAGAGCTGACAGGAGCTGCAGGACAGGTAAGTACAGCTCTGCCAGCCCCCCTCTCCCCCCCACTGAACTACCAATGCTGGACCACCAGGGAAGGAGCCCCCCTCCCTGCTATGTATCAAGCAGGGAGGGGGGACGAAAAAAATTTTTATAATAATAATAATACAATATTAAAAATAATAATAAAAAAATATATAATAATATTAAAAAATAAAAAATAATAATTAATACAATAATTAATAATATATCAAAATGCCCACCCCCACCAACACATACACAAACACACACTGCATCACACACACACACTGCATCACACTTCATTCATATACACACACTGCACTCACACACACTGCACTTATACACACACTGCACTCATACACACACTGCACTGCACTCATACACGCACTGCACTCATACACACTGCACTCATATCATACACACTGCACTCATATCATACACACTGCACTTATACACACTGCACTCATACACACACACTGCATTCATTATATACACACACTGGAAATAAATATTCAATTAATATATACGCACACACACTGCACTCATACGCACACACACTGCACTCATACGCACACACACTGCACTCATACACACACACACTGCACTCATACACACACACACACTGCACTCATACACACACACTGCACTCACACTGCACTCATACACACACACACTGTACTCATGCACTCATACACGCACTGCACTCATACGCACGCACTGCATTCATACGCACACACTGCACTCATACGCACGCACTGCATTCATACGCACACACTGCACTCATACGCACACACTGCACTCATACGCACACACTGCATTCATACGCACACACTGCATTCATTATATACACACACTGTAAATAAATATTCAATTAATATAATTTTTTTAGGATCTAATTTTATTTAGAAATTTGCCAGTAGCTGCTGCATTTCCCACCCTAGTCTTATACTCGAGTCAATACGTTTTCCCAGTTTTTTGGGGTAAAATTAGGGGCCTCGTCTTATATTCGGGTCGGCTTATACTCGAGTATATACGGTACTCATCTTATAACATTAAAATCAAATTTGAGCAATTCGATTGATTTATTATTCACCTCAAAAAAAATTAATAAACCACTTTCTAAAGCTCTAATACTACATCAATTGTTAAGGATATAAACCCTACAGCTATACAGACATGGAAAAAAGATTTCAATATTGATATTAGCAATGGGGTTCTTCAATGATGGATGTTAAGAAAAACATACACTCATTAAACTTGCTAGAAACACACTTCAAAGTTTTAAATAGGTGGTATTTAGTACCAGCGAAACTAAATAAAATATATCCTTTAACCAATCCTATATGCTGGAGGTGCAAAAGTACCAGAGGCAGTTTTAGACATATTTGGTGGGACTGTCACAAATGAAAAAAAAATCTTTGGTTGACAACACAAAAGTTTATATCCAATAATCTAAAACTCGAGTTGATAATTTCCCCAGAGGTAGTTCTGTTACATTTGAACTGGCCCCGTATGACGTACGAATTAAAAGTAATTCTCATACATCTTTTCTTAGCAGTAAAAATAGTAATTGCGAGATGGTGGAAAAAAGACTCAGAAGTCCCCTGGAAGAATGTTACAAACCAACTCGAGTTTCAGATTAAAATGGAGCTGATTTTAAGCAAACAAAAATTAAGCAACAAAGTATCTGTTTGGTTAAAATGTATTGAGTTCATTGCGATAGATATTGCTGATCAGTCAGAAGTGAATCATAGTCCATGAACATTGAAAATTTATAAAACGTATAAGTTACATCCACTGCTCCTTCCACTCTACTTAAGTAATCTTACCGTATTTTGCTGCCATATTGTTTTGTGTTATATTGTAAATCTGTATGATATGTATGATACATGTACTGAATTTTTTTTTTCACAATGTCAAAAACTATTTGAAAAGGGGTTTGTATTTCCCTCTTCTTTGTAAGGAAAATTCAGTACAGATTAACATTGACTAAAGAATATACAGATATACAATTTGTTAATTGTTTAAAATGTTTGAAAATATTTAAAAGGAAAAGTAAAAGGAAAAAAAAATAAAGATTCAAAAAAACAAATATACAGCATCAACAGAGCAAAAGCTAAAAAGAATAATATAATGCTACTGCTAATTCAATAAAAAAACACTTAGTTTAATACACTGACATCAAATGTAAACCAAATTAATTTATATCTAAACTTTAAAATGACATATATATCCAATATACTTGTCTACATATTAAGTAATGGACATAAACAAATGTCTAAAAGGCCTGCCTCAACAAATTCCACAAACTGCATGCAAACAATGAAGTTATTCACTAAACAGCGCATTGTGGTCAATTGAAATTGAATTGCAAAATTCAGAATAAAATAGCGTAACTGTGACAATAGGTTAATGTGGAGAATGTCAGCCTGAATTTGGCAATTTAGTTTTTAAAACCAAGTCCCCATGCGGACATGGGGACACAGACACTAGGGTGAGGCCTAATAGAAAGCAGTTGTTGTTGGGGGATTCTATCATAAGAGGTGTGGAGCTGGACAATAGTGGTGTCGTGAGATGTCTTCCCGGAGCTACTGCTCACAGACACAGGAGACGTATTTGTAATATTGATAAGCGAGCAAAGCAGAGAGGGGAATTGGATGTACTTGTCCATCTAGGGACAAATGACTTCGCTTGCAATGAGGTTTCAGAGGTAAAGGAAGTTTTTAGTGTTTTTGCAAACGAAATACGGCAGGTTGCTTCCACACTGTCATTCTCTGAAGTTCTGCCTGTGCATAACACCCAGAACGACAGGCGGATGCTCATTAGGGACTTTCATTTGTGGCTTTGTGAATGGTGTCGGGAGCAAGGATTTGGCTTTATTTCTCATGGTAGCTCTGTTTGGAATGGAAATAAACTGTACAAAAAGATGGTTTGCATCTTTCTCAAAAGGGAACAAATGTTCTCAATGAGCAGCTCAGAGGTATTGCTAGGATGTATTTAAACTAGGAGGGGGGGGGGGTGGCAAAAGGGTGATAAAACATCAATCCAATTGCTCCCCAAAACAAGGACAGAAGGTTACTGTAGCAAGTGTGTTAAAAAATGATAAGCTTAGAGTCATGTCTACAAATGCTCGCAGTTTAGGGAATAAGATCCATGAACTTGTGGCAATAATGACAACTGATAATGTAGATTTAGTGGCTGTAGCTGAGACAGGGTATAATGAGAAAAATGACTGGAACATAGCAATACCAGGGTACTCTTTACATAGAAAAGACGGGGAAGGCAAGAAAGGGGGAGGGGTGGCCCTACATGTGAAGGATAGCATAAAATCTAGCCTAATAAAAGTTAGTAAAAATCACACAGGAGAGCACAACTCCAGCAGCTATACACAATGTAATCCAGCAGCTATACACAATGTAATCCAGCAGCTATACACAATGTAAACCAGCAGCTATACACAATGTAATCCAGCAGCTATACACAATGTAATCCAGCAGCTATACACAATGTAAACCAGCAGCTATACACAAAATAAAGTTCCTTAAAATCTTTACCTAAATAATGTTTGCAAAAATGAGTGTAAGCGCTATGTTTGATAACCTTACAGTAGGTGATCAATATGAGTATGGAAACCAACAACTTAAAACTGTGGATTGATAGTATATATATCAGACCATATGTACCACAATAAGTTTGATTACACACACAAAAAAAAAATATATATATAAAACTTGATCAAGGGTCCAAAAAGTCGTGGGTGAAAGTCTTTAAGAGGTTAATCTTGTCTTAAATGAATCAGAGGCTTGACAGCCGTTTACCGTCCACGGTCCCTGCAGTGCAAAATCCCGCCCGATCTCCGCGCTGATAAGACAGGAGACCTAAGCTTGGAATCGATGTTTGTCAGCTGTAATCCTCAGACCTCTGATTGAGAAAGCCCGGTACAGTGGGCGAAACGCGTTGAAGTGCGATCGGCATTCACAATCAGAGGTCTGAAGATTATAGCCTGACAAACAAAGCTAAGGTCTCCTGTCTGCACGAACACTCTGACTTATCAGTGCTGAGATCGGGTGGGATTTTGAATATGTGGTATCATGGAGACAAGTACCACCACTTGATGATGTACACTCTTCATTGAGCTACAGTGTATCCATAGATGTTACATCTCTGCTGCAAGACAAGATTAACCTCTTAAAGACATTCACCCAGGACTTTTTGGACCCTTGATCAAGTTTTATATATATTTTTTGTGTGTGTAATCAAACTTATTGTGGTACATATGGTCTGATATATATACTATCAATCCACAGTTATAAGTTGTTGGTTTCCATATTCATATTGATCGCCTACTGTAAGGTTATCAAACATAGCGCTGACACTCATTTTTGCTAATAAAAGTTAGTGATGCGAACATAGAGTCCATTTGGGTTACGTTAGAATTTGGTAATCACACAGTAACTCATGTAGGTGTGATTTATAGCTAAAATGACAATGAAGGGGATGTTATCATCATGGGTGACTTTAATCTTCCTGATGTGAACTGGAAAACCAAAATAGCTGGTTGTGCCAGGAGCACACATATTCTAAACTCCCTACTGGGATTGTCTCTAAAACAAGTCATTGAGGAGCCAACTCGTAAAGAGGCCATACTAGATTTAGTGTTAACAAATGGAGATTTGGTATCAGATATTACTGTAGGTGAAAGTTTAGGATCCATTGATCATTAGTCAGTTTGGTTTAATATAAATATTGGGCAGACTAGATAGGCTGAATGGTTCTTATCTGCCATCACATTCTATGTTTCTATGTTTCTATGATGCAGATATCTTGGGCCCACAAGGAATCAATGAGCAATTATGTATACATTTCTTTATTTTGTATTAAAAATGTATATTTTTTCGATGTTATATTAATGTTGCCGTTGTAACTAAAACAAACTAAAACAAATGACAAGCCATTACACCATCTGGGAGGTTGTTGATCATGTTTAAGATATCAACACATCTCCTTATCTATATTAATTAAATTTAAACCATATCTTTCAAATTAAACATCTCATGCATACTTAACTTTAGAGTTGAGCGAGCCCGAACTGAAAAGTTCGGGTTCGTACCGAACATTAGTTTTTTTGGACCCCGTTCTTCATATATGAGAGTCAAATCGAAGTGTCTAGTAGTGTGCTTATTGCACACTTGTAAACATTCTAATTGTTTTGCTGCTAATCTGCTAATAGTACATTTTGGGGCCTGTTCTTCATATCTCAGAGTCAAATCGAAGCGTCAAATAGTGCGCTTACTGCGCACTTGTAAACATTCTAATTGTTTTGCTGCTAATCTGCTGCTTACATTGGAGTTTTAAAAAGTCATTTTTTTGGGGGGGCGCTAAATATTATATTTGGGGTGTTCATTTCATATCTGAGAGTCAAATTGAAGCGTAACTTTGATTCGAATTTACTACATTGGTCACTTGTAATATTGTTTCAAAGCTACAACACTTGTTACACAGATCTAAGTGATAGAAAACAGATTGATATTTTCTACACTAGAAACTAACAAGCTGCTATATTTAAACCAGTGATCAAAAGCTAAGAGTTACTTCAACAATATTGTAATTCTGGGGCAATACCCTCACAAGTCAAACTGAGAGGTCAGTTTATAGGGAAAACTGTTGCCTGTATACAATTCTAAAACAGTTTCCATATGTCCTTTGCAGACTTTACATGCTGGAAAAAAACTGCTGTGTGCATACCGGCAAGGAGGGCAGGGTTTAGGAGTGGATGGAAGATGATGTGGAGGATGATGAGGTCCTAGACCCCACATGGAATCAAGGTCATGCGAGTGACGTGTGTAGTTTGGAGGAAGAGGCGCTGTGGCACAGAGGCACCAGCACAGCATAAGAGGGAGCAGTGTGCAAAAGTGGAGCGCCCGTACCCTAGCACTCGTCAGCATGTATTAGCTCGAGAATTACCAGTTATCCAAGTAATACATGTAGCGATCAAAGGATCCATAATAGACCTGAGCGAACCCGAACTGCAAAGTTCGGGTTCGTACTAGATTTAACGATCCATTCGTAGTTTCACAGTGAGGTGGGCAGTCCAGTGACCAGGACCCAGACACTGTCAGGATGTGACATTCACTGTAGCGGCTGTGCGCGCTTTTGGCATTGTCACCCTGCTGCTGCTCGCCTGTCTTCGTAACTTCGGCCTTCCCGCTCACCGCCTCATGAGAGTTTGCGAGCAGCAGGCGATAGTGGAGTTTCAGCTGCAGCACGCACGGGTCAGTGGCTCTGCACCAGACTTCCCTCCAATTGATCAGAGTTAAATGATTTCAAGTGGACTCATTACAATTACAGGGCCTCTAAAGAGTCCTGCATTGTTATTTGTCGTCACTACCTTCCTGCATTGGGAGTGGATTATTTGCGTGCCTGCTGCCTTCCTTCCATGTGGTAGCCGTCTCTAGAGTCAACAAAGTTCCTGCGCAACTATAATGTCAACAGCTACTTTGTGGAACAGAGTTGTCTTTTTTTATATGTCCCAATATTTTGGGGGCTACCCCAATAAAAATTAAAAATAAATTTAAAACAGTGTTGGTCACCTCCTCCTCAACCTATGGGTCATTTAGTATAAACTATGTACACATTAGCAGAGGCTTGTGAAGGCCTTTTCTCCATGCATCAGGAGTTGAGCTCAGTTTGAACAATGAAAGAGAATACTCTGCACTCCAACCCTCTCTCAAATGCATTATTCTATTGATTTTCCTGACAGCCATGCTTTAGATTTTGATTTATGTTCTTCCAAAGCTAAAATCAAAGATTCCATCTAGTGATATTTTATGACTCAGCTGTATTTTTTATTTTTATGTTATTTTAAGTGATTTCCCTATCCACATTTGTTTGCAGTTCACTTGTCCTACTCTTCCCCCTATTTTACTTCCTTTTGCAGCTCTCTAGCCCTCTCCAGGAGTTTTTTAGAGGCATTTTTGTGGCTTCAATGGGGTTCAAGTTCGGGGTCAAGTTCGAGCCCGAACCCAGACTTTTTTTCAAAGTACGTCCGAACCCGCCGGACCCGAACATCCAAGTGTTCGCTCAACTCTACTTAACTTTCATTAGCTATTAATTAATAGGTTGACAGCAAAGCACTAAGCACGTCTGTCCATGTCTGCTAAAATTACAGATGAATTATGAATTTTAAGAATAGTATAGTGGCTTGTATACATTTCCTATGAACTTATACAAAGCCTATTTTTTCAATTAACAGTTATTATATTTTTTATTTAACCATGTCTCCAGATTGTTTTAGGTAACTTTTAGAAAAAGAAACAGTGAAGCCACAATTCCACTTATATTATTCTCTATATATGTTATATCATTATTAATTATATTGTGTTTTTCCTCAATGCATTCTATACAATTTTTAAGATGCTGTATACATTTTTGAATCTTTATAATGTATAATTATATCGATATATGTATTCCTTAATTCAAAAATGCACTGTCAAAATGTAACCAAGTGTTGGTTCACACATGAGAAGTCCTGTCGCAAAAGGACACGTGTCTATAAGAAATCCTGCCAGGAAGCACAAGTCCACAGGGTATACATATCATGACAGAAGGACTCCTTACTATCTTGAAAAAGCATGGGCCAAACGTGTTGATGCTGAGGACAAAGTTTACATTTATCTATCTTCTCCCCGCTACCAGAAGCACATTTCCAGTGGTTTGAAGTAACGGCGTCTCTCCGGTTTGGTTACAAATTTTGAGGCTGAAAGAAAGGACTTCACACGGTTCCAGCTGCTCTAATGGAAGGGTAACACTGGCTTATCTACTCACTGCCCATACTGCATGTACTTAATAGTGGCTACTAACATCCTTTATACCACTTTCGGTATTTTAAACATTTCTATATATTTTTCTAAAAGGAATTTTTGTTTATATCTACTTGATGAATAAATTGTGTTAGAACTTTTATTCGTTTGAAGTGATTTCCACAAAGACATTACTACAATTCTGAACTGTGGATTGTTTTTTCCATTATTTTACTTCTGACCACAATATATTTTCTTATTTGGTCAGTGTATATTCACCACTGTGGAGGTGAATCAAGACTATGCTTACAATATCATATTGTGATAATTTTTCTCCCCTTATTATTAAGGGGAAAACTACTTGAAGTGCTGACACTTTGTAGAATATTTGTGTTTGAAGGTTTATAGGAGTCACCTTTCATGTGCTTAGCAGCTTTTTACTCCACTAGTTTTAATCTGTTTTTAAAGATTTTACACTGCGCTTTTTTGATTGTATTTTACATTTGTTGCGTCAAAGATCTGGACAACAGGGGCTGAAGAAACAATCTGCTGAAGAAACAATCTGCAGAGGAGTATCTAAGTCTAATGGGCCTGAAAATGTGATGCAAACCTTAACAATCATATTCAATAGAATACTCGACAGGCCTGAGGCCTTCGATCATGCCCACCATGCGCTGAGACCTAGATCCACCCCTTGAGAATTCCCAAGCAGGGCCGGAGCTACCATTAGGTGAATAATGCATTTGCCTGGGGCGCCAGCCTGTAGGGGGCGCCCACCATGAGGATTCCTGCTGCAATCTGGTGCATGTGTGCTGGGCGAGCAGCTCCTTAGCCACCCCCCAGCACACCCGGAAAGAACACTCTGCTTGCTGCATGCAGGGAGAGCCGGAGCATGACTTGGTATCCCGGCTGCGCCTGCCTGTGAAAACTGGAAACACTCTGCAGGGAGCAGGAAGCAGCCTGTGCTCACTGTGCATGGCTCTCCTGCTCCCCCCTCAGCAGAAACATAAAACACTTCCTGCAGCCTGAATGATGGTCCCCTTCTCCATTCACATCACCTAGGCCCATCTGGAGGTAAGGGGAACTGATTATGTTGTACATGGTTGTATATTGGTGTGTGTGTACTGAATTGCTGTGTGTTTAAATAAAGTGTTACTTTATGTAAAGTGGTGTGAGTTTGTGTTTGAGTGACAGTGTATGTTAGTGTGAGTGACACTGTTTATGTAAGTGAGAGTTTGTGTGTAAGTTATAGTGTGCAAGTGACACTGTGTGTGCATGTTAGTGAGTTTGTGTGTTAGTGAGAGTGTGTAAGTGAAACCGTGTATGTCAGTGAGTGTGTAAGTGACACTGTGTATGTCAGTGAGAGTTTGTGTGTGTTAGTAAGAACATGTGAGTGACACTGTGTATGTCAGTCAGAGTTTGTGTGTGTTAGTGAAAGTGTGTGACACTTGGTGTGTGTGCGTGCATGTCAGTTATAGTGTGTAAGTGACACTGTGTGTGTATGTCAGTGAGTTTGCGTGTGCTAGTGAAAGTGTGTAAGTGACACTGTGTGTATGTCAGTTGTAGTGTGTAAGTGACACTGTATGTCAGTGAGAGTTTGTGTGTGTTAGTGAAATTGTGTAAGTGACACAGTGTATGTCAGTGAGAGTGTGTGTAAGTGACACTGTGTATGTCAGTTAGTGTGTGTGTGTGTTAGTGAGAGTGTATAATGGACACTGTATGTCAGTGAGACTGTATGTATTAGTGAGAATGTGTAAGTGACACTGTGTATGTCAGTGAGTGTGTAAATGACTCTGTGTGTATACATCAGTGATAATGTGTAAGTGATAGTGTGTGCATGTCACAGTGTGTGCTGGTGTGTGTGTGACCATATAAAGATATCCTTATATATTACATTATATTTATAATATATATGAATATAATTCTATATTAAACAAAAAATGGTTTTCTTAATGTTCACTGTAACATAAATTAAATACCACCATTATTATAAATTAAATCCCACCAAATACATTTACTGCCATTCACATTGGCCTTCCAACCTTTAGCACACATAACCAATAATGATGGGAGATTTATGTTTGTTAAGGGGCATAACGCTGGTCAACTCTACTGTAACGGACCGTTATAGCAGACAAGGGGTTAAAATCCATTTAGACGATATGCCCCTTTCTGAGAGACAGGCACAGCTACTGCAGAACACCAAACTCCCGAACTGGATACAAAATAGCACTCCAAACTGGAACCTCACGAATAGCTGCTAGCAGACGAACAGGAAAAGCATACAATCAGCTTACACTCCTGGCAATCAGTCTCTAACAGCATACAGTGAATCCCCCCAATAACGAGACAAGGCTCCGTGTTGAGGGTCAAGCAGTGGTCTGAGGTGCTGGCACACCCAGCCTGTTTTTTATTACAGTTGTTGCAAATACCCCTTCCCCCTCCCCTTATCCTGAGAGGAAACTCAATTACACATACAGTTAAAACATACTTTCTACCCAACTTTCATAACTCTAAAACCATACATCACATAAAATATGGCAAAATCATATTAGATTAATATGATTCGTGAAACAAGCATACGAATGCTGCAGTCTTTAAAGTGTATAAAAAGCATACAAATACCATCTTTAACCCTCTGAAGTGGCTAGGTTTGACACAAACATGACTATAGGGAAGCCCTGCTGGATCTCCCTAGAGCTAGTGACCTAGGGCCAGACCTTATCCATCTGGCCACCATGGAATGGAAGCTGGAGCAGGATTAAAAACACCTGCTCAGCTCAATTCGGCCCCAATATACTCTGCAGGGAGAGTAGGAGAGCTGGGTGGCAAACCCAGAAATATCACCCCATAGCTGGGAAGACCTGGCTGAGGTACCCCCTGCTTCACTACCAGCTCCAAAAGAAGGGGACCTCATAAACTGGCCCTGGGACGACTGCCCGTTGGCAAGTAGAGATGGGACCGGGGTCTCTCCACCGTCTTTACAGGCATGCTGGGCAGCCGGCCCAGATTCCCAACTTCAGCTGATGTTACCGGAGGGGGGGACAATTGGTCCCCATCCCACCCAGGAGCTGCAGCATACTGTACAGGGAGAGGGAATAATCAGTTCACCAAGTAACCACAAAGCTATACCTGGGAGTACTAGACAGATCACATGTTCTTGGAGGGGCCTGCTTGCCAGCCTCCTGCCAAAAGACTATGGGCCCTTTAAAAACTTATGTGATTTATGTACTTTTGTACTCCAGAATCGGGGATATCAGGGGATGTGACTTTTGTGGGACTTTTGTAGAGCCTCATCTCATGTGTGGAGGGGACAGCTATATTCACTCTGGGGATTGCTATACTCTTTATACTCCCTTTATACTTGGATTACAACACATTACTCTCTGGATTAGGAGAGGTCTACCCACTGGAAGCTGGATCCTGGTCTTGGGTCCAGGGTGGGTGGAGGACAGCAAGATCCCAACTAGGCTGTAACGCTGGCTGTGGGGATTATGGTGGTTATGGTGTTCCAGTGCAGTGCTTATGGTGCTTGCAATTACTAGGAAGCAGCAATTGGCGGAGGCAACCAGTCGGGTGCCAGGTGGTACGTCACAGGGGCTTCTCTTAGCCAGGGCATGGAAAATGGGTCGTGGATGGGTATTCCAGCATGACAATGACCTTTGATCTTTGGCAGCAATTTCATCAAGAATTGCCTCAGATAATCCTTCTTTAAATGCAGAGATTAAACCACTATTAGCCCAGTCTACCTCAGAAGCCAAGGTGCAAAATACTATGGCTTAATCTGAGACAGACCGGTTCCTTTGTTTGATGTGCATTAGGGCAGTGGAAGTGTCTCCCAAGAACGTGCATGCGCATCTCCAGCGTGACGTCACACGCATGCCGACGTCGTCACCACCGTGGGCAGACATGGGGCTATAATATGTCATGGATCCGCATAATATGTCGTGGATTCTCAGCCGGCATCCACCAATATGTTGCAGGAGTCAGTTATGTGCTGAGCGGCACTTCCGTATTGTCAGGGAGGCAATTACTGCAGATACCGCAAGGTGAGGATGATATGTTACAATCAGTATCTTTAGTCTCTAGCACTTTGCCTAGGTTTCCCTGCATTTTGCACCTATAGCGTACGCCTTATATGCATTCACAGCCCTCAACCTGCAACAGCATGTTCTAACACTCATAGAAATGCCAAGGTATTAATTACTTACTCCCTATCACTCACTACAAGGGTTCATTGTCATGATTCTTCCCATGATGCCTCAATATTGTATACTGTTCTGATATCCCCATTGTTGAGTTCTCTTATTATAAAAGAAATGGTGCACAACTCAAGATTCCATAATGTGTTTACTATCTATGCTTCTATGCTTACTGTTTACTTACCATGGCCAATTAGCGTCCGCAGTGTAATTCTGGTTTGGGCTGCCCCCGGAAGCTGTCAGTGCAATTAACTGTTTTAGTTTTTGCTACATGGACTTGGGCTGTTGTATAGTGTATCCATTGTTGCCACCCAGGGGTAGTGGAAATTTGAGCACCGGGCTAAATATTGGGTTTGTATTACAAAGCCAAGTTACAGTGTTGCCACCCACCCTGTGATTAAGGGTAATAATTAAGAGTTCATAAAAATACCCCTCTCTGTCTCATTCGAGATTTTGCCTTTTAGCTAAAGCAGTAAGTTGAATAGTTAGTTGACGAGGCAAGTGAGCTAACACTTTAATTACCATTGTAGACATACAAAACCATCCATTTATTTAAATGTGCAGAGGGTTTTGGGATAGTGCGCAGGTAACTTTTCTTTTTGGCTTTTGTTCTAAAGTATTTTTTTTGTCTGTGGTTTAGAGTATGAGTCTGTCTAGAGTTGAAGCTTCCACAATCTGGTGATAATCTTCACAGATGTAGTTGTGAAAGAGGCATTGTAATCTATGTATTCTAAGTAAAATAGTTTGTCGTAAAAAAAAAAGTACAGAATTAGAAGAAAATGTTATCTGGAACGTTATCTGGAACAAACAAACTAATTACAGTGATGATCTACAGGGAGCTGAAGTCCTAGGGCACATGTTTTCTAAATATTTCTGGTTATCCCACATTCCTTTGTCTCCAGAGAATAAAAGATCACGGTGAGCTTGTTTTTTTTTTCCTGGACATATCTATAAAAAGTGAAAGTGTCCAGGGATCAACAAGAACAGCAGATCCTTTAATCTCAGACTGTACAACTAACCAATATAAAGGATCCAGCATGGGCAAAGGCTGGCATTGTCTTCTAACCACTGTCCATCTTCGTAAAGGGCTCTTGCTTGCTTACGTTGTGTTGGTGGTACACTGCAGACCTGATATTGAGAATTCCTCTTCTGCATGCGGGCTTAAACTCAGGACATCCATGTTTCAATACAAGAGCACACAGGACGGGGACATTATTCTCGGAGCAGTCCTTAGCATTCACTATGTAATGTTTGAGTCAACAACAATGAGTCAAGAGGCGGTGGCAATGTGCATTTTGTGAGTATTGATCTTTTATCTTTCAGTTTATGCAAAATGAGGGTGAAGAATAATGAAATAAGAATCAAAATATGCACGGATAAACTAGCCTTGTATATTTTAATTCTCCATCCAAAACATGTTGGGTTAAACCTGCCAGCTATGTCACCGAACACAACTCACAGTTTAGAATTAAGTGAATTAGTAAATTGTTTAGATTTCATTTCAGGTAAATCATTGTTCCTGTGATATATTATATAAGAATTGTGTGTTTTTATACAAGCAGATTTTTATTCCTTCCATCAATAACAAGACTATAAAAATGGGCAAGTCATCTGAAAATGAATATTCAGCCTTTAAACAAACAATGTGTATTTTGCTAAAAATGTAAACTATCCTTTACAGAGATTTACTTTTCAAATGTGTTTTTATTTTAAAAATAATAAGCATAAATAAAAAGTATTTATTTATGTAATATGCATTTGTGTAAGTATCATATAGAGATTTACAAAAGCATTAATGTACAATCTCATTTAGAATCATGATCCATTCTGAAGCTAGCAAATACATAGAAACATAGAAACATAGAAACATAGAATGTGACGGCAGATAAGAACCATTCGGCCCATCTAGTCTGCCCAGTTTTATAAATACTTTCATTAGTCCCTGGCCTTATCTTATAGTTAGGATAGCCTTATGCCTATCCCACGCATGCTTAAACTCCTTTACTGTGTTAACCTCTACCACTTCAGCTGGAAGGCTATTCCATGCATCCACTACCCTCTCAGTAAAGTAATACTTCCTGATATTATTTTTAAACCTTTGTCCCTCTAATTTAAGACTATGTCCTCTTGTTGTGGTAGTTTTTCTTCTTTTAAATATCGTCTCCTCCTTTACTGTGTTGATTCCCTTTATGTATTTAAATGTTTCTATCATATCCCCCCTGTCTCGTCTTTCCTCCATGCTATACATGTTAAGATCCTTTAACCTTTCCTGGTAAGTTTTATCCTGCAATCCATGAACCAGTTTAGTAGCCCTTCTTTGAACTCTCTCTAAGGTATCAATATCCTTCTGAAGATAGGGTCTCCAGTACTGTGTACAGTACTCCAAGTGAGGTCTCACCAGTGTTCTGTACAATGGCATGAGCACTTCCCTCTTTCTACTGCTAATACCTCTCCCTATACAACCAAGCATTCTGCTAGCATTTCCTGCTGCTCTATTACATTGTCTGCCTACCTTTAAGTCATCAGAAATAATCACCCCTAAATCCCTTTCCTCACATGTTGAGGTTAGGACTCTATCAAATATTCTGTACTCTGCCCTTGGGTTTTTACGTCCAAGATGCATTATCTTGCACTTATCCACATTAAATGTCAGTTGCCACAACTCTGACCATTTTTCTAGTCTACCTAAATCATTTTCCATTTGGCTTATCCCTCCTGGAACATCAACCCTGTTACATATCTTAGTATCATCCGCAAAAAGACACACCTTACCATCAAGACCTTCTGCAATATCACTAATAAAAATATTAAAGAGAATGGGTCCAAGTACAGATCCCTGAGGTACCCCACTGGTGACAAGCCCAAGCTTCGAATATACTCCATTGACTACAACCCTCTGTTGCCTGTCACTCAGCCACTGCCTTACCCATTCAACAATATTGGAATCCAAACTCAAAGATTGTAGTTTGTTGATAAGCCTTCTATGTGCAACAGTGTCAAAAGCCTTACTGAAATCGAGGTAAGCAATGTCTACTGCACCACCCTGATCTATAATTTTAGTTACCCAATCAAAAAAATCAATAAGATTAGTTTGGCATGATCTCCCTGAAGTAAACCCATGTTGTCTCTGATCTTGAAATCCATGTGTTTTTAGATGTTCAACAATCCTATCCTTTAACATGGTTTCCATCACTTTCCCCACTACTGAAGTTAGGCTTACTGGCCTATAGTTGCCCGACTCCTCCCTATTACCTTTCTTGTGAATGGGCACAACATTCGCTAACTTCCAATCTTCTGGGACTACTCCTGTTATCAATGATTGGTTAAATAAATCTGTTAATGGTTTTGCTAGTACACCACTAAGCTCTTTTAATAGCTTTGGGTGTATTCCATCAGGTCCCATTGACTTATTTGTCTTTACTTTTGACAGTTGAAATAGAACCTCTTCCTCTGTAAACTCACGTGTAATAAATGACTCATTTATCCTTTTTCTTAACTGAGGTCCCTTTCCTTCATTTTCATCTGTAAATACAGAACAAAAATATTCATTGAGGCAGTCAGCTAGACCTTTATCCTCTTCTACATACCTTCCTTCTTTTGTTTTTAATCTAACTAATCCTTGTTTTACTTTTCTTTTCTCATTTATGTATCTAAAAAAGGTTTTGTCCCCCTTTTTTACTGACTGTGCTATTTTCTCTTCTGTGTGTGATTTGGAAGCTCTTATAACTTGCTTAGCCTCTTTCTGCCTAATCTTATAGGTAATTCTATCTTCCTCACTCTGGGTTTTTTTATAATTACTAAATGCTAACTTTTTTGTTTTTTACTATTTTGGCTACATCTGTGGAGTACCACAGTGGTTTCTTGAATTTTTTGCTTTTACTGACAAGCCTAATGCAATTTTCTGTTGCCTTCAGTAGTGCAACTTTTAAATAATCCCATTTCTTTTGGACTCCATTTAAATTGCTCCAGTCTGATAATGACTCCTTTACACATATTCTAATGTTGGAAAAGTCTGTTTTTCTAAAGTCTAAAACTTTTGTTTTTGTGTGGTGTGACTCAGTCACTGTTCTTATATTAAACCACACTGACTGATGATCACTGGATCCTAAACTTTCACCTACAGTAATATCTGATACCAAATCTCCATTTGTTAACACTAAATCTAGTATGGCCTCTTTACGAGTTGGCTCCTCAACGACTTGTTTTAGAGACAATCCCAGTAGGGAGTTTAGAATATGTGTGCTCCTGGCACAAGTAGCTATTTTTGTTTTCCAATTTATATCAGGAAGATTAAAGTCACCCATGATGATAACTTCCCCCTTCATTGTCATTTTAGCTATTTCTTCAACTAGTAGATTATCTAACTCTTCAATTTGTCCTGGGGGCCTATAAATCACACCTACACGAGTTACTGTGTGATTACCAAATTCTAACGTAACCCAAACTGACTCTATGTTCGCCTCACTAACCTTTATTAGGCTAGATTTTATGCTATTCTTTACATACAGGGCCACCCCTCCCCCTTTCTTGCCTTCCCTGTCTTTTCTATATAAAGAGTACCCTGGTATTGCTATGTCCCAGTCATTTTTCTCATTATACCATGTCTCAGTAACAGCGACTAAATCTACACTATCAGTTGCCATTATTGCCACAAGTTCATGGATCTTATTCCCTAAACTGCGAGCATTTGTAGACATGACTCTAAGCTTATCATTTTTTAACACACTTGCTACAGGCACCTTCTGTCCTTGTTTTGGGGGACAATTGGATTGATGTTTTATCACCCTTTTGCCCCCCCCTCCTAGTTTAAATACATCCTAGCAAAACCTCTGAACTGCTCACTGAGAACATTTGTTCCCTTTTGAGAAAGATGCAAACCATCTTTTTTGTACAGTTTATTTCCATTCCAAACAGAGCTACCATGAGCAATAAAGCCAAATCCTTGCTCCCGACACCATTCACCAAGCCACAAGTTAAAGTCCCTAATACGCATCCGCCTGTCATTCTGAGTGTTATGCACAGGCAGAACTTCAGAGAATGACAATGTGGAAGCAACCTGCCGTATATCATTGGCAAAAACACTAAAAACTTCCTTAACCTCTGAAACCTCATTGCAAGCCAAGTCATTTGTCCCTAAATGGACAAGTACATCCAATTCCCCTTCCTGCTTTGCTTGCTTAACAATATTACCGATACGTCTCCTGTCTCTGTGAGCAGTAGCTCCGGGAAGACACCTCACAAGACCACCATTGTCCATCTCCACACCTCTTATGATGGAATCCCCCACCAACAACTGCTTTCTATTAGGCCTCACCAAGCCTCTCTGCACAACACCACTAGCCTCAGTGCCTCTCTGCACAACACCACTAGCCTCAGTGCCTCTCTGCACAACACCACTAGCCTCAATGCCTCTCTTCACAACACCACTAGCCTCAGTGCCTCTCTTCACAACACCACTAGCCTCAGTGCCTCTCTTCACAACACCACTAGCCTCAGTGCCTCTCTGCACAACACCACTAGCCTCAGTGCCTCTCTGCACAACACCACTAGCCTCAGTGCCTCTCTGCACAACACCACTAGCCTCAGTGCCTCTCTGCACAACACCACTAGCCTCAGTGCCTCTCTGCACAACACCACTAGCCTCAGTGCCTCTCTGCACAACACCACTAGCCTCAGTGCCTCTCTGCACAACACCACTAGCCTCAGTGCCTCTCTGCACAACACCACTAGCCTCAGTGCCTCTCTGCACAACACCACTAGCCTCAGTGCCTCTCTGCACAACACCACTAGCCTCAGTGCCTCTCTGCACAACACCACTAGCCTCAGTGCCTCTCTGCACAACACCACTAGCCTCAGTGCCTCTCTGCACAACACCACTAGCCTCAGTGCCTCTCTGCACAACACCACTAGCCTCAGTGCCTCTCTCTACGACACCACTACACTCTGAAAGTGCAGAAAATGAATTATGTAGAGCAACAGACTGTGCAATATGCCTTTTATCCACAACTCCAAGTCTACCAGATCCTACAGTAATCCATCTGCCATTCCTAGTATGTCTCTGCGGCAGTGGCTTTGCAGCAGTTCCAGCGGTTTGTTTACCAGATAATTTGCAAATCTCAGACTTCAAAAATACAATCTCCTGCCGCAAAATAGAGAACTGTCTACAGATTAGACAACAACCAAACCTCCAAAAAGTGGAACAGGAAAAAAATGCAAAGCAACTATTACACTGAACTAAGTCTGCCATTCCAATGAGGTGAATAATTTAAATCAAACAAACCTTAACTTTTTATTTATCCTCCTGAATACCTCGGATTACCTCCAGTTTATCTCCAGAATATCTCCAACCACACACACACTTAGAAGCAACACTCTCCAGAATATCTCCAACCACACACACACTTAGAAGCAACACTTAGATGAAGCAACCAAGCTCTATTAGCCAAGCTAATGACAACTACCCTTATATACTCCTAAAATCACCTCCCACTAGGAATGTTTAACACCTGGGTAGGCCTCTGCTTATTAGCAAACAATAGCTAATTTAAATAGCAATCAATAGCAAGTAGCTACCTAATCCAATCAAATGCCTTATAATTACCAACAGGAAATCAAACCTTGTGCAGTCAGTAACCTTTTTCTACAGATGAATCTTACCTGTAACAGTAAAAAAGAACTCTTAGCACAGCTCTTAGACAGTTGAAGCTTCTGTAAAACTCTACAGAATATCTCCAACCACACACACACTTAGAAGCAACACTTAGATGAAGCAACCAAGCTCTATTAGCCAAGCTAATGACAACTACCCTTATATACTCCTAAAATCACCTCCCACTAGGAATGTTTAACACCTGGGTAGGCCTCTGCTTATTAGCAAACAATAGCTAATTTAAATAGCAATCAATAGCAAGTAGCTACCTAATCCAATCAAATGCCTTATAATTACCAACAGGAAATCAAACCTTGTGCAGTCAGTAACCTTTTTCTACAGATGAATCTTACCTGTAACAGTAAAAAAGAACTCTTAGCACAGCTCTTAGACAGTTGAAGCTTCTGTAAAACTCTACAGAATATCTCCAACCACACACACACTTAGAAGCAACACTTAGATGAAGCAACCAAGCTCTATTAGCCAAGCTAATGACAACTACCCTTATATACTCCTAAAATCACCTCCCACTAGGAATGTTTAACACCTGGGTAGGCCTCTGCTTATTAGCAAACAATAGCTAATTTAAATAGCAATCAATAGCAAGTAGCTACCTAATCCAATCAAATGCCTTATAATTACCAACAGGAAATCAAACCTTGTGCAGTCAGTAACCTTTTTCTACAGATGAATCTTACCTGTAACAGTAAAAAAGAACTCTTAGCACAGCTCTTAGACAGTTGAAGCTTCTGTAAAACTCTACAGAATATCTCCAACCACACACACACTTAGAAGCAACACTTAGATGAAGCAACCAAGCTCTATTAGCCAAGCTAATGACAACTACCCTTATATACTCCTAAAATCACCTCCCACTAGGAATGTTTAACACCTGGGTAGGCCTCTGCTTATTAGCAAACAATAGCTAATTTAAATAGCAATCAATAGCAAGTAGCTACCTAATCCAATCAAATGCCTTATAATTACCAACAGGAAATCAAACCTTGTGCAGTCAGTAACCTTTTTCTACAGATGAATCTTACCTGTAACAGTAAAAAAGAACTCTTAGCACAGCTCTTAGACAGTTGAAGCTTCTGTAAAACTCTACAGAATATCTCCAACCACACACACACTTAGAAGCAACACTTAGATGAAGCAACCAAGCTCTATTAGCCAAGCTAATGACAACTACCCTTATATACTCCTAAAATCACCTCCCACTAGGAATGTTTAACACCTGGGTAGGCCTCTGCTTATTAGCAAACAATAGCTAATTTAAATAGCAATCAATAGCAAGTAGCTACCTAATCCAATCAAATGCCTTATAATTACCAACAGGAAATCAAACCTTGTGCAGTCAGTAACCTTTTTCTACAGATGAATCTTACCTGTAACAGTAAAAAAGAACTCTTAGCACAGCTCTTAGACAGTTGAAGCTTCTGTAAAACTCTACAGAATATCTCCAACCACACACACACTTAGAAGCAACACTTAGATGAAGCAACCAAGCTCTATTAGCCAAGCTAATGACAACTACCCTTATATACTCCTAAAATCACCTCCCACTAGGAATGTTTAACACCTGGGTAGGCCTCTGCTTATTAGCAAACAATAGCTAATTTAAATAGCAATCAATAGCAAGTAGCTACCTAATCCAATCAAATGCCTTATAATTACCAACAGGAAATCAAACCTTGTGCAGTCAGTAACCTTTTTCTACAGATGAATCTTACCTGTAACAGTAAAAAAGAACTCTTAGCACAGCTCTTAGACAGTTGAAGCTTCTGTAAAACTCTCCAGAATATCTCCAACCACACACACACTTAGAAGCAACACTTAGATGAAGCAACCAAGCAACCAAACACATTTTATACAAATTTCTGGTTTAACCTATGTTTATGTACTAGGTGGGCGGCTAGCCACGCCTAGGCTAAAATAGATTGTGGCGGAACCAACCTCGCCACTGTGAACTGGAGAAGCCTGGTTGCTAGCCTCCTGCCCTGCGACTATAGCCCTGGGGTGTATTAACCCTTTATGAAGTGTATTTGGGCACAATGGATTTTTTGTATGCTGTTCCTGGCCCTATAAATACTTGGGAACAGTGTTACAACTTTTAAACTGGCACTTCGAATGCAGCCGGAGTCGTCGAAGTGCCGAAGTCGTCGAAGTGCCGAAGTCGTCGAAGTGGCCGCCATTCGACAAACGAACACATTTTTAACTTAGTCGAACGCGGTCAGCGGTGTGTGCAGCCAAATCTATGGAACTGTTTGCGGCTACCCAATTGCACGAACACCGCTGACCCGGACCTTCTTCGACACCACGGCTGGAGACTAACTCCCGTTCGAAGATTCGAATGCCCATTCGAATGGGACTTGGTCGTTTTCTCGGTGTAAAATAGACCGACCGCACAGCCCAAATACCTGGAACTGTTTTGGGCATGAAAATGTGCCTGTGGTCGGTCAAAAGTGACTTATACCTATCTCCCTAACGGCTGGACGGATTCGTATGATTTTTGGGTATGTTTGTAAGGGTAGGAGATGTGTGGGATGTAACCATTGTGTGATTGGATAATGTATAATTGTATGTGGGCGTCTCCCTTGCAGGGGAGAATTGCATAAAAGCAGAGTGTGTGTAATTAAACCTGAGTTCTACTTGACCCTCAATTTGGAGTGTCGTCTCTTATTGGGGGAATCTGCTACAAGGGATTGCTATGCTTGTCATATGCTACATCCCTGTTAAGCTCTTGTAAGCGCTGGTTCCTGTTTTGCTCTCTGGAGGAGTCTATGTTGGTTATGGTGTCTGCTGCAGTGCTTGGAGGCCTCAGGAAGCACTGGGAGCATCCTTCAACGGAGGTACCCAGTTGGGGTGCCCGTCAATCCATTACATAGATCTTTCCAGGCTACTATGCACATGGAAATTTGTTGTGATTTTGTGATTACCAGGGTTATCTACTAAAGTGAGACTTCAAAGTGAATTTTAAATTTGGTTAATCGACTTAGCAAGGTTGTGCAAAATGTGAATCGCCAGTCATTGGACAGGGACTCCAATTGTTTTTTCAGCCACAGCCTACTTTGCTCTCCCGGTGACCGGCTCCCTGACTGTCCAGAACATAGGTGGAGTCCACACCGTACTCTCCAGATTCCCCTGTGGTCCTGTCTAGGCCGGCCTCCCTCTGCAGGCTCCAGCATTGTGGTGGCCATGCGGCAGAGTCCTCGGGTGAGTCACTGAGCCACTCTGCAAGAGGAGAGGAGAGAGCTTCTCCACAAGGGCGCAATCCCAGCGGGCTCCAGCATGTCGGCGGAGTGTGCTGCCCAACACTATGTTTACGGACTGCCTGACTTCCGCTGTCCCCTCCCCGTGTCTCCATATTACCCAAATCCAGGAACAGTTATGCAGACCTGCCCTGGACTAAGAAGTGTCCAGCAGTCCCCTTCTAATCTCCTTGGCCTTGGAGAGCCTTCAAAACAGCCTGCCCCAACTTGAACCACCAGATCTTGCAGCAATGGGGTAATGGGGTATTTAAATATACTCTGTGAACATATGTCTGTGTGTGCCTGTGAACATATGTCTGTGTGTGCCTGTGAACATATGTCTCTGTTTACAGAACACAAAACGTGTGGCAGAAGTGGTGCTTTAAGTTATTCAGTTACGATTTGGTCTCGCTGCTGGGTACCTGTGTGTCTGTGGGTACTCCAACAAAGGCAGGGTAATAGCGAAGATAAAGAAGACTATTTAATATTATATATTTTTATTATAACAATTTATGTTAATACGTTTTAATATATTTACAAATAAATTCTTTATACCAACTTATCTTCATCTCCATACTGTACCATGGATCCGGTAAGGGTAGTGTCACCCTGCAAACTGACACAAAGCCTGCAAACTTAGAGACAGTTATCAAAAGGTTCTAAAAACGGTAAGCACCCATTTTTCTTACTATATTTGGGTTAAAATTCACACTACAATTTGAAGTACTACACCCAGAAGTTCCTTTTATGTTTTTTTTCTTCACATATGCCATTGAGAGGAACTAAAAGGAACCAACAATACAAGATGGGTATAGCTGCCTACCCTAAAGGCACAGAAGAGGATGTGTTTAGAGCCCAGATATGTATCTGAATGCTTTGTTCTGCATGTATATCTGTGACTATATGCCTGTGAACGTATGTCTCTGTGTGCAACTGGGAACACATGTATGTGTGACTATATTTGCCTGTGAACGTATGTCTCTGTGTGCCTGTGAACATATGTCTATGTATAAATGTGGACGTATGTCTCTGTATGCTTTGCTCTGTATGTATATCTGTGACTATATGCCTTTCTCCGTATGTCTCTTTGTGCAATTGTGACCGTATATACATATGTGTGGCTATATGCTTGTCTCCGTATGTCTCTATTTGCCTGTGAATGTATGTATCTGTATAACTATAAACGTATGTCTCTATATGCTTTGTCCTGTATATATACGTGTGACTATATGCCTGTTTCTGTATATCTCTATATGCCTGCATCTTTGTCTCTGTGTGTCAGTGCCTGCATGATTGTGTGCCTGTATATTCCTGTGACTGTGTGCATGTGCCTTTGTGCATGTATGTATTTTTGCCTGTATGTCTGTCTATATCACTTAGGAGGAAAGAGACACAGGGAGTGTTGTAAGAGACACACGATTGTCAGGCAGTCCCCTTAGAAGTGGATTGTGGTGTAGGTGAGTAGGAACTGGACACTGGGGCTAATAGCTGTAAGGGCATTCTTGTCAGGATTTTACCTGATGTGGAGTCCAGTATGCAGAGATATATGCACACCCTTGCAAATAAAGAAAGGCCAAGGTGGTCAGGTAAGAATTCACCTGGCCTGTGAGTCTGTGCACGGGGGCTGTGCAGGATATTGCTCCAAGTCACAGTACAGGCAAGGACACAAGCAGGAGAATCGTCGAGGGTAAGCCAAAAGTCAGAAGGTGCCAGAAGTCAGGACAAACGAGGGTAAACCAAAGTCAGAGGATGCCAGAGGTCAGGGCACACAATAAGAAAAAGCCAAGGTCAGGAGCCAACTGGATCACAAACAGCAAAACAGGAAAAAGAGTCAATGAACTCACAGTGTCCTCAGAGAGAGGCAGTGTTTTATACCTGGCTGATTAGGCATCTGCTTCAGGTGGACTGAGAGACTGGAGCAGTCACGGGAGAAGTCCAACCCCCTAGTGCTGGAGACAAGGCAAGATCAGACTTCAGGCTGATACAGGAACTGAATAGTGGCTCAGAGGAGAAACATCAGGTCCAGGACCAAACAGCAGGCCCAGGACCACACGTATCCCCTGTTGGGCACGTCTGGGGCGACCGCGTCTGGCCGTCTGGATGTCACGGTGAGAACCGTGACAGTTCTATGCCACTGTAACGACTTTAAAGCTAATTATAATGGGAACGGCATAGAATTCCTTAACGGGTCAAGGCACCCCAGCATGGGGTCTCTATACAAGAATATAGCAAGCCACTCTCTGGGTCTGGTAGATAATTATGTCAGAAAACTGTTTCTCAATTATCTCTCAATTACAGAGAAATATACAATCCCCCAAAAATATCCCCAATATCCACAGAAACCCCACAAGTTATATCCCCTGATAGCACGGATCTGAGCACCCAAGTTGACCAAATAGTGCTCAGATCTGTTTGGTAGAAGAAAATCGCCACCGGGGTAAAGTTCTGACCGGCCGGCCAGGAGGTCGAAGCCCAAAACAGTTCCATAGAAAGTTCGGGGGTTCCTGTACGAATACTGTCAAAGGTATTCACGTGCTTCTAGGGTGCGAATGCTCCCCTTAGTTGATAGTATTTTCTTCTGACAGCACTCTCCTAGCTGGTCAGGGCACATAGGTAGCGGTAGAGTTTCCCCGATCTACGCAAGGTCGTCTATCCAAAAGGGGTTCCAGGCATTCAATGACCTCGCCCTGCTACCTGTGTTCAGGAGACAAAATGGTCCACCATGTGCGTTTGGTTATGCAAAATGTCAGCCACACAGGGTAAGCACTGATTAATTGTTTCATTTGCAGTTAAACACTGTGGCAGAAATGCCTCTGCCACGTGTTCTTGGAGGGGTCTGAATGCCAGCCTCCTACCTCAGGACTGTGGCCTCTGCAATAGACCTTGGCCCCTGCAAGTTTACCAGGCTCTGTTCATGCCTTTAGACTTATATGGTTCGGTAAATGGGGCTTACTGAACGGATTAGGAGTATTGTGTTCGTGTACCAAACCAACTACCAAACACTTGGACCACCAGTGGGAGACGTGTGCTGCTTATTGACCATATTGACCTTGTTAACCACATCATTCTAAGTGGTTAGCTGGGTGGCCGTCATTCATATGTGTGAACACATGGCAGTGGCCATCTATAGCCGCGTACACATAGAGTGGTGTTTGGCCGTCGAGTGCATGGAACTCAAATCAGACACTCGGCGGCGCGAACACCGAAAGAACTTTCACTTCCATTGAAGTTTGGTAAAACATGTGGGAATTGAATGGTGTTTGGTGGGAGCGAGCTCCCGAACGAGTGACATAGACTGAGCGTACCCACTGACCGCTACTTTCTGTACTTTTATTGTATTTTGTACTCCTGAAAGAGACCGACCACAAAGCCTGATTTCATGGAATTCTTTGTGCAGTCAGTCAAACTATGACTTCAATGGAAATCCCAAACCCCTGAACCAATCTTGGTGATTTGTGGATATGTTGGTCCCCAGATCGGGGGATGTGACTTTTGTGGGGTTTCCATGTGTTTTGGGGGTGCTTTCAAGATATTGTAAAATGTTTTCTGTGACTGGAGTTAATTGAGTTTAGTACAGGCACAGGGGAGGGATTATCCTATTTTGTTTGGGAGTGTCCTGGACCTGAGAGCCAATGTCATTACAGTGTACTTTGGCATAGTCCCCTCTCAGGTCCAGTGGGGAATGCACCTGGAATATGTAATGGAAACCCCCTTGCATGGGGACTTGCATGTAAGGCCAGTTGTGGCTACCAATAAACAAGTTAATCTTCACCCTCAACATAGAGGCTCGCCTCATGTGTGGACAGGATAGCTATATTCACTCTGAGGATTGCTAAATCACTATATCAGCTATTCTCTCTGGAGTAGGAGAGGTCTACCCACTGGAAGCTGGATCCTTGACTTTGGTCCAGGGTGCGTGGAGGACAGCGAGACCCCACCCAAGCTGCAGCGGCTAAGGGTCTACGGTGGTTATGGTGTTGGGGATACTAGGAAGCATCAATTGGCGGAGACACCCAGTCGGGGTGCCCGGTGGTCTTCCACAAACACGTATGGGTTAATCAGTGTTCCAGTGTTCTAACAAGGTACAGGGTGGTCCCCGTTCAGGAGCCGAACCAGGTAGTAAAAGTCAAACAGTCCCAATAAACGGTAGGGTCCCCAACAATTGTCAAAAGCTTACAACAGCCTCTGCAATAAACACCTGGAAACTTTGCAGCATATGATGTGGTCCTGACCAAAACTTACACCTTTATGGTCTCAGTTACATGATCTATTACAGACAGTATTAAACACTTATATTCCATTTACTCCACAGGAGCTTCATCTAAAACTTTCTGTGATTCACTTTAATAGTTTTCACACATCCCCCACTGTAACCACTAGCCACCACCCACTGTATACCCTATCTGCCACTACAGCCTGTATCCTCCAAAACAGAAACAGCCCCTATCTGCCACTACACCATCTATCCCACAATACTACCACTACCCTCTATCCCCTATCTACCACTACAGCTTATATTCCCAATATAGCCCCTATCTGCCACTACACCCTCTATCCCACTATACAGCCCCTATCTACCACCACAGCCTCTATCCCCCAATATAGCTCTATTTAGCACTACACCCTATTTAGCACTACACCCTCTCTCCCTACAATACAACCCCTATCTACCACCACAGTCTCTATCCCACAATACAGCCCCTATCTACCACTACACCCTCTATCCCCAAATATAGCCCCTATCTATCACTACAGCTTCTATCCCCAACACAGCCCATATCTGCCACTATACCCTCTATTCCCCAATATAGCCCCTATCTACCACTACTCCCTCTATCCCCCCAATACAGCCGCTATCTACCACTACACCCTCTATCCCCCAACACAGCCCCTATCTGCCACTACACCCTCTATTCCCCAATATAGCCCCTATTTAGCTCTACACCCACTCTCCCTACAACACAGCCCCTATCTACCACCACATCCTCTATCCCCAATACAGCCCCTATCTACCACTACACCCTCTATCCCTAAATATAGCCCCTATCTACCACTACAGCCTCTATCCCCCAACACAGCCCCTATCTGCCACTACACCCTCTATCCCCCAACACAGCCCCTATCTGCCACTACACCCTCTATCCCCCAACACAGCCCCTACCTGCCACTACACCCTCTATTCCCCAATATAGACCTTATCTACCACTACACCCTCTATCCCCCAACACAGCCCCTATCTGCCACTACACCCTCTATTCCCCAATATAGCCCCTATTTAGCACTACACCCACTCTCCCTACAATACAGCCCCTATCTACCACCACAGCCTCTAACCCCCAATACAGCCCCTATCTACCACTACACCCTCTATCCCCACATATAGCCCCTATCTACCACTACAGCCTCTATCCCCAACACAGCCCCTACCTGCCACTACACCCTCTATTCCCCAATATAGCCCCGATCTACCACTACACCCTCTATCCCCAATACAGCCGCTATCTGCCACTACACCCTCTATTCCCCAAAACAGCCCTGTCTGCCACTACACCCTCTATCCCCCAATACAGTATATAATATAGTACCCTAATCACCCACTATAGCCCCTATAGCTCTACTATAGCTCATACCTCCCACAATAGCTCCTATCCCTCGTACTATCCCACCACAGCTACTATTTCCCACACTTCAGCACCTTTCATCCCTCAACACACACACAGCAGCCTCTATCACCCCCAAATTCACACTACAGCCGCTATCCCCTTCCCATATACACTACGGCTGTCAGGATCCTATCCTGACAAACAACAAGACTTTTTGTTCTGTTTATTCTGTTTAAAAACCAAGTTCCTGCACTGATTTTATTTGCCACTAGTGGCCTCCCTAACCACTAACACAGAGATTTGCACCTCATTCTCACCTGTCTGGACTAATTCAGATCCTATGAAAGGTTACACCCAACTCACCTCATGGCCTTGACGTTGAAGTTGATGATTGCCTGAAAGACTTCAAATCATTGCTCCTGTGTTATAACCTGTGGATTTACCTTATTGGCTTCAAAACCTGCTATACTCACCAAGCTGCTCCAGACTTACCTGATCAATTCTACATAACGGCTTTATCTACAAACCTGCTCCATACCAGTCTGAACAACCCTAAATTCCTGCTTGACATCCAAAATGCTTAATTCTACACTGGGCTTTAATGTATTATTACTTTGTGGCTACCTGCGTTACTCCTACATTGGAGTCATAAAAGACCTGTAACTACTATACAACCTCTAATCCAAACAGACTGAACAACTACAACTATATTGTCTAGTTGTTGGTTTTCCTGTAACTTATTATTTCATTAATAGTTGTTTATTCTCTTGATTTAGCTTTCTCTCTTATAGTTTTTTCTGTTCCTTTATATCTTGTTCTGGGGCATATTGCCTAAATCCTGTTTTCTGTTTTCCCTTAAGATTGTACCTATACTTTCTCATATAGGTTTATCTTCAATCTCCTACCTATAACTTCTTTGATCGGTTTACCTAACTTCCAATTTGGGCATATTGTCTAAACCCTTTTTCATATCCTACTTACTTTCCTGTAATTTCAGATATTCAGTTCTGTTTACTATCTCTTTCCTATAACTTCAATTCTAGGATACCCTGTTAATACTATGTCTAAGATCTCAAATAAAGACCCTGAAGTTAACCCCAGTTTCAGTCTCATCCTTGACCTGCACAAGATCATGACAACAGCTCTATCTTCAAAATGTAAAATATAGTTTTTGTATACAGTAGCTCACAAAAGTGAGTACACCCCTCACATTTTTGTAAATATTTTATTATATATTGTCATGTGACAACACTGGAAAATGGCAAATTGGGCCCAATGTGGACATTTCCACTTAGGGGTGTATTCACTTTTGTTGCCAATGGTTTAGACATTAATGGCTGTGTGTTGAGTTATATTGAGGGGACAGCAAATTGACACTGTTATACAGGCCGTACACTTACTACTTTACATTGTAGCAGAGTGTAATTTCTTCAGTGTTGTCACATAAAAAGATATAATAAAATATTTACAAAGATGTGAGAGGTGTACTCACTTTTGTCAGATACTGTATCTGCTGAGGGATAGTTGTTACAAAGTTCCCTCTGTCTGCTACCTTTTGTTACTTTATTGCTAAAACTCACGTACAACTTTCCCAGGTCATTCGTATGTACGAATGACCGACCACCCGGCCCTTGGCGTGTGCTACCAATTAACGTTGTTTACCTTTGCAATAACGAATAAAATACGAATGACTGACCACCCTACCTGAGGAGGGTGCCCCTTATTAACCACCTAGGTGTTGCGGTTTTGTGGTTAATGACCGACCACCTGGCCCTTGGTGTGTGCCACCAATTAACCTCGTTCACCTTTGCAATACCGAATAAAATACAGAACGACCGACCACCCTACCTGAGGAGTGTGCCCCTTATTAACCACCCAGGAGTTGCAGTTTTGTGGTTAACCACAGCCTAATTGACAGTCGATGGGGTGGTCTTCGTTCGTAGTCTTCGTTCGTTCAGCTGGGATGCCCCGTGCCCCATCCGTTCGTGCATAATACACCGAACGCCGTGCCGTTCGGTACTTTGGGACTACGAAGGCTATACCGATCCCATGCAGGACACAATGGAAGAGGATCTCTGGGATGATAGTATGCCGAACAGTCCTAGAGACAATTTTTATCTCCATAGCATTTCCACTCCATTCGTGAGATCTGAGCGCTTTTCGGATATCTTATGCGCTCAGATCCAAGCTGTCTGGGGATAAGTTTAATGCACAAATGAAAGAATATGATGTATAAGTTATAGATTTTTATGTAGTTTTCATGTACTTGTAAAAACTAGAATATTGCCTGCACCTGGAGATAATTAAGTTATTGTAACTGTTGAAACTAATTATCTCCAGGATAGAGGGGAGGGTTTGAAAAGATGCACTTTGTCTCCATTGGTTGTTGTCGCTTGTCACCTCTGGCCTGAAAATGTGTATTTAAGCAATGCCTTGCCATTCAATAAACCAAGACTTCTTGCCCTCAACTCGCAGCCTCGACTCGTGTTGTAGGGAAATGCTGAATGGTGGGAACTACCTGACTACTCTACACTTACAGGAATATCGCTAGATATGAACTTGGCACTTTCTACCGCTCTCCAGGATCGGGGACAAGGACATCCCAGCAGTCCAACCCTCAGCTAGACGGGGGCAACCGTAATAATAGTATTTCCCTTTAGACCAGAAAGACTTTAGGAGTCTTCTTAATTTTTCATTTCCTTACTGTTTAGCAAGACTTGCCTTTTTGAGTAAGAATTGTAACTTGAAGCTCCTGTATCAGCATTGAAATTGCTTTTGTTATTTTATTTTTTTACATTAAACACATTATGTATCCTGACCATTTACTGCTAGTTCTTTCATGTGGAATATTTTATTTCATAACATAGTGATTTTGTAATATTTTTTTTAATTCTTTGTTGTATATATTGTAGAAGGAAAAAGCCCTTTAAGCCAGGATGCTAAAGTACCTATGGCAGTAGCAAAATTATTTGTGAGGAATCCCGGATACGTTAGAACAAGCCTATGGCATTTTCTCT
This sequence comes from Pelobates fuscus, assembly GCF_036172605.1. Classification (NCBI taxonomy): domain Eukaryota; kingdom Metazoa; phylum Chordata; class Amphibia; order Anura; family Pelobatidae; genus Pelobates; species Pelobates fuscus. The sequence continues at coordinate 10,689,713 of NC_086322.1, read as the reverse complement.
TATTTGTTGGTTACATTTATATGTTGTATTTTATTTTACAGTACTTGTCACTACATTGTGAGGCATTGTATTAATCCCAGTTCTTTTCGAGTAATGTTCAGTCACGTGACACGCTCATACAAAAGCATTGGATTCAATATCTTTCTTTGAGAATTATTGGATGCATGCCCCGGGCTTGCTGCGCATGCACGTTAGGTCCTCATTGCTCCTTTATAAGGAGCATTGGTTTGGACCATCTGGAGGAGGAAACTATATGTTACAGGAGGTGAAAAAACACCAGCACAGAAAAGCCAGGGCGCGGGAAAAATTTAAGTTAAAACCTTTTATTTTTAATGTTTTTTATGACACTAAGATCGCGACAGGGACATTTTAGTTTTAAGAATTTACTCTTACAACAAATGTTTTAGAAGTACAATAGTCATGATAAAGAATATACATGAACCAATGGTACAACTTTTGAACATTGGCTAATAGATTTCTAAGAGCTTATCAGTTTACATGTTAAGCATACCTTCTGTGAGCTTGTTATGGGGCATTTGCTCTTCTTGTTGGAGTTCCATCTTTTCCCATTCATGCCCCCCATGGTTTTTATATAAGCATTATGTGAGAAAAGGAGGGTTATAGAGTGGTGCCCCTGGTGGTTTGAGTGGAGTGAGCCTGAGTTCGCTATTGGGTTTCAGTTTTAGCCATTTTTAATTAACTGTTTGTGTGACGGTAGTCACAATCACTGTAAGCAGAAGGACACTTTGCATAGGTTCCTGAATTGTTATGTTTTAGTCACCCTGTGCCCATAATAGTTTGTTTATTGTTAAATGTTTTGTGTGCTCTCCTGTTCTGCTGATGCTTGCTACCAAGTAGGTGGATCTGGCTGTGGAGCATGTACAGCGCTACCTTTTGGTAGCAACAGCAATATGAACTACTTAAATAGCAACATTTGTTGATTTGAATAGTCAGGTAGATTTACATATTGCAAATTCTGCAGGCAGGAAAGATGTTGTGTTGATTATTGTTTTCCCCATCACTTTATAAATATATCTAATTTTGTATATTTTGTGACATGTTTTGGTTATTTGAATTTTGCTATGTTTATTGAGCGATATGGGCTAGCCCGAGTTAAAATAAAGTTTTGTATGTTTCATTTGGAACTGGGTGTCCTGTGTGGATTTATAGGGATCCCAGTGACCATCTCTTTGGACCTGTTGGCTGGTTGCAGGATCCCTCTAGCCTTGGAATAAATCAAGAGAGCTACACCCGAGAGCCGCAAGTGCATTTGTAAAGGCAAGAGCTATAATCACTGTAAGTAGAGCTGCAGAGGAATAGGCAGAGGGGACAATACCTGCCTGGAAGGAAAGCTGCAGAGGGGTCGATACCTGCCTGGAAGGAGAGCTGCAGCCTGCTCAGGGTTGAAAAGCTCCAAAAGGACCCCGGTCAAACTGCGGTGACTGGGGCAGAAATGCTTCATGTTTTCCTGTTCCAGCTAGGGAACGAGCTTGGTGAAGGGAGCTCCGTCACAGTTTGGGTCATAAGTCACAATAGAATGATGGGCGTCACATACTATAAGTTGTCTTCTCTTTACAAGGTGAATGCCTTATGGTTTATTGCAGATTTGTACTCTTAACACTATAGTGTTCTTAAAATTCTGTTTCATTATCACACAAGTGGTTTGTGGCAGTGGTGTAACTACCATGTTTACAAGGATCGCAATTGTGACCAGGCCCGTCACTCCATGGGGCCCGATCGCCCTCTCGACCCCTGTGACCATGGGTCAGTATTACTTAACAGTTTAAAAAAGTGTCCTGTTTGGATACAAGATGCATTATTTTTATTTGTCCCCGTCAGTAGAATTTAGGAATGTTTTGCCTATTGTACATATTGTACTGTCCTCTGCCAACTGTTGGTATGGATTTTATATATTTTAGCATGATAAACTTGTTTTTATTTTTGTTAAATCTACATGGATTCTAATTTTCTTTCATGCACAGTTTCATTATCATCTTTGTAGTGCTGCTAAAATATATTATATAAAAATTAGCACACCCTCAACATCTTCAAGACATGTACCTATATTTGCTATATACCATGTAAATTTGTGAATTACGCGGTTTACTACAATGTTATACCTTGTCTATGTATTGTGTCTGAAAAAGATAAAGGCAAAAAATATACAAAAAAAAAAATCAGCACACCCTATCTTGCATAGATAGGTCCAGTTTATTTGAAACTATGTGAGGGATAAGAATGATAACGCAAGTAAGAACATATTCTAAAAGATCCCAGTTTTAATGGAAACAGAAGATTATATAACTGAGTGCTTAAGATTATTAGGAGACTGAAATACCTATAAAAAAAATTGACAAAGGATCCAACTGAAGAAATGAAAATATCATACAACATATTGATAGAGAAAGGCAAAACATTGGGTATTTTAAATGATAAAGAATTCACATTTTCAAAGATGGCACATCCAAAGATCCCTTTTTTTCATCATCTGCCCAAAATTCATAAGAACAGGAAAAACCACCAGGAGACCTATAGTTTCCAGTATTGGCTTCATATCACGCAGATTATCTCAGTATATAGATAGATGTCTACAGTACAAAAATGTCCAAGACACCTGAAAGATACATTGAGTATTCTCAATGAATTGCAAGATTTACAATGGATGAATATATGAATATATTTATGACACATGTGGCTGGGAGGCGAATCTGGTGCTCTATCGCTGTTACATAGATGATATATTTTTTATTTGGAAAGGTGATGAACTTTCCCTTGTGTCCTTTTTAACAACAACAATTGAGGCATAAAACTGGGAAGTACATTCAGCAAGACTTCCGTGAATTTTTTAGATTTAGATTTATATTGAGGGAAGTGCAATAAACCTGTTGATGTAAATAGCTATATTGAAGAGAGAAGCTGCAATTTTTCACCATGGTTACTTAATGCCCCTAAATAGTGATGTCGTGAACATAACATTTTCTGTTCGCGAATGGCGAACGCGAATTTACGCAAATGTCCGCGAACGGGCGAACCGGGCGAACCGCCATAGACTTCAATGGGCAGGCGAATTTTAAAACCCACAGGGACTCTTTCTGGCCACGATAGTGATGGAAAAGTTGTTTCAAGGGGACTAACACCTGGACTGTGGCATGCCGGAGGGGGATCCATGGCAAAACTCCCATGGAAAATTACATAGTTGATGCAGAGTCTGGTTTTAATCCATAAAGGGCATCACCTAACATTCCTAAATTGTTTGGAATAACGTGCTTTAAAACATCAGGTATGATGTTGTATCGATCAGATAGTGTAAGGGTCACGCCCGCTTCACAGTGACAGACCAAACTTCCCATTTAACGCACCGCAAACAACCGCAAACAGTCCATTTGCACAACCTCAAACTCACCATTTGCACAAGGTTGGATACCAAGCTAGCCATGTCCCGTTCCTTGTCCTCACTGATGTCATTGAAGGTCTCTTCCTCCACCCAGCCACATACAACACCAAGGGTCCCCGAAAGGTGACAACAAGCCCCTTGGGACGCCTGCTGTGTTTGGTCTTCCACATCCTCAAAGCCACCTTCCTCCTCTGACTCCTCTTCTTCAGACTCCTCTCTCTGCATTGCCTCTCTCTGCGTTATTATAAGGTGTGTTAAGTAGTACTATTCCTATCAGTTGGTCCTCCTACTTCAAATTTGGGGCACTGCGCGTGTAATCTAATTTGCCACCAGATAGGAGTGGTGTGTTAAGTAGTCCCCCTCATCAGGCCTTTTTTAGTCGAATGTATTGCCCACTGTCAGTCCCTTCGGGATCCATCCCTCATTCATCTTAATAAAGGTGAGGTAATCTAGAATTTTTTGACCTAGGCGACTTCTCTTCTCAGTGACAATACCTCCTGCTGCACTGAAGATCCTTTCTGACAGGACACTTGAAGCGGGGCAGGCCAGAAGTTCTATCGCAAATTGGGATAGCTCAGGCCACAGATCAAGCCTGCACACCCAGTAGTCAAGGGGTGGATTGCTCCTCAGAGTGTCGATATCTGCAGTTAAGGCAAGGTAGTCTGCTACCTGTCGGTCGAGTCGCTCTCTGAGGGTGGACCCCGAAGGGCTGTGGCAATGCGAAGGACTTAAAAAGCTCCGCATGTCCTCCATCAACAACACGTCTGTAAAGCGTCCTGTCCTTGCTGGCGTGGTCGTGGGAGGAGGAGGATTACTTTCACCTCTTCCCCTGTTAGATTCCTGTTTTGCTGTGACATAACCCTTATACGCTGTGTAAAGCATACTTTTTAATTTATTTTGGAACTGCTGCATCCTTTCCGACTTGCGGTAATTTGGTAACATTTCAGGCACTTTCTGCTTATACCGGGGGTCTAGTAGCGTGGACACCCAGTACAGGTTGTTCTCCTTCAGCTTTTTATACGAGGGTCCCTTAACAGGCACGGCAGCATGAAAGACCCCATTTGCACAAGGTTAGATGCCAAGCTACTCATGTCCCGTTCCTCGTCCTCAGTGATCTCACTGAAGGTATGTTCTTCCCCCCAGCCACGCACAACACCACGGGTACCAGATAGGTGACAACGAGCACCCTGGGATGCCTGTTGTGGTTGGTCTTCCTCCTCCTCCTCAAAGCCACATTCCTCCTCTGACTCCTCTTCCTCACAATCCTCTTCCAGCGTTGCCGCAGGTCCAGCAAGCGATGTTGATAAGGCTGTTTCTGGTGGTGATGGTGACCACAACTCTTCCTCTTCCTCTTCACGCTCATCTACGGCCTGATCCAGCACTCTTCGCAGGGCACGCTCCAGGAAGAAAACAAATGGTATGATGTCGCTGATGGTGCCTTCGGTGCGACTGACTAGGTTTGTCACCTCCTCAAAAGGACGCATGAGCCTACAGGCATTGCGCATGAGCATCCAGTAACGTGGCAAAAAAATTCCCAGCTCCGCAGAGGCTGTCCTAGCACCCCGGTCATACAAATACTCGTTAACATATAGGATAAAACAGAATATATCTAGACCTATAAAGAAATAAAAGAAAGCGCTCATAGGGGATTAACGTTAAACCATAGGTGTCCCCTTGAGTTTATATCGCACTTACAGAATATCTGTAGTTTTCAAGCTCATCAAATTGATGGATATCCCCAGATTCCTCGAAATTAGGATGGTAGATTAAGCATGCAAAAGATAAAAAATATCATAGTGCAACACCGTTTGAAAAGTAAAATCACAGCTTTTAATGGTTACACTTACAATATAGTAGTGGTAAAAAGGCTCATCAAAATTATTCTGTTTTCTTCCATCAGTGTGGGGCCAAAACGTCCTTATAAAGAGGTCAGGCAGGCAAAACAGATACACATTTATAAAATAATAAAATGCCAATAAAATAAAAGTCTCAAGTCTCTACGCGTTTCGTCTGGGTCACCAGACTTCCTCAGGAGTAGTGCTTCAATTCCTCTGGGGGCTTCAACTTCCTTTTATAGGTCTCACCGGTATTTCAATCCAATTTTCAAAAGAACGATCAGCTGTGTGTCGGTTTAATCATTCACTCCATATATGGAGTTCCGGATCCTGCTTGTGGAACGCACATGCGTTCCATAGACCCGGAAACATCCACTTCTTCCCCATCTGAGCGGACGTACGTCACTGGAACGCACGTGCGTTCCACTTCGTCCGATTTTCATATCGACATCAGAAGGTCCCCACAGTGCAAACAGAAAAAATGGAATTTCATCATATTAGTTTCAATGTACGGTCATTATAAATTAAGTTTGTTTCTTTCTTTATGCATGCAGTGTTGTTTCTAGCTCTAATGTCTAATTCGGTCTAAGGCATAATAGGATCAGGATTTTATATTCCCACAGTTAATGTTAATCTATCAGGACCTAGATGCTGTCCATTAGTATGTTAAAATCTCCTGCTCTATAACATTACTGAGCAATTCACATCATATATAGGATTGTGTATTTTGATCACACTTCTCTTATTTACATATTGAAAGTATATAATATTGTCTAAATATATAAGAGAAATAAGCTTATTAAGAGGGCAACAGAAAAAGGGGGAGGTGTGTGCAAGAGGTGATGGTGGCAAAGGGAAAGATTCTGGAGTCACTGGCCAAAAATAAGAAAAAATATGAGAAAAAATAATATATGAGAAAAAATAATAAAAATAAAATAAAATAAAATAAAACAATAAATAATATAAAAATATATAAATAAATAAAAAAAATAAAAATAAAAATAAAAATAAAAATAAAAATAAAAATAAAAATAAAATTAAAATAAAAATAAAAATAAAAATAAAAATAAAAATAAAGACAAAAATAAAAATAAAAATAAAAATAAAAATAAAAATAAATATAAAAATAAATATAAAAATAAATATAGAAATAAAAATAAAGATAAATATAAAAAATAAAAATAAAGATAAATATAAATATAAAAATAAAAATAAAAATAAAATTAAAAATAAAAATAAAAATAAAAATAAATAATAATAAAAATAAAAAGAATAAATGTGATTATAAAAAACAAATCAAATCAAAATCTACATTTAGTCCTAGTGGTTGTAAAGTTTTGAGCCTATGTATCCAGAATCCCTCCCTCTGTCTGAGTTTGGTGATAATGTCCCCTCCCCTTGCATCCAAAACAACTTGTTCAATGACAATCCAGGACAGACTATGTGTTCTGAAGCTGGGACACTGATTACAGTGTGTGGGGACTGAATGGTTCTGAACCCCCTTCCTTATATTGTTCAAATGCTCCAAAAAGCGTATTTTGGCTTTCCGTCCGGTTCTCCCCACATACTGTGCCCCACAGCCACACATGAGTAAATATACCACATTGGTGGATAAGCATGTTATATTTCCTTTGATTTTAAATTCTTCTCCAGTGGTTGTGCTTTTAAAGGTTTCAATATGGCTTGGTCTCAATTTGCAGGCTTTACATTGCCCACAGGTATAAAAACCCTTTCTACTGTTTTTTCTTCCGGTTGTATTGGGTAATTTAAAGAAACTAGGTGTGAGATGTGTCGAGAGGTTTCTCCCTTTCCTATATATAACTTTGGGAATATCTGGTATTTTCCGTCCCAAAAATTCATCAAGCTGCAGGATGGACCAATGTTTTTTAAAGATTTTGTTGATATGAAACGCCTTTGAGTTAAACTGCGTGTTGAAAGAGTACTCAAAGGGATTTCTTGTGTTAATTAATGGTTTGGATCTATCAACCAAAAGGTCCCCCCTATTGGTATTCCTGATTCTTTTTGCCTCTGCCTTTAGATGCTCTTCTCTATACCCTTTTTCTACAAACTTTTTAATTAAAAGGTCTGCTTGCTCTTCATATAATTTTTCATTCGTGCAGTTCCGTCTCAGCCTAGTGAATTGGCTTTTGGGGACTCCTGAGAGCCATTTGGGATGATGTCCACTATTTGATTGAATGAAACTATTTACATCTGTGGGCTTGAAGAAGGTCTTAGTTTTTATTACTGAATCTTCAATAAAGATTGTCAGGTCCAGAAAATCTATGCTCATTGGATTGTAAATGGGTGTAAACACCAGAGACAACATATTGTTGTTAAGATAGGAGAAAAAATCATCAAGTTGTTCATCAGACCCTTTCCAGATTACAAGGATATCATCAATGTACCGACGCCAGAGCACCAGGTTTGCCCCAAATGGACTATCAGTCCAAATGAATGAACGTTCCCAGCTGTCCATGAAGATGTTTGCATAACTGGGGGCAAACCTGGTGCCCATAGCCGTACCCTTGACTTGCAGAAAGAAATCATCATTGAACATAAAAAAATTGTGTGTCAAAATAAACTCTATTGATTCAAGTAAAAATGACCTGAATTTGGGATCCAATGTTTCATCTCCCTCGAGATTTTCCCTCACAGCCTGTAGCCCTTGTCTGTGATCTATTATGGAATATAAAGAGCTAACATCCAGCGTGATCCAGATGTAGTCTTTACACCATTCGATCGAGTCTAGTTCTTGTAATAGATGTTTTGTATCTTTTAAATAGGACTTCGCTGCTTGGGCATATTTTTGTAGTGAGTGGTCTATAAATTGTGACAGTTTGGATGTGAGAGAATCGATACCACTTATTATGGGTCTCCCAGGTGGATTCGTTTTGGACTTATGTACTTTCGGGAGAAAGTAGAAAGTTGGGATTCTGGGATGTTCTTGGAAAAGAAACCCATAAATGTTGGCATCGATTATGTTGTCAGTTAAAGCTTTCTCCAGTAATATTTTTAATTCACCCTTAAAAGATACATTAGGGTTACTAGAGAGTTTTATATATGTGGTGGTATCCCCTAACAATCTATAGGCCTCTCCTAGGTAAAAATCAATAGACATAACCACTATCCCTCCCCCTTTATCTGAGTTCTTAATGACTATGTCATCTCTTTTTTTCAGATGGTCTAAGGTTTCCATCTCTTTTTTGGTCATATTGTTACAGAACTCTTTTTTATTGGTTAACTTTTCTAGATCTTTTGTTACCATTTTGTTGAAAACCTCTATTTGGCTGCCTTTATCTTGGGGTTGGAAGGTGGATTTAGGTCTGAATTTCATGTGTGGGGTTGTTTCATAATTAGATTTGCTATTCTGTCCCAATGGATCCTCTAGTTCCTTCTTGATAAAAAATCTTTTGATGCTCAATTTTCTGATGAATTTCTGGAGGTCTATATAGACCTGGAATGAGTCTGGAGGGATGTTTGGAGTGTATTTTAGGCCTTTTTTCAGAATTAGGCATTCCTCTTCGGTTAGTTTGATCTCCGAGATATTAAAAATGCCCATCGATTCCTCCTTCACACGTTGGTCCATATCTAAGTCTCCCTCTCTGGACTTATTCTCCTTCTTTTCCCTGGGGTGTCTTGATCCACTAATGGAGTGAATCGGTTGGTTAGATCCATTCTGTTGGGCTTTGGAGCGAAATATTGTGTTATGCCCTTTTTCTTGACCTTTTGGTCTCGCCCCCTCTCTAAAAAATCTCTATCTTGAGATGTTTCTCTCTCCAAATGTGTCTCGACTCTATTAGGTCCATTTTCATTTTGCGTTTGTGTTCTTAAACTCCATTTAGATTGCTGGTTATAAATGGGGACATATCTGTCTCTTTTTGTCGGGGAATGCTGTCTATAATTCTCATTAGTTTTCCTTGACAAATGGGTGACATTTCTTTTCGGGGAATATTGTCTGTGATTCTCATTAATTTCTCTTGGTAAATGAGTATCATTTCTTGTTGTATTAATGGGCTTTCTTTTATTATAGTTAAAATGGAAATTTTGCATACTGCGTCTGTCTTTTTTGTTTTTGATGGAAAAAAGTTGAATCTCCTTATCTTTTATATCTCTCCTGTATTTATTATTCTTAGTCTCTGCAATTCTCTCGTCCATTTTCTGGACCCTGTCATATACTACTTTTTCTTTTTGTATGAACTCAGGACTTTTTTTGTCAAAAGTATTGCTTTTTTCTAAGTTACCCAACTCCTCTATAACATTATTTAAATTCTCCTTTTCGAAGTCCACTATAATTTCCATCAAAACTGTCGCACATGTTTCTAAGGCTTTGTCCCACCTATCAGCGTGGCGTGAGTTCTCCAATCCGTTCGCGGGATTTTTGGATAACCTCAGGCCCCTTGGTATTAGGCCTTCTTTAATGTAACCCTCCAGAAAGGAGATCTCCCACCACTTTTTAGTCTCTTTGATAGATAATCTCTCTAGATTTTTAAAAAATATATCGATTCCCTGTTTATTGTCTTGGGGATCGACACGCTTATCCGTGAATAGGGATTGGAATTTATCCGCCCTTCTCTGTTTTAATTCAGAGAACATGTTTAGTTGTGGTCTATTTACAAGAGGAAAATTATAATACACAAATACAAATTTAGACCACCCAGGTGCAGTGTAAAACAAGAATAAAAAGAATAGTTACTTCCTTTTATGGTCAGATATAACAAAAGGATTCCTCTCAATCCTCACAGTACATATAGGATAAAACAGAATATATCTAGACCTATAAAGAAATAAAAGAAAGCGCTCATAGGGGATTAACGTTAAACCATAGGTGTCCCCTTGAGTTTATATCGCACTTACAGAATATCTGTAGTTTTCAAGCTCATCAAATTGATGGATATCCCCAGATTCCTCGAAATTAGGATGGTAGATTAAGCATGCAAAAGATAAAAAATATCATAGTGCAACACCGTTTGAAAAGTAAAATCACAGCTTTTAATGGTTACACTTACAATATAGTAGTGGTAAAAAGGCTCATCAAAATTATTCTGTTTTCTTCCATCAGTGTGGGGCCAAAACGTCCTTATAAAGAGGTCAGGCAGGCAAAACAGATACACATTTATAAAATAATAAAATGCCAATAAAATAAAAGTCTCAAGTCTCTACGCGTTTCGTCTGGGTCACCAGACTTCCTCAGGAGTAGTGCTTCAATTCCTCTGGGGGCTTCAACTTCCTTTTATAGGTCTCACCGGTATTTCAATCCAATTTTCAAAAGAACGATCAGCTGTGTGTCGGTTTAATCATTCACTCCATATATGGAGTTCCGGATCCTGCTTGTGGAACGCACATGCGTTCCATAGACCCGGAAACATCCACTTCTTCCCCATCTGAGCGGACGTACGTCACTGGAACGCACGTGCGTTCCACTTCGTCCGATTTTCATATCGACATCAGAAGGTCCCCACAGTGCAAACAGAAAAAATGGAATTTCATCATATTAGTTTCAATGTACGGTCATTATAAATTAAGTTTGTTTCTTTCTTTATGCATGCAGTGTTGTTTCTAGCTCTAATGTCTAATTCGGTCTAAGGCATAATAGGATCAGGATTTTATATTCCCACAGTTAATGTTAATCTATCAGGACCTAGATGCTGTCCATTAGTATGTTAAAATCTCCTGCTCTATAACATTACTGAGCAATTCACATCATATATAGGATTGTGTATTTTGATCACACTTCTCTTATTTACATATTGAAAGTATATAATATTGTCTAAATATATAAGAGAAATAAGCTTATTAAGAGGGCAACAGAAAAAGGGGGAGGTGTGTGCAAGAGGTGATGGTGGCAAAGGGAAAGATTCTGGAGTCACTGGCCAAAAATAAGAAAAAATATGAGAAAAAATAATATATGAGAAAAAATAATAAAAATAAAATAAAATAAAATAAAACAATAAATAATATAAAAATATATAAATAAATAAAAAAAATAAAAATAAAAATAAAAATAAAAATAAAAATAAAAATAAAAATAAAAATAAAATTAAAATAAAAATAAAAATAAAAATAAAAATAAAAATAAAAATAAAGACAAAAATAAAAATAAAAATAAAAATAAAAATAAAAATAAAAATAAATATAAAAATAAATATAAAAATAAATATAGAAATAAAAATAAAGATAAATATAAAAAATAAAAATAAAGATAAATATAAATATAAAAATAAAAATAAAAATAAAATTAAAAATAAAAATAAAAATAAAAATAAATAATAATAAAAATAAAAAGAATAAATGTGATTATAAAAAACAAATCAAATCAAAATCTACATTTAGTCCTAGTGGTTGTAAAGTTTTGAGCCTATGTATCCAGAATCCCTCCCTCTGTCTGAGTTTGGTGATAATGTCCCCTCCCCTTGCATCCAAAACAACTTGTTCAATGACAATCCAGGACAGACTATGTGTTCTGAAGCTGGGACACTGATTACAGTGTGTGGGGACTGAATGGTTCTGAACCCCCTTCCTTATATTGTTCAAATGCTCCAAAAAGCGTATTTTGGCTTTCCGTCCGGTTCTCCCCACATACTGTGCCCCACAGCCACACATGAGTAAATATACCACATTGGTGGATAAGCATGTTATATTTCCTTTGATTTTAAATTCTTCTCCAGTGGTTGTGCTTTTAAAGGTTTCAATATGGCTTGGTCTCAATTTGCAGGCTTTACATTGCCCACAGGTATAAAAACCCTTTCTACTGTTTTTTCTTCCGGTTGTATTGGGTAATTTAAAGAAACTAGGTGTGAGATGTGTCGAGAGGTTTCTCCCTTTCCTATATATAACTTTGGGAATATCTGGTATTTTCCGTCCCAAAAATTCATCAAGCTGCAGGATGGACCAATGTTTTTTAAAGATTTTGTTGATATGAAACGCCTTTGAGTTAAACTGCGTGTTGAAAGAGTACTCAAAGGGATTTCTCAAGGGTACGGCTATGGGCACCAGGTTTGCCCCCAGTTATGCAAACATCTTCATGGACAGCTGGGAACGTTCATTCATTTGGACTGATAGTCCATTTGGGGCAAACCTGGTGCTCTGGCGTCGGTACATTGATGATATCCTTGTAATCTGGAAAGGGTCTGATGAACAACTTGATGATTTTTTCTCCTATCTTAACAACAATATGTTGTCTCTGGTGTTTACACCCATTTACAATCCAATGAGCATAGATTTTCTGGACCTGACAATCTTTATTGAAGATTCAGTAATAAAAACTAAGACCTTCTTCAAGCCCACAGATGTAAATAGTTTCATTCAATCAAATAGTGGACATCATCCCAAATGGCTCTCAGGAGTCCCCAAAAGCCAATTCACTAGGCTGAGACGGAACTGCACGAATGAAAAATTATATGAAGAGCAAGCAGACCTTTTAATTAAAAAGTTTGTAGAAAAAGGGTATAGAGAAGAGCATCTAAAGGCAGAGGCAAAAAGAATCAGGAATACCAATAGGGGGGACCTTTTGGTTGATAGATCCAAACCATTAATTAACACAAGAAATCCCTTTGAGTACTCTTTCAACACGCAGTTTAACTCAAAGGCGTTTCATATCAACAAAATCTTTAAAAAACATTGGTCCATCCTGCAGCTTGATGAATTTTTGGGACGGAAAATACCAGATATTCCCAAAGTTATATATAGGAAAGGGAGAAACCTCTCGACACATCTCACACCTAGTTTCTTTAAATTACCCAATACAACCGGAAGAAAAAACAGTAGAAAGGGTTTTTATACCTGTGGGCAATGTAAAGCCTGCAAATTGAGACCAAGCCATATTGAAACCTTTAAAAGCACAACCACTGGAGAAGAATTTAAAATCAAAGGAAATATAACATGCTTATCCACCAATGTGGTATATTTACTCATGTGTGGCTGTGGGGCACAGTATGTGGGGAGAACCGGACGGAAAGCCAAAATACGCTTTTTGGAGCATTTGAACAATATAAGGAAGGGGGTTCAGAACCATTCAGTCCCCACACACTGTAATCAGTGTCCCAGCTTCAGAACACATAGTCTGTCCTGGATTGTCATTGAACAAGTTGTTTTGGATGCAAGGGGAGGGGACATTATCACCAAACTCAGACAGAGGGAGGGATTCTGGATACATAGGCTCAAAACTTTACAACCACTAGGACTAAATGTAGATTTTGATTTGATTTGTTTTTTATAATCACATTTATTCTTTTTATTTTTATTATTATTTATTTTTATTTTTATTTTTATTTTTAATTTTATTTTTATTTTTATTTTTATATTTATATTTATCTTTATTTTTATTTTTTATATTTATCTTTATTTTTATTTCTATATTTATTTTTATATTTATTTTTATATTTATTTTTATTTTTATTTTTATTTTTATTTTTATTTTTATTTTTATTTTTGTCTTTATTTTTATTTTTATTTTTATTTTTATTTTTATTTTTATTTTAATTTTATTTTTATTTTTATTTTTATTTTTATTTTTATTTTTATTTTTATTTTTATTTTTTTTATTTATTTATATATTTTTATATTATTTATTGTTTTATTTTATTTTATTTTATTTTTATTATTTTTTCTCATATATTATTTTTTCTCATATTTTTTCTTATTTTTGGCCAGTGACTCCAGAATCTTTCCCTTTGCCACCATCACCTCTTGCACACACCTCCCCCTTTTTCTGTTGCCCTCTTAATAAGCTTATTTCTCTTATATATTTAGACAATATTATATACTTTCAATATGTAAATAAGAGAAGTGTGATCAAAATACACAATCCTATATATGATGTGAATTGCTCAGTAATGTTATAGAGCAGGAGATTTTAACATACTAATGGACAGCATCTAGGTCCTGATAGATTAACATTAACTGTGGGAATATAAAATCCTGATCCTATTATGCCTTAGACCGAATTAGACATTAGAGCTAGAAACAACACTGCATGCATAAAGAAAGAAACAAACTTAATTTATAATGACCGTACATTGAAACTAATATGATGAAATTCCATTTTTTCTGTTTGCACTGTGGGGACCTTCTGATGTCGATATGAAAATCGGACGAAGTGGAACGCACGTGCGTTCCAGTGACGTACGTCCGCTCAGATGGGGAAGAAGTGGATGTTTCCGGGTCTATGGAACGCATGTGCGTTCCACAAGCAGGATCCGGAACTCCATATATGGAGTGAATGATTAAACCGACACACAGCTGATCGTTCTTTTGAAAATTGGATTGAAATACCGGTGAGACCTATAAAAGGAAGTTGAAGCCCCCAGAGGAATTGAAGCACTACTCCTGAGGAAGTCTGGTGACCCAGACGAAACGCGTAGAGACTTGAGACTTTTATTTTATTGGCATTTTATTATTTTATAAATGTGTATCTGTTTTGCCTGCCTGACCTCTTTATAAGGACGTTTTGGCCCCACACTGATGGAAGAAAACAGAATAATTTTGATGAGCCTTTTTACCACTACTATATTGTAAGTGTAACCATTAAAAGCTGTGATTTTACTTTTCAAACGGTGTTGCACTATGATATTTTTTATCTTTTGCATGCTTAATCTACCATCCTAATTTCGAGGAATCTGGGGATATCCATCAATTTGATGAGCTTGAAAACTACAGATATTCTGTAAGTGCGATATAAACTCAAGGGGACACCTATGGTTTAACGTTAATCCCCTATGAGCGCTTTCTTTTATTTCTTTATAGGTCTAGATATATTCTGTTTTATCCTATATGTACTGTGAGGATTGAGAGGAATCCTTTTGTTATATCTGACCATAAAAGGAAGTAACTATTCTTTTTATTCTTGTTTTACACTGCACCTGGGTGGTCTAAATTTGTATTTGTGTATTATAATTTTCCTCTTGTAAATAGACCACAACTAAACATGTTCTCTGAATTAAAACAGAGAAGGGCGGATAAATTCCAATCCCTATTCACGGATAAGCGTGTCGATCCCCAAGACAATAAACAGGGAATCGATATATTTTTTAAAAATCTAGAGAGATTATCTATCAAAGAGACTAAAAAGTGGTGGGAGATCTCCTTTCTGGAGGGTTACATTAAAGAAGGCCTAATACCAAGGGGCCTGAGGTTATCCAAAAATCCCGCGAACGGATTGGAGAACTCACGCCACGCTGATAGGTGGGACAAAGCCTTAGAAACATGTGCGACAGTTTTGATGGAAATTATAGTGGACTTCGAAAAGGAGAATTTAAATAATGTTATAGAGGAGTTGGGTAACTTAGAAAAAAGCAATACTTTTGACAAAAAAAGTCCTGAGTTCATACAAAAAGAAAAAGTAGTATATGACAGGGTCCAGAAAATGGACGAGAGAATTGCAGAGACTAAGAATAATAAATACAGGAGAGATATAAAAGATAAGGAGATTCAACTTTTTTCCATCAAAAACAAAAAAGACAGACGCAGTATGCAAAATTTCCATTTTAACTATAATAAAAGAAAGCCCATTAATACAACAAGAAATGATACTCATTTACCAAGAGAAATTAATGAGAATCACAGACAATATTCCCCGAAAAGAAATGTCACCCATTTGTCAAGGAAAACTAATGAGAATTATAGACAGCATTCCCCGACAAAAAGAGACAGATATGTCCCCATTTATAACCAGCAATCTAAATGGAGTTTAAGAACACAAACGCAAAATGAAAATGGACCTAATAGAGTCGAGACACATTTGGAGAGAGAAACATCTCAAGATAGAGATTTTTTAGAGAGGGGGCGAGACCAAAAGGTCAAGAAAAAGGGCATAACACAATATTTCGCTCCAAAGCCCAACAGAATGGATCTAACCAACCGATTCACTCCATTAGTGGATCAAGACACCCCAGGGAAAAGAAGGAGAATAAGTCCAGAGAGGGAGACTTAGATATGGACCAACGTGTGAAGGAGGAATCGATGGGCATTTTTAATATCTCGGAGATCAAACTAACCGAAGAGGAATGCCTAATTCTGAAAAAAGGCCTAAAATACACTCCAAACATCCCTCCAGACTCATTCCAGGTCTATATAGACCTCCAGAAATTCATCAGAAAATTGAGCATCAAAAGATTTTTTATCAAGAAGGAACTAGAGGATCCATTGGGACAGAATAGCAAATCTAATTATGAAACAACCCCACACATGAAATTCAGACCTAAATCCACCTTCCAACCCCAAGATAAAGGCAGCCAAATAGAGGTTTTCAACAAAATGGTAACAAAAGATCTAGAAAAGTTAACCAATAAAAAAGAGTTCTGTAACAATATGACCAAAAAAGAGATGGAAACCTTAGACCATCTGAAAAAAAGAGATGACATAGTCATTAAGAACTCAGATAAAGGGGGAGGGATAGTGGTTATGTCTATTGATTTTTACCTAGGAGAGGCCTATAGATTGTTAGGGGATACCACCACATATATAAAACTCTCTAGTAACCCTAATGTATCTTTTAAGGGTGAATTAAAAATATTACTGGAGAAAGCTTTAACTGACAACATAATCGATGCCAACATTTATGGGTTTCTTTTCCAAGAACATCCCAGAATCCCAACTTTCTACTTTCTCCCGAAAGTACATAAGTCCAAAACGAATCCACCTGGGAGACCCATAATAAGTGGTATCGATTCTCTCACATCCAAACTGTCACAATTTATAGACCACTCACTACAAAAATATGCCCAAGCAGCGAAGTCCTATTTAAAAGATACAAAACATCTATTACAAGAACTAGACTCGATCGAATGGTGTAAAGACTACATCTGGATCACGCTGGATGTTAGCTCTTTATATTCCATAATAGATCACAGACAAGGGCTACAGGCTGTGAGGGAAAATCTCGAGGGAGATGAAACATTGGATCCCAAATTCAGGTCATTTTTACTTGAATCAATAGAGTTTATTTTGACACACAATTTTTTTATGTTCAATGATGATTTCTTTCTGCAAGTCAAGGGTACGGCTATGGGCACCAGGTTTGCCCCCAGTTATGCAAACATCTTCATGGACAGCTGGGAACGTTCATTCATTTGGACTGATAGTCCATTTGGGGCAAACCTGGTGCTCTGGCGTCGGTACATTGATGATATCCTTGTAATCTGGAAAGGGTCTGATGAACAACTTGATGATTTTTTCTCCTATCTTAACAACAATATGTTGTCTCTGGTGTTTACACCCATTTACAATCCAATGAGCATAGATTTTCTGGACCTGACAATCTTTATTGAAGATTCAGTAATAAAAACTAAGACCTTCTTCAAGCCCACAGATGTAAATAGTTTCATTCAATCAAATAGTGGACATCATCCCAAATGGCTCTCAGGAGTCCCCAAAAGCCAATTCACTAGGCTGAGACGGAACTGCACGAATGAAAAATTATATGAAGAGCAAGCAGACCTTTTAATTAAAAAGTTTGTAGAAAAAGGGTATAGAGAAGAGCATCTAAAGGCAGAGGCAAAAAGAATCAGGAATACCAATAGGGGGGACCTTTTGGTTGATAGATCCAAACCATTAATTAACACAAGAAATCCCTTTGAGTACTCTTTCAACACGCAGTTTAACTCAAAGGCGTTTCATATCAACAAAATCTTTAAAAAACATTGGTCCATCCTGCAGCTTGATGAATTTTGGGGACGGAAAATACCAGATATTCCCAAAGTTATATATAGGAAAGGGAGAAACCTCTCGACACATCTCACACCTAGTTTCTTTAAATTACCCAATACAACCGGAAGAAAAAACAGTAGAAAGGGTTTTTATACCTGTGGGCAATGTAAAGCCTGCAAATTGAGACCAAGCCATATTGAAACCTTTAAAAGCACAACCACTGGAGAAGAATTTAAAATCAAAGGAAATATAACATGCTTATCCACCAATGTGGTATATTTACTCATGTGTGGCTGTGGGGCACAGTATGTGGGGAGAACCGGACGGAAAGCCAAAATACGCTTTTTGGAGCATTTGAACAATATAAGGAAGGGGGTTCAGAACCATTCAGTCCCCACACACTGTAATCAGTGTCCCAGCTTCAGAACACATAGTCTGTCCTGGATTGTCATTGAACAAGTTGTTTTGGATGCAAGGGGAGGGGACATTATCACCAAACTCAGACAGAGGGAGGGATTCTGGATACATAGGCTCAAAACTTTACAACCACTAGGACTAAATGTAGATTTTGATTTGATTTGTTTTTTATAATCACATTTATTCTTTTTATTTTTATTATTATTTATTTTTATTTTTATTTTTATTTTTAATTTTATTTTTATTTTTATTTTTATATTTATATTTATCTTTATTTTTATTTTTTATATTTATCTTTATTTTTATTTCTATATTTATTTTTATATTTATTTTTATATTTATTTTTATTTTTATTTTTATTTTTATTTTTATTTTTGTCTTTATTTTTATTTTTATTTTTATTTTTATTTTTATTTTTATTTTAATTTTATTTTTATTTTTATTTTTATTTTTATTTTTATTTTTATTTTTATTTTTATTTTTATTTTTTTTTATTTATTTATATATTTTTATATTATTTATTGTTTTATTTTATTTTATTTTATTTTTATTATTTTTTCTCATATATTATTTTTTCTCATATTTTTTCTTATTTTTGGCCAGTGACTCCAGAATCTTTCCCTTTGCCACCATCACCTCTTGCACACACCTCCCCCTTTTTCTGTTGCCCTCTTAATAAGCTTATTTCTCTTATATATTTAGACAATATTATATACTTTCAATATGTAAATAAGAGAAGTGTGATCAAAATACACAATCCTATATATGATGTGAATTGCTCAGTAATGTTATAGAGCAGGAGATTTTAACATACTAATGGACAGCATCTAGGTCCTGATAGATTAACATTAACTGTGGGAATATAAAATCCTGATCCTATTATGCCTTAGACCGAATTAGACATTAGAGCTAGAAACAACACTGCATGCATAAAGAAAGAAACAAACTTAATTTATAATGACCGTACATTGAAACTAATATGATGAAATTCCATTTTTTCTGTTTGCACTGTGGGGACCTTCTGATGTCGATATGAAAATCGGACGAAGTGGAACGCACGTGCGTTCCAGTGACGTACGTCCGCTCAGATGGGGAAGAAGTGGATGTTTCCGGGTCTATGGAACGCATGTGCGTTCCACAAGCAGGATCCGGAACTCCATATATGGAGTGAATGATTAAACCGACACACAGCTGATCGTTCTTTTGAAAATTGGATTGAAATACCGGTGAGACCTATAAAAGGAAGTTGAAGCCCCCAGAGGAATTGAAGCACTACTCCTGAGGAAGTCTGGTGACCCAGACGAAACGCGTAGAGACTTGAGACTTTTATTTTATTGGCATTTTATTATTTTATAAATGTGTATCTGTTTTGCCTGCCTGACCTCTTTATAAGGACGTTTTGGCCCCACACTGATGGAAGAAAACAGAATAATTTTGATGAGCCTTTTTACCACTACTATATTGTAAGTGTAACCATTAAAAGCTGTGATTTTACTTTTCAAACGGTGTTGCACTATGATATTTTTTATCTTTTGCATGCTTAATCTACCATCCTAATTTCGAGGAATCTGGGGATATCCATCAATTTGATGAGCTTGAAAACTACAGATATTCTGTAAGTGCGATATAAACTCAAGGGGACACCTATGGTTTAACGTTAATCCCCTATGAGCGCTTTCTTTTATTTCTTTATAGGTCTAGATATATTCTGTTTTATCCTATATGTACTGTGAGGATTGAGAGGAATCCTTTTGTTATATCTGACCATAAAAGGAAGTAACTATTCTTTTTATTCTTGTTTTACACTGCACCTGGGTGGTCTAAATTTGTATTTGTGTATTATAATTTTCCTCTTGTAAATAAATACTCGTTAACGGCTTTTTCTTGTTGGAGCAGGCAGTCGAACATTAGGAGTGTTGAATTCCAACGTGTCGGGCTGTCGCAAATCAAGCGCCTCACTGGCATGTTGTTTCACCGCTGGATATCTGAAAAGTGCGCCATGGCCGTGTAGGAACGCCTGAAATAGCCACACACCTTCCTGGCCTGCTTCAGGATGTCCTGTAAGCCTGGGTACTTAAGCACAAAGCGTTGTACGATCAGATTACACACATGTGCCATGCACGGCACATGTGTCAACTTGCCCAAATTCAATGCCGCCAACAAATTTCTTCCATTCTCACAAACCACTTGGCCAATCTCCAGTTGGTGCGGAGTCAGACACTGATCCACCTGTGCGTTCAGTGCGGACAGGAGTGCTGGTCCAGTGTGACTCTCTACTTTAAGGCAAGTCAACCCCAAGATGGCATGACACTGCCATATCCGGGATGTGGAATAGTACCTGGGGAGCTGGGGGGGGTGCCGTTGATGTGGAGCAAGACGCAGCAGCAGAAGAGGACTCAGCCGAGGAGGTTATGGAAGAGGATGGAGTGGGAGGAGTAGAGGAGGTGGCAGCAGGCCTGCCTGCAAGTCGTGGCGGTGTCACCAACTCCTCTGCAGAGCCACGCATTCCATGCTTGGCAGCCGTCAGCAGGTTTACCCAAGGTGCAGTGTAGGTGATATACCTGCCCTGACCATGCTTTGCAGACCAGGTATCAGTGGTCAGATGGACCCTTGCCCCAACACTGTGTGCCAGACATGCCATTACTTCCTTTTGCACAATCAAGTACAGGTTGGGGATTGCCTTTTGTGCAAAGAAATTTTGGCCGGGTACCTTCCACTGCGGTGTCCCAATAGCTACACATTTTTGGAATGCCTCAGACTCCACCAGCTTGTATGGTAAAAGCTGGCGGGCTAAGAGTCCAGTCAAGCTAGCTGTCAGACGCTGGGCAAGGGGGTGAATTTGTGACATTGGCTTCTTACGCTCAAACATGTCCTTGACAGACACCTGACTGTGGGCAGATGAGCAGGAACTGCTCAAGGTGAGAGACGGAGTGGCGGATGGTTGAGAGGGGGCAAGGAGGACAGCAGTGGTTGACATGGCTGAAGATGCTGGACCAGGAGGAGGATGGCGGCTTTGAGTTTGTGTGCTGCTTGTACTCATGTGTTGATCCCATAGGCATTTGTGATGTGCGATCATTTGCCTTCGCAAAGCAGTTGTACCTAGGTGGGTGTTGGACTTCCCACGACTTTTGGCACAGGTTGCAAATGGCATCGCTGCTGTCAGAGGCAGACACACAAAAAAAATGCCACACTGCTGAGCTCTGAAATGACGGTATTCTGGTGGTGGCAACAGCATGCGTTGATTGGCGTGCTGTCGGGCTGACCCTGGGTGCCGATGCATGCTGTCTGACTGTGCCATTAGCTCCTTGCGACGACCTCCCCCTGCTTCCAACTCGTCTCCTCCTCCTCCTCGTCTTTCCATCTGAACTTTCCCCCTGTTCTCCTTCTCTTCTAGCGGGCACCCACGTGACATCCACGGACGCATCGTCATCATCAACCGCTTCACTTGTATCTGACAACTCAGCAAAGGAAGCAGCAACGGGTACAACATCATCATCATCACACCGTACATCCATGTGTGTAATGCTGCCTGACTGAGACATATCCATGTTATCTACATCCTCTGGCAATAATGCTTGTGCATCACTCATTTCTACCAACTGATGTGTAAATAACTCCTCTGACATACCAAGTGAAGCGGCTGTGGTGCTAGTGTTGGCGGTGGTGGCAGGCGGGCGAGTGGTAACTTGAGAGGTGCCCGAAGCTAAGCTGGAGGAGGATGGTGCGTCAAGGTTCCGAGCAGAAGCTGTAGAAGATTGGGTGTCCTGTGTTAGCCAGTCAACTATGTCCTCAGAACTTTTCCAGTTCAGGGTACGTGGCCTCTGAACACTGGGCAATATTCTAGGGCCAAAGGGAATCACAGCACTACAACCACGACGGCCCCTGCGGGGTGGCCTGCCTCTGCCTGTCATTTTTTTTTCGATTAGTGGTACTATGCGTGCAAGCTACTGTGACAACAGATATGAGTGGCACTGTCCACTGGCAGAAGTTGGCAGAGTAGATGCTGTAGGCCTGACACACACGCTTGCAGACAACTAACTGCTATTCAATCTAAAATGTACACTACTGTTACACCAGATATGAGTTGCACTGGTGTGACACTGTGCCCTGGCAGGCCCTGAAACGCACACGTGTGAAGGAAACTGACTGCTTTATATTACAGTCAAAAAAGTTTTTTTGTTGTTAAATGCAAGCTATTGTGACACCAGATATGAGTGGTGGCACTGGGCAAGTGGGCACAGTATACGCTGTGAGCCTGACACACACGCTGGCAGACAACTAACTACTATTCAATCTATTACACCAGATATGAGTTGCACTGGTGTGACACTGTGCCCTGGCAGGCCCTGAAACGCACACGTGTGCACGATAGAGAGCTTTTTCTTTTTCTAGGACACCCATTAAAATCTGCTGTTCCCCAATTAGGGGTAGGTGTTTTATTGTATACACACACCATTAGTGTGGTGCTCCACTCTATAGATTGGTTGTGGTTCATCCCTCCAATAATCTTGTTGTTTCTGTAGGTTCAGTTTATTTGTATGTCTTTTTATTTTTTTTAATGTAAGACTTTTTTTTTTTTAGTTTTCCACAAAACCTTGTTTGCATATCTATATATATCACCTCGTATATCATGCTACGAGTACACTATGGTAGGGGTGGTTGCACCTGTAATTATATATATATTTTGTTTCATTTTGTTTGTGATTGTTGATGTATTTTATATATTTACTCACTGTACAATACACTGTCAATACATTTTGAGATTTGGTTTTTTTTTTTAATACAAATACATTTTTACAGATCTTCCTGTTAGAAGAAAGTTGGACTTTTTTTAAAATTGCTTTCACTTTGTTTTAAAGTAGGTATTTCACTAAGGGACCATTTCAATTCACTACAATCCACAGTTTAGTGAATAAACCCTGTACATCCGGAAATTAACTTTAACAATACAATTAACAATACAAAACAACCAAACTGAGAAAAGTCTCCAACCCACTATTTCCCCATTTTCCCCATTTGGTTTAAAATGTCCTCGTCGTTAATCAGCATTTCCCTATTGGGTGCATAACACCCAGAGCACAGCTTGGTTCCAATGCAAACCTCACACATTTTACAAACAACAAGTCGTGCTGAGATGAGAATGTGACACATTTAGAGCAGAGCTGGAAAATGTCACAAATGTGTCTCAACTAAAGATTTTAGAAACATTGTGTATTTCCTTCTACAGCTTTTGTATTTCTACCCTAAAAACATAGAATGTAAAGCCTATCCCCTTTATTCAATTTCTGTTTCAGTCTTTCTCCGCAGTATTACCGACATTTTCTGGCCTTCATTTACGCCATTGATAATATAAACCGGAACCCAGCCATTTTACCCAATTTAACTCTGGGATACCATGTGTACGATTCCTGCTGTAATGTAAACAAGGTCACAGAGGGTGTGTTAAACATACTATCTGGCTTTGGTAAAACAGTGCCCAACTACTCCTGCAGTGCACATGACAAACTGGCTGGATTCATCGGAGATCTGTCGTCATCCTTATCACTGTCTATAGCACACATTCTCAGAGTCTATGGCTATCCACAGGTATAGTATTAAGAAATGGGTGAAACCTTTTGGGTATTGTCCTAGGCCTGGTTCCTGCCCCTTTCCCAAAATGTGCTCTGAATGCCATGTGGTAATAAAAATGTGACATGAATGTAAACTGCTGCGCAAAAATAATAGAAAAATAGGAAGAACAAAACAGAATTACAGAAAAAGAGCACAGAGAAACATATGGACACAATTTCAGACTAACAGAGAGTCGTCAGGAAGACAGACAGATGGACAGAAAGATAGACAGGCAAACAAATGAACAGACAGACAGGAGAGACATTATATAGTAATAGCATTAAAAATGTATAATCCTATTTACTATTTGTGTGTAGAGCTAATGTTTCAATGCCAGGCTGTGTTTGTGTGCATTGTTGATGTTTATATACAAGGGCGTATTTGTGTGCAGTGTTGGCATTTGAATGTTGGGATGTATGCACTGCCGCACAGACAGATACACACACTAACATACACACACATACATTGACACAGATATGGATAAAACAAAATAATAGGTCGCGCTGTACAGAAATAGTACAATATAAAGGTAAAATGAGAAATATAAAATAGATAGAAATTTTACTCACATATAGAAATACACTAAAATAGTATTTCTATATGTGAGTAAAATTTCTATCTATTTTATATTTCTCATTTTACCTTTATATTGTACTATTTCTGTACAGCGCGACCTATTATTTTGTTTTATCCATATTCTTGATTGAGGACATTAGAGGGAACCTCATACCCATAGGTTGCAGCTTCTCTCTTTTCTCTTCTCCTTTAGACCACCTAGCGCTGAGCCTATACCCCCTTTTCATTGACACAGATATGCACACACTCAGATCCACACACACACAGGTGGGACAGTGGGAGCTGACTGGCTAAGGCTGAAGTCTGCATCCTAGTACTCCTCTCAGTAAGCTGGAAGGAAGTGACCTGAACTCACTTTCTCCTAGCAGGTCAAGGAGGAAACTAACCCTGTGACAGGGGCCCAGTCCAAAGCACTATTAAAGGGCCACTCATCTAAGAGTCTCCACCACTGCCCTCATGCCTGCACTGTCCCCACCAAATTGCACACATGTAGTCCTGCTTTTATTGTGCAGTAGGGATGTGCAGGGGCCAAAAATTTTTTTTTTTTGGAAATTCGGGTAAGTAAAAAAAATGTGTCTGCTTCTGCAATTCGGACCAAGGGCAATCGATTCGGAAATTCAGCAATTCGGAACTTCGGTAATTCGGACCCTAACCCTAAACCCTTACCCTAATCCTAACCCTAACCCAAACCCTAACCACTTGGTTTGCCACTTTTCAGAAACCCAAAGCACTTCAGAATTTTGTAAATTCGGAAATTTGGCAATTCGGAACTTTGGCAATTCGGAACTTGTTCGGTTCAGCACTTTGGAAATTCAAACTTCAGACATTCATAAGCATCCGAATGTCCAAATTGCACAAAATCTGTTCGAATGTACACAGGTCTATTGTGCAGTACAGTGTGTGTGATTTTGTAGAGGCTGAATCTAGAAATCTAGAACCTCTGCTTCCAGTGCCATGTTAGCTTCATCCTGTGGACACACATGATGTTAGCATTGAGCAGAACCCGTAAGAGCATTAAATAATTTCCATAGCAGTCCTCACCGCCTGGGACTTGTTTTTCAGTTTCAGGGGAGTTTTTCCACTTTCCTTTTCACAGTGTGTGGTCCATTTTAACTTTTTCTGCCGCTTCCAAATTCATGGGCTCCACGTGCTGTATGCGGCCTATGGACCTTTAATTTGAAAGCCATTTAAAAAGTCTTTTTCAAGGCTATCACCTTTAGCATTAGATCTAAAACATCAACATCAACATGATTTAGTAAAAGTAGTTGTGATGGTGCCAGCAGGTCTCAGGCACAATTTTACCTGAGGGTAACTCCCTCCGGGGAGACCGAAAAGGCATCGATGTTGAATGCCCGTACGTCCGAAACTCTGCGGAACGAGACCAAACAAAGTAGGAGCGTCAGTTTGGCGGAGCGAGAGCGAGCTGAAGAAGATGGCAGCATAGACCTAGAGCTCCCTGTAAGGCTCAGCATAATCATCGCCTAAAGCATAATTTCACCCTGAAAATGGGCAAGACTCACCGACCTTCTCAACCCCCTAAACAAGCGGATACCCCTAGGAGGTCTCAGAACTCCTCCATGAAGCAATATTTAACCGCACACGCGGACGCCGACTCCCAGGCCTGTGCTAACCCCGGAGGGCCTGCTCCCACTCACACCACATGGCGACGAGGCCCTGGCGGATGCCCTTGCAGCCACTCCCGCTGTAACACACTCAGACTGGATGGAACTACTGCGCAACCTACCCACAAAAGCCGATCTGAAGGCGGCTAACTCAGAGCTTCGTACCTCCATCTCAACAGAGCTTCAGGCGCTGATGGAGGACATCCGCGGCCTACACCAGAGGGTTGCCCAAATTGAGGCGGACTGCGACCACATGTCTATGGCGCAGACCGCGAACACGGACGCACTGAGGCTCCACACCCTCCAATTACAACAAATGGCTGGCCACATGGAGGACCTGGACAATCGGAGCAGGAGGCAGAACATCAGAGTCCGGGGGGTCCCGGAGGAGATAGATAATTCCGCCCCGGTACAAGCCACCCTGGCCGGCCTATTCAACGATATACTGGGCCGCCCGCAGAAGGACCCCATCGACTTCGTACGAGCACACAGAGCGTTGCGGCCCAAAGGCCCGGAAGGGAGCCCACCCCGCGTCATCATATGTTGTCTGCTGAGCTACCGACTCAAGGAAGAAATACTCAAAAGGGCCAGGGACTCAGGCACGGTATACCTTGACGGCACGGAAGTACAACTTTTTCCCGATCTAGCACCAACCACACTGGCATACCGGTGAGCACTGCGCCCCTTCACTAAACAACTACAGACAAACAAGCTGCGATACCGCTGGTGCTTCCCTGCGGGGCTACAGGTACATACACCTAACGGCCCCTTCCTTGTCAAGGACAGACAGGATTTAAACGACCTGGCAGAGGAACTCCACATTACGCCTGCACCTCTACAGTGGCCGGACCCACTGGCACCATACACACCTGCCCAGGGGGCCATGCTCCCACCACCTAGAACGCAGATCCGGAAGACTACGCGGCAACAGGCGATTAGGCCCTCAGGGACGCAACTTTGAAGTTGCTGATCGCTCCGCGCCAAGATGGCGGGCAACACCGGCCGACCGCCACAGACGGCGACTCCCCTGACACAGTAGCATGCAACCGAACAGCAAGGGACCCACACCGGCTACACCTGCCCTCCTCGCGTTGACACGAAGCGACAGTTCACCCTATGGACCTCACCCTGAGCTTTGCCCGAAGTTCTAAAACCCCTCACCTGGAGGCGCCCACCCTACAAAGATACAAAGCCCCCAGAACTGCCGCCCCCTAACACTGCCGGGAAAGCACCCCTGCAGAACGAACCGCAAGTATCTTCCGGCCACTTAACCCAGGACTGGCTTAACCACTTGAGGGTGGGGGTGTGGGGGTGGGGGCAGGGACACCCACGGAGTAACGGATAGCTCACCTGCCGGGTAGGGGGTGAGAACATGACGGGGCCGACTGAGCTGGGCAAACGCTTCTCCCGCACAGAGCCCGTGATGACCTCCACAGGAGCGGGCAGGGGAGGCGTGGGCCCGGCTCACTCGGGAACCGGCTAGGCCGGGAGACGGCTCGCAGCGAGCGGGGGTCAGAGGTGGGAGGAGAGGGGACACCGACTGAGGCCTAAAGGGCCGGCCTACGTGCCATGGGGGGGAGACAGGGGAACATGGGTCACCTCATGAGAGCCACCTCACACACAGGCCCCAGCCCACGGTCAGCCCACCTAAGACACCCACCCAGAGCACTCAGGAGAAGGCAGGGTGAGTTACATAGTGAGTTACCCCGCTTCCACGATCACAGATTCCCGAAGGGATACTGTAGCGGAGAGCCGATCTTGCACAGCTATTCTCCACTAGAGATCCCAGGGAGGCTCAGGAACAAGGTAATGATAAATCCACAGGCAAGGTTTCCAGCAGGTAAAATAATACAGCAGTATCCCAACCGCAATCCCAATAACTGGACGACACACAGTTTCAGGAGCAGAACTGACAAGCTTTATTCCACAGTGCCTTATAAAGCCCTCTCCCATGCAAGGGAGGAGGTTCTATCACTTAATACATTGTCCAATCTGTGAACAGTAACCTCCCACACATCTCCTCCCCTCCTCTAGCATCATAATCCCCTTATCATGTACATTAATTTCCACAGTTTCTGGATGTACCCCTAAACATAGGGGTACCCCTTTAAGAATGGTATCCCCTGGTAGCCCTGATCTGGGTGAGCAACATACTCAAAAATCACCCAGATCGGACCAGGGGTTCGGGAGTTATGGCAAGGTGTAGTTTTGACCGACCGCTGGGATAAAGTGTCCGAAAACAGTTCCATGTATTTTGGCCCTGTGGTTGGTCACAAACAGGAGAATACAAACAGGTGAATTATTGCTGTTAAGTAGCCTGACGAGGATTCGGATGAATCCCCTAGTTCGTGGGGTTCTTTCTACTGAATGGCGGGCCGTTCGGTAGTTTCCCCACGAAGTATTGGGAGTCTGGAGGTCTCAGCGGTGTTTGCCTAGTCAAGTGTCCGATTTCGGTTCCAGACACTCGATGGCAAAACACCGCTGTTCGGCAGTTTAAGATGGCCGCCGCCACGTGTTCGTATCCCGAATGGCGGCCACCCAGAGAACAAAGACCACACTGTACGAATAGGTAATTACCCGTTTGCAACATTGTTGCAAACGGTAATTGAAGGCACACGTTACACAGGGTGGTCTGGTTGTTCGGTAGTTTCATTCCCTTGTTTTATTCAAATGTTTCTACCGAACAACCAGAGGAATACAGTCGTTCACACACATCAAACTAGCAATATAAACGAATACAATTATTCCCATGCATGTTGTAGGACAGCCCAGTACCATTCCGCTACAGATACTATAGCGACTTCCAGGGGGGTAAGGCACGAGGGGTCGTGATCCTAATGCATAAGAGGGTCCCCTTCATGGAGGGGGAGACGCTAACAGACAGGGAGGGCAGATGCGTATTCGTGAAGGGAAAGATAGTGGGCCAAACCTACACATTCGCCAACATTTACGCCCCCAACCAGAGACACTATAGGTTTCTACCCCACACACTCCGCTTACTCCAGAAATTCACAGAGGGGGTGCTCATCCTGGGAGGCGATTTCAATATAGCTATGGACCCGAGATGGGACACCTCCTCGGGAACAACACACGTCCCGACCCAACACCTAGCAGCCCTTAAAACTCTTCTGTCCAAACAAAAGCTAGTAGACTGTTGGAGGGCCCACCACCCCGATGAGAGGGATTATACCTTCTTTTCCCACCCCGACAACACGTACACCAGAATCGATTACTTCTTCATGACACACTTTCATATCCCGCTGGTCGAGCAAGCGGAGCATGGCACAGTGACGTGGTCGGACCACGCACCAGTATCTATCACGATCACATCCCCACTGCACAGGCCAACGGTGACTAAATGGCGCCTAAATGAGCATTTACTAGCACAACCCAACATTAAAGCGGACATCAGCGCAGTCCTTAGGGAATATTTCACCATCAACACATCTGAACAAACGACACCGACAATACTCTGGGAGGCACATAAGAGCGTAGCGATGGGCCACTTTCTCCAAAAGGGAGCCCTACTGAAAAAGCGGAGGGAGGCAGATATGTCCGCACTACTCACCGAAATACAGGAGATTGACAAACAGAACAAGGGCACACAGACACGCACACTGCAAGACAAACTCCTTACACTCCGCAGGGAACTGACCCGACTCTTACTGAGGAGACATCATAGGGACGCACTGAGACATAAAGCGTTTTTCGCACTACATGGCGACAAAAGTGGCAAACTACTCACAAGGATGTTAGCTAAACGCAGACAGCAGACATACATAGAGCGCATCAGAGATGAGAAAGGCACACTACACCGACTACCCACGAAGATTCAGGATGTAATTAAAACATACTATGCTAACTTATACAACCTTCCCCGACCACCGACGCAGGCCGCAGACGACCGCCTGATGGTCAAAATAAACGACTATCTCACCACACCAGACCTGCCCACCTTAGACAGGAACACCGCCGACCTCCTGGAAGAGGAGATCACGCCCGAAGAGCTGGCCCTAGTGATAAAACAGACGAAACCGGGTAAAAGCCCGGGCCCCGACGGTTTGCCGCTGTGCTACTACAAAACCTTTGCGGACATACTCTACGCCCCCCTAGTAGACACATACAACGCCATCAGGGAGGGCCACCACTTCCCCAAACAATCACTCGCGGCTCACATCACTATCCTCCCAAAAGAGGGCAGAGACGGGGAACATTGCGGAAGCTACCGACCCATCTCCCTCATAAACAGTGATCTTAAACTGTTGGCCAAAATACTGGCCAACAGGTTACAGCCCCACGTGCCCCGTCTGGTACACCCGGACCAGGTGGGGTTCGTGACGGGGAGGGAGGCACGGGACAACACCATGCGCACCCTCACCCTGGTGCACGGCCAGAAACGCGACCACGGGGGCCTCCTTCTGCTGTCCACGGACGCGGAGAAGGCCTTCGACAGAGTCGGCTGGTCGTATATGTTTAGAACACTGGCACACACCGGCATGGGTCCCAGGATCAGGGGCTGGATAGAGGCCTTATACACACAACCATCCGCACAAGTGGTGGTGAACGGAGCACTGACAACAGCATTCGAAATCCGGAATGGCACCCGCCAGGGATGCCCCCTGTCCCCATTGCTCTTCGTCATCGCGCTGGAACAGCTCCTACAGACCATCAGAAAAAACCCAGATATCACAGGGGTGACGGTAGGGAAGACTCAACACAAAATCGCGGCATACGCAGACAACATGCTCTTTTACGTGACCAATCCAGAGATATCCCTCCCCAACATCCTAAAGGCACTTCATGACTTCGGGACCATATCCAACCTGAAGATCAATAACTCAAAATCATTCATACTCAACGTCAGTGTGCCAGAAAACAGGACAACGCACATGCGACAACACTACACCTTTCGGTGGGCGGCACACAAAATCTGTTATCTGGGCATTTGGTTAACAAGACGGGAGGGGAACATGTACAGGGAGAACTTCACACCGATGCACGCGCAGCTCCACTCAGACATGAGGGAATGGGCGTATCCACACATCTCCTGGTTGGGCAGAATACAGGTGGTCAAGATGAACTTCCTGCCGCGCCTGCCATATCTGTTCCAGACCATCCCCATAACGATTCCACGCACATTCTTCACCACACTACGCTCCGCACTAGGCAGATACGTATGGGACGGGAAAAGACCCAGGATAAGTCATATCACATTGACACTCCCAAAAGACAGGGGCGGCCTAGCCCTACCGGACTTTTCCTTATACTACAGGGCTTGCCACCTCCTGCGGATCATGGAATGGTCCAAGGAGGGGGTACACAAGCTCTGGAAACAAGCAGAGGAGGGAGAGGCGGGGATGCCGACAGCAATATTGCCATGGATACCACCAGAGTCAGGGAGAAAGGCACAAACACACTCACAATACACGAGAGCTACCCTTCCGGAGTGGCAGAGGGTGAGGAGGAGACACAATCTCTCGACACACCCCTCGCCCTTGCTTCCCACCAGGTCAGGACCCGAAAGCGTTCAGGGCTATAATCCCTGACCCCATACCCAGGCTTAGACACATCTCTAAGCCAGAGGGCATCAAAACCCTGAGAGACCTCAGAGGGGAAGCAACCAACACTTTTCTGACACAACTCAGATACAGACAGCTACGCCATTACATCGCTACTCTCCCCCAAGGCGCACCACTCATGAGAGCCCCCACGGCATTCGAAGACGCATGATTAGACCCCCAAACCACTGGCCCACGGAGTTTCCTTTCTATACAATATGCTACTGACCCAAACGCCAACTGCACTACCGAGCTTCATGGGAAAATGGGAGGAGGCGCTGGGACACACACTCAGTAAAGCTGACTAGGAGAAAATCTGCTACCTCACACACCACTGCGCCAGCTACAGCAAGACCCAGGGCACAGCATACAAAATCATGACGTATTGGTACCGCACACCATCAACATTACACGCATTTTCCCCGACGCATTCTCCGCAATGCTGGAGATGCGGAGTGGAGAGGGGCACGCACTTACACATTTGGTGGGAATGCAGTGGAATCACCCCGTTCTGGCGGGGGATTCACAAGATGCTACAACTCTTCTCAGATGACCCACCCCCCCTTAGGCCCACAGAAATGCTGCTGCACCACACTAAGGTACCGCAATCCATATACAAAAAATCCCTGTCCATACGCATACTGAACACGGCCAAATCCATCATACCGAAATATTGGAAGCAAACCGTAACCCCACCGCTGACCATATGGTTCTCCCACATGGAGGACCTTCGATCCCTAGAGGAGCTACAACACACGGCAGCAAACACACAACAGACATACCTTAACACGTGGACACACTGGCTACTACAGACCAGACTTTACAGACCGGTTGAGACTGGTCGACAGAAACGGAACACAAGAGACTGCAGACTTATCCAACCCCTTCCCTTCTCCTTGAACCTAACCCCTTATCCTCAACACATCCCACACACACCGACCAGAGAGGATCAGGTCCACAAATGAGAACCAGTGGACGGGTTCGACCAGAGAGACAGACAGCATTAGAAGTTAGTTCAGACAACAGATGTCACAAACAAACTGACGCTAACTGGCACGTCTAACAAGATGACGTGCTATGGGGTAAACAACGAGGCAGAGACAGACATGGCCAAGTTAATCGGCTACAGACGTTTCTCAACATGAGGACAGCTACCTATAGGAAATCTACTAGCATGCGATAGGGACCTGCGAGTCTCACGATATTGCGTGCCTGCGCGCCCAAATAAACCATGACCTCTCTTGAGCATATACCTATCTCATGTCGGATGCATGTTGCATCTTGGTTAACTGGCTCCAAATACATGGAGACCTGCGAGTCTCAAAGTAAACTGCATGAAAAGAAATAAAAATTATATTTACAAAAAAAAAAAAAATCCACTACTTCTCCCAAGTGCTGTTATGGAAACACTGCAGACAAAAGGCTTGTACTTATCAGGAACAACTCTACTGTTTAAAGTTAACATTTTAGAAAATGCATATTACAAAAAAAGTATTGATTTTATTATATTAACATTTGCATACAAACAAGAGAGGATACAGCTGCAGATCTGCAACATTAATAAAAACAAATAATAGTGTAACACTGCTGAATAAGTGTAAATGCACTGTATTGGAAAACACTCACAAGAAGGATGAAAGAATATCGCCCAAGGGTGCCTCCCCTGATGGAGATGGGGGGTCAAATCCACTCCTCCTGCTTTAGGAGATGATGACATTGGACTCAGGGTAGAAGAACAAACATTTTGCTTTATTATAAAAATAAGTATAAAAATAAAATAAAAGCATAAACTAATATGATACCAGGTCCTACGCGTTTCGTCCTATTAAGGACTTCCTCAGGGACCTCCTGGTATTAAAAATTACAGTTACAACAGAAATACAATCTTAGTCAAAGAAAGCAATATAATCCCTTCCCCCTGAGTCTCTCTTTAAATATGGGTGGCTTGTCTTCTTATTGGTGTTCTCATGGGCATTGTTGGCTTGTTCCAGCTGTGAATAATAATTGAATTCCCCAGGTTTCGCCAATTTCATGACATCACTTCCGGTTTTGGCCGTGTTGGAACGTCGCTTCCGGTATGCCAATTTGGACAGATTCATTTTAATGACGTGTGCGTTCCATTGCACCAGTATTGTGCGTTCCATCTATGACTTATACAGTAGAGTGTTACTGATGGAAGCCCTAGAGGCTCAAAAAGAATCTGGAAACAAAATATAGCAATATATCCCATTGTATTAACAATG
The DNA here is from genome assembly GCF_036172605.1 of Pelobates fuscus. Lineage (NCBI taxonomy): Eukaryota > Metazoa > Chordata > Amphibia > Anura > Pelobatidae > Pelobates > Pelobates fuscus. The sequence goes on along the minus strand of NC_086322.1, from coordinate 10,655,816 downwards.
GGAAAGAGAGTGAGAAGTCCATTAATATTGATGTGAATTTCTCCCCATATGTAGAAGAATTATATGCATTATAAGATTTTATATCTGTATCTGAGATCTCAGATTTATATATGGGCACCATAATATAATCTGTTTTTGCTTTGAAATTACAAACAAATTTGGAACGCACACATCATTAAAAGGAATCTATCCAAATCAGCATAGCGGAAGCGACGTTCCGACACGGCCGAAAACCAGAAGTGACGTCACGAAATCGGAAAACCCGGGAAATTTGATTATTCACAGCTGGAAAAAGCCAACAATGCCCAGTAAGAAGACAAGCCACTCATATAAAAAGAGACTCAGGGGGGAGGGATTATATTGCTTTCTTTGACTAAGATTGTATTTCTGTTGTAACTGTAATTTTTAATACCAGGACATCCCTGGGGAAGTCCTTAATAGGATGAAATGCGTAGAACCTGGTATCATATTAGCTTATGCTTTTATTTTATTTTTATACTTATTTTTATAATAAAGCAGAATTTTTATTCTTCTACCCTGAGTCCAGTTGCATCATCTACTAAAGCAGGAGGAGTGGATTTGACCCCCCATCTCCATCAGGGGATCCTCTCTTGTTTGTATGCATATGGTATTTAAGGGATAATTGCTGGGATATCCCTGGAGGAAGCTGTCATCACTGGCCATTGAGATAAGTGTTCTTTTTTTCACTTCCCTATGATTTTTGGGTGTTAAGTGATTGTTTTGTTTGTATATATCATATTAACATTTATCTGTATTTAAAGATTAGCTATGGATCCACAAATAGTTTACTGAGCGGAAAAAACTCTTATCCGTCATTTTTTCTGACAATTCAAGATGGTCAAATTCAGTATTCTGCAATTTCCTATTTGTTGGTACACATGGGCTGGACTTGGGTTGGAATTATCACATCAGATGATGAAAATGGAGACGTAGAGAGTCGTGAGCTAAAAAAAGTAATGTTGGAACATAAAATCTGCATTGAGTTTACTCTCGTGGTAAAGCAACAGGGGGCAATACATGAACAGTTGTTTGATGAAACAAACCATATAAACAATATAAAACTTGAGCTTTCAACAGCACATGTCATTATCGTTTGTGGCTCAGTTTCAATCTTATTTTTCCTTCATTTAGAAGCGATAAACAACCCTTTACATAACAAGACTATCATATTTTCCACATCATGGTCTTTAAGCACAGACCTTGGAAAATCTCCCATTGATGCACTTAATGGGAGTTTGATTTTTACCATCCCAAAAAGATGCATTCCAGGGATGCAGACATTCCTACAGAATGTCCACCCGTTCAGTCGCCCAGAGGATGTTTTCCTAGAAGACATATGGATACAATTTTTCAACTGTTTTTCAAAAAATCATCAAAAGAATGAGGTGCTTCAAACGATTTATGAACCTGTTCTTCACAATTGTACTGGGATAGAACGTATTGTAGATATCAGTGAAGTTGTGTACAATACTGTGAATTTTAGAGCAACTTATAATGTATATGTTGCTGTGTATATTATAGCTAATGCTCTGCACAATATGTATTTCTCTGGCTCAAAATGTTATCACAACTTCAAGAAAATGAGCCATGGGCAGAGATCTAAGGTAATTGTATGGAATTGTGAATATTGCAAAATTAAAAGGAGCACTACAGTGCCAGAAAAACAAACTCGTTTCCTGGCACTATAGTGTCATTAGTTTTCCCCCACCCTCAGGGCCTCCCTCCCGCTGGGCTGAAGGGGCTAAAACCCCTTCAGCCATATACCTTTCTCCAGTGCTGGGTTCCCTCTGTGCTGGGGAACTCTCCACCACCTGCCGACGTCAGATCCGAACGCGCATGCGCGGCAAGAGCCGCGCGCATTCAAAAAGCCCATATGAAAGCATTACTCAATACGTCTTCTTACTGTCATTTTCACAGTGAGAATTGCGGAAGAGCCTCTAGCGGCTGTCAGTGAAACAGCCACTAGAGGCTGGATTAACCCTCCTTCTCTAAAACTGCTATGTTTTCAGCTACAGGGTTAAAACTAGAGGGACCTGGCACCCAGACCACTTCATTGAGCTGATGTGGTCAGGGTGCGTATAGTGGTCCTTTAAGGATATATACATATCAGACGATACAATGTAGAGCACATTATCATTTGTTGGTGTATTCATGTTATTTTAGAATGTACCACATGAGGCTATGATCAAAATACCAAATTTTAATGCAAACTGCTTGTTATTGTGCTGTGGCTAAGTGGGAAATGCCATTGGGACACAAAATAAACACGCATTGATCAGCAGTTTGATATATCATCAAAAACTGGATCTTTATGTTCCTGGACTGATCTTGCTTTTATTATCCACTTAATGAGTCCAAACTATGTCAACAAAACATAATTATATTAACACTCCAAGTCCATGATCAAGTCTTCTTCTGGGGTCTGCTGGGTGCTGTTCACGGTACTACCGCCTTCATCAATAAGCTAGCCATGGAGACCCCAGGTAAGAAGTCAAAGCTTTCAAAACTATCTGACTACTTACAAAGGGACACTGTCATGGCACAACTGGTACTATAACTACTAAAGTTAACTGTAGTGTTTATGGGGTTTAGAGTGTCTCTGTAATACTAATTTTGGAGGTGATAGAAACTAGCAGAGCAAAGAACTTAAAGGACACTGCTTATATGAACAGGATAGAAAATAAAAATCGAAGCTTGTGGTTTTAGATGGAAAATAGACAAATGAAACTGGACAACTTTTTATAAGCTATCTTAGTCGGTGTATCTATATCTAACATTTCTGTCCTTGGCCTGCAAAGTATGTAAGTTAAAGAAAATTAATAAAAAAGAAGCACAATCAATTGGTATTTGGTTGTGCCAAAATTAGCGAGGTGACAGTTCCAGTTAAATAGGTGAGGTGAATGTGTGATAGTTATGCAGAGATAACTCTGATAACAGATGGTCTAACAGAAGTAATTACTATTCCTGGCACTCTGATAGTGACATGCCTGCTGATTAATTCATCTAATTTAACCTTGTAAGTTGTAAGCTCTCAGGGACATAGTGACGATATGGCACATGTATTTTCAAAATCACTGTAACATTTGTATGGAGGTATTGTGACAACAAAGTATTTTTCAATGTTGTGTTACGTGGGTACATGTTCATAAGCATAGGAGTTGCTGTGAGGTGGCTTTGGGGGCTGATGCCCTAGATGTATGTTTCTTAAGCCCTTGTATTTCTTTTGATGGTGGAGGGGATAAGACAATATTGGTGTTTTTTTATATTTAATTTTACATCAGACAGTGCCTTCACTAAGCAGCCACCTATAGTCAGTAGCATAGTGGTTCCCCACAGGTGACTATCAACACAGTGTGCTAGTGAACAGAATTTTGCAGCACAACACCTCTATTATTTAGGTAATGTGACCTGGCTGTGCACTTATTTTCCGTTATGCTTTCTAGGCATGTGCATTACATTCAGAATGAACTGAAATTCGTCCAAAAATGTTTTGGTTGCTTGATAGATAAGTCCCTAATATGCGAACTGTATAAAAATAATTGGATCTGAAAATGCTGCCAAATTTATCATTCTGAAGCTTCCGAATTCAAAAATTCAGATACAATTAAATTTGTCTGAATACGATTGCATAGCTCTAATGCTTTCATTAGATTCCTGGAGGCCATCAGCAGCATGCTGTTCATGGGTGGAGAGGATGGGACAAGATATAAAATATGGAGAATTGTCACGAGACATTGTCATGACCACATGTTAGTCATGGCCATGTTAGTTTGTATTTGGACTTAAAATACAGGTGGTTCTGAAACCTCACAATACCCATGGTCATAACGGCATGTTTCAGATATTAAAGTTATTTTATTAAAGGTCTGTATTCTCTCTAATCACTCCCAATTACCTTTTCGATTACCCAATTACCTTTTCAAATTTCATTTCTTGGAAAGAGTATTTTAATAACAGTCATTTAATATGTTTTTTGTTGATAGACATTGCATGACTTCATACAAAGAGTTCACTTTGTAGACCCCACTGGAGCGGAGATATATTTCAACAAGAAAGGAGTGATATCCACACAAAACCACATTTTCAATCATGTTGTTTTAGCAAATGGGACCTACTTAGAGAGACTTGTTGGCAATTTCACCAGATTGGCACAGGAAGGAATGAAACTTAATATCAACACAAATGACATAATTTGGAAAAAAAGTGGGGTCAGAGTTGATTTCTATTTTTCTCAATTATTCAGTACATTTAATCGTGTGTTATTAAAGCATCCATAATATTATCAACATATTTCAAACACATAATACTGTTAATGAGTCATTAGAGGCTTTAGAGGGGTGTTTTTATTTTATGCAAACATATTCAACGTTTCTGACACATGTTTAGATCTAATTATGTTTCTATATTTTATTTTGATATACTAGGTAAAACTAGAAGTGTAACAGCTTAAGTAGATGTGTTAACTTGGCTTTTTCTTACAATGTTAAGTCGACTTGTCGATAACAGAAAAAATTGGTTCAGCCAAAATGATTCATCCAGAAGATGAGTTCAGCTGGTCTGAAATTCAACCACATGGTGTTTCGGTCCAAACTAAATTTGTCTGTGAATTTGGGTACAAAATGGGACAATCAGTGTGCTACAAAATGTAAATTATGAAAATAATATAGGATTTGAATTTTCCCACTGTTTGATTTACCGGTCAAGTGAGAAAAAGTAACTAATAAATGGAAAAAAGGAGAAGTAAAATCCTATATATGTATAGATTTTCTTTTTACTGATCCTTTTTTTCCCTTTTATTGGTCACTTCTCACTTGATTTGTGAATATAATCAATATTTAGTCATTGTTCCTCAACCATTAATCATATTTTTTTTCTCAATAATCATCTCCTTTTTGATGCCAATGAAGGAACGTCAAAACTCAAAACAAAGAATGGCTTGTCCGTTGTCCATTTTGTGCTTTTTATAATTTGGACTCGTGGAAGTTTAGAGCTATGGAATTTGGACAATCTGCTGTTGCTCAAAATTTGAAACCAAATGCATAAGTCCAATTTCAAGTCCAACATCACAAAAATGTGCCTGCTTGGACTCCATCCTATTCCTCTACATCTCAGCACAGAAACTGTATTAGAAGTCACACTCCCGCTTCCCACACTATAGTGCAGTTTTGTATGTCAATCTTCATGGTTGTACTCTGGAAGGCAGGGATTCTGAACCCACAAAGCACACTACAGAGATTGTTTGCAGGCTGCAATGCTTTGCTTGTACAGATGTTAATGGAATTGTGTTTAGTTTGTGGGCGTTATAATCATAAATCCATTATTTCACATTCTGGTGTAATTTTTAAAAAGATGCATTCTCAGAAATTGTATCATATTCCTTACAAAATACTAATGAGTAGCATACATGACCATTTAAAGTATCTCTTGCCTCACACCTACTTTTTGAAATAATTAATTGTATCTAAATGTTGCTCACCCTGCTAAAATAGGTCAAAATAAAAAAATACAAAATATTCCTAGATCAGCAACATTTTTCCGCATGAGTGCTGGATGTCATGTCTGTCAATGGAAGGAGGCTAAGGAGAACTGTAGGCACTGTATCTACTTCATCTCATTAAAGGACCACTATAGTGCCAGGAAAAGAAACTCGTTTTCCTGGCACAATAGGGTCTTTAGGTCCCCCCCCACCCTCAGGATCCCACTCCCGCTGGGCTCTAGCATTTCTCAATGCTTTCCTATGGACATCAGCATCTTGTCACTGTGATTTTCACAGTGAGAAGAAGGGAAGCGCCTCTAGAGGTTGTCAGTGAGACAGCCACTAGAGGCTGGATTAACCCTAATGTAAACATAGCAGTTCCTCTGAAACTGCTATGTTTACAGCTGCAGGGTTAACCCTAGATGGACCTGGCACCCAGACCACTTCATTGAGCTGAAGTGGTCTGGGTGCCTATAGTGGTTCTTTAAATTACTTATAGTGTCTGTAGTCCACTGGTGCCACCATTTCATTCAGCAACAGTTTTAATGTTCTTATGTTTTATTGCTAAACGAGAGTCCCCGGCAGTCCATTCCCTCTGTGCTGTTTTAATTACCGTATTTATCGGCGTATAACATGCACTTTTTCTCCCTGAAAATAGGGGGCAAATGATGTGTTTGTGTTATACGCTGATATACCGTATTTTTCGCTCCATAAGACGCACTTTTTTTCCCCTCAAAAGTGAGGGAAAATGTCTGTGCGTCTTATGGAGCGAATGTGAAGGTTTACTTACCTGTCTTGAAGCATGGGCCGGTGTTCAGCGCGCACCGCGGTACTGGAACTTCAATTTCAGGTTCCGGTTTCCGGCGGGACTGAAAGGAAGTGCGCACTCAGTGTGCACACTTCCTTTCAGTCCCGCCGGAAACCGGAACCTGAAATTGAAGTTCCTGTACCGCGGCGCACGCTGTGAAGCCGGCCCACGCTTCAAGACAGGTAAGTAATTATGGGACAAGGGGAGGGACAGTGCACTATGGGACAAGGGGAGGGGGGGACACTATGGGATGGGGGGAGAACACTATGGGATGAGGGGGGGACACTATGGGAGGGGGGGAGAATACTATGGAAAGGAGGGAACACTATGGGATGAGGGGGGGAACACTATGGGAGGGGGGGGGGGAGAATACACTATGGGAGGGGGGGGGGAATTTCCTGAAATTTCCTTCTTAAAATGAGGTGCGTGTTATACGCCGGTGCGTGTTATACGCCGATAAATACAGTAACGAGGATTCATTAGCCTGAGCAACAATGGACAGCTGTGATTGGTTAAGAGTGTCAGCTGACTGCATTTAGCCTATCAGAGCTCCAACTGATGATATGAAGGGTATAACTACAAGGAAGTGTGTAACCTATGCCTGAGCCTCCAGAAGGGAGGACTGTGGGTGGCTAACTGTTTAACACTGAATGAAGAGACAGTGCCAGGGGACTCCAGGCACGATAACCAATTCAAATTGATGAAATGGTTAGAGTGTCTACAAGGTCCCTTTAAGGATTTTTACTATTTGTAAGTGATGATGTATCTTGCTTACTAACACATGGGGAAGGTGATGTTCCGCAAGGTTATTGTGCACAGATATTGAAATTAATTTGAATATGTGCTAATTAATACACATCTGTATTTATTATGCAAGAGGTACTTCCATCCTATATAGATTTTATGGGCCCCACATTTCAACTCTTTTTTTCCCGTGCCGTGCTAATCTCACTGCAGCAGCTATGCTGCCCCTTACTGAGCTCATCTGTTCTAATGACCTCAGCCAGTCCATTGCTTCCTCATGGAAAGCACCGTGGGTCTACTGCGCATGTGCAGCAATTGCAGGAGCTTTTGGCAATCACTGAGCTCTAGGTAAGAAGTCAAAAAAGCACAAAAATTGTTTTATTAGTTACACCAGGGGACTCCTGGCACCATAACCACTACAGTGTGCTATAGCAGTCATGGTGCATAGAGTTTTCCTTTAGCATAAGTTGCTTTCCTTTTTGTGTTATTTTACCCCACTCCCTCTAGCATGTAAGCTTATTGAGCAGGGCCCTCAACCCCTCTGTTCCTGTGTGCCCAACTTGTCTGGTTACAACTACATGTCTGTTCGTCCACCCATTGTAAAGCGCTGCGGAATTTGATGGCGCTATATAAATAGCATAATAATAATAATAAGAACATGACTGTAAATAAATTGTATAAGTACATAATGTTGTAGATTTATTCACTTTTTCCTGACCCAGATTCCAAAATCACAATGCTCAGAGAGCTGTATTCCTGGATACAGAACAGTCTTACTGGAAGGGAAACAAGCTTGTTGTTTCAACTGCATAAAATGCTCAGAGGGAGAAATTTCCATGGAAAAAGGTACTTATGGTAACATCTACAATCCCTCAGGTTCTTCTTGTAGGGTCTAACCCCTAACCTGCACCTTGGTTAAATCTAGTGTTACTGGGTTAATCATTAAAGTGAGATTAGACAGGAATGCAAACGGAATTTCAAATATAAGGCCGAAGCAGAGAAAATTAAGCCAGAACTGACTAAAATACTCCAGATTGCATAGATTCTCTCTGTAATGGCACAAGGAAGCTACGGTAAACCATGTATGAAACTTGAACTGGGACTAACCTGAGGGCAAGCTGCGGAGTTTGCATCCATTTTCAGGTTTCTCTTAATTCTCTTTACGGCTCAGTAACAGGAAAATAGCAGGAGTGAGTTAACAATCAGACTATCGTGTCAGCGATGCAGACAGGGTTATTCACTAAACTGAGAATTGTCTGGAATTTGAAGTGGATTTCTAATGTAAGATCGAAGTGGCCAAGTTGGCTTCTTTGGCCAAAACTTTGAATTCCCAGCAATTTTCCCTTTCGTAAATAACCCTGTTAGTAACTCACCTGTACACAAGATGATGACCAAAATTCCAACAATTTAAGGATAGGGTGAGGGACAAGACAGAAAGGCTATGATAAAATATATGTGACTAGTCTCTAACCATTGCCATATGTATGACCCATGTCCCTATAGTTCTGTTTTTTTTTTTTTTGCTCTTTATTTTTGTGTTTGATTATCATTTTATCTTCCAGATGTTGAATTCTGCCAGAAATGCCCAGAAACGCAGTGGCCCAATGAAAACCAAGATATGTGTTTGCCTAAGACATTTGAATTTCTGTCCTATGAGATCGACCTTATTGCTTCAATCTTGTCCTTTTTCTCTATATTGCTTTCTGCCCTAACGACTGTAGTTTTAATAATATTTATTGTATTTGTTGACACTCCAATTGTCAAAGCGAATAATCGTAACTTGAGCTTTGTTCTCCTGGTCTCCCTTTCTTTGAGTTTCCTGTGTACGTTACTTTTCATTGGCCGTCCTGTGGATTTCACCTGTATGTTACGACATGTATCTTTTGGGATCATCTTCACAGTGGCGGTATCTTCAGTGCTGGCCAAGACTATCATCGTTGGCATTGCCTTTAAAGCTACCAAACCTGGAAACACGTGGAATAAATGGATTGGGCTAAAAACAGCAAACATCATTGTTATTTTATGCACGTTCGTTCAAGTTTTCATTTGTGTCAGCTGGTTAGCAATTTCTCCTCCATTCCAAGATGTAAATATGAATTTATTGCCCGGAAAGATTATCATAAAATGTAATGAAGGGTCTTTGATTGCTTTTTATTGCGTACTTGGCTACACTGGGCTTTTGGCGGTTGTGAGTTTCATTGTTGCTTTTCTGGTGAGAACGTTGCCAGATAGTTTTAACGAAGGTCAATACATAACCTTCAGCATGCTGGTGTTTTGCTGTGTCTGGATCTGTGCTATTCCAGCTTATCTCAGCACTGAAGGAAAGAAAATGGTACTGACGGAAATATTCGCCATACTGGCTTCAACTGCTGGACTTTTTATGTGTATATTCTTTCCAAAATGTTATATTATTGTAATAAAACCGGAGAGAAATACAAAAAAACACATACTGGGAAAAGTGAACAAGTGATGTAATAGAAATACACATTTTTATGTGCAAACAGGAAGGAATTGTGAAATTATACATGCTGCACATTTTTGACCAAAGTAGCTTGCTGTAAGAATGTCATTCGAAGAATTTGGCCTAAACTTTCATCTTACTGCTATTCTACATTTAAACAATAAACCCAATTACAAAACACCCCGGCTCTTATTCCTGTTGTGTCACATATTTATCAAAACTATTAAATCCTCTAATAAACATTTTTAGTATTTCACTCTCATTACCTATATTCCATTGGTTCTAAATAACTAAATCTTAGTCAAGAAAGTTGAGTAGGATCGCAAATGGTCAATGGAAACGTACTGATACCTCTCGTAAAATACTATTGAAGCATATATTGTATTTAATTTCTTATTCTAATTTTACTTGTATTTTTATTACATTCTGTATATTCCGTTTATTTGATGCATTGCCATAAATACGTATGTCCAAAGCATAAGGTATGGTGCAAATAGGTCCCCTTCCCCTGTCTTTTTGCAGACAGTTATTTATAACATCAGCTGATAGCTATATGATGAATGAAATGAAGGACAAATTATTATAACCCATAAAGTAGGGCTTTAAAAATTATTATAACCCATAAGGTAGGGCTTTAAGAGACACATTCAGAATCTAGTTAACAAAATAGTTAACAAAACATCAATAGTTCAACTCCACCGTTTCCATCTTTATCTTCTATACTAACCAATTTACTCCAAAATTTCTATCTTGTTTGACTAATGGTGGCTTGGAATTCCAATTTCATGCATTAATCAATACTGAAATACAGATGTTTTCTGTCTCCTATATCCTATACATCTTGAAGCGAGGCAGGGGTTGTCTCTACAGACCCACAAGCTCTCTAAACTAGATCTGGGTCATTTAGCGTTGGAGAGTGTGAGTGTTCCATTTGTATTACCTTATTGTATGTTTTTACACTATTGTAAATATCCATTATATCTTAAAGGTACATACACCAACATATGTTTTAATATGTCTGTATGAATAGAAGATAAGTACTTTCAAAGAGTATTTTAGATGTGATATGACTACAATAAATTAGGGAACTTTAATTGATTGATTATGTATTTACAAAGTATTTTACCCAGAAGCATTCTTTGATATTTCTCAAACTCTAAAGATCTCTTTGCAACGGTCACTTTAAGCACTGCACACAGCTCATCTGTCAGTCTGAAGCTACTAATTGTGGCAGCAGTTGACAGAGGGGATCCCCGGGTCCTTTTTTTTAATGTGTTGGTAAGTTTATAATAACGTACTAAGCATTATCGCCCAGTCGTGGTCATTAAAAGGATTTGAGTCTTCATATTCAGTGCTTACATAGCTCATCTGTTAGTCTGAAGCCACTAATACCTCTGGCTTCCTCATACCAGCATAGAGTTAACCCTTTTTACACATGGCAGTCTAGCTCATCAATGGGTCATCAGTGGTTTGGATTATCATGCAGTCCTTAAGAGGTTAATGAATACCATATTTGTAGAATTTTACTAACGCCATTAAATTCTACACAAGTGCCCAGGTTCAACAGACCAGATCCTGTCTCCTAAAGGTCTTCATGAGAATGGGCATATTGTAGATCTACATGCCTGGGGTCTCTGGGATATAAATTGCTATAATGTCGGTACTTTTAAAACCGTTCCTTCTGCTTGTCTATCATTAGCATGTACATTTAAATTCAGTCTAATACAATGCATTTTATTTGATGAACTGTGCATTGTAGTGAATTAAACACCAAAGTTGAAAATTCAAGTCATTCTAGCTGAATAAGTAAAAGACAATCCTGTGTGTTGCCAGAACTGATAAACTTAAAAGGACCTCAAAGCACCATAACAACTACAGCCCATTATCATAGTAAGGTGATGCATGGCTGTGTACACAGCATGTCATGCTTTTTATCAAATGTCTCATTTTGTACCAGTTTAAAAAAAAACAAAAAACAAAAAAACTGAGTTGTCCACATAGCAGCCATAGCCAAGTTCCCTTTATTACAAGTAGCCACGTTTTAGCGATCTCACTTACTTCTGATAAATATTAGAATATAGGTAAAAGGACATAACACATTTGAAGCCTAAGTATGACAATTAGTGTCAGCATTACAATTGGGATTCTCTTTGGTAATTCAGACTGGTAATTCAGTTTAGTTAGATACACCTTCTACATGTTTCATATCTCTCTAGTAAGACAAATACACATGGAAGCAACAGACCAAGGTAAAAAGTAAATGCACCTTGTAATGTTTGCCCTCATTGAAGTGTGTTGTGTTCCAAAAATAGTTGGGGCCATAACCTGGAGAGCCATGAGGTGGTCTTTAGTTTAAAGGAAGACATAGTCACCAAAACCACAATAGCGTAATGTAATGTTTATGGTGTCTACAGCATTTCCCTCCCGTGTTAGCACTGTAACCACTTCCTTTTCAGTTCATTTATCATTGCTACCTAGTACAACATCTAGTGATAGTCACTCAGTCAGTCACTAGTCCTATGTGTATCAGCTACATTTAGCATCTCCACCCTCTGCATGGAGATGCTGGATGCTCCCCATAAAGATGCACTGATTCAATGCATCTCTATGAGGAGACACTGATTGGTGCAGCACAGCATTTTACCTATGGGAAATAATTTGATTGGCGGAGATCATCAAGATTGATGATCTCAGCAATGGAGGTGGGATCACCCATTGGGAGAAAAGGTAAGTTTCAAACCTTTAATCATCACGGATAACGGGACAGGGGACCTAAAATGAGATACCTACATTATAGTGTCACAAATTCATGTTTGTAAGCTTCCATCAATTCTCCTCATTATTAATAGGAAAGTCAAAGCCCCAATATTACCAGTCCTTCTGATGTAGATTAATTTAGAAATAAACAAATATGTTTAAATGTCTATCTGTTCCTGTCCTAATCTGAGATTAATAAATTGCGTATACGCAGAAGTAAATTCAGACTGACACACGGAGTTCAGGTTAAAATAACTTCGAGGAAATTTATTAGCATCTGAAGGAAAGCGGGCTCGCAGGCCCTTATAAGGGTGAAATTGCATCATCATTGATTATCAAGATATCAGTAAATAAACATCATTAATTGGATTAATTGTTAAGTGGCTATGTCAATGTCCACCCATCAATATGATTAATTGGCTCAAAAACTAAGTGGTTAGCTAGGTGTCCTCCCACCGAGAGGTGGTATTGTTCTGGACACGGGTGTAGACGGATGGCTCAAGCGCCATCTTTCCCAGCACGAGGCTTACTCGGTGGAAAGGGGGGCTTGGGCGTCATTTTGCGTAGTTAGTGATGTCAGTCTCGTGGTCAGGTTCAGGGTTCTTTTATGAATAGAACATTTCATTAGGCCAGCTTCTCATGGCCTTCAGAGAGACTATGTTGCAAATTACAGGAGATTCAGCAATTCCGGGGTTAGTCATGTCTTTATAGAAAATACAGTCTCTATTCATTACACTAAATGCTGTTAGGAAATTCTGTCATGTAATGTAGACAAAATGGAGGGTCTGTCATAGTGATGTGGGTTAAAATGGAGGGTCTGTCATAGTGATGTGGGTTAAAATGGAGTTAGTACAATAATTCAATACAGGTTCAATAAAATAAAGATTTTCAATAATTCTACATCACTTCTACCTGTGTCCTTATATTTACTGAGTTTGAAGAGAATCTATGTGATAGCTGAGTCATATCATATCTCATGGCTGATAATCTTCTTGGGTGATCATCAGATTGTAATGATTAAACCCTTTCCACATTCCCTGAATGGTAGTTTGTTTGCCAAACATGGTACATATTATGGCACGGTAGGGCACTTCCATTCCTCCCTTTGTGACGGATGCCACCATACGTATTGTTTTTCCACCCGGGACCTCAATATCTGCGCTGGAGGAGAAGGTAGTCTGTAAAAGAAGAAGTAATAATATAAATGCCATTGTAAGAGGTTAGATTTTAGTTTTTTTTTTTATTTACAATGGTCTCACAAAGTCCCCACTTCAGCTTTATTCTTTCACCAACAAGACAAAGACATTTCCATATACAGATTTCATGCCTCTGTGAAGAGTGCTAGATATTAAAAATCAGTATGCATGTTGTGGGATGCTAAGTGGTTGGAGTAATCTAGCAGTTTTGTCCTGTCCTTTCATCTTTAAGGATGTATATCCTGTTAGATTTAATTACTGGTTACCTGTCCGTTATATTGTGTTGCAACCAAGGCTTCAAATTAATTGTATTGGCAAAAACTGGTTCATAAGTATAAACTGTTTTCAGCAGATTTTTTTTCCATTATAGCTGTATCTAATGCCAGATGAAATTCAAGCGGCCTAGCCCGATAAATGGTTCGGCAGCTAAAGAAATAAACGCCCATAAATGTACATTGGAAGAAAATGTATTAGCCTTTTTTAGTGACTAACCATATTAGCCATTATTTATTATTTTTTTAAAAAACATTTTTTTTTACACATTGTGGCCTATTTGTCCCTTTATTGGATTTTGAAAGATTGGTCTACAAAAAGCAGATGTTGAGCAAGGATGAGCAATAAAGACACTAGTAGGAATTTTGCATTAGGACCAAGATTAAACAGGTCAATGAGCATGAATGAATAACAGAATGACAAAAACTGCCTTTGGATATACGTTTTGATAACACAGTGAGAGAAAAGAAAAGACATTGAGGCGGGCAATGCCTATGTGTGGCGGGCAATGTCTACTAATAATAAACAGTGAGCAGCCAGTAGGCCAGTAGTGGTGTACAGTGATCACTCCACCAAAACGATTCAATTTAAAGCCCACACCCAATGCCCCTGGGTGAGGACACAGGAGGGATATCTGTGCCAGGTCCCACTGTATTATATTAGTGACCAGGCAGCAATGACTGTCCAGTTACTAGTTTTTTTATGACAGCGAGTGGCACTGGCTGCTAACTGTTTAGTAGAAATTCCCTGTCATGGCAGCTAGGGGCATAGAGGGGTGCTTAACCTCCCTTATACCAGGCTATAATTTTAGTTTTTTGAGCAATTTGCTGCTGTCAGCTAGTGTTGCGAGCGAGCAAATTGTAAAAAAAATAAAAAAAAAGATTTAACAACTACTTTTAATTGATGAATTTATTGAGCCCACTTATAGGAAATTATGTCCCCAATAAATAATACTCATTCACCATATCTGACATTTCCCATGTAAAATAAAGGATTAATCTTCAATTTTCAAACTGATAAGCTTTTAACAGCTGTAATCAGTCCAAAGTATTACATGGCTTAAGAGGAGCCGTTAAACATGATAAGCTATAATTTAATCGAGATCCACGTCTCAATCCAACCTGATCATATTCTCCTATCTGCTACCTGTTGTGACACGAATATCGGGTATTTCCTCTCACCAGCAGGTGGAGTTATCACAAGTCAGTCACATCCATGTGACTATGAAGGAAAACAACTATAGAGCGTTCAGGCTGGGCTCAGGTGCTGTATTCCCTACAGTAACGGTGGCACTAATTGCATATTTACATTTTTAATTTATTTAATACATTTAGGTAGAAACAATAAAACAAAGTTCAGAACAAATATACTGTCTACCCATTTCTAGAAGTTCTATATAAATTCTAAATATTCTTCTGAAAAGTCTATTCTATCAAATCCTATATGAATACTGTGGGCAGGTAAAAGGATGCAATAATTTATTATGTATATAGCTGTATTTTATATTGTTGCTGTTCCTTTCTTTTAATTTTGTTTTTTGCTTCCATTTATTTTTTGGCATTTTTGTCTAGTTAACTGTTTGAAAAAAAAAAAACTCACCATTTCTATCGTTTGCCGTGTGTTAACATTCATATGATGTGTACTATAATTTAGCTGGCCAGGTGGAGCAATTGTCTAATCTTTTGCCCCCATGTTGGGTTTACTCTCAGTTCTTGCATTACAATTACATTTCTTATATGCATCGTTATACTAGTACACAGAACTTTAGTTCATGGTTGGAGCTCATCAACTGAACTTCAAATAAAAACAAGCACATAATAACAATAACAAAACAAAACAAACCATACAAGTCAGGGTTTAGTCTTAAGACCAAGCTTAATCAACTCAATAAGCATGAATGAATTATAGAGTAACAAAAGCTGACTTTGGATATACTTTTTGAGAAAACAGTGAGAGAAAAGAAAAGACTGAGTTGTCTTTGTCATAACATAGTGATATTATAGACCAGTAGTGCTCATGGGGGGAACGAGGGTGAGAAAGAGAAAAAAATAAGAGTGATATGACATGGGAGGAGAGCAAGTGCTTATTGGGTTTAGCATAGAGGATCATGGAAAGTCCCAATATTCCCATGTCTTGTTAAATTTCTCTAAGGTTGCCAGATGCCCGGAAGACATTTCTTTATATCTCTAGAAAGGTTAGTCACTAAAGCGAGGATTCAATAGAACAATGTAGATACAGGCACGCCTGGTGGTTTCTTCAGAAGGCAGCTTTATATTAAAGTGCAGAACAAAAACAACGTTATGGCTCCTTGGAGCCTTTCTCAAGTCCAAGGAGCCGAAACTTTATTTTTGTTCCACACTTTATAATAAAACTGCCTACTGAAGAAACCACCAGGTGTGCCTGTATCTACATTGTTCTATTGAATCTTTCCTGGGTTTGTGGCCCTGCCTGTCTGGAGCTCCCTGATGGGAGTACTCCCCGGATAGTGTCTGCATATCCTCTCTACCTTTGCAACTAAAGTAATGATTGTGAAGAATTCAAAGGGAACTCAAACGTGAATTTCAAATTTAAGGTCAAAAGAGACAAACTGAAAGCATTCTCCAAGTCAACTATGCTTACAGTTTGGCTACGTCATCCTTAAATTTATTTTCACTTCGAATTCAATTTGAATTCCTGACAAATCTCATTTTAGTAAATAAAATAGTTTATTTAACTGCATCCATAACTTGTGTAGCACACTGTTTTGTTAGCAGGTTTCCAGGAGGAATTGGACTAAAGGACTACAAGTATGGTTGGCCATCACTTCTTTGAATGATATGAATGGTCAGGTGCCCATGGCCTGCTGGTAATAGCTAAGCCGAGAGAGCAGATACCAAGCCAACGCAATAACTAATAGCAGGATGTCTCATTTACTTTGCTTGCCTTCACCCATCCGTAAAGGGTGGAGATGTAACCCAAATGGTGTGTGTACGTACACACACACCTACCTGTGTTTCATTGTTGCCAGTAAAGTTCCAGGTGTGGGCTGAGCTTCCACTCCCAGAGATTTTTACACCTTCCTCATCTATCAGTGGAGTCCCAGCCTTAAATGTGATCTCTTGACCAGTGGCCCCTGAATATCCATGTTGATGGGTTAAAGTGCTGGTTTCAGAAATGGACTTTGTAAATCTAATAAAAGACAAAAAGAGAAAACAGTAAATAATTCAGATCTGTCCAAGGACATTGTGCATTCTGTCTTCAATGTTCGACTCTGCCCCGTTTGGAATAGAATCACATCTGTATTTGAGAAAATCCATTGTTTATTTTGCCGATTTCTTGCTACTTCATACATTAGCCTTTTTCATAGATATGATAATCTCGTGATATTAGCCAATGATTTATTAAGATCAGAACACCTTCTTGACAATGAAGGCTCTTTGTTCTGCTAAAACTGATTCTGATCCACATGTCTCCCAAGTTTTAGCTAAGTAAAATGATCAGGTATGTCTGTCTGATTGCAGTTTAGTCCTACAACACTCACAACCCATAATGCAGCTGTATTGACATGGTGTTACTCTGCATGAGATACTATGCGTTACCCTTTATCATTATGGACTGCGCAGGTACCTGTCATTATTCTCCCGGGTCTGTGCTCGCGTGAAGTTGAAATATTCATATTGACATTTATAATGTAGTTCTAGTCATCATGCCATCTGAGGGTGGATTTCTCAGGAGGGTGACTATGTTGCTATATCCTCCTGAGACCCAGTACTGGACATTTCATTATCATGCATCTCCTTTTAATTCTTTTGAGCTACTTGATCAATCCCTGCTGTATTGTAAAGAGGACCTCCAGGGCTTTCCAGTGATATGTCATGTGATAGGCTGGGATGCTGGGAACGTCCTCCTCCTTTTCATCAAAAATGGAAAGAAATTGGAAGACAATTTGTTTCCTCTGTTCCCAGGAGGTTATTAGAATATCAATATTATTACATTGTACACTAACAAGAAGAAGGCAAGAACTTTGAAAAAAAACTTTTTTGTCTTAATTATTTCCCTGTTTCACTGAGGTATTTTACTTTGACACTATCCTTATTGTTTTGCATTTTTCTTTCTCGTATTGTTTGAACTGGTTTTATTTCCCTTTCAGTTCCACAGAAAATAGCGGCACTTCACACTGCTATCCTTTGTGTTGCTGGAAGGGTAACCAATCTAACACACCGTAGAAAGTATATATTTATATTTCAGAGTAGCAGCTGTTTTAGTTGGGGTATATCTAATAAATTGTTAAAAAAAAAAAAACAGTGTCCTTTTCTAACCCTTTCAGTATGGTGTGTGCCCTTGCAATTTGTATTACTATATTGTTATGAAAAAAAGATTGTAATCTTTAAAATGCTCAGTTTAAGTACTGTAATTGAAGTTACATTTGAAACATAATAAGAGGGTTATTATATTGTTGACAATCCTATTTCTTTAAATTGTAAAGATTGTGAAGCATTTGATTGTGAAGGCAAAGTTAAAGAAGTCATGACATATGAGGTTGGCAGGAGCTACTCTGTGATAAACTGGCATAATCAAGCATCGATTATCAACTTTTAGTCAGCCGAAAAGGTGTCCAAACTGTGCAAATACATTTAACACCAAGTACCTTTGTTGCTTCATTTAAAATTCATGACTGGAGCTAAACCACCACCACCACCACTACTCTTACTCTTTTCCTGCCTCACGTGTACCTCGTTGGAGTTGTCTCTGATGAAGTGTCTTTGAGATACGAAACATGGCAGCGCCATCATTTTCTCCTTGCTTTCTCAGCTGACAAATTGGTGAAAGTTAATGAAGTATTTGCAATTTAATAATCTGGATATGCAAATGGATGGTTTTGATGGTAGAAAGCTGTGTACATTAGTTAAGAATGATTTACATATTAATTAGAGTTACTTACGAGAAGGTGAACTTTGCTGGGACACTGCTCTTGTTGTTATAGATCAGGCTCTGCAACACCTCAGTGTCTCGTGATAGAATTTTACCTGAATTTGGCAGGAATTCAAAGCTTACAATACTCTGGATGGTTTTATCAATGGTTAAAGAAAGGAAAGGGTACATGTCATAGTTCCAGCTAAATTTCTTTGCTGCTCTCACAAAACTGGTAAGACCATTGGTTGGAGCTTGCCCTTTATAGATGTTGCCATTGCTTGAATCCACACACCACAGGTCTCCCTCAGTGCTGAATGCAATGAAATGTGAGAGATCACTCCAGCCTTCGTGTGCAAGGTTTGTGCTAGAACCAATCCAGTTATCTTCTATATCAGATGGGGGGCTTCTCATTTCAAGACTACCAGAGTGAGTCACTGCATACAGTGTGCCTTCAGGGTCAAAGAAGAGGGCATCAAAGTAATCCCACATTCTGATTCCGATTTTGGTGGCTTGGTCATTAATCCAGGAGACATTTTCATTGTCCGGCTTTGGGCCCTTGTACAGCTTCCCATCCTTGGTAGCTGCATACAGAATCCCATTCGGATCAAATAGGAGAAATTTAAACTGATCCCACTCACGCCTTCCAACTCTTCTGGCCTTAGAAAACCAATCCAGTTTTCCATTCGAAGGCATAGAACCTCTGTACATATCTCCACCACGGACAGCAAACAGCTCTCCTTCTGGACTAAAAACAATTTTACTGACATCTTTCAGCTTCCCAACAGTGGAGGATCTGGTTTCAAATTTATCCAGAGAATTCCTCGGTAGTAATCCAGCTTTTGCAACAAAATGTTTGTCCACTGCAAACAGTATGGTATCTGGAGTATCTAGAATTCAATGTGAAGATGCTCTCATTATAGTCACCTTATTAGAAAATTGCATACAGATTGTGCCAATAAATAAATAATAAATAAAGGAATTTACATTAAAAACATGAAAAAAGCCCTACATATACTCAAAAACATCTGTTACGGACACTCCACAGACCAGTATTGGATTACGTTATTTTGAGTTACCAAAGCCGTTCACTTCGGTATTATTGTTACATACACCCAATTACACGAACAACTAGGATTGCATATTCGTGCATACAAACTCAGACCACCCGGCCCTTGGCATGTGCCGCCACTTAACCTTTTTCACCTTTGAAACAACCGAACGGACGACCACCAGGAAGCTGCGGTTTGCGGTTAACCACAACCTTAATTGACTGCCTCAGGGTGGCCTTGTTCATCTTCTATTTTCACCGTACTCAAACTCCCGAACGAGGACCACCTACGCTCAGGCGTGTGTCTTAAATCAGAACGTTGAGGCTGTGGTTAACCGCAGGCTAATTGGCCCCTTCAGGGCAGTCTACGTTCGGTTCACGAAGGGCTGGGACAACCGTCCAGGGAGCGGTATTCGCACAGCATGTTACCCATGTCTCGCTCCAGGAGTTTTGGAGCCGAGTCCCGCTCACCTATTCACGGATAGAAAACATGGCCGCCATCTCGTGTTCGGGACAAAGGAACACGAAAGGACTTACATACAAGAGACTGGCTATACTGTTCGTGAGACCTGAGCTATCTAATGAATGGTAGAATATAAGGGGTGCCTATTAAAATGTTATAAATATGTATTTTATGATGTTTTTACATGTTGGAATAACACGTGGGATTCTGGGCACTTGGAGATAATTGAATTGCCATAACCGTTGGAATCATTATCTCCAAGCTGGGCGGGGACTATTTCAAACGATGCAGTGTACTGTCATTGGTCAACTGTATGTATTGTCACTGTATCCCATCAGGTCCAGAGGGGGCTGTCCCTGGACCTGGGATTTTGCATAAATAGCGCTGATCCTGTGCCATTAAAGCCAGTTTGTGTTTGACCCTCAAATCGCAGCCTCGACTCGTTTTGTGGGAACCAGGGTATCCTAGCTATACCAGAGCTAGTGGGATTACTTCATATTCACAGGATTCTTGTGGTATGCTGAATGGAGCGGTGCTTCTCTCTCTCCACACTCGGGAATCAGGACATCCAAGCGGTCCAGCCTTCAGCTAGCTTGGAGGTAACCGTAACAACATCTATGAATGTACATGAACTACCATATGCCAGCAATGTTTAATATATAAAATAGAATACAAAGATAGGACTTCTCCTGTAATTTAACAGAGGACACATTGGATATAAAATCCAGTCCATTACAGAATTTATGGTATTCTAAGTGCCTATTAGGCCCCATTCTCAGGAGACTTTTCCCGGTGGTAAACTATAAAAATAAGTAAAGTATAAAGCCTATTTTATATCCAACTCTTGGAAAATGGATTTAATTTAGATACTTTTCCTACAAGATAAAGTGCATCATGTGACAAAAAAAAATTGAACTGTCCCAGCAAGCGTAGAGCAAAAAACAGAATATTTCTGCTAATCAGGACTAGGACACTATATTTAAAAGAAGAAAAAAAAAATAACAACAAGAAGACATTACCAGGACTGACAACTCACAGGGCCCTCGGGCAATGGGAGACCAATGGCCCCCTTCTGGTGCAAAGGTTTTTGGCTAATGCTACTTTTCTCCCCCTTCTTTGTGTGGCTCTCACACAGATATTATATGCATGCTGCCAAGCACCCATAACCGTTGTGTGAGAACCACACAGTCATGACTCACCCGCATGGCCCCCAAACAGGTTTTTTTTTAATAAAACACTGTTTTTGACTGGAATAACCCTGACTGGCATGCCACGACCCCCTCATCCCCAAGTAGCGTCCCCCACATTTATTTTCAATCATACAAGTCCACACAAGTAGCCTCCAAACATGTGTTTGTAGGCTACTAGAGGGGTTCAGTCTGTGGGATGCTGCTTGTGATGCTGTGTTCCTGTATGTCAACGTGTTGTGTTAGAATTGTTTGTCTTCTTTTACCTATTGTACTGCCCTACAAAATATGTTGGTGCTATATAAATGATTGTAATAATCGTGTGTGTGTGTGTGTGTGTAAGGAGGCTGCATGCAGTATTGCAATGATGGGGATGCTGCTTGTGATAAGTGTCCGTAGGGAGGCTGCATGTGGTTTTCCATGTGTGGGGATGCTGCTTTTTGGACTGTGTGCATACAGTGAGGCCCCTGGTGTGTTTGCGTGTGTAGTATGAGGGTGGAGATGGCTAGTTGTGTTTCAGTGTGTGGTAGGGGTTGTTGTATGTGTGTGGGATAGGCTGTAGTAGGCGTCTGGGGGATACTGGGGCTGTAGTTTGTGTTTGTATGGATAACAGAGGCTCTACTGTGTGGAAGATATAAAGGTTGCAGTTTGTGTGTGTGGATAGTGGCTGCAGTGTGTGGCATATGGGCTGTAGTAGGTTCAGAGGGGCATAGGGACTGTAGTAGCTCCATGTGGGCGGTGCTGGGGGAGATGGGAGCTGATCTGGGTGGAAGGGTGTGGGTGGAGGGGGCATGGGGCTGATGTGGGTGCTGAGGGAGATAGGGACTGAGGTGGGTGCTGGGGGTGAAGGGTGGGGCTGAGGTGGGTTGAGTGGGGCATGGGGGCTGAGGTGGGTGGACAGGGCATGGAGCTGATGTGGGAGCTGAGAGAGATAGGGACTGAGGTGAGTGAAGGGGGAGATGGGTGCTGAGGTGGGTTGAGGGGAGCATGGGGCTGAGGTGGGTGAAGGAGGGAGCAGGGGGCATGGGGCTGAGGTGGGTGCTGAGGGCATGGGGCTGAGGTGGGTGCTGGGGGCATTGGGGTGATGTGAGTGCTGATGGAGATAGGGACTGAGGTGAGTGAAGGGGAGGTGGGTGCTGGGGAGATGGGGAGATGGGGCTGAGGTAAGTCGCAGGGGCATGGGGCTGAGGTGGATACTGTGGGCTGAGGTAAGTGGAGGGGGCTTGGGGCTGAGGTGGGTGAAGGGTGCTGGGGAGATGGGGACTGAGGTGGGTGGAAGGAGCATGGGGCTGAGGTGGATGCTGTAGGCTAAGGTGGGTGAAGGGTGGGTGTTGGGGGAAATGGGGGCTGAGGTGGGTGAAAGGGAGATGGGTGCTGGGGATGTTACGGGACATCCCTCTTCCCGGTTCACTCAACCGGTTAGCTCCCATTAGATCCCTTCCTTCAGCTGATCAGGAACTCTTGCATGGCTAGGGGGACTTAGCTCTATGCACTCCTAGGCAGAGACAACACTCAGCCCTGGGAGCTCTTAGTCCTTACCAGGACTTTTCCCCTTTTTCATCCCCTGCAAGCTGGAGCAGCAGACACAGGGTTAAATCTTCCCTCACTCCAATAACAGGACGCCACACAGTTTGGAGGTTTAATCACTGGCCTCTCACCAGGCTGAGTCACCATATTTATTGAACACCGGCTTCTTTTATGGGTTTCGCTGCCCAATCAGGGGAAAGGGCGCGAAACCAGATTGCACCAATCTGCTGAAAGGCGCAAAACCAATTCACACCAATCAGCGCCCAGGGGGTTTTACAGATCTGCTGTTTCTGCAAGGCTGCTCCTTAGCTTCAGCCACTCAGTAGATTCAGGAGGAGAGGAGGAGGCAGGAAGTGATGTCACTTCCCCTCTCCTGGGCCCACCTCCTCCCCTCACATGGAGCTATGCACAGAGAGGATGGAGGAGACCTGGCAGCAGCAGGATTGCTGCCAGGTATCACTCAGTAGGTGAGGGGACACATCAGAGCACCCTATCCTGTGTAATTGTGCCTCTATGGCTGGGGAGATCTCAGCCAGAGAGAGTGCATGGCTGTTCAGCGGGCCGGCCCCTGACTGCCTCAGGCCCTCAGTCATTGACCGATCTGCCTGAGTGGTCAGTCCGCCCCTGGACATTACATTTAGAGGGGCAAAGGTTTAAAAATATTATCAGGAAGTATTACTTTACTGAGAGGGTAGTGGATGCATCGAATAGCCTTCCAGCTGAAGGAGTTTAAGCATGCATGGGATAGGCATAAGGCTATCCTAACTATAAGATAAGGCCAGGGACTAATTAAAGTATTTAGAAAATTGGGCAGACTAGATGGGCCGAATGGTTCTTATCTGCCGTCACATTCTATGTTTCTATATTTAAAATTAGTTGATTTTCTGTTTGAGCATAAAAGTTTCCTCTCAAATTCACTTGTGGACACCATATAGAGAGTACTATTGAGCATTATGGAGTCTACTACATCTAGAAGTAGAAAACTCCTCTATATCAATATATCTAAATGGGCATATGGGGAGTATAAAGTAGTCCCTGTTGGAATGGGCAACTCCTAGTACTATTTGGAGAAGCAAGAAAGGGGGGGGGTAATGGGTGGGTATTCGTGCGGTGAGATAATACAAACACCCAAGCCAGCTATCATAGCATTCAAGAAAATAATACTTAAAGGGAAACTCCAGTGCCAGGAAAACGATCTGTTTTCCTGGCACTGGAGGGTCCCTCTCCCTCCCACCCCTCAATCCCCAGTTGCTGAAGGAGCGTATGCGCATTAGCGCACCCCATAGGAAAGCATTGAAAATGAATTTCAATGCTTCCCTATGGGGAATAGAGCGATGCTGGAGGTCCTCACACAGCGTGAGGACGTCCAGCAATGCTCTAGCACAGAAAACCTGTGCTATAGAGCAGGAAGTTCCCTCTAGTGGCTGTCTAATAGACAGCCACTAGGGGAGGACTTAACCCTGCAAGGTAATTATTGCAGTTTAAAAAAAACTGCAATAATTACACTTGCAGGGTTAAGGGTAGTGGGAGTTGGCACCCAGACCACTCCAATGAGCCGAAGTGGTCTGGGTGCCTGGAGTGTCCCTTTAACACTGCTCTTTTATTTCATCCATAAATTGATTTTCTTTCTAATATAATATTTGTTTCACATACTGTGAGACTGTCCATCCTCCAAAATGGGATAGAATTTGATTAGAATTGATTATGCCTGGTAACTGAGGATACCACGGCTTATTAATTTGTGGACTTAGTTGATTTTTATTCCTATATGTCCTTGATTAGAGCCCCAGCTGGCAGGAATGTGTAGGAGCAAAGGGAGCAACTGACTGTTTTCCCCATTATGAAAAATTGAAACAGGTATACATATTATAAGGACTTCCCCCCACCGGCAAGATCCTTATTATAATCTGTCAAAACCTCATCCCATTGCTAATGGGGCTTTTTATTAACCACCAACCAGTTGAACAATGGGAGGTAGTAAGGGGGTATCAGAAACAGGTCACCCCATATTTTATTCATGGCAGTACCCCTATAATTCTCAACTATTTAGTGTTTGTCCTCCTAATAGTTATATGGGTTTACACGAATCCTGGTTTGCTTTTTTTTCACTATTTACACTAGCAATAGCAAACCAGCTACTACATTTTATATTCCTGGCACCACAAAATACTATTTAAATACTAGCCCACTGTCTGCTAGTGCTGGTAGCCCAGATTTTTAGGATCTACATTTCAGTCATCGAGTTGTATAGAGACAGACTGAAATCTGGTGGCTTACTGTGATCATTTCAGGATTTTGACACCCAATTGCCTCGGGGTGGTTCCAGATTATTTCCAATAATCAGGACTAGGACATTATGAATTTCTGTTGTGAGGACAGCAGTGTTGAGGGTGAAATAATTAATAATATCATATTAATATTTGTCATGTAGAGAGAACGTGGTAACATTTCTTATCAGGACTGCTCTTGTTTTGCTCCTGTTTTGCCCCAGTCTTTTCAGCAATTCTGTGTTTGGCTTTTCTTGAATACGAATAGATCCTCCTTAATTGAAAGGGTAAACCCTATTTTACTGTGCTTTCCAGTACATTGAGTACAACAACTACAGAAACTGAAATGGGACTTTCTGTAATTTCAGAGTGACAGAGGTAGCAATATCAGCTCTTACCAGGGAATTCCATGTCTGCTTGATCCTGGCTTGCTTCATTCCTTTGATCTGAGAAGTCACTAGTTCTGTAAGACATTTTCACATAATGTGTAAATAGCAAAACTTTGTAATCATCAGACAGGAAACGTATATTTTTAAAAGATCATATTATTGATTGTTTTTGATTCACTTGCCAAACAGTCATACTTTTGCTCCCTCATTAGCTCATGCTCCCGCAATCCCAGGCATCTTTGTAATACCTTTAACTCCCTTCTTTGTCCTGCTGTAACTAACATTACAGCCGATAGCTTTGAATGCTACTTTACCGACAAGATTGAACAATTAAGGAAAAAAAATCTCACCACCTTGCCCCTCTCTTTCTCAACCACACCTGGATTAAGCCCTTCCTACCCTTCAGACTTTCAACCAGGCTACTGAACAAGAGGTGGCTGTACTTCTTCTTTCCTCTACCCCCACCACTTGCCCAATTGATCCTGTCCCATCTCACCTTATCAGATCTCTCTCCTCTTGTCTTGTTCCTTCCTTAACAGACATCTTCAACTGCTCTCTCTCTTCTGGTGATCTCCCTATTGCCTTTAAACATGCTACTGAAGTAAAAAACATATCTGGACCCGTCCTCCTCTTCTAACTATCGTCCCATATCCCTGCTCCCTTTTTCCTCAAAGCTTCTGGAAAGACTTGTCTTTACCCGTCTGACTTGTTTCCTCACTTCCAACTCTCTCCTTGACTATCTTCAGTCTGGCTTCCACCCCTACATTCTACTGAGACTGCTCTTATTAAAGTCACTAATGACCTAATCACAGCTAAATCCAAATGACATTACTCCATACTAATTCTTCTTGACCTCTCTGCTGCCTTTGACATTGTTGACCTTCTCCAAACTCTTCAATCACTCGGTCTCTTTGACACTGTCCTCTCTTGGTTTTCCTCCTCTCTCTCCCAATGCTCATTCAGTGTCTCCTTTTCTAATGATACCGTCTCCCTTCGTTCTGTCTCTGTTGGAGTCACTCAAGGCTCTGCACTTGGTCCCTTCCTTGTTCTCTTTATACTGCCTCTCTTGGCAAACTTATTACCTCATTTGGATTCCAATACCACCTGCACGCTGATGACACTCTGATACACCTCTCCTCCCCAGACCTCCCCTGCAATGTGTCACTGCTTGCCTTTCTTCCATCTCTGATTGGATGTCCTCCCACTTTTTGAAACTCAATCTCTCTAAAACTGAACTTATCGTCTTTCCTCCTACCAATACTTATCCTCCTCTCTGGCTCTCCCTTCAAGTTGGTGGTACCCACATCCTTGCAAGCGCGCTGTCTTGGCATTATATTTGATTCTGGCTTCACATCAGAGCCTCTCATCCAGTCTGTAACCAAATCCTGTAGATTCCATCTTAAAAACATAGCATGCATCCGCCCCTTTCTTATGCAAGATGCTACTAAGGAGCTTGTCCATGCTCTAGTAATCTCTTGTGTGAATTATTGTAACTCTCCTAATAGGTCTTCCCACAAGTTGTATTGCCCTGCTACAGTCTGTAATGAATGCTGCAGCTAGACTGACTTTCCTCTCCTGTCACTCCTCTCACACCCCTCCCCTCTGTCAGCCCTTACGTTGGCTTCCAGTATCCTATAGGAGTCAATTCAAGGTACTAATCCCCACCTATACGCACCTAAGCACTAACCAATTCTACCCCCTTCACTTATCCATAGGTATGCCCTTTCTCGGTCTCTCCTCTCTGCCCATGACCTTCTCCTGTCTGCTGCTCGCACCCGTACGGCCAACTCACGGTTGCAGGACTTCTTGCGGGTGGCTCCTTTCCTTTAGAATAGCCTACCTATGACCATCAAGCTCTCCCCTAGTCTTCAATATTTTAAAGCTCATGGCCTCCCAGAGTAACCTCTACCTTACATACCTGTCTCTTGCTCTCTCCTAAAGGGCAGCACTTTACTCTCTCCTCCAGCTCTGCTTCACTCCCACCTTGTTTGATTGCTACCTCATGTCCTGCTGTGTTTTACGCCCCACCTCCTATAGACTGTAAGCTTGTTTGAGCAGGGCCTTCTTCAACCTATCGTATCTGTAAGTTTTTGTAATTATCTAATTTATTGTTACATCTCCCCCTTTGATAATATTGTAAAGCGCTATGGAGTATGCTGACGCTATATAAATACAAGTAATAATAATATTAATAATAATACGTATCATTTATATAGCCATAACATTTACAATTAATTTGCAAAACATATTAACAGCAAATAATTGACACATTCTGTGGGGGAAAAAAAATAAGTGCTAAAAAGGCAGAGTTCAATCAAGCTTAGAATCTAAATGGAAGTGAAGTAAAACAACAGTCAGTCCAATATATAAAAACCCAAGGACATTAGCATTGATAAAGGGCTTTTGCCTGAAACGTTGGCTTTTTGTTGACTGTCCATGAAATAAAATGTGGTAGCACAAGGATCTTTCTCCTCTTTTGCTTATAAAAACTTGAACTAGTCAGAGCACGCTGATTGGTTCAAGACTTGAGTAAAGTGGGTCCTCTCTCGAGGCTGTCAGAGAGATCTGTTTGGTAGCACTTATATTGGCTTTCCCACACTATGACAGATCTCCCAAAATGTGGGAAAATGTCTGCTAGTGGGCCAGATAAACAGAGCACTCTTGGAAGGACAGGTATCAAGAGAGAAATTACCTTGATAAAACGTTTTTCTAAAAAAGGTTAGTTTTAACCTCATAAAGGCGGTTAAGTACTCTATGCCGTACTCCTTTACAGCCGTTGTAGAATGTTGTAATGGCTTTGAGACCTGGAGAATCTGGGTTACTTACCTGCTTCTTTTTGGGGGACTGTCTGAGAGCCCAAACAATCCCCCTCCACTAAATAGGTCCCCGCGGGCCATGTGATCACTCTCACACAGCAATCACATGGCCGGCATAGCTGACTATAGCTCTGCCTGTGGGGAACCTGCCTGGGCTGTACTTTTTCAAATGGTATGTCATGAAGGGGGTAATCCTCCTTCCTGACAGTCATATGGTCTCAAAGACAACATAACCAGTCTGACCCTGTAACTTTCCAAAACACCATAAAATCTGGTCATGGGGATTCGGTTGTACTCATGAGGTATTACTGAACTCAAATATGAGTGTTTTGGACAGTAAAATATATAATGCTGATGATCATCGGTGAAAGGGCATTTTATTTCTAAAAAAAGCAAAAGACAAAATGAACATTATGCTTGGCCAGTGTTTGTGACTAAGTGGCTACTAAGCAAGACTGGACATATCCCATTCTGAATACCCTGTGTTGTAATTTTCCAAATGGTATGACATGATGGGGTAATATCCATTCCTGAGCTGTCATATGGTCTCAAAGACAACATAACCAATCTAACTAATTTCTATGTGAACTTGAAACAACTTGGGTTCTCCTGAATATACCGTAACAAAGATCAAATTTGATCTATATCAATATATATATATACATATACATATACATATACATATACATATATATATATATACACACACACACACACACACACACACTTTTATTTTTGGTATGTTCCTTTTTTAATTATAAATATTAGTCCGTTCAGGGTAAAAAAGTAAATAAATTGTACAGTAAGCATACTCACATTCAGGCACAGACAATCTCACTGACACAAGCACACAAGTTCACTGGTACACAGTGTGATCCTTGTCAGCAGGTAGCACGGTCCTCTTGGGCAAAAACATGCACAGTCTTTTAATGCAACTTAATTTTAGGCACTTTATTTGTAAGTCCACACAGGAGGCAGCAGCAAATGAAAACAAAATATAACACAAATCCCTATAAACAAAAACCTAGCTCGTCTGAGCACTAACTAACATCAGATTCCCTATCTCTCAGGGGTAAACTATAACAAAATAATATTGGTTTCACCAACCTAGTGTTCGTCAGCTCTCAGCACTCCAATGTTTAGTCAGCCTGCTGCTTCCAGCCTTTTTAGAGAGAAAAACAAACATTCTCCCCTTACCTGCATAGCAGGGAGGGGTTTATTCCCACTGCTGCAGCTGATTATCTGCAGCTAAGCATTGGGTTGGAGACAGTCCAAAAACCCTGGCCTGGATCTATGTCTCCCAAGAAAACCACTAAACTGCGGAGTGGAGCACTGGCCCACCCTGCCCTCCAAATGCTCCACCCCAGGGGCCCATAACTAAATATTAATTTCGGTTGTATACACACAGAAACATACACTCCCCCTGGGGTTAAAAATCATATGTCTCTCTGAACAATTGTGTCGAAATTTAAACTCCCTCACAGACCACCCCATTCACCTTATCACAACAGGTTCACAGATAGGCAATCTCACTGACACACACAAGCTCATTGACAAACACAGACAAGCTTACAGGTACACACAAACTTAGTACGAACTCTCTGACACACACACAAGCTTACTACAAACAAACTCACTGCTATACACAAAGATGCTCACTACAGACATGCTCACTGACACACACATACATGCTTACTGCAGACATGCTCACTGACACACACATACATGCTTACTGCAGACATGCTCACTGACACACACATACATGCTCACTACATACATGCTCACTGACACACACATACATGCTTACTACAGACATGCTCACTGACACATACATCCTTGCTCACTGCAGACATGCTCACTGACACACACATGCATGCTCACTACAGACATGCTCACTACAGACATGCTCACTGACACACACATACATGCTTACTACAGACATGCTCACTGACACATACATCCTTGCTCACTGCAGACATGCTCACTGACACACACATACATGCTCACTACAGACATGCTCACTACAGACATGCTCACTGACACACACATACATGCTCACTACAGACATGCTTACTGAAACACATGCATGCTCACTACAGACATGCTCATTGACACACACATGCTTACTGCAGATATGCTTACTGACACACACATACATGTTCACTGCAGACATGCTCACTGACACACACATGCTTACTACAGATATGCTCACTGACACACACACACACATGCTCACTACAGACATGCTCACTGACACACACATACATGCTCACTGCAGACATGCTCACTGACACACACATGCATGCTTACTGCAGATATGCTCACTGACACATACATACATGTTCACTGCAGGCATGCTCACTGACACACATACATGCTCACTACAGACATGCTCACTGACACACACATACATGCTTACTGTAGATATGCTTACTGACACACACATACATGTTCACTGCAGACATGCTGACTGCCACACACATGCTTACTACAGATATGCTCACTGACACACACACACATGCTCACTACAGACATGCTCACTGACACACACATACATGCTCACTGCAGACATACTCACTGCCACACACATGCTCACAACATCAGGCACACACACAAGATCACTCTCACTCACTAGCTGCAGTATATTTGAAGCCTACCTGGCACTGTAGACTGCTACTGTAGAAGCCCTGGGAGGTGAAAACTCAATTTACTGCCCTGAGGTCAGCAACTTGAGATTGGGTTGGGGCTTGCGACCAGTGGGCGGAGCTTGCAACCGGGGGCTGGGCTTGAGTGCCAGAAAGCTCCCTCCCTGCTTGCTCCCTCTGGCCGCCATAAGCTCCTCCCACTATAATTCCCTCAGACTCTCATAGTCTGAGGGGAAACTTACAAATGATATTAGTTATAGGTAAGTCTCTCCCCAGCCCCAAGTGCTGCGTCCCTCTTTTCTAGGAGCTTTCATATTTTTGGTATATCCGAGTGTGTAACAGAGCTCCACAGCAATAATACTCCCAGTAATGGCGATGGCCATGAGCCGAAGCTGACAGGGTTGATCAAAGTATCTCCCCTTCTGGCCCACGTAGTGCCAGCCTCACTGTCTGCCTTCTTGGGCCAGTGGGGAGATCAAGGTTCTACCTCACCATCCCCCTGGCACTTCGATGAGGAGAAGCTGAATAGACTTCTCACATGTGGGGCCACGGAGCATTGCCGCAGTTACCTCTGCAATACTCTGACACAGCACATAGCCGGAGCTAATGAGAGGAGAGTACTCAGTCTGCAGCACAAGGAGCTGCAGGCCAGAGTCTCTCAACACCACAGGAACACCAGGGCTTTTAAGTCCCCTCTTCCTGGGCAAAGGGAAGGAAAAGGGAAGGAGATATTCCGTTTTTTGTTACTCTTTATTTTTTTGTAATATATATATATATATATATATGTATATATATATATATATATATATATATATATATATATATATATAGAATACCTTGTAGGAAAGCACTCACAGGACTTGATATGGTTCAAAAATAGTGCTTCTTTATTGCAGCAAAATTTCAAGTAAAAAGTGTCAACGTTTCAGTCCCATCTGGACTTTTATCAAGACAATTAAACAGTGAAAAAAACAGCCTTTAACCCCTTAAGGACCAAACTTCTGGAATAAAAGGGAATCATGACATGTCACACATGTCATGTGTCCTTAAGGGGTTAAATATGCAGTGATCAGATGTTCATTGGAAGGTGAAAACAAGGTGGAGTGAGGTCATAATTGACGTGTCTGTTTGTAAAAAACGTAATCAGGATAATTGGTATGTTGATAGATAGAAAATAATTAAAAATACAAACAACACATAATAGTACATAATAACATACATACATCTATATATATAGTATAGAAATTGTTATAGGGATAATACCATGGCACCAGCATGTATGCTAAATTACTCAGGAGTAGTGATGTTGCAAACACAATTTTTTCGGTTCGCGAACGGCGAACGGGAACTTCAGAAAACGTTCGCGAACCAGCGAACCGGGCGAACCGCCATTGACTTCAATGGGCAGGCGAATTTTAAAACCCACAGGGACTCTTTCTGGCCACAAAAGTGATGGAAAAGTGGTTTCAAGGGGACTGACACCTGGACTGTGGCATGCCGGAGGGGGATCCATGGCAAAACTCCCATGGAAAATTACACAGTTTATGCAGAGTCTGGTTTTAATCCATAAAGGGCAGAAATCACCTAACATTCCTAAATCACAATGGATATGGATTGACACCTGACATATGACATATTGACACCTTGACATATGGATTGACACCTGTCCTCAGAGACCCTGATACACACTGACACAGAGCAGAATAGGGACTATTCCCCCTACAAAGGGTCACTTGGCAGATATGGATTGACACCTATCCTAAGGATCCCTGATACACACTGACACAGAGCAGAATAGGGACTGTTCCCCCTACATAGGGTCACTTGGCAGATATGGATTGACACCTATCCTAAGGATCCCTGATACACACTGACACAGAGCAGAATAGAGACTGTTCCCCATACATAGGGTCACTTGGCAGATATGGATTGACACCTGTCCTCAGAGCCCCTGATACACACTGACACACAGCAGAATAGGGATGTGGAATAGTACCTGGGGAGCTGGGGGGGTGCCGTTGATGTGGAGCAAGACGCAGCAGCAGAAGAGGACTCAGCCGCGGTGATACCGGAGAAACTGACGGAAGCGAAGCACAGAGAGATGGACACAGGTTTCTTCAGGAAGGAAGAGATTCTTTATTGGATCACCGATCGGGACTCAGAGGGACTAACGTCACCAAAATACAGCAAGTTCTGAGCCCCGGACAATAGTGCAGGCTCCTTATATAGGCACATAACTCCTCCCATATTAAGCTCCACCCGCACATTCTCTTAACCAATCAATACAAATAAGAATTAACTTCCTGTTTGACCGCATGGCTTGTCCAGCACAATGGAGGAGGGGGAATACTACATCCTGTATTCTTGCACATGCTCCGTACACTACTGATCGTATCTTGCCTCGTGCAACCAACTGATCGATACGTCAGCATATGCACGTACACATGCCACGTGGTAATCTCGGCCTACTAAATTTATTTTTACCGAGATTCCACCACATTCCCCCCTTTGATGCCTCTTGATATTTCACAATTACTTGAGGCATCACTTCACCTTGGTTTGCATACACCGCAAGTTACCTTGAACCAGACCAGACTTATCATATGATGTGAATCTTTTAACACTCATCTTCCTGCATTGGTTCTCCCTGATCTAGAGCCTTATACTTATAAATCGCCATTATCTGTGCAGCAGCCTTCCTCTCTGCTATATTTTCTATCAGGCTTTGCACAGACCTAACTACTAAGGGTATAAGACACGGCAGGAGTAGACACAACATTAAAATCAGTAGGACTCCACCTACCACTGCCTTAAGCCCTCCAAACCACTCATACCAGCTACCAAACCAACTACTTGGATTATACCCTTTCCATACCTGAGTAGGCACATGCGCTAGTTTAACCATATGGCTAGTAAGCTCAGCTATTGCTTGCCCTTCGTCATCTATTTGAAGACAGCAATTGCTCAGGTTAAACTTCCCACATACACCTCCCTCTACTGCCAAAAGGTAATCCAAGGCTAATCTATTTTGGTAGACTGCTGTCCTCATCCTGGTGTTATGCTTCGCTAGAAGATTGAGCGCTTGTGATGTCTCGTTGGTGATAATCTCAACCACCGCCTGTAATCTTATAATACGGTTGAGCATATAAATAGGGGTTCTGTAACCAAAGGTACCATCCTCAGCCCACGTGGCTGGCCCATAATAATCTATGATACGCTGGGGAGGCCATTCATTATCTTCCCAGGTGCCTATCTCTATGGGTCCCCTTTTCTTCCTATGATTCACATCATACACTTTAACACCTAAAGTCTCACCTGTTTCAATCGGTAACAAGAAGAAGGATGGTTTGAGCATACCCAACACACATGCCCCTTCCCAGTCCTGTGGCAACTCCGAATAGGCTTTCTTACCACAGATCCAGTACAAATTTGCTGGGGCTCTCCAGGTAGATGTGATGGATAAATCAAACCACACATCCTTTAAATTGGCGTATCTAGCAAACGGGTTAGATGGTTCTGAGACATTTGAAGCCGACCACCAGGTTGTATTCTTTGTATCATCATCATAAGCTTTTTGCCCTAGACAAGTTAATTCTCCCACAGAAGTGTTATACATTATTCCTTTCCTTGCTATGCAAACATAACCTATGATGGAGGTCTTTAATCTCCACTCAGATTTACCTCTAACACTCATATGATAATCGGCTTGTGTAGATATTAGTTGGTCAACTGCCTCAGAACCGGACATTACCTCCTTTGCTTCCCAAGGCCATTGGTCTCCCATGTTAGTACCTCCACACACATAGCAGTTGGTAACATTAAGACTACCGGCAATACTTTCAGCTAAATCAATAAACAGGTTTTTAGCATTATGGGGGATCTTATTATCTATACTCATCTCTTCATAAAAGGAATGGTATACTTGATGAGTTTGGGAGGATACCGTATCAGTCTCTATCCCTATAAACAATAATGTCCCAGGATCTAAACCCGTCCCGTATATCTGAAACCCAAATAAATTGCCATATTTGTCTAAGAACTTATCGGGGTTATTTATAAGTATATGGATGGGATTACATTCCATAGACTTACAATATGGGCTAGTCGGCAACTTAGTCACTATCATGTCTTTGTCTACTGTCTGTCCCCAAGTCGCCCACCCCACACAAGACCAATATGGGCAAAAGTTATAGTCTTTATTTGGGCATCTAGGACTCACATATTTATTTTTACTACTGGGACAAATATATTTATCATTAGACCCATACGTCCTCTCCCATCTAAGATTCCCACATACATTCCACGGCTTTCTACCACTCGATATCGCTTTACACGCATCAAATAGTAGGACACCCGAAGAATGTACGGATTCTAACACCGTCTTATTAATTAGGGTCCCCTGAGGATCTCCATTCCTGAGAGTCAACCAAATTGTACGAGGTTGATACTCCGGACTTAAGCACTTAGGTTCTCCTACTCCTAAATGGCACACACTATAGTCTATATTTAGGTATCTACATCTCGATACATCTCCTTTACACTCGTATTGTGAATGCCAAATTAGGGTTTGGGAAATATGGTTACCTGTTCTCGTAGTCTTAATGCATACCTCACAGCTAGGAGTGTCGGTACCTCTACCTTCCTGAATATAAAAACACATATAAATAAACACTATCAAAAGCACATCTTTCGCCGTCATCCTCAGTCTTCGTCCGTGCGAAGGCGCCTCAGCTTCCAGGATGTGAGGGCTGCAGGGAATGGAGTCCTGCTCGTCTTCACAGGTGTCCCTTCGAGACTTTCCTGGCTTATATACTATGTGTTGGTAAGCGGACAGGCTTTATTATGGCCTTCTCACTCACGCACCAAATCCCTGTAACAATAAAATTTGTAATCCACACGATTCCTCGTTACTCCGACTGAGTAGTGCGTTTTAACCGG
Source organism: Pelobates fuscus (assembly GCF_036172605.1). Taxonomy (NCBI): domain Eukaryota; kingdom Metazoa; phylum Chordata; class Amphibia; order Anura; family Pelobatidae; genus Pelobates; species Pelobates fuscus. The sequence continues at coordinate 10,619,907 of NC_086322.1, read as the reverse complement.
ATCTTGCAGGGATTCTCAGGATCTGCTGTAACTTGCCAAGAATTGACTGCTGCTGGTTTAACCCTGGAGTGATGTATCCACGGAGTCACTTCGGCTACTTTTATCGCTGTAGGGGTAGACAAAAGAACAACATAAGGACCTCTCCACTTGGGCCCTAACGGTACATTATTCCACTCTTTAATCCACACTTGATCTCCTGGATGATAACTATGAACAGGGGGATAAATATTCACAGGTAATCTATCTTGTACCCATTTCTGTACCTCCTCCATAGTCTTACCCAACTCTACAACCTGCTGCCGGGTAATTCCTTCTCCCAACTGACTCAAATCCCCCCTTAAGTTACCAAGTACGGGAGGTGGTCGCCCATACATAATTTCAAAAGGAGAGAGGCCCATCCTTCTGGTAGGGGTACTGCGGATTCGCAATAGAGCTATGGGTAAGAGAACGTTCCACTTAAGTTGGGTTTCCTGACACATTTTAGCCAACTGGTTCTTAATAGTTCTATTCATTCTCTCTACCTTACCAGAACTCTGGGGTCTATATGCAGTATGAAGCCTCCACTTTATACCAAGCATATGAGTCAGTTGTTGTAGGCACTGATGAACAAAAGCTGGACCATTGTCCGATCCTATAGAACAGGGTAGTCCATATCGGGGTATTATTTCTCGTAGCAGGAATCTTACAACTTCTCCTGCTTTCTCTGTACGAGTAGGACATGCTTCTACCCAGCCTGAATAGGTGCACACAATTACCAGCAGGTAACGATGTCCACCCGATTTAGGCATCACTGTAAAGTCTATTTGTAGATCGGACATGGGGAGTCCCCCCATAAACTGGACTCCTGGTGGCTTTACTGGTCCTTGTCTTGCATTATTTTTAGCACACGTTACACATCTTCGTACAATGGCCTGAGTCAAGTTGGACAATCTTGGTATGTAGAAATGTTTTCTGAGAGATTCTTCAGTACTGTCTCTCCCAGAATGTGTCCCGTTATGATAATTTTGGACAATTTCTACCGCTAGTGATGCTGGTATGACTATTCTTCCATCTTCTAGCTGATACCACTTGTTCTCCAAATACTTTCCTGGTTCAGTCTTTAACCACTCCTCTTCTTGAGCTGTATAAACTGGAGTCCATTGGGACAGTGGAGTTGGTATAAGAGCAGCTATATGCCCCACATACTCCTGTCTTCCTGATTCAGCAGCACGCTTAGCTGCACTATCTGCCATCCGATTTCCCTTGGTTACATCACCATCTCCTCTCAGATGCGCTCGGCAATGTATGATACCGACTTCTTTCGGCTCCCACACTGCTTCCAATAGTTGTAGGATTTCAGCTGCGTATTTGATTTCTTTTCCTTCTGAATTCAGTAGTCCTCTTTCTTTATACAAAGCTCCGTGGGCATGAGTGGTTAAAAACGCATATTTGGAGTCCGTGTAGATGTTCACTCTTAAACCTTCAGCCAATTGTAACGCTCGTGTCAGTGCTATCAATTCTGCCTTTTGTGCTGATGTTCCTTTCGCCAGTGGCCGAGCTTCTATCACCTTGTCTATTGTTGTTACTGCATATCCTGCATAGCGGATCCCTTCTTTCACATAACTACTGCCGTCGGTGTAATATTGAACATCGGGGTTCTGGATGGGAAAATCACGAAGATCTGGTCTACTTGAGAATACTTCATCCATTACTTCCAAACAATCATGTTGACTTTCAGTAGGTTGTGGCAAAAGGGTAGCTGGATTTAAGGTGTTTACAGTCTCTAAATGCACTCTTGGGTTTTCACACAACATTGCTTGATACTTGGTCATACGACTGTTACTAAACCAATGATTTCCTTTGTAATCCAACAACGTCTGTACTGCATGTGGGACTCGTACATAAAGTTCTTGACCCAGAGTGAGTTTATCGGCTTCAGCTACTAGCAGGGCGGCTGCAGCTACTGCTCTTAGACAAGGTGGAAGTCCGCTGGCCACGGCATCCAATTGCTTAGACATGTAGGCAACAGGTCTTTGCCATGATCCCAAGTACTGTGTCAATACTCCCACAGCCATTCTTCTTTGCTCGTGTACATACAGGTAGAATGGTCGTGTGTGATCAGGTAGACCTAATGCTGGGGCACTCATCAAAGCCTTCTTCACATCTTCAAATGCCGTTTGCTGTTCTTGGGTCCATAAGAAGGGGTCGTGCTCTGTACCTTTGATAGCTGCGTACAGAGGTTTTGCCAGTATCGCATAGCTGGGAATCCATATCCTACAGAAGCCTGCTGCCCCCAAGAATTCTCGCACTTGTCTTCTATTCTTGGGTATTGGTATTTGGCAGACAGCTTCTTTTCTCTCTGGCCCCATAATTCTTTGACCTTCGGAGGTATGGAATCCCAGATATTTGACAGTTGTCAAACACAACTGAGCCTTCTTTCTAGACACCTTGTATCCTGCCTTCCAGAGAATGTGTAGTAGATCGTGCGTTGCTTGCTGACAGATTTCTTTTGTAACTGCTGCTATCAACAAGTCATCTACATATTGTAACAATACACACTCTCCTGGGATGGACTCGAAATCCAGTAGATCTTGACTTAGGGCTGAACCAAATAGGGTAGGTGAATTTTTAAACCCTTGGGGCAGTCTTGTCCAAGTCATTTGGCGTTTTGAGCCCGTTACAGCGTTCTCCCATTGGAAAGCGAAAATACATTGACTTTCTGCGGCAATTCGGAGGCAAAAGAAGGCATCTTTGAGGTCTAAGACTGTAAAGTAGGTAGCCCCGCCCGGAATTAAAGCAAGCAGGTTATATGGATTGGGTACAACTGGATGTATACTAACAACCGCATCATTGACTGCTCTCAAGTCCTGCACAGGTCGATACTCATCTGTACCGGGCTTTTGAACAGGCAGCAATGGGGTGTTCCAGGGGGGAGTAAAGAATTTTAGGATACCATACCGTATGAACTTATCCAGATAGGATTGGATGTTCTTCTTAGCCTTCTGCGGGATGTGGTATTGTCTTAGGCTCACTGGATAAACCCCAAGTTTTAGTTCAATTTTTATAGGTGGAATATTGCGGGCCAGTCCTGGTGGGTTGTTCTCTGCCCAAACTCCTGGTATGTTAAATAATGTCTCATCACTCCTAGGGTTTTGGCTAGTCAACACTGTATAAAGTCGCCACTCTTCTTCCTTTGGTACTGATAATGTCATGATACCTGAAGGTCCATTAAACTTTAAAGATGTTGTTCCATTTGGTAGGAACGTAATCTGCGCTTGTAACTTAGATAGCATATCACGTCCCAGCAATTGGACTGGACATTCAGGCATATAAAGGAATTGATGTTTTACTACGTGGCCTCCCAATGTACAGAGTCGACTTTTAAGAACCGGTTTTTCAGCACTTCTTCCAGTTGCTCCTATCACAGTAATAGTCCTTCCAGATGGAGGAGCAACTAGATTAGTCACCACTGAATGTTCAGCACCAGTGTCGATCATGAACGCACTCCTTTTCCCCCCTATTGATACATCGACCATAGGCTCCGCTCGACCAAGGGGGATGGAGCCCGGTCGGTATCAATAGTCCTCCATGACCGTGTCAGCCAATCCTACAAAGTCCCTACCTTCTCTATCGCGGGACCTTTGCGCTGCTGGAATATACCTGTCTTCCCTAACACTTCCTCTGTTCCCATTACTCCCTCTATTACCATTACTCCCTCCGGGGCCTCCTCTACCTCTCGCTCTGCCTCTAAAGTTTCCGTAACCTGTCCTAGGTCTGTCTCTCTCACACTGTTCTCTTCGAGGACACTCATTTCTCCAATGCCCTTCTTCCCTACAGTATGCGCACTGATTTCTACTTAGAGGTTCCTCATTCCATCTACTATCGCCTCTATCTGGGCCCCGTCTATCTACGCCTGCGATCACTACCGCTAGCATATCAGCCTTTTTACGCATCTTGCGCTCTTCCTCTTTCTTACTTTCTGTTTCCCTATTCATATAAACCTTATTCGCTACCTCCATTAGTTGGGTGATTGACATACCTGCGAACCCTTCTAACTTTTGTAGCTTGCGCTTAATATCTCCGTAAGCTTGGCTGACAAAGGCGGAGTTCACCATTCGGGAATTATCTGCGTCTTCCGGATTAAAGGGGGTATACAAGCGGTATGCCTCCAATAATCGGTCATAAAAGACACTGGGCGCTTCATCGCTTTTCTGAATCACCTCAACTGTCTTCGACATGTTAATAGCTTTCTTTCCTCCGGCTTTCATGCCAGCAATTATAGCGTCTCTATAGGCTCTGAGTTGAACCATATCAGCACCATTTACGTTCCAATCGGGATCGGTGTTGGGATAATGTGTTGCGGCCCATGCTGATGGATTGGCTTGGTTTAAAGTACGGGCTTTATCCTCTAGTGCTTTAATGGCTGCTTGATTTATTCTTGTCCTTTCCTCATTGTTAAACAAAGTCATTAATAACTGCTGGCAATCAGCCCATGTCGGGTTATGTGTCTGTACTATTGAGGTGAACAGATCAGTCATAGCTTGTGGTTTCTCAGTATACGAGGAATTGTGGGTCTTCCAATTTAAAAGATCGGTTGTCGTGAATGGGACATATACAAAGACTGGGTCAGCATGTGCCATTTGGCCTGCGGCATCGATATAGGCTGACCCAGGATTCAGACGAAGAGGCATCTGATAGTGTTTTAATTGTTGGGCACCGGTCAACTGTCGGGTCTGTATGGGGCTACGTGGAGGGGCGTCAGTCATAGGTTCCAGTCGGGGAGAAATAGGGTATGGGGATGTGGGAGCTTGGTTTTGGGAAAAGGTGGTAAATAAAACACTTCGAGCCGAGCTAGATGAAGCTTGACCGGAAGTCTGAAGTGGCGCCAAATCAGGATATTCGTTTTTAATGGGGGTTGGTTCTGATTCCGGAAGGGGAGATTTAGTACGAGGGGGGGTGGATCCTGTACTGGAGGAGGAAACGGAAGTGGATGGGGGTAATGAGGGGAGGGTTGCAGGACTTCCTCTTAACGGAAAGTAAGGGGGCGGCAAAGGGATCTCGGACTCAGGGGGCGTGTCCAAAATGGGCCTAACACCAGTCCTAGTGGACGAACAAGTCCTAGCTACCATGAGGCGACACTGCTCCTCGTGGCATGTCTGGAGACATTTAGGCGAGTCATTTACGGCCTGTCTCCAACAATCAATATAAGGAAACTGGCCGTAAAGTTCAGGCCTACCCGATACAGCCACGTGTAAGCGCTGTACCAGAGTTGGATCCAAACTGCCACGTGGCGGCCATGCCGCAACCAAAGTAGGCCACTCCCTAGTACACAAGGTGACCAAACGTACAGGAGACATTTTAACCCCAAAATCACAAGTTTTGAATCCCTTTTTAAAATTCTTCACCATACAACCTAAGGGATCCAGAATCGTTGACTGCGACGCACCCATACTTAACAATGGAACGTCGTCGACAACGAATACTATACACGCGTACTATTCAACAGTCACACCCGTTTCCTCTGGCAACAGCACCACGTGGTACGGTTACCAAGTGAAACGTACACAATAACACAATAAACACTCAGGGAATTCCCGTACACACACAGCTGTTACACCAGTCACTAGATAATCAATATTATGCCCTTTGGCGTAACTATACAGTCACCCACGCTATAATTCTCTATATACGAATTACCCGTCTATAACACACCCCAGTAACATCGTCTTTTACAATTAGCGGTTACAGTACGGTTAGCATAGGTCAAAGCACAAGTTAAGGTCACAATACAATTATTAGTGGTTATGGTGTTAAACATGCAATGGACGACAATGATTAGTACTTATATACAGTGTCAGTAAATATACAGGGTTATGGTACCGTGCACTATGATACAGCAACACACTATTAACACTCTCGCTAGACGGCTGAGCTCGCGCTATCTAACAAGATATACACTTTACTAAACAATCGTTAACACATTTACAATTCCCAACTAAACTATTGGCCAGTACCTTGAATGGACTACCTAAAAACAATCTACATACGTTTTGGTTAGCCACACTGCCCAATCACCACATATATAGCGAGCTAGAGGACCGAATTTACACAGACGCCTCTTAGTCGCACTATCAAAAGTCTAGTGGGTTCCAAATTTACACGCCTTCCCACTTAGCCCAGATAGAATGAGAGCTAGCGAACCGAATTTACACAGACGCCGCTTAGTCTCCCGGTCCCTCCGACCTAGCGAACAAAATATACACCCTAGAACGCTAGTCTAGACAAGACACCGGTGTCCGGCTAGGGCTATTTACACCAGAGCCCCGCCTGACTAACAAAATCAAACGGTCTGACTAAAGAGCGTTCGATCGAGCGGTGCGCCTTCGCTCCTTCCCTCCGACAGAGGGGGCAGATACACAGATTCAAAACCCCTTTGGGCCTACCGCACAATCGGTATACCCCTAGTGGGTCCTGCCGTCTAAAACAGCAGTTGTCTTACCTCCTCGTTCCTGAACCTGAGTTCACACTCATCGACGGGGACACCCCAGCACTTCTCACGTAGAGGCCGATGATCTCCTGGACAACAGACCAGTGGCGCCGAGACGAAGGGAGGTCCACGCAGAAGTTCAGGGGTGCAGCCGTAGAGAACGTGGGCAAAGATAGACCGTCTCACGCCTCTGCCTCTCAGCTACCGTTGAACGATGAGCTTCCCGGCCAATGCACCAAATGATACCGGAGAAACTGACGGAAGCGAAGCACAGAGAGATGGACACAGGTTTCTTCAGGATGGAAGAGATTCTTTATTGGATCACCGATCGGGACTCAGAGGGACTAACGTCACCAAAATACAGCAAGTTCTGAGCCCCGGACAATAGTGCAGGCTCCTTATATAGGCACATAACTCCTCCCATATTAAGCTCCACCCGCACATTCTCTTAACCAATCAATACAAATAAGAATTAACTTCCTGTTTGACCGCATGGCTTGTCCAGCACAATGGAGGAGGGGGAATACTACATCCTGTATTCTTGCACATGCTCCGTACACTACTGATCGTATCTTGCCTCGTGCAACCAACTGATCGATACGTCAGCATATGCACGTACACATGCCACGTGGTAATCTCGGCCTACTAAATTTATTTTTACCGAGATTCCACCACAGCGGAGGTTATGGAAGAGGATGGAGTAGGAGGAGTAGAGAAGGTGGCAGCAGGCCTGCCTGCAAGTCGTGGCGGTGTCACCAACACCTCTGCAGAGCCACGCATTCCATGCTTGGCAGCCATCATCAGGTTTACCCAATGTGCAGTGTAGGTGATATACCTGCCCTGACCATGCTTTGCAGACCAGGTATCAGTGGTCAGATGGACCCTTGCCCCAACACCGTGTGCCAGACATGCCATTACTTCCTTTTGCACAATCGAGTACAGGTTGGGGATTGCCTTTTGTGAAAAGAAATTTCGTCCGGGTACCTTCCACTGCGGTGTCCCAATATCTACAAATTTTTTGAACGCCTCAGACTCCATCAGCTTGTATGGTAAAAGCTGGCGGGCTAGGGGGGCGTGTCCTAACTACTGAAGCGAGAAGTCGCCAGGCATACCTTACGCAACATGCAGGAGGCAGAGGGAATCCTGGGACAACTGGGTCTCCCCCCGGACTCGCTACTCACATCGAACCCTCCAACAAACTCCACGCTCCCTCCATATTGGGGCAACGCCGAGGCTCCAACATTTGTCCCTAGAAACCTAGCCGGGACATCATGCGCAACTTGAACTGAAAACGTGACTAACAGGTCAACCCTGCTTACAGAGACTCTCAGGTCATTGATCGTGTCAAGAGGAGGGGAACAACTTCAAAAATAGATTCCTGGCAAATTCTGAAAAAAAACGTGCAAACATGAATCCTGAAAGTACAGAAAGACAAAACCACAAGAAGAATTTTTTGAAGACGACAAATAGCTGTGTGATATAATGTAGAAACATTTGATTCACCAGATAAAAAGAAAACAACCGACTTAATACAGTTTTTTACAACTTTGCTCGTTTTGCATTGAATTTTTTAGCCAGTACTTCCTTTAGATATTGCACTGAATATAGTAAACTCTGTAGTATGTTACTTTTAGTTGCCAGAAAAGCTAAATAATAGTTTTCACATTTGGTAGATAGCTTGTGTGTGCTAATATTCATACTTGCATTTTGAATTTTAAGGCAGTATTTCTTTTTTATAAGCAGAATTTGATATTTTTGTATCTTTTTAAACATATATTTTCTCGAGCCGTTTGATAGATTAACATTTCTTTATTTTATTAATCAACGTGCTTAATCGTATTGGTGTACTAATTTCCAGTATATCTAAAAATGTTTTACATATTTTCTGATTTTAATTGCCATGTGTACCTTTTGTATGCCCATGTGAAACGTTTTACCATTTAGGGCCCAGAGTGGGGTCATTTAAACAGATCATACCTCGAGTGCAGAGTGCGTTTAATCCGACTCGTTAATGTTAGTTATTCACTAAGCTTAGAGAAAACATAGTTGGCTTAAAGATGTTTTCTATTCAAGTTCTTGTGCCCCACAGTTCAAATTAACATTCAAATTACAATTCATGACAGATCACACAAGTGAATAGCCCTGCCAATGTCGTCTCAGAATTTTTTGTTATCTAAGAAGAAATAAAAAATGCATATCAACGAAAAATGCTTTTCCTAGCTGTTATGGTATTGAAAGCCAGCTGTGATTTCCCTATGCACAATTAGCAATGCTAACTGCTGTATGACGCCCCCTAGCTGTGTACACATAGTTTAACTTTTATAAGTATTATTCCAACTAGGTACTACTATACTAATCATCAGTCAGCTGTTAACTACTTTCCAATGCTTTTCCTGTGCCTAGTCAGGGTAACAAGATCTTTGAATATTTTATACTATAGTTAGCGATGTTACATTTGTATTCAAGTGTCCTAGATCAGTTAGATAAGCCAGCGCCTAGATTGAATGCTCCATAAAGTTTAGAACTCTTTGTGCTGCCAAGGTTTCGTTAGACCTGCTCAGCTAAACTAGGACCACATTTTAATTGTATACTCAGTGTAATGTGTAAACATGGACAATCTCGACATAAATAACTAAAAAATGTGCACGGATTTATGAAAACCCCATTGTTAAAAATTTTGATGATCAGCGTGAGGAATGCTATTGGGGCACCACACGCCTGCGGTTATGATTTTTTGCACTGCAAAAAAAAAAAAAAAAGCTGGCGGGCTAATAGTTTGGACAAGCCAGCTGTCAGACGCTGGGCAAGGGGGTGACTTTCTGACATTGGCTTCTTACGCTCGAACATGTCCTTGACAGACACCTGACTGTGGGCAGATGAGCGGGAACTGCTCAAGGCGAGAGACTGAGTGGCGGATGGTTGAGAGGGGGCAAGGAGGACAGCAGTAGTTGACATGGCTGAAGATGCTGGACCAGGAGGAGGATGGCGGCTTTGAGTTTGTGTGCTGCTTGTACTCATGTGTTGATCCCATAGGCGTTTGTGATGTGCGATCATGTGCCTACGCAAAGCAGTTGTACCTAGGTGGGTGTTGGACTTCCCACGACTCAGTTTCTTTTGGCACAGGTTGCAAATGGCATCGCTGTTGTCAGAGGCAGACACACAAAATAAATGCCACACTGCTGAGCTCTGCAATGACGGCATTCTGGTGGTGGACACAGCATGCGTTGATTGGCGTGCTGTCGGGCTGACCCCGGTTGCCGATGCATGCTGTTTGACTGTGCCACTAGCTCCTTGCGACGACCTCCCCCTGCTTCCAACTCATCTCCTCCTCCTCCTCCCTGTCTCCCCATCTGATCTTTCATCCTGTTCTTCTTCTTGCCGAGCGGGCACCCATGTGACATCCATGCACGCATCGTCATCATCAACCGCTTCACTTGTATCTGACAACTCAGCAAAGGAAGCAGCAGCGGGTACAACATCATCATCATCACACCGTACGTCCATGTGTGTAATGCTGCATGCCTGAGACATAGACCAGATATGAGTGGCACTGTGCAGTGGCAGAGGTTGGCAGAGTACACGCTGTAGGCCTGACACACCCGCTTGAAGACAACTAACTGCTATTCAATCTATAACAGTGAAAAAAGTTTCTTGTTTTTAAATGCACGCTATTGTGACACCAGATATGAGTGGCAAAGTGCACTTGCAGAGGTTGGCAGAGTACACGCTGTTGGCATGACACACCCGCTTGAAGACAACTAACTGCTATTAGCTTACAGTGAAAAACTTTTTTTCTTTGTAAAGGCACGCTATAGAGACACCAGATATGAGTGGCAAAATACACTTGCAGAGGTTGGCAGAGCACACACTGAAGGCCTGACACCCGCTTTAAGGACACTGACTGCTATTAGCTTACAGTGAAAAACTTGTTTTCTTTGTAAAGGCACGCTATAGAGACACCAGATATGAGTGGCAAAGTACACTTGCAGAGGTTGGCAGAGCACACGCTGAAGGCCTGACACCCAGACGCTTGCAGACAACTAACTGCTATTCAATCTATTACAGTGAAAAAAAAATGTTTTTCTTTTTAAATGTCAAGCTTAAGCTATCGTGACACCAGATATGAGTTGTGGCACTGGGCAAGTGGGCACAGTATCCACTGTGAGCCTGACACAGAAGCTGGCAGACAACTAACTGCTATTCAATCTATAACAGTGAACATTTTTTTTTCTTTTTAAATGCCAAGCTTAAGATATTGTGACACCAGATATGAGTGGTGGCACTGGGCAAGTGGGCACAGTATCCACTGTGAGCCTGACACAGAAGCTGGCAGGCAACTGCTATTACATTACACACAAAAAAGCAGGCTGATGTTCTAGCCCTAAAAAGGGCTTTTTGGGGTGCTGTTCTTACAGCAGAGATCAGATGAGTCCTTCAGGACTGTAGTGGACACTGAATACCCTAGCCTAGCTATCAATTTCCCTATCTAATGAGCAGCAGCTACACTTTCCCTCCTCTATCTAAGAATGCAGCTTCAGAATGAATCTAAAATGGATGCTGTACAGGAGGTGGGAGGGTCTGGAAGGGCGGGTCTGCTGCTAATTTGCTGGAATGTGTCTGCTGACCGTGAGGCACAGGGTCAAAGTTTGCTCAATGATGACGAATAGGGGGGCGGATCAAACCGTGCATGTGTTCGCCCGCCGTGGCGAACGCGAACACGCTATGTTCGCCGGGAACTATTCGCTGGCGAACAGTTCGGTACATCACTACTCAGGAGTAAAGGGAGTTATATAAAAGTTTTCGCTAGTAATTCAAGTGCCACATAGCTAAATAATCCCAAATAACCAGGGAGTATCACTCCCATCACTAAGGACTCCCACGCCAGGCAGTTGATGCACATTAGACTCAATGTAATGGCTTATTGTCTTTAAGTTATAATATCAGTGGCTAACTTAATTGTAGCCCTCATTAAACTAAAATGTGACTACCTCCGAGTATGAGGATGGGTGATGGCCTCGCGGGACCACTAACGTATGGATTAAGACCGGAAAACAGAACCTAGTTGGGCAACCTAATTCTCAAAAAGCCAGTACTACCCTAAATAGAAAGTACAGGGATGTGAAAAGGTGCCTGATACAGTTGAGACAGGACTAGATTACCAGCAGGAAAATAGGAGCGAGGGAGGTATTAGATACGTGCTGTAACCTAGCAAAATGATAAGGGGATTGAGTATCCGTGTGTGTAGATTATGTGAGTGGCCCAGAACGCGGGACTGAACAGTAAACGGAAAACCTTCCAGAACCTATAGAGAAGTAATGAAAATAATAAAAGGTAGGTGACGGAAATGCATTTCTTGTACAGCAACAGAACTGCACGACCAAAACGAGATGTTAATGCTCAATAACAGAACACACAATGAGTACAATCTAAACCACATCAACCCAAGAAGACCAAGCATTTTATCAATGACGTCACAAAACTTAAAATTCATATCCTGCAATGAACTTGCAGGAACATAATAACGAATATCACCTAACAGAAAATTTATATACCAGCTGACAGACCAAGGACTCATATGGAGGGGGTAATGCCCCGACGTCTCTATAACCTGAGTGCGATACCTAGGACTGAACCCTGCATTTATGTAGACAGAGTGATATACCAACCCGATATGTGAATTGGGGCCCACTACATATTGAAAGCAGGGGGCAAATCTGAACAGCAGGATGTTAAAATTGAACCCTGGTTCCAAGTGTGATCAAACGCCCTACTATAATATACCCAAAATCATAATTTATGAAATAATAAACAAGATTTCAACCACTAGAACTATGGTATATTAGTGTGGCAGAGCAATGAAGGGAAACATTTGCAGGACACCAACATACCTTCTGTAAGAAAATATTCTGGTTGCTCTTATGCCACTAGAAGTATAAGGGTGTTATCGGCTAGAGGGACGGAAAGTAAAGGACAAGAGTTGCATTCCTTAATATGACTTGCGTAGCATACTAATTGTGAACAGCTGTGACCAGAGGGTTCAAATATGAGGCAGTGGAAAATGTACATACAAGGTTTGCATAATAAATTGATATGTTTTTCTTGCCATATGTAATAAAAGGGGATTTTCTGGATTGATAAATCGAATGCGGTTGCTTTGAGACGTTGATAAATGACCCTATGTGTGTTTTGCGTGGGTCTGTCCCTCTAACCTGTTCCTGTCTAGGCGTAATTTAGCAGGTTCCTGCAGACATTAACTGTTTACGCGGGGCTTTTTTTTTTTTTTACTCCATTATGCTTTAACCCTTTAGCAGCATTAAAAGTGTTTAACAATCCCTATGTGTATTTGCCATGTAAATGTGTCTTGAATCCTGCATTTGCTGTAAAAGCTATCTTGGTACATCTGTAGCAAATGACTGAAGAAAGATTGTGATGTGAAACTGTTTGCAATTGCAAGGATGTATTTAATGCCTGGAAGACGAGCACATAGCTCACTGTATCTGTCTATTGGATTGTTAATGCCAGATATTAAGGTGTTCTTAGGCTGAAATGTGAGGGATCACCTATAAGGCTAAACATGGAATCTTCAAAAATATAATGCACCAAGTGTTAAAATGTATCATGTTTTTCTAGCACGCCTATAAAACCAGGAGGTTGCAAGACTCCCTGTACTAACCACGTGCGTTCCATACATCACCATGGCAACCAGCCGGAACACAGTGTCGGGAGCCTGCGGCACAATAGCGTACCGGCCGAGTTACCGGGCCCCCCAAGCTCGTAGGCGTGTGGGGGTAAGAGATTAAGGAGCCGGATCCACCGATGCAGAGAACCGGCTCCTATCGAGAGGGGAGGGGGCACTGGTCAATCCCGGGCAAGGCTCTCGGTGGGGAAACCCAACAATCACCCGTGCCGCAGCCCCTGTCCCGCAGCCGAGGACCCCGGCGGGTCAAGCTGTGTGTGGTCTGCAGGCTGGTACAATGATACCGGCCTGCTTACTCACCATCCGTGAAGGAGGAACGCCAGCTGTCAGGAGTAGCTGCTGTGCTACTGCCACTCTGGAACTGCTGCCTCCACTCTGGGAACAGGAAGTCCAACCGCTCTGGGAACCGGAAGTGATTCACCAGACTGTCCATGGTAAGGTGGGAGAGGATTGGCCACCCTTTTAAAGGGAATTCAAGCCCCTCCCACAACTACAGGCCAAGGCCTTACATATATATATATATATATATATATATTTGCTCCTTTCTCACCCCCAACATAATAAACGTTATACCACACCCTGCACTCCTCATACACACACACACACACACACTGCATCCCCCCACCCCACCACACACTGAACCCCTCACACATATACTGCATCCCTCACACACACACTGCATCCTTTATACACACACACTCTGCACCCCTCATACACACACACTCTCCCATCATACACTGCACGTCTCACATGCACACACTCTGTACCCTTCACACACACGTTGCACCCCTCACACACACTGCACTCTGGATCCCCTAAACACACTAGATTTCCTGTACGCAAACATACACACTACATACTCTAAACAAACACTCTTTACAGCCCTTACACACACTACATCACCTATACACACATACACTACAGTCCCTATGCAGACACTCACTGCATCCCTTTACACACACTACAGACCCTACTCACATATTACATCACAAACACAACACAAATGAAACCAACCTATTTACACAAAACACTATACCTCAATCAGCTCACTCTACAGACGCACAAACACACAAGCAAACACATGTACAATATGCTTTATTGGCCCTTTTGTCCTCTAGTATCCCACCTATAACACCAGAGCACAAGAGCACCAGAGCACAAGTTCTTCAGCAGGGCTCTGCGCATCGGCTGCCTTTGAAAGATCATTGAACCAACCTGCTCACTTTGAGGGGAGGAGTGCTTGTCATTTCTGATGACACAACAACACCCCTACCTGGCCCCACCCCCTTCCCAATGGGCCGCGATGGTTATGCTTTCTAGTATGTATTTAGTAAGGGTAGCGACTTCCCATTTTAGTTTCATTTCTTTTGTTAATTACATTTCTAGTTCTTTTAACAGTTCTTGTACATTGTCGAATTTGATTAAAGATTCATCTATAATAAGGTTATTGGTGGGATCGTAATTAATATATTATTGATATCAATATTGTAATTTTCTCTATATTCAAAGAGAGTCATAATAGATTAGATAGAGCAACTTATACAGCGAGAACTTTCTTATATGATGTCTCCATAACTGTGGAATCAAGCTGGGAATACCTCCTACATATATCCATAGACTGGGATTATTCCGTCCAGGTCTGCTAAAAAGTGTGAGTTTGCACTTTACCTATACATTTCCCTCTTTACTTAAAGGGACACTATAGTCACCAGAACAACTATGTAACAGATCCCCTGTTATTGCCTGGCCAACAGACTTGGTACATTGTAACCACTGTACTTGTAACCTTTGTTATGCTGAACATACGAATGGGAAAAAGAATAACCCTGCTAACTCGTTCGTATAACCGAAAAAACTGCCGAACCAGAGACCACCCAGACCAGGCGTGTGCCGCCAATTAACTCCTTGACTCTGTGCCAAACCGCAAACCGCAAACATTCTAAGTGGTTCACTGGGTGGCTGTCGATTCGTATGCACGAACACGTGGCAGCGGCCATCTTGTTTTGTTTAACACGTCCAGCGGGGTTTGGTCGTTGAGTGCCTGGATTTTTTTTGGACACTCAAACTTCCAAACACCGCTGAGACTTCCAGGACCACTTAGCTCACATAGATTCATACGAACAAGGCGGCATTCGGTAGAAGTATTTCACGAACGAGGTGGCACACGACCACCAAAGGCATGAACAATACAAAGAATGACTGTTCGGTATTTTAAACATACGAAAAGGGACCGGCCGCACCAGCTAAACGTATGGAACTATTTTGGGCAGGAGCCTCGTGTGCGGCCGGGCAGAAATGGGACTTCCATCTATCTCACAAACCCCTGAACCAATTTGTATGATTTTTGGATATGTTTGTTTCCTAATTATGCTCATTATATAAGTTGTATGGGAATTGGATATATACTTTTAATGTTATGAAAAATTAGTAAAAAAGTGTATTTTTCGCTTGGAGATAATTGAGTTGATACAGCAATTAACTCAATTTTCTCCCAAGCAGAGAGGAGGAATTTACAGTAATGAATGGGAGTGTTAAACTGTGTGACTGCAAACTATTAGTTGTTGAGTTTGTGTTTTCGGTACCCAACAAGGTCCACATGGGTGGCAACCTTGTGGGAAAAGTTGCATAAAAGCCAGCCTGGAACATTAAACCTTCAGTTTTTCTTAACCCTCAATACGTAGCCCCATCTCGTTATTGTAGGGAACCTGCTTCCAGCTAATCACTAGCTCTTGTAAGAGCTCTGCCACTCTCTCTACACTGATCCAGCTGATGGGACATCGGGAATACACTGCAGCACAACCTCTCGCCAGGGAAAAGGGTGTCTCCAATGCATACACCCCTCTAACCACTAGGGTGAGCGTTACATACTACAGCTTATTGAATTTGTTTTGGTGAGTAGAATCATTACCTTCAGGCTTTTTGCTGTAAAGACTGTTTTTTAAGAGAAAATGCAGTGTTTACATTACAGCCTAGTGATAACGTCACTGGCCACTCCTCAGATAGCTGTTAGAGATCCTTCCTGGGTCATGGCTGCCTAAAATGTATCCAAACATTCAGTATCTCCTCCCTCTGCATGCAGACACTGAACTTTCCTCATAGAGATGAATCTATGAGGAGATGCTGATTGGCCAGGGCTGTGTTTGAATTGTGCTGGCTCTGCCCCTGATCTGCCTATTTTTCTCAGCCAATCCTATGGGGAAGCACTGTGATTGGATCAGGCTACCACTTCAAACAGCATGCAGAGTTACAGCTTCATTCTTGAATTCAGTAAGATTTTGCTATATTTATGGAGGCATGAGGGGCCCAGGGGGGCTAGATGGTGGTTTTAACACTATAGGGTCAGGAATACATCTTTGTGTTCCTGACCCTATAGTGATCATTTAACTACTGTACTGCACCATGGTTTGTCTTTTATTTTGTATTCATAGATTTATGTACTAGGAATTGCACTTGTATCGTATGTATATTCCATTTTTTCTTTTGTGCTGATCACCTTCTATTTTTTATCTCCCAATACATTACATGCAGAAATATGCACACACACACATACATATATACAGTACATATACTCTTAGACATGAACACACCTGCAATGTCCAGTCAACAAATTTATTAAACTCACTTTATCTGCCTTTTTCTTTAAGGGAGGAGTTGGGGGCAGGTATTGGAATTCCGTGCTTACAGGCACCTGTATCTAAATCTGGCCCTGATCGTAGGTATATTTGCTGCCATTGGCCTCTTGTATTCTCTGTATATATATTATTTACATCAAATTCAGTTTGATGTCCATTCCATGAAACTATTGGATTTATGTGAACAGGAATAGCAGATCCCCGGGATTGAGCCCCAGTGGATGTCTGACCTTGAAAAGCTCTGTGAGCAGTACTTATCTCACATATTTCAGTGTGTTATTATACCTTAGATTAACTCACAGCATCTATTATATTGTATATTTTATGGGGTGACACATGGATCTTGTTGTCAGTACAAATTTACATTCAATAGTCAAGAACAAATTTAAAGATTTACAGATTTTCAGGATAAATTCAAGCAGGAAGATGATAAATGTGACCCTTTATTGGATCTGCTTGGTCCACCAGGCACAGGTGCAAGGTGTACCCAGGTGAGTAGTTAAATCATTCTTAAATAATTTTGTAAATTTGTCTAAGTGGTCACGAGGGCACTCTTATCACAATAGCAACCCAGTAGGCTATATTGGTTATGGAGTTTGAAATGTTTAAATTTTAATTTAACTTTTTTACTTTGAAGGGAAGAGTGCAATAATAATAAGAAAAGGTAATAAAAAAAGGTATATCTGAACAACATGAACAACTTAGATATTTTATGATTTGACACGTGGATCTTAAGGACAATGCAAATTTACATACAGTTGTCAGAAATGGTTTTAATTTAAAGTTTAAACTACTTACGAAAATGGAAACTTTGCTGGGACCTTGCTCTTGTTATCATTTTGGGTCTTGTCACCTTCAGATATGTTTTCACCAAAATCTGGCTGGGATTGAAAGCTCACAGTATTTTGGATGCTTTTATCACTGGTGAGGGAAAGGAAGAGGTACTTATTATAGTTGCAGCCTAATTTCTCTGCTTTTTCCAAATAATTGGTGTCATCTTCAGTTGGAGCTCGCCCTTTGTAGATGTTGCCATTGCTTGAATCAACACACCACAGGTCTCCCTGAGGACTGAAAGATATGAAATGTGAGAGATCGCTCCAGCCTTCATGTGCAAGGGTTGTGCTAGAACCAATCCAGTTATCATCTACATCTGTTGGGGGGCTTCTCATTTCAAGACTACCATAATGAGTCACTGCATACAGTGTGCCTTCAGGGTCAAAAAAAAGGGCATCAAATTCATCCCACATCCTAATTCCAATTTTGGTTGCTTGGTCATTAATCCAGGAGACATTTTCATTGTCTGGCTTTGAGCCCTTGTACAGCTTCCCATCCTTCGTAGCTGCATACAAAATCCCATTCGGATCAAACAGGAGAAATTTAAACTGATCCCACTCACGCCTTCCAACTCTTCTGGCCTTAGAGAACCAATCCAGTTTTCCATCTGAAGGCATATACCCTCTGTACAGGTCTCCACCACGGACAGCAAACAGCTCTCCTTCTGGACTAAAAACAATTTTACTGACATTTTTCAGTTTCCCTACAATGGGGGATCTGGTTTCAAAGTTATCCAGAGCATTCCTGGGTAGCAAGCCAGCTTTGGCCACAAACTTGTTGTCCACTGCAAACAAGATGGTATCTGGAGTGCCTGGAATTTAATAGGAATATGCTCTCATTACATAATAATAATAATAATAATAATAATAATAATAATAATAATAATAATAATAATAATAATAATAATAATAATAATATAATAATAAACTGTTCTACCTTGTTCATTAAACTGTTATTACATATGTCTAAAAATATCACCCATAAAATGTTGTTTATAAAAATTGCTATACATTCAATATCATGAAGAAGTGAAATGTCTCAAACTAAAGCCTAAAGTAATGAATCAAAACCTATTATTAATAAAATACAAATTTGTATATTTTCATTATTTGAATTGCATAAGAGACACTTCACGGAGCTCAGGGCTCGAGTCCTGCAGGAACGCGTGGGAACGGTGTTCCTGCACTTTTTTCACAGCAGGAACGCCATTCCCCCTGCAGGCAATAACCAGGGGTTGGCAAAAAATGCCACCCCCAAATGTCCCCGTGTTCCCCCTATCATGAGGGGGCCACTTAATGGACCCCCAAGGTGGGCAGCTGTATACCGGTCAGATGCGACGAGGGAGCTGTGTTTTCCCAGCTCTGCTCCCTTGCGCGACATTTGCTGATGTCGGGAGCCGGAATATGACGCCAGCGTGAGGAAGCAGGATAGGAGAACTGTGATAGAATTTATCTTGATTCCAAGGCTCAAGCTTATAGGTGTCATATAATGATATCCTATATTAAAATTGGCTAACTTGGAATCAGGAAAGAGAAAGCTTGATGCTTAACACAACATTTAAGACCATATATGTCTAGTTCCGGGAGCAGAGAGCCCCCACCTGAGATGTCTCTTCTTTTTGTTCATTCTTACCTTGGAACTTATTTGTTATGTGTACATGACGTTTATCCCTATCTCTTATCTGTACTCCCTTCCAATTACTGTTCTAAGAGTATTTGCACATAAGCACTCACTTTTGAATGTATAAAACCCAGCTGATGAATAAAACGTCAGAGGCTTATTTTGAATACCAACAGGCGTCTGGTGTCTAATTCTCGCTTCTCCAAGTGCACTTGTAATAATAATTTGGGCTTCCTCTGAATATAACAAAGATCATTATTTGGATCCACCACAGAACACAGCTCCCTCGCCGCGTCTGACCAGTAGATAGCCGCCCGCCTCACTGAAGCCCCACTGGACTCCAGGGACAGGTCCACGCCAGCTCTCTAAATGATTTGAGTGTGTCTGTATGTGTGTCTGTGAGTGAGTGTATGTGTCTGTGTGTGTGTGTCTCTGTGTGTGAGTGTCTGAGTATGTGTGTCTGTGAATGAGTCTATGTGTGTCTGTGTGTGTGAGTGTCTGAGTATGTGAGTTTCTGAGTATGTGTGTGTGTCTGTGTGTGAGTGTCTGAGTATGTAGTCTGTAAATGAGTGTATGTGTGTGTGTGAGTGTCTGAGTATGTGAGTATGTGTGTGTGTGTGAGTGTATGTGTGTGTGTCTGTGAGTGTATGTGTGTGTGTGTCTGAGTATGTGTGTGTATGTCTGTGGGTGTGAGTGTCTGAGTATGTGTGTGAGTGTCTTGAGTATGTGTGTGTGTGTCTCTATGTGTGAGTGTCTTGAGTATGTGTGTGTGTCTCTATGTGTGAGTGTCTGAGTATGTGTCTGTGTGTGTGTGTCTGAGTATGTGTGTGTGTGTGTGTGTGTCTGTGTATGTGTATGTGTGTGTCTGTGAGTGTCTGAGTATGTGTCTTCATCTGTGAGTGTATGTGTGTGACTGTGAGTGTATGTGTGCGCCTGTGTGTGTGTGTCTGTGTGTGTTTGTGAGTGTGTATGTGTGCACGCATTTCTATATGCATACAAGTGTATAATGTTTTTGAGGCGGGGGGGTGAGGGGTGGATCTTGGGTAAGGTCCAACACTTTTTTTCCTGGGCATTCTTACAGCCCAAAGAGAACATGACAGGTGCATACTCGCCATATGGGCAGGGGGAGGGATATATGACTTGAACCCAACCCACCCAATAAGACACTGACACTTAGGGTTATGGGTTAAATTGTCCACAGCTTTAATGATAATAAGATAACAGTAAATATATATATATATATATATATATATATATATATATATATATAGGGTAATAACCTGCCACGCCCCCAATCGCGTATCATCTTCCCATATTTACATCAAGGTAATGACCCACCACATAATACATTTCCAATATACAACCATCATATCATATAACATGTAACATATCAACAATGATCAATTTCACATGGTAGGGGTATACCCAGATACCCTTACACCACCAAGGTTCTGAGCCACCAATGAACTTGGAACACCACCAAGGTTCTGAGCCACCAACGGACACGAAACCTACCAAAACATGTACAAACAGTGTACCCTTTTAACCAATAAACTAACCAATTAACTAACTCCCCTTACTCCTCTCTTAACTAAGGTCCATTATCCTTAATGTTCCTTACCCCACCCCGCCACAAGCTCAGCCCTTAAAACCTTAAGCCGTCTGAGCTCCGCCACCCTGCAGAAATAACACCCTGGCCAAGCCTTCCTGCAACCCTAAGTTAAACAGGTCCCATCCTACATCTGAGAGGTGGACCCCATCGAGGGAGAAATATCCTGCTAACATTTCCTCCAGCTCCCTATGCCGGATCGCCACTCCCCCCACCTTCCTGATGAAGCTAGCCATCAATAATAATTTGGGCTTCCTCTGAATATAACAAAGATCATTATTTGGATCCACAACAGAACACAGCTCCCTCGCCGCGTCTGACCAGTAGACAGCCGCCCGCCTCACTGAAGCCCCACTGGACTCCAGGGACAGGTCCACGCCAGCTCTCTAAATAATTTGAGTGTGTCTGTATGTGTGTCTGTGAGTGAGTGTATGTGTCTGTGTGTGTCTCTGTGTGTGAGTGTCTGAGTATGTGTGTCTGGGAGTCACCTTAGCCTGGCAGCGACCAACACCCGCCGGGTCCCGAGCGTGCCGCCAATGGAGCCGGGGAACAATTTCCAACCAGACCAGCTGTACCCCAGGGACCCTTGTCCTGATCCTGTTGATATCCTGCTTCACCCGATAACCAAGACACGCTGCAGGATAAGCCAGAGGTCGTAAAACCAGCGTGTAAGACCAGCATATCCGGTCTTTTACCCCCCACCACCATCCTGTACACCTCACTACACACTTCCTGCCACCCGTAGACCCCGAAATCGAGGAGCAGCTCTCCTTTTGGCCCAGAAGACGAAAGAATGGCCCACAATCCAAGCCACTTGACCTACGGGAACCCCCCTCGAGTCAGCCCTCACACAAGTTTGTCAAGGCAAACGTAGCACCAGAACTGGACTGACTCCCACCTACCGATCTTTTTAACCAGCTCATCCCCGAGCCCAAACCGCATAGCCTCTGTCGCAGCCCCTATTCTGAACGAATGTGTCCCGAACTGGCTCGGCCAGAGTCTCAGCCTGCTAAGCCCTAACCGAAAGACCCAGAGGAACTGGAAGTGGAAAGCAAGGAACCATCCCTGTGCACCAAAAACGAACCACCAAACGTTGGCCTCTGGGACAAATAACGAGATGTACTAGCGACCGGGCACATGGGGGATCCTGGAAATGCACCTTGACACCAGACCGGGCAAGGTAAATCACCACCCGTGCATGCTCCAGCCGCATCTCTGCCGGGCATTCTTCCACAGTCTCCTGCGTCCCAGGCACCTCCCTCCGGAATCGGGACTACTGCGAACGGACAGAGCATCAGCCACTACGTTCAAATACCCTGGCACATGTCGTGCGCAAAACACCACATTGAGGGACATGCAGAGCAATACAAACTTCTGCAGCAGGCGCACCACTGGCACCGAGGGGGCCGACATGTTATTAACTGCATGCACCACTGTCATTTAATCCATGTAGAAGACCACCTTTCTGTCGCTCAGGAGTGCACCCCAGAGCGACAAGACGACCACCTGGAACAGCTCCAGAAAGGCCAAGTTCCGCACCAACAGGCTCCCCAGCCAGGCAGCTGGCCAGGGCGCCGCGCACCACCGCCCTCCAAAGTATGCCCCGAACCCCACACTACCCGAGGCGTCCGTAAACAGCTCCAATTCAGCCGCTGACACTGCCTCCCGCCTGAAGAACACAGTGCCATTGAAATGTTCCAGGAATGTGTCCCAAACCCCTAGGTCTGCCCTCATTGATGAGGGCACCCGCATGAAGTGGTGCGGCATCTGCACCCCAGCTGTAGGCCTGTCGAGGCTCCAGCTGAATATTCGCCACATGGGGACGACCCGACACATGAAATTGAGCTTCCTAATAAGTTATTGCAGCTACTTCAACATGACCTTCCGCGACCGCCGGACTGTTGCCACCGCCTCCCGCAGCCCCATGAGTTTTTCCATCGTGGGGCCACACTCCCCTCGCTGGGAGTCGGTTTCCAGCCCGAGGAAACTCAGACAGGAGGACGGGCCCTCCATCTTGTCCCCTGCCAGTGGCACCCCAAACGTGCTGGCCACCCACTCAATTGTCCTCAGCAAGTAGTGACAAGTTGGGGAATCCGCCAGGCCCACACACAGGAAGTCATCCAGGTAGTGCACCACTGCCCGGCTCCCAGATTCCCGCTTCACCACCCATTCCATGAACGAGCTAAACTTCTCGAAGTACGAGCAGGAAATGGAGCAAACCATGGGAAGGTAAAGGTCCACAAAGAACCGTCCTTCAAAGAAGCAACCCAGCCGGTGATGACTAGCTGGGTGCACTGGTAACAACCGGAACGCAGCCTCAATATCCACCTTAGCCATAAGCGCCCCCCTACCCGGCCCCTTTTACCAACTCGATCACTTGGTCGAATAAAGTATAGGAGACCGACTTTAGGGGGGTGGTGCGATGACGTGACGTACACGTGGTGTCACCCCGCTGATGAGGGAAGCAGGAACAAGGAAGCGCCCTTCTAACCCCAGGTGATGAGCGGCGGGAGAATGAGGAGACCGAGGAGACGGGGAGAGAGTGATATGAACGGGAGGAAAGGAACGCGATACGGTAAAAACTTGTTTTGCCCGTAGCACGCACCGAAAGTTGGACCTCCACTGACGCCCGCTTTGCTTAGCAGCTTAGCCGCGAGCACATCTCCATAACAAGGACTTTACCGCACAGTGGTGAAAGGAGGGGGCTATAAGGAAAGATAGGAGAGAGAGTAGCAGAGAGAACTAGCAGAAGGTTATGGAAGGTTATTTGCTGAAGGTTTAAGGAAGATATATATACCTAATGCTACACTCAGAAAATAGATGTAAAAGTGTTAAGGTGTCCCTATCATATGGTGTGAATATTGGACGCTTTTTTTTTTTTTCTTTGGGGCAGAGATTAGACCTCATAGAAACAAAATTGGTGGACTGGGAAGATAGGTCCCGAAGAAAGAATATCAGGATTAGGGGAATTCCGGAGAATATTTCCTATCAACAGCTAACTGGCTATTTGCTAGAATCCTTTAATTTTCTCGATATACATTTGGAGAATATCCCATTTGTCTTTGAGAATGTCCATAGACTACCAAAATCAAAAAGTCTACCAGCTCATGTCCCAAGAAAGGTCATCGCAGGCTTGCATTTTCTCTCTTTAAAGGTTAAACTTAATGCTGTACTGAGGACGAAATCCCTAAAGGACTCAAAGTCTGAGGACTTAAAAGTCTTTAAAGGGACACTCTAGGCACTCAGACCACTTCTGCTCATTGGAGTGGTCTGGGTGCCAACTCCCACTACCCTTAACCCTGCAAGTGTAATTATTGCAGTTTTTTATAAACTGCAATAATTACCTTGCAGGGTTAACTCCACCTCTAGTGGCTGTCTATTAGACAGCCACTAGAGGTCACTTCCTGGTTTCTAGCACAGGTAACCTGTGCTAGAGCATCGCTGGATGTCCTCACGCTGTGTGAGGACCTCCAGCGTCGCTCAAAACCCCATAGGAAAGCATTGAAATGATTTTTCAATGCTTTCCTATGGGGAGACGTAATGCGCATGCGCGGCATTGCCGCACATGCGCATTAGGTCCCCTCGGCTGGTGGGCGGGATCAGTCTCGCCCACCAGCCGATGCAATGAAGAGGAGGAGCGTCGTTTTCCTGGCACTGGAGATTCCCTTTAATGATGTAAGGTGATTTATTTGCAATATGGCATAGTACATGAGTGATATATATTAAAGTTTCACGGAGAATGGATAATTAATGCAGGGTGAATTAGGACGGTTGTACATATTCCTTCTCTTACGTTTTATTAGAGAACCCTGTCTCCCACTTTGTATTTTTGCTTATTTTTTTTTTTTTTATACAAGGATATTCGGGAGTGTGAGTTGGGAAGACTTCTACGCATACAGTATTACATATATTTTCCATGTATATTAAACAAAGAGGTTCAACCTGTACAAAGCAATAAAAGAGCCCCAGTTTTAATACATAATGGTTAATATAATTGCTATAAAGGTTCTTATCTGCTATTAACCCCTTAAGGACCAAACTTCTGGAATAAAAGGGAATCCATAGAGAGTTTACAATATAAAATCTGGGGACTGAAGTTCTAGGGTATTTTTTTTTTCTATGCTTCCCTCCAACCGCTAAGGTAGTTGATTATAATTGACCTACATCTTTTTAAGGTAATGGTCAATAATGGGGAGGGGTTGGCTCCTTTGGGGAAAGGGAGACTAGGGGGGGGGGGTTAATGTTGAATGTACGTGTTTTTATTGTTTTGTTTTATGTGTAATGGTCATATTTGGTTTAGAACATCATGCTGGAATCAGGGGAGGTTGTTTAAAAGTAGATTGGGAATGTCAATGGTAAAATTAGCATCATTAAATGTGAGGGGCTTAAATTCACCAAAGAAGCGAAATATCCTCCTTAGTTTCTTAAAAGAGGAGGCAATTTTGATATGCGGAATCCAGGAGACACACTGGGAGCGGACGGGCAAGCAGCGATTAAAATGTAAAGATTACCCTTATATTTGTTCCTCATCTATGTTTAATAAAAAAAAGAAGAGGAGTCGCCACACTTATTTCAACAAGAGTGGCCTTTAAATTTATTTACCAGGTAGAAGATTTAGAAGGTAGGTTTCACATATTAATTTGTGAAATCAATAACCAGGTCTATACGATCGCTAATATCTATGCCCCAAATCAAGCTCCAATAAAGTTTATTCTGAAAATATTTGATAGAGTTGACAGAATAAGACAAGGGAAGGTAATCTATCTAGGGGACTTTAACTGTATCCTTAATCCGGATCTGGACAGAAAGAGCCTAATTAGAGATCAATGTAATAAACATTTAAGTAATTCTGCGAAAACAGTTAGCAATATGTTAAAAAAGAGGGGTCTTTTAGACCTCTGGCGTATCCTTCACCCCATAGAATATGATTTCACCTGCTTTTCATATGCACATCAGGTATGTTCTAGAATCGATTTAATAATTTCAGATCCAGAGATCTCCAAAATTTAAAACATTTTTTTTATTAAAAACATATCATGGTCAGATCATAATGTAGTGATAATGGTTATTGATGATGGAATGAATAATAATAGATCTAATTGGAGATTAAATGAACGTCTCTTAAATAATACTTTATATCTTAGTCAAATTAAGACAACAACTGATTTATTTTTCGATGAAAATAGTAAGGATGATTTGCCTTTACCCCTTATATGGTGCGCTTACAAATGCACAATTCGGGGACACTTAATTAAACTGGGGTCCCAGGAGAAGCAGAAAAGTTCAAAAAATGTATCGCAACTATATATAGAACTAGATAGACTGGAATGTGCTAATAAAAATAAACCCAGTATAGAACTCACTCAAAAACTGATAATCATTAAGGAAAAAATAAATGATTTGTTGACTCAGAAAGCAAATTTTTCCCTAGAAAAACTACGAAGGACATGGTATTATAAAGGCAATAGGGCGGATAGATTACTTTCAAATAGATTTAAAAAAGAATCAATTAAGATGAGGGTAACTAAGATTATCCAAGATGATGTTACTTTTTTAGATCCAACTAAAATAGGTCAAGCTTTTCAATCGTTCTACAGTAAACTATATAATTTATCAGATAGACAAATGCCAGTGGATCTAAAAAAATACTTAGAGCATTTAAATCTACCTATAATATCGAATCGTCAACTTCAGAACCTGATTGAGCCTATAGCGATGGAAGAAGTTATTCGAGCCATTAATAAATTCAAATTGCATAAATCCCCAGGTCCTGACGGCTTCTATAACATCTTTTATAAATCTTTAAAAGAAAATTTGGCAGGAAAATTGACTGCTATCTTTAACGATTTTATGACAAAAGGCAATATACCTGATGAGATGCTAAAGGCGCATATAGTTCCAATTCTCAAACAACAAAAAACACCAGAATTAATAACTAAATACAGACCTATATCGCTACTAAATGAAGATATAAAACTTTATTCTTCAATAATTGCGGATAGATTAATTAGGATTATGACAAATATAATTCATAGGGACCAAGTTGGTTTCATTTCAAAACGATCTTCAGTATATAATGTTAGACGGTTGGTGGATGTGGTGGATTGGGCTCAGTCGAGAAAGTTTCCCCTCCTGATCCTGTCACTGGACGCAGAGAAAGCATTTGACAGGGTCAGGTGGGACTTCCTCGATGCGGTCCTAAAAGTCTTTGGATTAACGGGAAATATAGGGAGAGCAATAATGGCTTTATATTCGACCCCTACAGCAAAAGTTCTGGGTGCCGGTTTTAGTTCAGACTACTTTTTATTGAGAAACGGGACAAGACAGGGATGTCCCCTGTCACCGCTTCTCTACTTAATGGTAATTGAGCCCCTTGCAGCTGCAATAAGGAGGAACAAGGCAATAAAGGGTCTTAATGTAAAAAATGATTGTATCAAACAGACAATGTACGCGGATGACGTTATATTGACCCTAACAGATCCACAGAACGCCTCTACTGCCCTATTAAAGTGTATGGAAGAATACTCATTGCATTCGGGGTACAAATTAAATGTTAATAAATCAACTGCTCTTGCAGTGAATATTTCCCCGGTTTGCATAGGTATTCTTAAAAATCGATTTGAATTTGGGTGGGCAGATTTAACAATTAATTATTTAGGGATTAAAATTGCAAATGAAGTGAACAGAATAATGGAACTCTTTTTTTTTTTTTACCACTCCTTAAATATACAGCAAAGAAATGAAAAGAATGGAAAAAACTAGAAATTCCATGGTGGGGCCGTATTAATGTAATTAGATCATATATTATACCAAAATGGGTTTACCTATTTAGAATGGTCCCTCTACCTTGTCCAGATAGTTGGTTGACACTAGCACAATCTTTTATAAATAAATATATATGGCTAGATAAACCCCCAAGAATAAGCTTGAATCGGCTATCTTTGAAAGTGAAATTAGGGGGACTGGGGGTTCCCATCTTAAGAGACTATCAAAAAGCCTCAAGTTTCACACATGCGGCTATTACTCAACTAAACAAAGCTAAAAATGAGATGTGGTACAAATTAGAACAAGACCTAACGTATATAGAAGGTCCGTTCTCAGATTTGAGTCCACTTTTTTGGACGATTAAGTCAAAAAACGATGATCCACCCAAGTTTATCTCTCATAGTGCTGTTCTGAATGGCACTCTAAAAGATTGGGAGAAAATCAGACACCTAATAGGTCTACACAATAAGTTAATTCCCTCCTTACCACTAGTGAATCTATCATATTATATGTCCAATGTTAATTTGCAAAGATGGACAGAAAAGGGGGTATATGGAATACAAGATCTATTAGATAAAAATTCTTGGATGGATTTTCAAGCCTTAAAACAGAGATATAATATAGAGAATAAGGAGGTTTTTTAATTATCTAAGGGTAAAAGGTTTCTGCCAGCTGCATGCTGTTAGATAAAGATCCAATCAAATAATCTGGTTAGAAAATACACTTAGGAAAGACTCAACAAATAAACTGTTAGCTATGGGTATAAGACTCTTATCGAGGGACCCAGACAAACCTCTGGAAGCTATAATTAAAACATGGCAGAGGGACCTTGACATCCAGATTAGCTACAAACAATGGAGAGATGCCTTCAATTTAGTTTATAAAATATACATTGCCTTAACTTAGCAGAGTGTCAGTTTAAAATTGTAAATAGATGG
Organism: Pelobates fuscus; assembly: GCF_036172605.1. NCBI lineage: Eukaryota > Metazoa > Chordata > Amphibia > Anura > Pelobatidae > Pelobates > Pelobates fuscus. Next base: position 10,591,346 of record NC_086322.1, on the reverse strand, counting down.
TATACGGTACCCAGTAGAATTAGTACATTTTCTAATTCCTACGATTCTAATTGCTGGAGATGCAATTTAGAATGTGGGAAATATTTACATGTATGGTGGGACTGCGGGCCTATTCAACTGTTCTGGAAAATGATTTTACTTAAGATAAAAGCTTTAACTTTGATCGACCTAACCTTTTCACCACAGACATGTCTATTACAACTAGACATTCAGCAAGCAGCCAATAAAGCACTCCCTTTGATAGTTCATATACTGATGGCCGCAAAAATGACTATCGCTAGGTACTGGAAACTAACTTTAGTACCAACATGGCCGGTAGTTAAGGAACAAGTGAAATTCCAATTAAAAATGGAACGTGGTTTAAATAGAGCACAACAGGATAGTTACAACTTATGGCTCTCTAAGTTAGGATATTGTAGTAATGACTAAATGATATTTCTTCAATGTTATATGATCAACCCCTCCAGAGCTCCAGCAAATCTTTTCTTTTTTTTTTTTTTTTTTACAATATTTCCATAAGTGTTTAATGTTTGTTTATGTCTTATGGTATGTCTGAAACGAGTTTACAGATAAAAAATGGTTCGATATGATGGAAGAAGCTGGATTTAGAGATATTATGTTAATTCCGATAAGAAATACTAATGAACTGATAGATTCTCTGTTAGGCAAATTTTAAATAATGTGTTATGTTTATTTATTTTATTGTGAGAAAAAAAAAAGAGAGAAAGAGAAATTTCTCAATAAAGAATATAAATATTAAAGTATAGGAGACTGAGCACAGTTCCCTGGCAATGTCATCGTTGACAGATGCCCCTTTAGGGTAAGATAGGTGGTGGATGAGGCGGTACTTCCCCGCCTCCTTTTTGGGGACCACCCCCAATGGTGACACCCACAGGTTGGACAGAGGGCGACCTCAAATGGCCCCGTCATCCGACCGTACTGGACCTCCTTGAACAGCTTATCGCGAACCACATCCGGGAAGTCCCCCACAGATTTCAAATTACGATACGTCGTTGTAGCCTCCCTGTCCCAGAAAGGGATCACAAACCCTTCCCGGAAACCCGTGGCCAACAACTCTGCATCCGCCTTATCACTGTAAAGGTTTAGCCAAGGTAGCATCGCGGCTAGTTTCACTGGGGTTCTGCCCTTGGGCAGCAGGCCCTGCCCCCAGCAGGGCCATGCCGATACCTGACCCCCCTCTCAATTTTTTTAAGCACCTGTGGAGACCATGTCCACCCCCGCAGCTGGAGCATTCATGCTTGTATTTGCAACTCACTCCCCATTTGCACTTGCCTTCATTGAAGAGCCAGCAAAAAAACCTCTTATGGGATGCCGACACAGGGGACTCGCCACTTGCTGAAAGGGCAATGCCTTCTGTGCCCTCATGAGCTTCATCCATAGCAACAGGTCCATCTGGTCCCACCGCATACCAGGATTGGCTGCAAGACGCTGGCGGAATTGCTCATCATACTTCCACCAGGCCATGCCCCCATATGTCCTGTACGCCTCCCATACCCCGTCCAAGTAGCAAAACAGGGATGAGCAGATACCCGGGGATCGTTCCCCAATAACACTAGCGCAAATACAAAAGGCGCGCAGCCAGTTCCCAAAGGACTTTGGTATCTTGCGATACCGTTTTTTCTTTCTTCTTTGCGTCCTTTTTGTCCTCCTCCTTGAGGTCAATATAGTCCTCCAGAGGCAGCAGCGCGCAGACCTCCAGAAACTCACCCTTCCAGATGCGCTCCTTAATTTCTTGCTTCAGATGCAATCCCCCGCATCAGGGATACCACCTGCCTATTCTGCCCTGTCACTCGACGTGTCAACCGGTGCCACCGCCACATCCCCATCGGCCACCAACCCCACGGATCATCTCCCCAGTATCATCTGTGACCGTTCCTGCCGTACCCTGCGCCCCAGGCCTCGGACCCGGACTCGCAGTCCCCTCCGCCAACCAGACCTGTCCCGCATGAACCTGAGTGGCCCCTTGTTTGCCCCAAGAGTCAATAATGTGTTGCAAAGAGCAGAGCAAGCTCAGTGACTGTGCATTGGCCAAGCCCTCTGCCTGCGATGGCCCTGGGGCTGCTCCTTGAGGACCAAGGGGATTAGAACGGGAAACAACCAAACTCTTCACTCCAACCAGGGGAACCTTCCGGTGTCGGACGTCTTCTCGGGCGGAGTCACTGTAGGAGCTGGAACAAGGAGAATTCCTGGGCAGATTGTACTGTTCTGTACTCACCCTTCTCGCCCCACCCTGGGAACGCCGGGCATCCCGCTCCCGGTAGTGGCCACCCAGGGACCTGGAAGCCCCGCTAGCCCTTCACCTGGGGCTATGACTACGACTGGGCCCTTGATGAGGCCGGCGCTGCGCCCCCTGCTGGGGAGAAACTGAGCGCCCCACCAAAGAGCTACTAGACATTATCCCCCGTCTGGGGGCCTTGCTGCCCCCCCTGGATGTACTACTACCAGACTCCGATGAGCCGTCATCCCCTGGTGCCAAAAGACTCCCTCCCTACCCCCGGTCGGGTCTCAGGGACCTACTGCTGCGTGACCTCCTCCCTGTCGAGTGCGACCGCCGCCAGCCACGCGGCGTGTCCCATACTCCATGCACGGCGCAACCTCCATGGTCTGTCTGTTTACTCGCGGGCGGCCTTAGTAACCAAGGTGGGCCCTGGCGGCCCACCTGCTCCATTGCCATGCACTTTGCACTCCCTGAAGCCCTGGCCACCTGCGCCTGTGGATGCCATAGTGACCGGCGCCGTGCCCGCCTCGCGGCACCGGCGCCAGAGCATTGTGGATTGTGAACCGGAGACGCTACTTTGGAGCTAACATTCACCTGCAACCGGGCAGCCCCTTCCATACCTGAATGACCTGCCATGCCAGGGGACCCCCCAGGGGGGCCCACCAAATGCCTGCGCACTCTCCTGGCTGTGCCACCCTGTTGTGAGAGGCCAGCCGTGCTCTCCCCAGTGGACAGCCCCAAGGACCCCCTGCTGCTGGCTGCCAGGTGTCCCTGCCCGGGGTTAGTGACCCCCCGTGTGTTAGAGAGGCCCACTGCCTGCTTGAACCCAGGGGGAAGTGACAGCGTCAAGGGTAAAGCCCTATAAGGCCTGCTTCTCCCCCCCAACAGTGCCCCCCGTGATGCGGGGGCCTGCTGCTAACCCACCAGGGGCATTATTTGCCTGAGAGCTGTTGGAGGGACACAGCGACATCCAGATCTGGACCGCTCACCCCGACCGTCCTGCTGATCACCTCCAGGGGCCCCTTTTCTGGCAGTTGCTGCGGTAACTCCCAGGCCCCGACCGCCTCCCACGGGAGTCTGCTCTCCAAGCGTGGGACTCGCCGGACCGGGTTCCACGCTGCCTTGGAGTGATGGGGCCCGTGGTCCATGGGCCTTTTTTGCTCGTCCCCATGCCTCTCCCGCAGGGGGCGGAGCCATCAATGCTACCTCGCGGCTGGCTCCCACCAGGCCTGCAGGTCCTGTGGGGGTCCCCTCATCAGCCCTTCCTGGGCTAAGGCGCAGTGAGGCCAACGCAGTCGTGCCAGGCACCCTCCGCTGCTGCCATCACTGCGGTCAGCCGCTCCTGTAACCATGATATCCCCCTACTCTTAGCAGCCCTTCCACTGACCATGTAGCCATCCTGTAAGACAAAGAAAAACTCACCAGGCCTAATCAGAGCACAACAAGCGTGCACCAACTCTGCTAGGTAAGAAATTAGAGTGAGGGATCCTAAAATGGCTGACTATTTATATCAGCCAACCCCCAACCTACTGCTCCCACCCCCTAGCCTGCCTCCTTGCCCTGTCAGGGCTCTATTCCCTAAGCTGTTCTTTCTCCATGGGCTTCATATAGGATTATAGCTGCCTATTAAACCCCATTCTCAGGAGGTTTTTCCTGGTTGTAGAATGTACACTGTACTTTATTTAATATAAATTCCAGCACTCAGTAAAATACATTCATAAATTACTTGTCCTGCTTTTGTTCTGTTCTAGCACCAAATTCTTCACTGTGTTAAATTCACTCGGGGAAGCCTAATATACAGTGCCAATGAGCATAATGTATTTATACTCGGTTACCCGTGCTGAACATGTAAAGGCACAGGAAGGTGACACGGTGTCACTCACAGTCCATTATTTCAGTCTGTCACTTTAGAGTAAACAGACTTAAGCCTCCGCTCTCCTGCTGTCATCCCCAAAATCAGTTACACAGCGTTGCTTGGTATAGTTCAATTAATTCAAACTTCCTAAACCAAGCAACAGCCAATCAGCTTAAAGGCGCAAAATCAATTTCAGCGCTCCGGGAGGAGAGGGATTTAGCTGCCCAATCAGGAGAAAGGGCGCAAAAACCCATGTGCACCGATCGGTGCTCGGGGAGGAGAGGGGTTTCGCTGCCCAATCAGGAGAAAGAGCGCAAACCCCCGTTTGAATAGACACTCCTCCTCTGATTGTCCACCTGCACCCAGCAGCGACCAATCAGTGCTCACTCAATAATTTCTAGGCCAATTCTGTATGTAACTGGTACTTTTTATTAACTGTCTCCAACTATTCAAAATATAACTGTCAGCTGTACTTGTAAATGTACCCGAAAACTCCGCCCAGCTGATGACATCATGCCTGCACGGAAGTGCAATGCCATGCAACCAAACAGGAAGCAAGCACAACACGACAGTCTATACATCAGCATGTGTGTATCTGTGTCAGTGTGTACATGTGTATGTGTGTGTGTGTTTGTGTGTGCATACATCTCAGCATCTCACCAACATTTCACACAAATACACCTCTGTATTAGATTTTCAACACTATATGCAAAAACATCTCTGTTTAAAAAAACAATATTATATATAAGCACATTCCTGCATTCAAACACCAACACTAATGTGACGAGACCAATCACGCCACTGTGCCTTGGAGGAGCCTGGTTGCCTGCCTGCTGCCTTTTGACTATGGACCGGCATTTAAATACTTTATTTTCCTATGCAGAAAGGTCTATTCATGTATTTCTGCCCTGGCGTTCGGTAGATTCTCGGATTTACTAAATGAACTAATTTAACCCAGATAGCTATGCCATGGAGCCTATTCGTGTAATAAAAGACTTTGGCTCCATGGCAATTGAACTGTATGTGTGTGGTCTGGGCGCCATTCAGTAATAATGTGCGCTCAGACCTAAGCTATCTGGGGATATGTTGCATGTCTGTATTTTATGTAATAAATGTAACCTTGTGTATTTTATTGTATTTTACTGTTTTTTTGCTACCATGTGGCTAATGGAGTTTTGCCTCTGTCCTTGGAGATAATTGGATTACTTCTCAATTATCTCCAGGATAGAAGACCTTGTGGAACTGGTTTTGGGCAGAAAAGCCATGCTTCATTTGGTCACAAAGGACTTCAATCTATCTTTTGAACCAATGGACCAATTTGGATGATTTTGACATATGTTTGTATTTGGAGTATGCTGATTCTGAAAATTTAATGTGATGCATACTTTTAAAGTTATGAATAATGTGGAAAAACTGTATTTCTCTGCCTGTGATAATTACATTACCCATTGTGTAAGGTTATTGTATCACAGGCAGAGGGGAGGATTTTGTGTGGGAGTGTCTGAGTGTATTGTACATGTTTATTGGTTGTTTTCCAAAACCCTGTGGGTGGTACTAATGTGCAAGAATGTGTATATAAGAACAATAAACCCACAGCTCTGCCTGTTCCTGTTTTGACCATCAACACGGAGCCTTGTCTCCTTCTTGGGGGCAGGGGATTTATTGTATGCTGTTTCAGTTCGACTGCTAGGAGTGTAAACCTATTCGTATGGTTTCCTGTTCGGCAGATTGGTGTCTTTGGTAGCTGCCTGTGTATCTGGAAGGGGGATATCCTCTAAACGGTGTTTAACTCCTTTTATGCCCGGGGTGCCGTTACAACTAAATACAAGCACTTCCCTATATTCACTCACACATACTGAAAACAAAAACATGCTTATATTCAAACCCCCAAACAGTGCTCAGTACTAAATACGACCCTGTAAGAATGTGTAAATGGTTGATACCAACCGGGCAAAGCATTGTAGATGACAAATTGGAATCTACCCTTTGACCAATCTTGTAATACGGGAATCCAAAATATCCTTGCACCAGGTCCCTCTCTACATTAGCTTCACCACTGGGTATGATATAATGTAGAGAGGGACCTGGAGAGGGCCATACAATTCACCCTTGAGCTGAAGTCCCTAGCTATTCCCCTTATAGGTAGAAACAGAGGACAGATTAGGCTCTCTTGCAGAGTGTAGCGATGGAAAAGGGGGATCCTTAGGAATAACAAAGGAAATGCAGAGAATACAGAGAAACGTAAAGAGTGGACTTGTTTAGTACTTTATAAGTTAGTATCATGAATTTGATTCTGAGAAACACCGGAAGCCCTTGTATGTACTGGAAAGAACTGGAGGATAAGCCTAGCAGCTGCATTCATTGCAGATTGTATTGGTGCGGTGTGAGATTCGGGAGTCCAACAAGGAGTGAGTGGCAATAGTCAAGATTGAAAATGACAATCAACAAGTGTATTAGGCAGGGCCGCCATCAGGGTTGTCACGGGCTCGGCGGCCCTGGGGGGGTGCGGCCGTCTGGGCCCCACGTGGAGCGGTGAAACTGCAGCAGGTGCATCTGCACCGGGGCCCATCAGGTGGCCCAAGCATTTATCAGATGGGCCCTATATCTTCAGGGGTCAGCGCTGCGGCCATGTAATTGCGCGACTGGGCCCCTTTAAAAAAAATTGTGGCTACACCGCAAATGCTGCTGGGAGGAAGTGACGGACGGTCACTTCCTCCCAGCTTACTCCACATGGAGGGAGAGGCAGAGCAGAGGAGAGGACAGGAGAGGAGAGGACACCAGAGGCATCCGCTCCCATCATCCCCAGCCACCCTCCTGCAACTTAAAGGTAAGAGGAGGGTGGATGATAAATGAGGCGTGTGTGTATATGTATGTGTCTGCAAGTATGTATGTATGTCTGTGTGTGTGTATGTCAGTATGCATGTCTGTCAGTATGTGTGTCTGTGTGTGTATGTCAGTATGTGTGTATGTCTGTGTGTGTGTCAGTATGTATGTCTGTGTGTGTATGTCAGTATGTATATATGTCTGTATGTATGTCTGTGTGTGTATGTCAGTATATAACTCTGTATGTATGTATGTGTGTGTATGTCAGTATGTATATATGTCTGTGTGTGTGTCAGTATGTATGTGTGTATGTATGTCAGTATGCATGTGTAAAGGATCCTATTAGCTCTGTAGTACCGATCCTTGCAGCTTCTCCCGAATTCCTAGCAGAATAATAACGAAGTAGTGATTATAGCTCCCAATTCCCCCAAACATGAGTCGAGACTTCATGAAGGGGTAAAACGATCTGATTTATTGATGGCCAAACTAAGCCCTTTTATGATGGTCTCCCAGCAAGGGAACTCCCACAGGGGACCTTGTGGAAAACTGTGACAAAATATACAGAGCCAATCAGTTTACAGTACAATTATTAAACACCCCCCCCCAGTAACAGTGCAACCCCTCCTCTCTATCCTAGAGATAATTAACTTAAATGGTTGGATAGAACCTAATTATCTCCAGGTAGAGAAAAACATGTCCTTTTTATATTTTACCAAAACTGTATTAAAATACATAACTTATATTTTGCCCGACATAGTCTCCATGTTCCACATACCCCCAGATAGCTCGGATCTGAGCGCACAACATAGGCGAATAGCGCTCAGATCCCACAAACACAGTTCTCAATATCGTCGAGTAAAGTTTTTAGTTCACCGGTGGTTCGGGAAATTGAATCCGAAAAGAGTTCCATAACTGCAGCTACCTGGGGTCGGTCTATCTCGTATAATAGGAAAGTCCCGAACGATAAAGTGTTCGGGAGTTATTAACCAAAGGAACGGGAACTTGGTACGCGTCAGCGGTGTGCGGCTGAATAAGTGTCCGAAAATAGTTCCAGAGGATCGACGACCAGCTACCGCTGAGCGTTCGACGACTTTAAAATGGCGACTGCCACGTGTTCGGCAAACAAACGCGGACCACCAAGCCTTTCATCAATTACCTTGCGGTTAACTGCAAGGCTTGGGTGGTAAATGAGCTGCATACGACCTTGGTGGGAGGTCGGGTTGTTCGGTAGTTTGTCCGGTTCTTTTAAAACTCAAAGAAATAGCCATACACATAAATGATTAGACAAAATGCTGTTTCTCTGAGTCTGTTCAAACGGGGATGTCGTTACAGCATGTATGTCTGTGTGTGTGTATGTCAGTATGTCTGTATGTATGTGTCTATCTGTATGTCTGTGTGTGTATGTCAGTATGTATATATGTCTGTGTGTGTCAGTATGTATGTGTGTCAGTATGCATGTAGGTCTGTGTGTGTTTTTGTCAGTATGTCTGAATGTATGTGTGTATGTCAGTATGTATATATGTCTGTATGTATGTATGTCTGTGCGCGTGTGTGTGTGTGTGTGTGTATGTCAGTATTGTGACAAAGTGCCCTTCACCACTTGGGCCTGGAGAGGACTAATTGCCAGCCTCCTGCCATGTGACTATGGCCCCTATGCTGATAGCTGTATTTTACCCTGCAGAAAGGTTTAGTCGTGTATTTCTGCCGGGGCATTCGGGACTTTCAGTATGAGAGTAGTGCTACCCCAGATAGCTATGCCATGGAGCCTATTCGTGTAAGAAAAGACTTGGAAAAGACTATGGAAAAGACTTTGGCTCCATGGCGATTGAACTGTATGTATGAGATCTGAGTGCCATTCGGTAATAATGTGTGCTCAGATCTAAGCTATCTGGGGATATGTTGCAGGTATATGTTTTATGTAGTAATTGTAACATTGTGTAATTTTATGTCTTTTTGTAACCATGTGGTTAATGGATTCTTGCCTCTGTCCTGGGAGATAATTTGATTACTTCCCAATTATCTCCAGGATAGAGAGGAGGGATTGTGATGTCACTGTGGGAGTGTTTTGTTTGTATTGTCTGTGATTGGCTAATATCCAATATGTGTCCCATTGTTCCATCAGGTCCTCTAGGGGAGTGTCCACCTGGTGGACACGTGCATAAATACTGGGCAGGTAGCCCTCAATAAACCAGACCTACTTGCACCTTTCTTGAAGCCTTGGCTCATGCTTGGGGTAAGCGATACCTACACTCTGGGGATTGTTATAATCACATACTCCCCAGAGTCAGCTCTTGCAAGAGCTTGTTTTGTTCGTGGTTCCTGCTCTCTGGATTTAGGAGAGGTTCACCCACTGGAAGCTGGATCCTGGCCTTGGATACAGGGTGGGTGAGAGACGGCGAGACCCCGACGCAGCTGCATCGCTGGAAGTGGGGTCTGCAGTGCTGATGGTGTCGGTTGGAGTGCTCGGAGTCCTCGGTAAGCGCTAGGAGCATCGATTGGCGGAGGTACTCGGTCGGAGTGCCAGCGGTCCGTCACAAGTATGTATGTGTGTATGTATGTATATATCAATCTATCAGTATGTCTGTCAGTAGGCATGTATGTCTGTGTGTGTATATGTCAGTATGTCTGTATGTATCTATGTATGTATATATCTATTTGTGTGTGTATGTGTGTATGTCTGTATATCAGTATGTATGTGTATGTGTGCCATTATGTATGTATGTCAGTGTGTGCATGTATCAATGTTTGTGTGTGTCAGGGTGCGTGTATGTATATGTCGGTGTATGCGTGGTGTGTTAAGGTGTGTGTATTTGTCAGTGTGTGTATGTGTCGGTGTGTATCTATGTGTGTGTATGTGTTGGTGTCTATATGAATTTGTGTGTATGTGTCGGTGTATTTATATGTATCTGTTTGTTAGTGTGCATGTATATCTGTGTAAGTATGTAGGTATGTATGTATGTGGTAGTCTATGTGCATACATCCAAGCAGTCATACACCAGCACAACATACAAAAACACTCCTGCAATCTAACACAAATATTACATACAAACCCACCCCTGCATTCAAACTCCAAAAAATATACAAGCACACCCCTTTACTCAAACACAAATACTTCATACAAATGTACATCCATATTTAAAAGTGAACATAACATTCACACACACGCCTGCAATAAAACACAAACATTACATACAAACACACCCCTGTATTAAAACACAATAACTAGATACAAGCACCCCTTCAAACACCAACACTGTACATTACACTACAGATGTACAACCTGTACAGATATACAACCAAGAAATTTTGTCTTGGGCGCCTTGGAAAAATATTGAAATATTAAGGGTGCCTTGAACCTAAAAGGTTTAGGAACCACTGCTCTAGACTCCAGCCTTGAAAGGGGGGCTATGAAATGCCCAGTTTCCTGGGCCAAAATCAATTGATGCGTTGAAAATAACCCATTTAAAATTGACCAAATTGACTCAGCCTCCTGTTTCAGAACCCATGAAGTTAATGTCCTTGAAAACCAAACCTCCCTGACTTATGTTTAACTGCAACATTCTAAGTGGTTAGCTGGGTGTCCGTCGTTCATTTGTGCGAATACGTGGCGGCGGCCATATTTAGCCGCGAATACATATAGCAGTGTTTGGTCGTCGAGTGCATGGAACTATACTCGGAACCCAACGGCGCGAACACCGCTGGGGCTTCCATATCTGCCTACGTTTGTCTGGATTCATATGAGAAGAGTGGCGTTCGGTAGGAACAAGCTCTCGAACCAGAAACATAGACTAAGTGCCCATACACACTCTTACGTTCAGTATTCCGGAAATAGACCGACCGCAAAGCCTTATTATGTAGAACTCTATTAGGCAGGAGACTTGTGTGCAGTTGGTCAAAATGTGACTTCCATGGAAATCTTGAACCCCTAAACTGATCTGGGTGGTCTTTGGATATGTTGGTCCCCCAGATCGGGGCCGGACTGGGGATTCCAAAGCAGCCGTGGAAAAAAAAATCAATGCCAGCCCCATAAGTCATTGCGACATATATTTTGCGCATGTAATATTTAAGGCTATGTCTTGCCACCCTAGATGATTTATATATATATAGTGATGTCCCGAACTGTTCGCTGGCGAATAGTTCCCGGCGAACATCGCATGTTCACGTTCGCGGCGGCGGGCAAACACATGCGATGTTCGGTCCGCCCCCTATTCATCATCATTGAGTAAATTTGACCCTGTACCTCACAGTCAGCAGACACATTCCAGCCAATCAGCAGCAGACCCTCCCTAGTAGACCCTCCAACCTACTGGACAGCATCCATTTTAGATTCATTCGGAAGCTGCATTCATTTTTTTTTATTCTAAATGCAAAACATTGTTATATAGGGGAATATTCACTAAATGCCAAACATTGCTATATAGGGGAATATTCACTAAATGCCAAACATTGTTATACAGGGGAATATTCCCTGATACACACTGACACAAAGCAGAAAAGGGACTGTTCCTTCTACATAGAGTCACTTGGCAGGTATGGATTGACCCTGATACACAATGATACAGAGCAGAATAGGGACTGTTCCCCCTACATAGGGTCACTTGGTAGATATGGATTGACACCTGTCCTCAGGGACCCTGATACACACTGACACAGAGCAGAATAGGGACTGTTCCTCCTACATAGGGACACTTGGCAGATATGGATTGACACCTATCCTCAGGGACCCTGATACACACTGACACAGAGCAGAATAGGGATTGCTCCTTCTACATAGAGTCACTTGGCAGGTATGGATTGACACCTGTCCTCAGGGACCCTGATACACAATGATACAGAGCAGAATATGGACTGTTCCCCCTACATAGGGTCACTTGGTAGATATGGATTGACACCTGTCCTCAGGGACCCTGATACACACTGACACAGAGCAGAATAGGGACTGTTCCTCCTACATAGGGTCACTTGGCAGATATGGATTGACACATGTCCTCAGGGACACTGATACACAATGACACAGAGCAGAATATGGACTGTTCCTCCTACATAGGGTCACTTGGTAGATATGGATTGACACCTGTCCTCAGGGACCCTGATACACACTGACACAGAGCAGAATAGGGACTGTTCCTCCTACATAGGTTCACTTGGCAGATATGGATTGACACCTATCCTCAGGGACCCAGATACACACTGACACAGAGCAGAATAGGGACTGTTCCTCCTACATAGTGTCACTTGGCAGATATGGGTTGACACCTGTCCTCAGGGACGCTGATACACACTGACACAGAGCAGAATGGGGACTGTTCCCCGCCGCTCAGGGGTGGGGGCCGGGGGGGAGGACATTAGGCCCCCCTTTTTAGTATTCAGTGCCCCCACCCACCTCTCAGGGGTGGGGGCCAGGGGGGAGGACCTTAGGTCCCCCCCTTTTTAGTATTTAGGGCCCCCACCCGCCACTCAGGGGTGGGGGCCGGTGGGAGGACATTAGGTCCCCCCCCCCTTTTTAGTATTTAGGGCCCCCACCCGCCGCTCAGGGGTGGGGGCCGGGAGGGAGGACATTAGGTCCCCCCCTTTTTAGTATTTAGGGCCCCCACCCGCCGCTCAGGGGTGGGGGCCGGGGGGGGGACAGAAGTTCCCCACCTATTGTTTTTTTTAGGGCCTCCACCCACCGCTCAGGGGTGGGGGCCGGGGGAGGACAGTAGTTCCACCCCCCATATCATTGAGTACACTTTGACAACCCCCCCCCGCCCCCACCCCTGAGCGAAAGTTTGTCAAAGTTTACTCAATGATATGGAATAGGGGGCGGACCGAACATCGCATATGTTCGCCCGCCGTGGCGAACGCGAACAAGCGATGTTCGCCGGGAACTATTCGCCAGCAAACTGTTTGGGACATCTCTATTGGGCATATTGTTTTACTCAGAAGGTGTACCTGAGTATATTTTGGGGATATTTATGACAGTGGTACATATTAAGTGTAAGAAATACTCAGCAAAAATGCAACATATATGTAAAAATGCCACCCCCCGCCCACCACATACATTGACATAAATTAGTGAAAAAATAGTGACAAGTTACGGCACAATATACACCATATAAGATACCCTGGGGTGTCTGCTTTATCAAATGAAAGCCCTTTGTGGGGTTATTTGAACATTCACACTGCTAGAATACCCTAAAATGAGACAAAGGCCCATCAAATCCATCTACGAAAATTCTAACTATAGAAACTGAAATAGCCTTGTCTCTTATATGGCATTGTAGCTTCACAGAATAGTGCCAAAGGCATACAATGGGGGTATTGTTATACTCAGCAGATGTAGCTGAACACAATATGGGGTTCTGTGCAGGAATAGCACACTCCAGCTTTACAAAATATACATTACAAAAACCTGTATATATGCCATATGTGTATATGCTAAAATAGAGAAAAATCACAATTTGACTCCAATATTTAGCAGAGACTGGCGATGAAATGGCTACGTAAAAAGTGTCAAACTAACCTTAGGTAAATAGGCTGTGAGGTCTACTTTATATAAATATATACTTTTTGTGTGGCAATTTTGTTTTATGTGATGACTACTAAACCTACAAGACAAACATACCAAATTCTAAAATTGTTGCAAATTGACATTTTATTTCAGTCCTTGTATTTTGTGACCTGAAGCTTTCAAAACAAGTGGAAATCCTATACATATGAAGTACTCTATAAATCAAGGCACATAAATGAATTTATTTTGAATTACTTTTTCTGAGCTGGACATATTATGCACACGCTATTATTAAGACATTTTTTTAAATATCATTTATTTTTGTGTCATTTTTATATAATTAATGATAATGTATATATGTATATGTGACATCATATTAAAGCCCTGTTTGCCCTCTAATAAACCATGTATAATATGTGTCGGTGCAATAAATGACAGAGATGCAAATTGCGTTTGAACACAAACAGCAAAAAATGCAAAAATGGCTTGTGTCCGTAAGCGCAAGGCAAGCTTCTGAAGCTGCGTCCTTAAGGGGTTAATAATATTACATATTTTGACAGAATGGCAGAGTGACTCCGCAGTGGGAAGTAGCAGCAGTGCAAGAGTTAACAATACCAGGTTATCATGGCTGCTATAAGGGTGGTTTCTGCAGTCAGTAGAAAGTGAAAGTAACTGCGACAAATCCTGAATTAGCCATTATCGCAACCACTTAATAACCAGCAATAACATTAAATGGAAAGAAATGTCATTACCCAGAGATTCCATGTCTTCGCTCTCCTACGTCTGCTGATCTACAACAATCTGACTGTTACCAACTATAAAACCTCTCTAATCAGCAGCTTTTACTCTGTGACCAGGAAGTAGAGCTTCCACGAATTGAATGAGGGAGCAAAGCGAATATAACTGTAAACTGTATCTCTGGATCGAATTACAAAGGAAAGGGAGCAGCAGAGTGGGAACTATTTATGGGAGGAGTAAAGATAGGGCATGGTAGGGGAGAGAGTGACATGAGTTTTAACAAAACACTCTGTTACATTTTATTTAACTATTTCACACATATCCGCTCAGAGAAAACGTCCATGTATTTTTTTTGCATGTTTTATGAAAATAAACAACGGTTAGACTATTGCTGTGAGCATTGCAGTTGTTATTGCTTCCATTGACTATTTCTAACATTGATGCAGTTTTTATGGCGTGTGTTTTTATTTATTTTGACTGCTGGCTTTGTAATTTTGGGAACTCATTATTTGAATTAACTTTAATTCTTTTATTTGGGTTTTTATTTTTGAGAATAACCAATATGGTATGTAGGCTGTGGAAGTAATTAACTAAGTAGCTATTTTATTACATAGCTTTTTAGAATGGTTTTTGTTAAGGATACAGCAATCCACATCTAGTCAGGGCTGGACTGGGGATTCCAAAGCAGCCCTGGAAAAAAAAAATCAAAGCCAGCCCCATAAGTCATTGGGCCTTATATTGTCGCAAGTGATATGTAAGGCTATGTCTTGCCACCCTAGATGATTGATAAATATATAGTGATGTCCCGAACTGTTCGCTGGCGAATAGTTCCTGGCGAACATCGCATGTTCGCGTTCGCGGTAGCGGGCGAACACATGCGATGTTCGGTCCGCCCCCTATTCGTCATCATTGAGTAAATTTGACCCTGTACCTCACAGTCAGCAGACACATTCCAGCCAATCAGCAGCAGACCCTCCCTAGCAGACCCTCCAACCTACTGGACAGCATCCATTTTAGATTCATTCGGAAGCTGCATTCATTTTTTTTTTATTCTAAATGCAAAACATTGTTATATAGGGGAATATTCACTAAATGCCAAACATTGCTATATAGGGGAATATTCACTAAATGCCAAACATTGTTATACAGGGGAATATTCCCTGATACACACTGACACAAAGCAGAATAGGGACTGTTCCTTCTACATAGAGTCACTTGGCAGGTATGGATTGACACCTGTCCTCAGGGACCCTGATACACAATGATACAGAGCAGAATAGGGACTGTTCCCCCTACAAAGGGTCACTTGGTAGATATGGATTGACACCTGTCCTCAGGGACCCTGATACACACTGACACAGAGCAGAATAGGGACTGTTCCTCCTACATAGGGACACTTGGCAGATATGGATTGACACCTATCCTCAGGGACCCTGATACACACTGACACAGAGCAGAATAGGGATTGTTCCTTCTACACAGAGTCACTTGGCAGGTATGGATTGACACCTGTCCTCAGGGACCCTGATGCCCAATGACAAAGAGCAGAATAGGGACTGTTCCCCCTACATAGGGTCACTTGGCAGAAAAGGATTGACACCTGTACTCAGGAACCCTGATACACACTGACAAAGAGCAGAATAGGGACTGTTCCTCCTACATAGGGTCACTTGACAGATATGGATTGACACCTATCCTCAGGGACCCTGATACACACTGACACAGAGCAGAATAGGGACTGTTCCTTCCATGAAGTTTTGGCTCATGTTTGGGGGATTGGAGACCGGTGCAACAGGCCTTGGGTGGTTTTGGTGGGGTTGTGGCTGGGGGTAAGTCATAGATAAGACATAGGTATGAACGTCATATACACATAACAAATAAGTTCCAAGAAAAAGAAAGAACAAAAAGATCTCAGGTGGGGGGCTGTCTGCTCCTGGAACTAAACATGTATGGTCTTAAGTATCGTGTTAAGCATCAAGCATTTCCTGAGTCCAAGTTAGCCAATTTTAATATAGGATACAAAAAGATCTCAGGTGGGGGGCTGTCTGCTCCTGGAACTAAACATGTATGGTCTTAAGTATCGTGTTAAGCATCAAGCATTTCCTGAGTCCAAGTTAGCCAATTTTAATATAGGATATCATTATATGACAGATTCAGAAGTGTAGCGCTTTAAAATACGAAAGGTTCACCTTAATAACAGTGGTTATGGTAGTTTAACAAAGTTACAATTTTTCAGACCTAAAATAGACACAAATAATACACAGTGCATTATTTGTGTCTATTTTAGGTCTGAAAAATTGTAACTTTGTTAAACTACCATAACCACTGTTATTAAGGTAAACCTTTCGTATTTTAAAGCACTACACTTCTGAATCTTTTATATCTTGTTGGTGTTTGTGGAGAAGTCGCACTTCTTGGTGTCAGCTGCTATTATTACATATACTGTTTGGAGATTATACTCTTAAATTTGTTTTTTAAATATTTTTATATAAGTGCTAATACCCTTTGTCCTTTTTCTACTATCATTATATGACACCCATAAGCTTGAGCCCTGGAATTAAGATAAATTCTATCACAAACCCACACGGTGGCGGCCATCTTGTTTGTATGAATGCAGGCAGCGGTGTTTGGGCATGAATTTCCTGGAACTAAAACTGGATACAGAAACTCCCGAACACCGCTGGACTTCCATCAACACCGGTGCTTGGTTCTATACAAGTTTGATGAACACTGTTCGGTGGGATCATTCGTCTGGATGAAGGGAACAAGCTCCAGGGTAAGACTGTTGACTCTGTTCAGTAGTTTGTTCGTTTTCAAACTACCGAACTAGACAGACCACAAGCCCTGATTCTCTGGAACTGTTTTGGGCATAGGAGCATGCATGCAGTCGGTCAAATCGATGACTTCCATAGAATTCTTGAACCCCTGAAATGATCTGGTTGATTTTTGGATATGTTGGTCACCCAGATCAGGGCTATCAGGGGATTTTATTTGTGGGGTTTTATGTATTTTTAGGTACTTTTGGAGTGTTTTAAAAAAGTATGTTTTTTTCTGTGCTTGGAGATAATTGGATTAGGATTAGTACAGTTACTGATCCAATTATCTCCCAGGCAGAGGGGAGGGATTGTGTGCTGTGTGTGGGAGTGTTGTGCCGTGTAACCTTATTGTTATTGGTGTGTGAAGTTGCAAATCAGTTCCCCACAAGGTCCCTGTGGACGTACCCCTTGCATGGGGATTTTCATATAAGGCCAAGTGTGGCTCCCATTAACCTGTGATTTTGTTTACCCCTTCATGAAGTTTTGGCTCATGTTTGGGGGATTGGAGACCGGTGCAACAGGCCTTGGGTGGTTTTGGTGGGGTTGTGGCTGGGGGTAAGTCCTTGCTAATTATGTTTGAGGCGGTTAGGTTAATATGTGGACTTAGGTGGTCAACTTTCAGGTCTAACCAACCTCTGTAATTTGCCATAAATTCACTCCATATATGTGGGTCTAGAGTGCCCTGTGAGGGCATGCCAGCTTTCATAAGTAACCTCTAAACATTGTTAATTTCTCCTTGCCCTTTGTGATGCTTGACAATAGTCAAAGCCATAAATCCCCCTTGAGTGCTTTCAGAGCTACCCAACCTAAAACTTGTAAGGGTTAATTACTTCCTTACACAAGACAAACTGTACAAAAACAGTGTATAAGACACTTAGGACTGCTGCAGTGGAATTTTCACAGTTTTGTCTTTGTTATTCTAAACACAGATCAAGAGATCTGCCCTTGGAGGATTCTAACTCAAATTATAAAACAAATGACAAGGCAAACAATAAAAATAACTTACAACCCACAGTTATATTCCAGTATCTCAAGATTCCTTTCACAAGACATAACACAACCTCCACCCGAATATAACCATAATACCACAGAAAACAAGTTCTTTAGATCAGACGTTTTTAAGTCGTTCTTTACCCAGACAGACCAGTAGGACGTGGATCTGAGAGCAAAATTGATAAAGGAAGAAAAACAGTTTTTCTTACCTTGCTGCAGCTGATTTCACTGTCAGAGGGACGTCCACCTGTACGCTAGTGTCCGAGTCTCTCGACCGTCAGATCCTGTGTTTCGGCACTAAATTGTTGTAGATCCAAATGTTTATCTTTGTTATATTCAGAGGAAGCCCAAATTATTATTACAAGTGCATTTGGAGGAGCGAGAATTAGACACCAGACACCTGTTGGTATTCAAAATAAGCCTCTGCCGTTTTATTCATCAGCTGGGTTTTTATACATTAAAAAGTAAATGCTTACGTGCAAATATTTATAGAACAGTAATAGGAAGGGAGTACAGATAATACATAGGTATGAACGTCATATACACATAACAAATAAGTTCCAAGAAAAAGAAAGAACAAAAAGATCTCAGGTGGGGGTCTGTCTGCTCCTGGAACTAAACATGTATGGTCTTAAGTATCGTGTTAAGCATCAAGCATTTCCTGAGACCAAGTTAGCCAATTTTAATATAGGATACAAAAAGATCTCAGGTGGGTGTCTGTCTGCTCCTGGAACTAAACATGTATGGTCTTAAGTATCGTGTTAAGCATCAAGCATTTCCTGAGTCCAAGTTAGCCAATTTTAATATAGGATACAAAAAGATCTCAGGTGGGGGTCTGTCTGCTCCTGGAACTAAACATGTATGGTCTTAAGTATCGTGTTAAGCATCAAGCATTTCCTGAGTCCAAGTTAGCCAATTTTAATATAGGATATCATTATATGACAGATTCAGAAGTGTAGCGCTTTAAAATACGAAAGGTTTACCTTAATAACAGTGGTTATGGTAGTTTAACAAACATACAATTTTTCAGACCTAAAATAGACACAGTTAATACACGGTGCATTATTTGTGTCTATTTTAGGTCTGAAAAATTGTAACTTTGTTAAACTACCATAACCACTGTTATTAAGGTAAACCTTTCGTATTTTAAAGCGCTACACTTCTGAATCTTTTATATCTTGTTGGTGTTTGTGGAGAAGTCGCACTTCTTCGTGTCAGCTGCTATTATTACATATATTGTTTGGAGATTATACTCTTAATTTCTTTTTTTTTAAATATTTTTATATAAGCGCTAATACCCTTTGTCCTTTTTCTACTATCATTATATGACACCTATAAGCTTGAGCCCTGGAATTAAGATAAATTCTATCACAAACCCACACGGTGGCGGCCATCTTGTTTGTATGAACGCAGGCAGCGGTGTTTGGGCATGAATTTCCTGGAACTAAAACTGGATACAGAAACTCCAGAACACCGCTGGACTTCCATCAACACCTGTGCTTGGTTCTATACAAGTTTGAAGAACACTGTTCGGTGGGATCATTCGTCTGGATGAAGGGAACAAGCTCCAGGGTAAGACTATTGACTCTGTTCAGTAGTTTGTTCGTTTTCAAACTACCGAACCAGACAGACCACAAGCCCTGATTCTCTGGAACTGTTTTGGGCATAGGCACATGCATGCAGTCGGTCAAATAGATGACTTCCATAGAATTCTTGAACCCCTGAACAGATCTGGTTGATTTTCGGATATGTTAGTCACCCAGATCAGGGCTATCAGGGGATTTTATTTGTGGGGTTTTATGTATTTTTAGGTACTTTTGGAGTGTTTTAAAAAAGTATGTTTTTTTCTGTGCTTGGAGATAATTGGATTAGAATTAGTACAGTTACTGATCCAATTATCTCCCAGGCAGAGGGGAGGGATTGTGTGCTGTGTGTGGGAGTGTTGTGCCGTGTAACCTTATTGTTATTGGTGTGTGAAGTTGCAAATCAGTTCCCCACAAGGTCCCTGTGGACGTACCCCTTGCATGGGGATTTTCATATAAGGCCAAGTGTGGCTCCCATTAACCTGTGATTTTGTTTACCCCTTCATGAAGTTTTGGCTCATGTTTGGGGGATTGGAGACCGGTGCAACAGGCCTTGGGTGGTTTTGGTGGGGTTGTGAATGGGGTTAAGTCCTTGCTAATTAAGTTTGAGGCGGTTAACTTAATATGGGTTAACCTTAGGTTACCTGTTTGGACCTGCCCACCGAGCGAGGGAAAGGTGGCTGGTGGTAAGCATTGGAATGAAAACAAATTTATACCGAGTGGGGAGTTGAGAAAAAGTGGTAAAAAGGCTCATGGTCAGTATAGTGGCAAGGACGGTTGGGTTATACTGTATGACACTATATGTTAACCTATTGTTAAGTTATGGTTATTTATTTTTGACGTTGGTTTATATCAAGTAAAGAAGAATATTAAAATAAATTATGGATGTGTTATACAGTCTTTATCATATGTTATAATAAATGCTGTGGCCTGTTTCATCCATACTATGTTGTCTGTCATTATTTGGGTGGTAATTGGGATAGTTCTATGTTATTATGCTGCATCACGATTCCCCACTACGTACATACCAAGGCCTTCTCCTGATTGATGTCAGATGACAAGCTGGAGAATAAAGCTTCAAAATGCTCGTCAGTTCCTACCGGTTTCATACTGTGGACTTCCTTAGGATAGAGGTAGCCCCCGGTAATCCCACTTTATAAGTCCCTCCAATCAGGAATAATGAGCTTCCAACATTAAAACCACCAGCCTAATATTATGTAGGTACCTTTCATGCTACCCAAACAGCACTGATGCATTGAGGCATGGACCTCATGATACCTATGCCTGTGTCCTGTTGCATCTGGCACCAAAACATTAGCAACGGATTATCTAAGTTCTGCAAGTTGCGAGGTGGGGCCTCGATGAATCAGATTTATTGTTCCAGTACATCCCACAAATGCTGAATCTGATTGAAATCTAAGGAATTTGGAAACCAAGGCTCTTTTTCATGATTCTCAAACCATCCCTGAACAACTTTTGCAGTGAGGCAGTGTGCATTATACTGCTGAAATTGGCCACTGTAATGAAAGAACACCATTGCCATGAAGTGTTGTATGTAGTTTGAATCAATCTCTAGGTAGGTGGTATATGTCAAATTAACATCTGCATGAATGCCAGAACCCAACGTTTTTAAGCAGAACATTGCACAGAGCAAAATACTGCCTCTGCAGCCTGCCATCTTTCCATAGAGCATCCCCTCCCCAGATAGTTTTCAATAATTGGTATTTTTTCCACTTTATTTGCCACTGGAAGATGATTTATTACACTGGTTGCTTGGAATTTCTTTCACATACTGGTGCATGTGCAGCTTTTGGGTTACGGCAAAAAAATGTGGCTGTCTATGTGTCAGGTTCCTATCCTGACCAGCAAGACCTTTTTCTTTAAATCCAGTACCTGTTTCTCGCCTCTAGTGGCCTCCCATGCCACTAGTCACCTCAGATTCTCACCTGTATAACATGAAATCAAGTCATCAAGTCTGCTATGAAAGGACACACCCGATAAACCAAGTGGCCTTCACATTGAAGTTGATGTTCATACTGAAAAGACTTTAGATCCTGTCTCCTGTGATTTTCCTTCATTGCTTCAAACCTGGTTTATTTCAACCCTGCTTCTTACCAAATTGCATTGCTTACAACCCTTCTTTACCCTGACAACCTGCTTTACTTCCAACCCTGCTTCATAGCATCCCTTCTTCATATCATCCTGGATTACTTCCAACTCTGCCTTATCCTGCCTACCTGATTCATACAAACCTGCATAACCGCTATCTGGACATTGCTCACTCTTATTTACAAGGTGTTATTATCTTATCCTGAAACCTTTTTGTTCCTTATACCTGTCTTACTATTGTGAGGGCTTTTATGGGGTGATATTAAAAATATTTTCATAAAGATTTATCAGATTAATAAAATTTTTATTGTATCAAAATTGATATCTTGGCACTGTTTACCCGATTTAAAGCTAAGAATTACCACTATTTTAATTCTCATAGATCCTGGAATACCTCTTACTTCATTAGAGGATTTTACTTCACACCTTAATCACAAATTAATTATAAATATATAATTTATTGTAATGTGTAACATGGGTGATATCAGTGATTTTTTTTTAGGTATAACATTAGTATACAATATGGCAGTAGTTTAACACTATTACAGACAGCATGTATGCATATTTATGACCGGACACTTTACTTTGAAATCAACTGAACACAGCGTAAAGCAATAAAAACTTTGGCTGACAGTCAAATCACACTGAATTAACTGTTTCACTGCTGGCTGCAATCCTCATAGGCAAGATATCCTATTATATTGCAATTTTACAACTACAATATCTCACATACTATATCGTTGACCATTCCTATGGTCATCCAATAAGAATAATTCTAACCAGATTTTACGTTTGCAGAATTTTAACTTTCCTAATTAAGATTTACTACTTCTAAAATTACATAAGCTAATATATCTGGATAATTGCCTGGTATTCTATTTTTAAAGTTAAAAGTAATATAGAGTTCATTGGTCCACCTGCAGGAATGGAATTACGAATTCTATGTATTAACGAATCATGACTCCTTAAATGTTGGAATCACCAGCTTTTATCCAAGTATATTCTGCCTTTTAGTAAAATCAATTAATTTAATTTACTAAAACCAGCATAATTACCATTTATGTTGTAGATTTTCTATTAGATGGGTAAATATGTCCCAGGAATTTTGAATGCAAGTATGATGAGAGAATTGTATAAAAAATGAAAAGTTTGCAGAGTTCTTAAGTTTTTTTTTTAGTTGGGGGAAATAAAATTATAAAAAATTAGGTGTGTCCAGCTTTGGCTGATCTTAGATGTTAAGTCTGATTCCATTCTCAGAGTGAGTGAGTCTGAGTGTTTGAAAGTGTGAGTCTAAGAGTGTTCCCTCTCTCCTTTGTCCTTAATGTTTAAAGGACAAGTTCCCTATACATCACTAATTGATAGGACCAATAGAGAACTGAGGGCATGTCTTCCCTACAGACTATCACCTAGATTTTTGTCAGTAGATGGCGCAATTAAATCACAGAAAATTCTTGTCAGGGGATCCATTTACCTTTTTGTATAATGGGTTAACTGTATTTCGTGATGAGTTTGACGTCATCTTGGTTATTTTTTATGGATAACCGTCCATCAAACCTGTCAGACTTCAAAGGTTTTTGGTTCACTTTTACCAGACAGAGCGTCTGTGATTATGACTATATGTTAGATTCCTGATACATCCTAACCTTAATTTCACCCTTCCTTACAATGGAACTTTTTACAATGGAAGTTTTTAGAAAGTAAAATTAATTACTTGGTGTCTGTGTAGCACATAGAAATGTGAGGTTGCCTTATCTTTACCAAATGTGAGACATCATGCCTTATCTTTACCAAATGTTTACATTAGTTGCATTATTTAGCTCAAACTTGAATGAATAGATTTACAGAGAGTATTTTTGTCTGTCTTTGCATTCTGTTACAAAATAGTCACCTCTGTTCTGATGGTGACTTGCAGTATAGACTTTTAATTTGTCTTAACACAAAATGTATGCCAGTATAAATATACTGACACTATTCTATCTATAATTGTATCTCTAGAAACATAGAAACATAGAAACATAGAAACATAGAAACATAGAATGTGACGGCAGATAAGAACCATTCGGCCCATCTAGTCTGCCCAGTTTTCTAAATACTTTCATTAGTCCCTGGGCTTATCTTATAGTTAGGATAGCCTTATGCCTATCCCTCTAGCTTTCTTATTATTTGCAAACCTGTTTATTATCTATATAGGGCATATTGCCTTCATGTTTATTTCTCCCTTTCCTTATCCTTATTATTTAATTCTATAAATTTATCCTGCTGATATGCCACAACCTACCAATAAAGCCTCTCTGGCAATCGTCTCCTACCCGATCAAGAACATGACACTGTCCTACCTGGGTTACATCTGTTTCATCAGCCATTCAATCTTGTTGGGCCCTTAGGTCTGCTAGACCTATCAAGCCTTGGTCCACCAATTGTATTTAGATGTAGGATATGATTGTTGTGCTGGTTTACGGGACCAAAATATGCCAGGTTTTGTATTGATCAACAGACAGGATCCAGGCTGCCATTTTGTTGGTGGCTCAATGGGATGCAGGTCCAGGTGTGAGCTGTTTCAGCGTGTTTGATGAATTATTTAAGGAGGAATTTTTTCAAATCCCATTACACAAATCTCCTTGAGAAAGTCAGGACGATGAAATTGGTCAGAGACCTTTATCCAAAAACACTTTGGAACTAATTTGGCTTTACTCTTTGGATTTGCTGACAGCACTTTTGCACTTCTGCACTTTACAAGGAATTTGCAGGCTGGTCCTGTCCCATCACAGACTCCTGTTTAACTACTATATCATAAACTGTCATTATTCACTTGAGTGAGACATGACTGAACTGAAATTTGTTTTGGGCAACCTTTGCCACTTTTGGTAGAATACATGTCTATATTAAAGAGTGCCAAGATTTGACCACTATAAACTTCATCGCTGTTCCCTGCTCCCTGCATCACAAGTTTAATGTGAATATTACCTCTTTCAAGTGTAAGATTATTTATGCTGTGTGTCATTAGCACAATATAATGGTCTCACTAGTTGTTTGATTCGAATATAAGTGTTTGTTTTGTTACACTGTATCCGCAGTCTTTTGTTCTTATCAATTTGCTATCGTCTCTGTTTGACCAGGGCAAATCCTACCGGACTATTAACGTGTTTCGATCTGCTATTTCTGCAGCGCACATTCCTATTGAAAGTTCTTCAGTAGGCAAACATCCTTCTGTGTGTAGACTCTTGCGTGGCATCCGCATCGCTAGACCTCTGGCTCCTAAATATAATCAATTCTGGGATGTGGCCCTCATGCTAATATTTTTAGAATCTTGGCACTCTCCCTACGCCAATTGTTCACCAAATTAGCTCTCCTCCTTTGTTTGGTCTCCTTCCGAAGAGTCCCGACATCAGGGCTTTTGACTTTCATGCCCTCGCTTTCACACCTAAGGGGTGTACTTTCACTTCACTAGGCGCACAAAGACCAATTCATCTACAGTGAGCTACCCCTATTTTTCGGAGAAACCCCTCCTCTGCGTAAGACACTACATCTTTTGCACTACCCCACTTAGGGCACCTACTAGGGCCCTCCTTGTGTCTTATGTGCGACTACACAAACCAGTCTCATGCCTACTATTGCTTGGTAGATTAAATGGCTTCTAGCTCTGGCTGGCATCGATGTGTCTTTTGGGGCTCACTCGGCTAGAGGCGCTGCCGCCTCCTCTGTATTTATGGCTGGAAGCTCCCTGGCTGGAGATTTTGTCCTCCGCTGATTTGTCTAGAGTACTTTTTTTTATTTTAGACATTCTCCACACGTTTCTCTATCCATGCTATCTACGCGTTAAAACAGTAAATATGAAGCCTCCTGTCTTGCCATAAAATTTGTGTGTGAAGAAAATAGACTTTTGTTTAATATTTTCTTCTTTGTTCGGGCTTTTTCCTACAAGTATTGCATGTATATTGAATCTATTGGCTCGGTAGTTTGAAACTACTGAACAACGACCACCCTCCTGGCTCATTAACTTCAAAAGAACCGTCTATTAAGTGCTCTCTGGGCGGCCGCTGTTTGTATAGCCGAACGCCACGTGGAATAGAAAATGGCGGCCATCTTGTTCGCAGGAGGGGAGTCAGCGGGACTTGGTCGTCGAGTGTCTGGAACTAAAATCGGACACTCGACCTAATGAACCACTGCTGAAACTACCGAACGCCTGCTTCCTTTAGTTACCGAACAGCCAGGAGAGCACTTTTCGGTAGTTTTGTTCGTACGGACAAGGGGAGCAATCGCTCCTATAAGCCAGGAGGATCTATTCGGTACTTTGTTTGTTTTTTACCTTTTTCTGAATTGACTGACCGCACACACTGAATTTGTGGAACTGTTTTGGGCAGGAGCCTCGTGTGTGGAGTGAAATGTGACTTCCATACTTTTTAAGAACCCCTGAACCGATCTGGGTGAAATTTTTATATGTTTGTGGGAATACCTTGTGTGGAAAGGGGTGTTCCAACTTTTGGGAAAATTGTGTGCCCTCTTCCTGGAGATAATTGATTTACTCCTTAACTTATCTCAATATCTCCCAGGCAGAGAGAAGGCGGGTATTACTGTAAAACTGTATAGTGATTGGTTATTGTCTTTCTTTGCTGTGGGAGGTCCTCTTGCAGGAGGATTTCTCATAAAAGCCAGTGTGTTTTCAATAAACGTCATTCCTGTTACACCCTTCATGAAGTCTAGGTTCATGTTTGGGGGATATTCTATTTGCTGGGGAGAATCGTCCTCGGAAGCTGCATTCATCTACACAATTCATCTACTCCCTGCTGCAGTTATAATCACTTATGCTCAGCTGTTGGGAAAGGAATAGAAGACCGCAGTACCATAACCACTGCAGATCTTAACATTGTGATTATTCTAACATTTAGTGACCGAACAATCTAAATTTTATTAAAGACAGGAGGTGAATATTTTCCCACCCTGGAATGCCTTTACCCACCCTAATATGTTAGTATCTCTTGGTGTCTCCATCTCTAACTAGCTGGCTAGCATTCTCTCGACTTGTCCTCTTTTCTGGCCTATCCTTATCAGTTAATTATTAAATGTGTAAGCTTGCACTCAACTTGGATGTTAGTTTCATTGCATTTTAATTTGGTTTTCTCTTGCCCAAGAGACCATACTTTCACGATAGTTCGCTTGTCATCTCTGTTTCAAATCTCCCCTGCGGGTTGAGCACGGTGTTCCTCTTATCAAATCTTCCATCATATCTACTCATCGTTCTTCTGTTCTACGTTTACATAGTTTACTCTATGGCTGTTCGGCTACATCAAGAAAGAGGAGTTGGGAGGAGCCTGATGGCAGTTTATATTACTGTGATGCATGTTGATTGGTTAAACTTTTTTACACTAACTCTTAGGCTCTGTTTGGAATGGAAATAAACTGTACAAAAAAGATGGTTTGCATCTTTCTCAAAAGGGAACAAATGTTCTCAGTGAGCAGTTCAGAGGTTTTGCTAGGATGTATTTAAACTAGGGAGGGGGGCAAATGGATGATAAAACATCAATCCAATTGCCCCCCAAAACAAGGACAGAAAGTGCCTTTAGCAAGTGTGTTAAAAAAAGGATAAGCTTAGAGTCATGTCTACAAATGCTCGCAGTTTAGGGCATCTATGAACTTGTGGCAATAATGGCAATTGATAGTGTAGATTTAGTCGCTGTTACTGAGACATGGTATAATGAGAAAAATGACTGGGACATGGCAATACCAGGGTACTCTTTATAAAGAAAACAAAGGGGGAAGGATGGCCCTTTATGTGAAGGATAGCATAAAATCTAGCCTAACAAAAGTTAGTGAGGAGAACATAGAGTCCGTTTGGGTTACGTTAGAATTTGGTAATCACATAATAACTCGTGTAGGTGTGATTTATAGGCCTCCAGGACAAATAGAAGAGTTAGATAATTAACTAGTTGAGGAAATAGCTAAAATGACAATGAAGGGGGAAGTTATCATCATGGGTGACTTTAATCTTCCTGGTGTGAATTGGAAAACAAAATTAGCTACTTGTGCCAGGAGCACACATATTCTAAACTCCCTACTGGGATTGTCTCTAAAACAAGTCGTTGAGGAGCCAACTCGTAAGGAGGCCATACTAGATTTAGTGTTAACAAATTGAGATTTTGTATCAGATATTACTGTAGGGGAAAGTTTAGGATCTAGTGATCATCAGTCAGTGTGGTTTAATATAAGAACAGTGACTGAATTACAGTGACTGGGATTATTTAAAAGTTGCAATGCTGAAGGCAACAGAAAATTGCATTAGGCTTGTCAGTAAAAGCACAAAATTCAAGAAACCACTATGGTACTCTGTAGATGTGTCCAAAATAGTAAAAAAACTAAAAGTTAGCATTTAGTAATTATAAAAAACCCAGAGTGAGGAAGACAGAATAATCTATAAGATTAGTCAGAAAGAGGCTAAGCAAGTTATAAGAGCTTCCAAATCACATACAGAAGAGAAAAATAGCACAGTCAGTAAAAACAGGGGACAAAACATTTTTTAGATACATAAATGAGAAAAGGAAAGTAAAACAAAGATTAATTAGATTAAAAACAAAAGAAGGGGGGGCGGAGCCTGACCGCCGCGCTGAACAGCCGCATCTACCCGCATGATAACGGACTTTAAGTCACTAAAATCGGGAAATATCGGAGCTACCCCGGTTTGCAACTCACCAATTGCCCTATGGCACCCGCGGGAACATAAAGCAAGCAACCGGAATCACTGAGGCCCCGGGTGGGGCGACTGGAAGGCGTATACGGGGGAAGCGGCCGCTCTCTCGGCCCCACGTCCGCACAAATCTAGAGCCTGCAACGGTCACTGACCATCTTTGGTTAAGCAGTGTGACTATAGTGGAGAGAATGGGAGTAGGGTGATCCACGCGTGCGGGACTCTGAATGCAGTATTAAGCTAGTCCCTTCTGTGTATTTAAAAATTGCCCAGCATACCATTTCCCTATCTCTAGTACCAAAGCTCTCTACTAACATATCCACCTCCTATAAGCATGTTATTATTACTATTGTTTGATTATCATAAATTAGCATGACCTTTGGTTAGCATGTTACTACATACTCAGATGTTAAATAGTCTCACCGCACTAGCTTGATCTATGAACTAGCATTTTGTTACAACATTCATAGTACTGTTCAAAGCGTTGTCTCAGTAATGTTTTAATAACTTAACTTCATAGTTACATAAACGAGTGTTACGGACCGTTTCAGCATAAAAGGGGAAAAATCGGTTTAGGCGATAATCCCCTTTTCCCAAAAAGGCACAGCTACTGTAAAAGCACCAAAACTCACGAATTTGGATATAAATGAATGCACCAAACTCCCGAACTGCATACCAGGGAATAAGATAGCACTCTAAGCTGGAACCTCACGAATAGCTGCTAGCAGATGAATAGGAAAAGCAGACATCAGCTTACACTCCTAGCAGTCAAACTCCAACAGCATACAGTGAATCCCCCCAAGAACGAGACAAGGCTCCGTGTTGAAGGTCAAGCAGTGGTCTATTTATTCAGGGCTACCTGCCCCTGTATTTATGCAGGTCTCCCACCTGGTGGACACTCTCCTAGGGGACCAGATGGAAGACTGAAACAGCAGACAGACATGTATCACTTTCGTACACACAGCCACAATACTTTCCCACAATGCATCTTGGTTTCCTCCTCTCTGTCCTGGAGATAATTAATGAAGTAATTCAATTATCTCCTAGGACAAAGGCCAGACTCCATTATGCACATGGTGACACAGAAACAGACTATCACTTTAAAATACATACAGACACATTTTATACATAAAGCACAGACATGTAACATATCCCCAGATAGCTCAGGTCTGGGTGCACATTATTAGGCGAATGGCACCCAGACCACCCGAATACATTTTAATTGCCATGGAGCTAAAGTCTTTAATTATACGAACAGGCTCCATGGCAGGCTATCTGGGTTACTACAGTTCACATAAAACAAACTACCGAATTTCCCTGCATTCACCAAATTCATACGAATGAGAACCAGGGGCTGGAGGTTCAGCGGTGCCTGCACGGAAAAGTGTCCGATTTTGGTGCATGAAAGCCGGGCAGAAAAGTGCTGGCTGCCCGGGGAGCTCCAGAACAGCGCCACCTAGCGGCCGCTAAGTGTAACAGCGGCCACACAGTTAACAGGCAATTAACCACAGCTTCAGGGAGGTAAATTGGCAGCACACTCCAGCTTCTGGGTGGCCAATTAACAACGCCGGCCGGCTTCCCACGGCTCTGGGGAGGTTGGTGAACGGCTGTTTGTTCGGTAGATGAAATCTACCGAACTGCTGTGTAGAAAGGGAGAAATAAATCCTTCTGCACAGTAAAATTAACCCTTTAGCTGCCGGTCCATAGTCCAGAGGCAGCAGGCGGGCAACCAGGCTCCTCCAATACAATGTGGCGAGATTGGTTTCGTCACAACGAGAATCTACACTACTGTAATAATGATCTCAATAACTTAAAAATGTGCCTGACTAACATATGCCACAACCTGTATTGCAAATGTTTCTCTAACGTACCCTGATGTCGCTGTCATGGCGCACCAAGGCTATTTGTAACTTTTGTGCACAACAAAAATAAAGAATATAAAAAAAAAAAAAGAAGGAAGGTATGTAGAAGAGGATAAAGGTCTAGCTGACTGCCTCAATGAATATTTTTGTTCAGTCTTTACAGATGAAAATGAAGGAAAGGGACCTCAGTTAGGAAAAAAAGACAAATGAGTAATTTATTACATGTGAGATAACAGAGGATGAGGTCCTATTTCAACTGTCAAAAGTAAAGACAAATAAGTCAATGGGACCTGATGGAATACACCCAAATTTATTAAAAGAGCTTGGTGGTGTACTAGCAAAGCCATTAACAGATTTATTTAACCAATCATTGTTAACAGGAGTAGTCCCAGAAGATTGGAAGTTAGCGAATGTTGTGCCCATCCACAAGAAAGGTAGTAGGGAGGAGTCGGGCAACTATAGGCCAGTAAGCCTTACTTCAGTAGTGGGGAAAGTAATGGAAACCATGTTAAAGGTTAGGATTGTTGAACATCTAAAAACACATGGATTTCAAGATCAGAGACAACATGGGTTTACTTCAGGGAGATCATGCCAAACTTGTCTTATTGATTTTTTTGATTGGGTAACTAAAATAATAGATCAGGGTGGTGCAGTAGACATTGCTTACCTAGATTTCAGTAAGGCTTTTGACACTGTTGCACATAGAAGGCTTATTAATAAACTGCAATCTTTAAGTTTGGATTCCAATATTGTTGAATGGGTAAGGCAGTGGTTGAGTGACAGGCAACAGAGGGTTGTAGTCAATGGAGTATAATCGAAGCTTGGGCTTGTCACCAGTGGGATACCTCAGGGATCTGTACATGGACCCATTCTCTTTAATATTTTTATTAGTGATATTGCAGAAGGTCTTGGTGGTAAGGTATGTCTTTTTGCTGATGATACTAAGATATGTAACAGGGTTGATGTTCCAGGAGGGATAAGCCAAATGGCAAATGATTTAGGTAACAAACAGAAGATAGTGCGTAGGCGCTTCACTGAAATTTTGACAGTTCTGTATATAGTGAAAATATACAATGAATGGTGTAACCGGTACCCTAGTGCTTCCCCAATGCACCAGATTTACATAATACAAAAAGAAACATATACCAGTATATACACCTCCCCAATGTGATCACAGCAGAAATTTGTAATATTACCAATATAGGACCAATATGGGACTGGACTGTAATACAAACAGCGTGGAACTGGACTTGGGTATAAACTAAAATAGAAAAAAAATAAAAAACAACAACATAGTGCAAACTGTATAATAAAAAATGAGTAATAGATAAGTGTGTGACTCTCACTCACATTCTCCAGAGCCGTGCCAGGCTCTGTAAAACAGGCTCAGGGGTGCCAATACTGGCTAACGATCCAGGTGATCCAGATAGATGCGACTCCAGAATTTGGATGCAAAATATATTTATTGTATAAAATTATTTTAAAAAAGTATAGGCACTAATGGGCACTATGGGGGTGGAACCCAAAGCAGACAATAGTATATATAGCAAAATTGAAGTTCCACTTACCCCTATCTTTTAGCAGCCCAGAGTGTCAAAAATACACATAAAATAACAAATATAAATATGCAGAAGATTGAAGCAGACGCGTTTCGGCTAACAGCCTTCCTCCAGTGCTTGTCTTCATGTTCTGTTGGGTCTTCTTTTATAAGTCCTATCTGTCCCGTTCACCTGGATTCAATTTCGTACCGGCGTCGCGCCACTTCCGGTTTCGCGGGTGACGTCACTTCCGGTTTTTCGGCCGGCTGGAACGCACGCTGAAACGCGGCGTTCAGGATGTTGGTTGCTCTTAATTGTTATGATTGAGTCCCCATAGCAACCTTAACCTCCATATTTGCAGGATATCATAACGAAATAAGAAAAATAAAGATTAAAAATATAATCTATAAATGGCTTACACAATGCAAGTATTATATTAACTAACATCAATCTCTTTGTGTTTAAAAATAGAGCAATGTATTCTTAGAAGAACTATTTAATTACATACATTAAACAATGCTATGTGTAACCTCAGAGACTTCACATTTAGATAGCAATTAGACAGAAAGCAAGTATAGCCTTCTAAACCTGTTAATTTAAATAAAATAAATTCTAAAAAATATGTATGGATTCTATAAAAAATT
This sequence comes from Pelobates fuscus, assembly GCF_036172605.1. NCBI lineage: Eukaryota > Metazoa > Chordata > Amphibia > Anura > Pelobatidae > Pelobates > Pelobates fuscus. Next base: position 10,558,977 of record NC_086322.1, on the reverse strand, counting down.
TATAAACTCAAAATCTAAATTCAATCCCTTCGGGGATAGGGTATTAACATCGAAAATCCACTTGCCCTCTATCTTCGCTAGCTCTTTGACATTATTATCACCCCTCCAATTCTTAAATTTCTTGAAGATGACAGTGTATGACAGTAAGGAAGGATCACCGCCATGTTTCTCAGTGAAGTGTGCTGATACACTATGTTTCATATACCCCCTCTGGATATTGCCCACATGTTCCGCAACCCTGGTTTTAAATGCTCTGGTAGTCATCCCAATGTATTGCAGACCACATGGGCACCAGAGGAGGTATATGACATTAGTGGAGTTACATGTTAGAACCTGATGGATTTTAAATATTCGATTAGTAGAGTGGGAAGTGAATTCTGTCTGTTTTTGTTTGCTAAATATTGTTTTCTTACAAGCTGAGCAGGACTTACATGGATAAAAACCCTTTTCCAGTCCAAAGAGGTTTTTTCCTTCCCCTTTGTCCCTAATGAAGCTTGTAGTTAGATGTTGCTTTAAGTTTTTTGCCCCTCTATAGATAATACGTGGCTTGTCACCAATAATTTCCTTCAGATTCGGATCTGATTTAAGGATCCGCCAATGTCTGTTGATAATATGCTTGATTTGCTTGGCATCTTCACTATAATTTAAAATAATTGGTACTTGGTCTACACCCTTCCTCCCCTCACTAGACATCTTTTTCTTCAGAGTCTTATTTCGGTCCATCTTTTTAATGGAATTAATACAACTGTCCAATTCCTTGGCGTCATATTTCTTCTCTACAAACCTGTCTCTCAGGCAGACTGCCTTTTCCTCAAACACTTCAGCATCACTACAATTCCTGAACAGCCTAAGGAACTGGCCCTTAGGGATACTTCGTAGCCAGGATTCATAGTGGCAACTGGACATTTCTATGTAACCATTTACGTCGACCTTCTTAAAGAAAGTCTTGGTCTTAATGGCTTCATTGTCTACATAGATATTTAAGTCTAGGAAGTTGATATTAGATGTACTGTACTCGCTTGTCAATTTAATGTCTGGATGTTGAAGGTTCAAGAATTCTAAGAATGGCCGCAGTGATTCTGCATCACCGCGCCAAATAAAAAAGATGTCATCTATAAAACGACGATAAAGGACCAGGTTACGCGCCCAGCTACCTTCCTCTGTTAAGAACGGGTTCTCCCAATGCTCCATAAATAAATTGGCGTAGCTGGGCGCGAACCTGGTCCCCATCGCCGTCCCCTTAAGCTGCAAAAAAAACTTGTGATCAAACCAAAAATAATTGTTGCAGAGGATCAGTCTAATTCCATCTAGGATAAAGTTCACCTGCAATTCTTTCAATTCACTATGGTTTTTAAGGAAATATTCGACTGCTTCGCAGCCAGACAAATGTGGTATACTCGTGTACAGACTTGAAACGTCACAAGTCACCAATAGCATATTACTATCCCATTTGATCTCTTTCAGGGGGTCCAACAGTGACATAGAGTCACGTAAATAGGATGGTTGTACAACCACCAAGGGTTGTAATTGCTTGTCTATATATTCTGACAAGTTGCTCAGAAGTGACCCCACCCCTGACACTATGGGCCTGCCAGGCGGATTGTCCTCACTTTTATGTATCTTTGGCAGGGTGTAAAATACCGGGGTCCTGTCGGTTTCGGTGATACTTCAATTTTGATAGTTATGGCTCGCTTCAGGTATGATGTGGACCTTTACCGACAAAAGGTCACTCCGGGTCATTCTAAGCTTAGCGTGTCTTTATGCAATCTATAGCTATATACGGAGTAGACCCTTCCGTTCCCAAATTACTTATAAATACTGTTTTCCTTAACTATTCTAGATGATTATTTGATTTATCACTAAAATAATTCAGTGTCTGAAGACCCGAAAAGGCACTGTAATAATATTGTAATAAATGAAACAATGACTCAAATAAATATAAGATAAAAGTGTATTGGATGAATGTAACAGAATGCAAAAATAGTCAGTAAATAATTAATCTTACCAAAGTTTAGTGGCTTACAGCATGTATGATGTCCGTGTGCAAGTGAGAATTTGAATGTATGCCTGAGTGAATGAATGTTAAAGAATGACAACGTCCTATCCTTTCTCCTTCAGTTAAATAGGCATTTTGTCCTCTATAAAGCAGCCCCCACCTGTGTGATTTTCCCAAAAAGGTTTTCTAACTTGTTACATGATGTAATGTATTGCATATCTAAGTTTGGGATATTCCCTAAATGGCTCGAGCTTGTAATTAGCTTACGAAGTGTTTTTGTATACATTTAACTGACAGCACATGTGTTTTGGAATATTCTCTAGAAGGCTCTTGCCTGTAATTAGCTTACGACGAGTTTTGTATACATTTGACTTACAGTACATGTGTTTGTTCTAATTTAATTTTAACCTTGTGGAAATGTCATTGAAAGTGTAACGTTTTTCAAATCTAAGCTAAGTTAAGAAGCCTATTTCAGTCAATAGTCATTCAGTCAGTATTTCATACAACCAAATGTACATTAGTATTATATATATATATATACATATATATTGCAAACTGCACATTAAATAATGATCCATACTCCACACTCCCCCACTTGTTTTTCTTCTATGACAAAACCAAAAAGAAAAACAAGAGAAAAACTGTGAAAAATCTAAAACAAAACAACACTTGTGCCCAAGAGAAGAAAAAGAGAGAGGAAAAGAAAAAAAAAATTGAATACAGCAATAATGAAAGCAAAAAGTCACATACAAGTGGTACCAGCAGAAACACAGGAATAAGAAATATAACACAGAGTGACGTAGTAAACTGTGTTAAAGCTACATTAAAGTTCTTTAGAGATCTTGATTGAAGAAGTCAAATACCAGTATCAAATTTGGAAGTCCAATAGAAGGAATATCAGTGACATAGCAAGAAATATAGTTCATGGAGAGTTCAGAATTAGCGTCCAGGCCGCAGAATGAAATAGCAATTTGCAGCATGAGATTCACCCATAAAATAGCAACAATAGACATTCACAGCAACCAAACAGGAAGTTTGAGAAGTAGGATAACCATGATAGCTCCTCAACTCCTTAGGTGTATGCAAAGTTTAGGAAATCTTCGTCAGAGGTAGTATGCAAAGTCTTCATCCTAGTACCGATCGTACCCATAGACAGTATAGCAGTCAGTAGGAATTTTCTTAGAAATAGAAATTCTTCACAGATAAGTGTAATAAAAGCAGCTGGATGTACGTTGACAGAGAAAGTTACTGATAATAGAGTGTAGCTGGTAAACCTGTCATCAGAATGTACCACTTGGTATTTAACTTAAAGAGACAGAAACGCCCAAGTGCTGTTTAAAAATAAAAGTAAGGAACCAGTCATGACATAGAAGAAAAGCAAAATGGAGTTCTAAAAGAAAACAAAAATAATGTAAGAACATGGAAACAGAATAAAATCCAAAATTAATGAGGAGTGGGAAGCTGAGAGGGATCCAAAGATACAGAATAACCATTTAGTGTATATAATGGGAGAAGACGTTTATGCTTAGACTCTAAGTCCTCCAATACAGCCACCTTTTTACACAGATTACGATGTAAACGTTTGAAATAGCAACCACTGATACAGATGAATAAAAATAAAATCAGTTGTAAGAGAGAAATAACTACAACTGGATGCAACATTATATTAAAAAAATGTGTAGCAGTATTACTGTATCCCAAAACAGATTCCCACCATGAGGTCTGACCATCTTGTTTAACAGCAGCAGAGACCTGTTTAAGAATCCCTTGTTTATGTGTGACAGTAATTTGAGCTTGGTGCGAAACACTCTTTAATGAATTAAGCAATGTCGTAATTGATGTTGAGTCAGTTAACCATTTTTTCATCTCAGAACCCATACCCAAGGGCAAATCTGACATGGAAAAATCAACAATACGTTCCCATGATAAATCCAAACTTATGTTAGTAAGTTGAGGCATAGTGAAGTTCCATACTGAAGAAGCAATATAAGACACAGGAATGGAATTACACCACGTGCCAGGCAATAAGTGAGTGCTGAGAAGGGATTCGTCCATTGTTTTAAAAATAATTTGATCAGGCTGAAATAAGTGAAAACAAACACGATCTAACCCCAAGTAGTAGACAGGATTTGTAACATTAAATTGACCATGAAAACTACATTCATCCTGATTAACCCAACATGTTTCAGTAGTAGTTTTATATTGGGATGGAGAACATATATAAGAATTAGCATTCGAGTGACACAAGGAAATGTCTACAAGGGTCCAGTTGGAACTATCCGTACCCTGGGCTACCCATTGATGTGAAAGTTCAGGCAACAATAATGAACCATTAGACGGTAGGCCAATTGTAGCTAAACGATAAATAATAGCATCTTTGCCTGCCCATGGTATTAATGTTTGAATGGCACATCTTTCAAGTGAGCAGTCAGATAGAAGAACTTCCCACCACAAAAGATGAGTCATTGCAAAGTCAGTCACAGATTTTGAAGCAGCAAGACTCAACGAAGCAGGCCATCTACCAGACCATAAACTTTGCAACTGAAGTTTAAGATCGGCAGACAGATCAGCCTGAACCTGTGAACATAGCATTGCCCATGCAGTATCATGAGTAACATTGTAAACTGAGTCGACCAGAGTGTGAAACTTATCAGAAATAATCTCAGTTGTATCTACCATAACATGAGTTTGATGCTGTTGAAGCTTAACAATATTAGTATTAATACCATATTGGGTATCCAGACCCGTAGAAGTATGAGAGGCTAAAGAAGCAAGTTTATATCTTAGAATTTCTGAATTAATTTGTGCAGCTGATCCCATGACACTACCATATGTACCTAACCCAGTAGCTAAAATATCTCGTCTAGGGCGATGGTGTGATCGAAGTGATACATTATATAACATGCTTTCATGAAACCACCACTGAAAAGCTCTTTCCTGTACTGATACGAATGGCGTACAATTGGAATATTGTGTGGAAACCAACCATTTATTTAATTGTAAGTGCCAGGTAACCAAACGATATGAAACATCATATGCTACTTGTGTAGCAGAGTCTAAACGAACTTGAATAGGGTCACCTTCCTTAAATGGAGGTGTGGTAGATTCTGGTATAGGAGTAGAGGGAGATACAAAAGCTATAGGAGTAGAAGGTTGAGCTATTTCATCAATTCTAACTATAAACTGTGGAATACCATTGTCTGTACATTGCCATTCACCTACAGAATCAGAGGGGTTGGAAGTATCAACCAAAATAGTCGCAGGCATTGCAACCGAAGTAGAGTCCTGGACTTCTGGACTTCCACAGGTATTAAGATTATCCATGTTAGCCATAGGGCGGCGGTTAGAATTATGAAAAATGCCAGAAGTAGTGGATTGCAAATCAATACTGCATATCAAACAAATATTTTTATCAAGATGCGGAAGTGCACCGTATTCTGGAATCAGAAGATGTGTTTTATTAATAAACCATAGCTGAGCATAGTCAAATTTTGGAACACTTGCAATAAAAAGTGCAACAAATTGTGGGGATGCAGAACTATGAGAAATATGATATATGGGACGGTTAGATTTAACACTATTACGCTGAAAGTTAGACAAGAAGGAAAAGATAAGGTCAATGCTGGTAGTAGGGTGTGAGACTAAATATATAGGTTTAAAAGGAGCAAGCACTTCAGAAGAAGTGACAAGACGCTTCTGCAGATTATGATTATCTGGATGCCAAATGTTAGTAAAGGTATAGAGCAAACACATCACTGTAACGCATCCCATCAAGCAACATGTCCAAGATGCTATAGTCTAATTTGTAGGTTATGAAAACCAATAAAATAATTAGTTATGATCAAACTGTAAGTTACGGACACCAAACTTCAAATATAACATGAAAAATGTGGATAAGGAGATTATTACACAACGTTACTATTTATTATTAGTAAATACATAAAAGTATCACACTATGCTAGGAAAACATGCAACACGTGCAGAAAGTAGTCTAGCCAAAGCTAGTTTTGTACATCCGGTAGGACTGTTTTTATTTTTCTTTGTCCACATGAAGATTAGATGTAAAGGCGCCGATCATTCATAATGAACAGTAAAGTCTGGAACAGCCGTTCTAGAGTCTCAGTCCCTTTGTACACTTTCTAAAAAACAAAGTAAATATAGAATAACAAACACAGGGCTTTAAGAGCCCTTAAACAATTTAAGCTGCATTGCATGCTTGTAGACATTTAAACCATCTGATTTTTGAATAAGATAAACTGAGGGTCCCACTTTGTCCACAATAAGATATGGACCTTCCCAGCAATCTTTTAGGAAATTTCCTAGGGTTTTTCTGTCCTTGTTTAAGCATGCACACAGAATCTCCCACTTGGTATTCAGTGAGGTCAGATTTTTTATCAAAATCACTTTTACTTTTTAAGGCGGACACTGCATCTGTGTGCAGCGCCTGTCATGTTATTTCAGAAATCGGAGAGGGTGTAGAATATCTAACCACTACAACTTGCAAACGGTCAAGCCATGAATTAAAGTCCACATTCCTCATGTCACCGTAACAGATGGTCATAACATGAGAAATGTTACTTGGTACAAGAGTGAAAATTAACTCCCGCACTGCTGGATCCAATTTAAGGTCAGCTTGTATGTCAGAACGTTTTTCTGAAGAAGTAGCCCCATTAGTAAGAGCAGCAAGGAAAACAATTACTCTGTTAGCAGTTTCTGTTATTGACTCATTAGGAATTTCCTTCAATTTGTCATCTGATAACACTTCGTTAGCCTCTAATTGAGGACCACGTGTTATAGGATTACAAGGAACAAGATCAGTTTTAGAGTGTTCAATTGGCAATTCTGGATACAAATGGGTATACGTGGGAGGAGCAGTGGGGACAGAGGTTACTTGTGAAGGAAACTCAATATTTACATATTTATGCTCCATCCATATTGCATTGTCGTCTTCATTAATTAAAGCAGAAGGAAGATCGACTGACAAGGTGGCAATCTGATACCATTTGTTTTCATGAGCAACAGGGGATTTTTTAAATATAGCACTTCCCCGTGCTTTACCTCCTAGTTTTAAAGAAGGAGAGTGCTTTGTACGCAGGCATTGTAAGGTGTCTACAGCTTGATCAAGAATTATATTTTTGGATTCTAACTTATGAACTTTATCTTGTAAGAATCCAGCAGTGTGAGCTGCATTTTGTGCCTGGGTGCGGTAATCTTCTATTTGTACATGCAGCGTATTAATAAGAGAAGCTTGCAGATTAAAACTAACTTGCAACTGTTCAATCATTTGAAGGGACATTAATAGCATATCTAGTAAAGCTTGCAAACTCCTACCCTTTTTTACGTTGCCATCTTTAAGCTGCATGATTGAGGGTAATACTTGAAAAATGTCCTCTAGAAACAGTGCATCACTTATATTTTCGCCCAACTTAAATGGACCTCCATATTTTTTTATCCAACATTTGATAAATTCTTGAAACACAGAAGGGAAAGAAAACAAAACAGGGGAATCAACGGATCTCTGTACAGTATTTAAATCAATAGGGTCACTTGAACTAGTTTCAAGATTACCTATCCTATTTGGAAACTTAAAGAAAGACATACTTACAAAACGAGAATCCTCCCGGCAACTGAGTACACCGTGTTCTCCACTGCAAAAGACACGACTAAACCTCCCAAGTACGAGGCCCCCAGAATGTCGGTTTCGGTGATACTTCAATTTTGATAGTTATGGCTCGCTTCAGGTATGATGTGGACCTTTACCGACAAAAGGTCACTCCGGGTCATTCTAAGCTTAGCGTGTCTTTATGCAATCTATAGCTATATACGGAGTAGACCCTTCCGTTCCCAAATTACTTATAAATACTGTTTTCCTTAACTATTCTAGATGATTATTTGATTTATCACTAAAATAATTCAGTGTCTGAAGACCCGAAAAGGCACTGTAATAATATTGTAATAAATGAAACAATGACTCAAATAAATATAAGATAAAAGTGTATTGGATGAATGTAACAGAATGCAAAAATAGTCAGTAAATAATTAATCTTACCAAAGTTTAGTGGCTTACAGCATGTATGATGTCCGTGTGCAAGTGAGAATTTGAATGTATGCCTGAGTGAATGAATGTTAAAGAATGACAACGTCCTATCCTTTCTCCTTCAGTTAAATAGGCATTTTGTCCTCTATAAAGCAGCCCCCACCTGTGTGATTTTCCCAAAAAGGTTTTCTAACTTGTTACATGATGTAATGTATTGCATATCTAAGTTTGGGATATTCCCTAAATGGCTCGAGCTTGTAATTAGCTTACGAAGTGTTTTTGTATACATTTAACTGACAGCACATGTGTTTTGGAATATTCTCTAGAAGGCTCTTGCCTGTAATTAGCTTACGACGAGTTTTGTATACATTTGACTTACAGTACATGTGTTTGTTCTAATTTAATTTTAACCTTGTGGAAATGTCATTGAAAGTGTAACGTTTTTCAAATCTAAGCTAAGTTAAGAAGCCTATTTCAGTCAATAGTCATTCAGTCAGTATTTCATACAACCAAATGTACATTAGTATTAAATATATATATATATATACATATATATTGCAAACTGCACATTAAATAATGATCCATACTCCACAGGTCCTACCTATGGTAGAGTCCAAATATTGGAACTCATCCCTATTTAGGATTCCCAGTACCTTACCCCTGCCCAAGAGAGAAATGATTTAGGTAAACAAGAAAAATGGTCAGAGTTGTGGCAACTGACATTTAATGTGGATAAGTGCAAGATAATGCATCTTGGACGTAAAAACCCAAGGGCAGAGTACAGAATATTTGATAGAGTCCTAACCTCAACATCTGAGGAAAGGGATTTAGGGGGTGATTATTTCTGATGACTTAAAGGTAGGCAGACAATGTAATAGGGCAGCAGGAAATGCTAGCAGAATGCTTGGTTGTATAGGAAGAGGTATTAGCAGTAGAAAGAGGGAAGTTCTCGTGTCATTGTACAGAACACTGGTGAGACCTCTGTGATGGACCGTTTCAGCAGACAAGGGGTTAAAATCAGTCTAGGCGATAATCCCCTTGTCACAGACAGGCACAGCTACTGTAGAATCACCAAAACTCACGAATTGGATATAAGTGAATGCACCAAACTCCCGAACTGCATACAAGGGAATAAGGTAGCACTCCAAACTCCCGAACTGGAACCTCACGAATAGCTGCTAGCAGACGAACAGGAGAAGCTCCCAGGCGGCTTACACTCCTGGCAGTCAGTCCCTATCAGCATACAGTGAATCCCCCCCAAGAACGAGACAAGGTTCCGTGTTGAGGGTCAAGCAGTGGTCTGTTTATTGAGGGCTACCTGCTCCTGTATTTATGCAGGTCTCCAACCTGGTGGACACTCCCCTAGGGGACCAGATGGAAGACTGTAACAACGGACAGACAAGTACCAATTACAGACATACAGCAGTAAAACATCCCCACAATGCAACCTGGCTTCCTCCCCTCTGCCCTGGAGAAGTAATTCAATTATCTCCCAGGACAAAGGAAAAACTCCATTACACACGTGGGGACACAAAGACAGACTATCACTTTAAAATACATAAATACACATTTTATACATAAAACACAGACATGTAACATATCCCCAGATAGCTCAGGTCTGAGTGCACATTATTAGGTGAATGGCACTCAGACCACACGAATACAGTTTAATTGACATGGAGCCAGAGTCTTTAATTACACGAATTGGCTCCATGGCATGGCTATCTGGGTTAACATTCACATATACAAACTACTGAATTTACATGCATTCGGTTAAATATATACGAATTAGAACCAGGGGCTGGAGGTTCAGCGGTGCCTGCACGTAAAAGTGTCCGGGTTTGGTGCATGAAAGCCGGGCAGAAAAACGCTGGCTGCCCGGGGAGCTCCAGAACACCACCATCTAGTGGCCGCTAAGTGTAACCGCGGCCACCCAGTAACAATCAATTAAGCTGCGGTTAACCACAGCTTCAGGGAGGTAAATGGAGGGCACACTCCCGCTTCTGGGTGGCCAATTAACGGTGCCTGCTGGCTTCCCACGGCTCTGGGAGACTGAAAAACGTCTGTTTGTTCGGTAGATAGCATCTACCGAATGGCTGTGCAGAAGGGAAAAATAAATCCTTCTGCACAGTAAAATTAACCCTTTAGCTGCCGGTCCATAATCCAAAGGCAGCAGGCGGGCAACCAGGCTCCTCCAGTGCAATGTGGCGAGATAGGTCTCGTCACAACCTCACTTGGAGTATTGGACGCAGTACTGGCGACCGTATCTTCAGAAGGATATTGATACTTTAGAGAGAGTTCAGAGAAGGGCTACTAAACTGGTTGATGGATTGCAGGATAAAACTTATCAGGAAAGCTTAAAGGATCTTAACATGTATAGCTTGGAGGAAAGACGAGACAGGGGCGATATGATAGAAATATTTAAATACATAAAGGGAATCAACACAATAAAGGAGGAGACCATATTTAAAAGAAGAAAAGCTACAACAACAAGAGGACATAGTCTTAAATTAGAGGGGCAAAGGTTTAAAAATAATATCAGGAAGTATTACTTTACTAAGAGGGTAGTGGATGCATGGAATAGCCTTCCAGCTGAATTGGTAGAGGTTAACACAGTAAAGGAAATTAAGCATGCGTGGGATAGGCATAAGGCTATCCTAACTATAAGATAAGGCCAAGGACTAATGAAAGTATTTAGAAAATTGGGCAGACTAGATAAGCAGAATGGTTCTTATCTGATGTCACATTCTATGTTTCTATGTTTCTTCATATTTGCTGTTTTAACACGTAGATAGCATGGATAGAGAAACGTGTGGAGAATGTCTAAAATAAAAGGTACGGAAAGTTGATTCTCTAGACCAATCGGTGAAGGACAAAATCTCTGCCAGGGAGCCTCCAACCATAAATACAGAGGAGGCGGCCGCGCTTCTAGCCGAGTGAGCCTCAAAAGATGCATCAATGCCAGCCAGATCTAGGAGCCAATTTAATCTACCGAGCAATAGTAGGGCATGAGACTGGTTTGTGGGGTCACACATAAGACACAAGGAGGGGCCCAGTATGTGCCCTAAGAGGGGTAATGCAAATGCAGATGTAGTGTCTTACGCAACGGGCTACACAGAGGAGGGGTTTCTCCAAAAAATAGGGGTAGCTCACTGTAGAGGAATTGGTCTTGGTGCGCCTAGTGATGTGGAAGTGCACCCCTTCCGGCCTGAAATCGAGGGCATGAAAGTCAAAATACTAAACAACACACACTTGTATGTACGTAGTGGGTATTGGATGAGATATCCCGTTCAACCAACGATAACTTCCCCAAATAACGACAGACACAAATAACTTGGATATAACAGGCCACAGCATTTATTAACACAACCAAATACTGTATAACTCCTTTAACGTATAAAACCATACATAATAAATATCATAAATTAACATAAATAACCTGCATAAAGTCATACAGTAATGTAACCAAACACGTCCTTGCCAATCTAAGTCCCTCTTCCCAAAGGCTCTCACCTCCCCCCCTCAGCATAATAAAAACTCCTCTTCCCTTTTATGCTCCCCACCAGTCGGCTTTTTGCTCGGTGGGGCCCGATCATAATGCTCCCCACTAGTCGGCCTTTAACTCGGTGGGGACACATCCAACCTGGTATCCCTTAAGGTTCACCATAAGAGTCAGGGGGAGGATGAGAACCTTATTCATCTAACCTGCAAACCATCTCTCCTTTATCTGGCAAGGACATGCCCCCGCCACAAACCCTGCTTTTTTAAGCCTAAAATCAGCGAGGGCCCCCACCCAAAGCACCCAGGGCCTGTCCAACCTCCTCCTGGATCGTCAGATTAAAGAGGTCAAGCCTGACCTCTGTCAGATGCACCCCATCCGGTCGAAATATCTGGTGCCAAATGGATATCCCCCTAACCCCCACAACAATCTTCACAATCCGCCAATTAAACCTTTTGCGGCAGCGCTCCAGTGAACTCTGGCTGTGGGCCCTGCCGCCAATAGTTCCTCGCCACAACCTCCGACCAAATTAAGCAGACATCAGGGAAAGGGATCAATATCTGGGACAAGTCCCTCCTGACCATGTCCACCAAGCCCACGACCGGCACGGTCCCCAGGTCGTTGCCCCCCAAATGGATGACCAACACAGGCAGTGCCCCTAGCAAGCTAGAGAGCCTGACCAATTAGTGAGGAGCCGAACCTAACTCATGCCTCTGGCGCCAAACCACTGTACCTCCGCAGTCGAAGGCGTGAAACCGAGAATCTCCCCCCCCGGCCGTACAGCCACTTGCTGCAATGCCCAGTGGATGTAGGAGTGTCCAATCAACCAGACCCTGGGGGCGACCGAACATGAGGAGGAAAACAAAAACATTTAGCTCAGGAGACCGGCAGGATGCACATACGATACAAACCTCATGGATTCCCACCTCCCTATCCTCTGAACCTCTTGATCTGGCATACCCAGCTGAGAAGCCTCCATCGTGACGCCAATTCAGAAGGAGTGCCCACCAAACTCTGCACCCTCCTAGTCCAACGCAGCCAACCCTAAACAAAAAACCCTGACAAACTTAAAATGGGAGAGGAATCTCCCATCCTCATGCACTAGCAGTGGGCCAGACAGTGCAGGGCGAACCTCGCAAAAACATCAAAAAGACCGGACTAGGCAGGTGGCCAACCCAGGGGCCACCACCAGCTGAACCCATGAACCCTTCCCAAACACTTCATTATTGGAGTGGCGAATCTTAAAGGAAACCCGCTCCAGCCCCTCCCTAACATCAGAAAAAAGGATCCCCCCAATGGTCGACCTGCTCGTACACACCAACTCCCTAATCCTCATGGCCCCAAAGAAAGCGAACAGAAAGGCAAGGCGAAACAGTCGCACCTCAAAGTCCGAGAAACACACCTGTGGGAGCACTTGGCACAATTGCGCCAGGAGCGCACCCGATATTGGCCTCCTTGAATCTACAGTGACATGACCCTCGTGCAGCCCCTTAACTGCCTGCCTCACCAGAAACTCCTTGGTCGCGTCCCCCCAGCTCTGCAGCTTAAAGATAAAACTCAGCCCAGACAGGCGCGAGGACACCGCCGAAGGCGATTCGTCATGTGTCCAAGAGCTGCAACAGACCATGCAATCGAGCGTGCATATTTTGAAAGACCCCATCCTCGGACTCCAGCTCGTGCCATTCCACCCATACCTTCGAGTATCTGGCCCAAGTGGAACTAGACACTGACCCGTGAACCAGGTCCATCAGCCTTCCGAACCCAGGGACCACAGCTCCACCGGACACTGGCAACCCTCCTCATCTGCGTGAGGCGCAGCTGCTCGGAACTCCACCCACTGTGAACAAGAGCGAGCATCCGCAATCACATTGTGAACCCCTGGAACATGCAGCGCCCTACACGACACATTAAGGCACAGGCACCATAGCACTAAGCGCTGGAGCAAACGTACCAACGGTGGAGAAGAGGCAGAGAGCTGGTTAATTTCACAATGAAAAACAACCTGCTGGTCCCACAAATCCAAACCCCATAGCTCCAACGCCTTCACTATGGGGAAAAGCTCAAGAAAGGCAAGATTCCTAGTCAGGCCAGAGGCGCACCATGCCTCCGGCCAAGTGTCAGCGCACCAGCGTGTTCCTAATATTGCCCCAAAGCCGACGGAACCCGCAGCGTCCGTGTAAGGTGAAGATCCGAACCGGACACCTATTGAGCATGCCAAGAAAGTTTCTCAGATGTCCAAGTCATCCCGCAACTGCCGCGTGAGCCGAATAAAATGCCGAGGCCTCGCCACGCCAGCGGTCGTGGCTGCCAAGCACCTGTTGAAAATCCGCCCCATTGGTATGATATGACAGATGAAGTTCAATTTCCCCAACAGAGATTGCAGCTGGCACAGCTGTATCTTCCGCAAGCACCGGGCCACCGCCACGTCCTGGCGCAGCCCTTCCACTTTGTCCTGAGGTAAACGTCACTCCATGGCCACCGAACCTCTCGATGCCCAAGGCGTGTCACCGGTCCCACTGTCCTATCATGCACAAGGGGAACCCCGAAGCCCCCAAACACCCTTTCCACTGTGTTGAGCAAGCTCCTACAAGCCTGAGAATCCACTGGGCCCAAAGACAGAAAGTCGTCAAGATTTGATCCCCGACTCCTGCCGCACCATCCACTCCAGGAAAGTGCTGAAGCATTCGAACTAAAAACAGGATATGGAGCAACCCATCGGAAGGCACATATCCAATTAATACTGGCCCTCGAAACTACAACTGAGGAGGTGATGGCAATCCGAGTGCACGGGCAATAAGTGAAATGCCAATTCAGCGTCCGCCTTTGCCAGCAATGCCCCAGGGCCCACCGCCTTGACCATGCATACGGCTGCGTCAAATGAAGCGTAAGACACCCGACACAGCTCGGCAGATATATCATCATCCACGAACCCCCATGAGGGCACGACAAATGATGAATTAGGTGAAATTTCCTTGCTTCCTTCTTGGGCACCATGTCCAATGGGGACACGTGCAAATTGGGTGGCGGAGGGCCATCAAACGGCCCCACCACCAGCCCCAGCGATACCTCCTTCCTGAGCTTGTCCACTTGAGGAAAATCAAACACCTATTTCAAGTTCCGAACCGCCCCGGAAGGGGGGCGTTCTGAGAAGGTAATCCAGAACCCATGTACAAACCCGCAGCCCGACGGTTCCTATAATGGGCGAGCATTGGGCGCATCTCGTCCACGACCACCGGCGCCATCGCCCTTAGCCCCCAGGTTCCCTTTGACCCATGACTTACCCTGCTTAAGACAATGCAATGCCAAGTAGGCGCCCCTGCAATGGGAGCATTCATGCTTAAAACGGCATGATGCACCCCACTTGCATTGACTGTCATTGAACTTCCAACAACAGCCTGGTCATCGATGTAAGGCCGATGGGGCAGAGCTGCCACCCTACCGGACCCCCAAGAAAGGAAGATGTCCCCACTTGGTGTGCCGCTGGGCAAGTCATGATGAAAAGCCATAAGTCAATGTCCATCTTATCCCAAGAGATAGAGGGGCGGACCGTGAGCCGTTGACGAAATTGTTCGTCGTAGCGCCACCAACCCAGGCCACCATAAATCCGACAAGTGTTCAAAATGGTGTCCTGATAGCAAAACAGCGCTGAGCAATGCTGTGGAGCCTTCTCCCCAATCACGCTCGCCAAGATGGAGAACAGTCGAACCCAATTCCCGAAAGTTTTCAGAATCTTCCTATAGCAAAACTTATCCTTATCCTTTTCCGACTCCTTCCCATCCTTGTCCCCCAGAGGAGGGGCATCCTCCAAGGGAAAAATCTCTACAAATTCCCCATTTCAGATATTTTCCCTAATTTCGGGCTTCCCAAAGGGCCTGACCAGCACATATATGCCACCCCTTTTACCACGTCAGCGACTCTCACCATACCATCCAGAACCCATAGGTCGCTTCCCCCCCTCCATGACCGCGCAGGACACAGGGGGCTCAGGCAACGCCGAGGAAGACGCCAAAAACACTAATCGCCGTGCCGGGAACTGAGCATGCGCTCCCTCCCGTCGATGATCCCGCCATGGGAAAAGGAGGGGATCACACCGAACGCAGCAGACCATCCAACCCCTGTGACCCCTGCGCTAGCGCACCCCGCTCCTACTGGGAAAGTGGATCCCGCAAGCCTAACATAAACCCACCTAGCGTGGATGCCCCGGCCAGCGCAGGAACAAGGGACTCACCTGACGGCGTCCCGGGACCCGCCGGCAGCACCAGAGCGGAAGCAGAAACCTGGGAAGTGGATTACAGAGCTTGCTCTGCAGTTTCCACGTTCACAGGAGCTCCAGGCGTCATCTGCTGGACAGATCCGGCAACTGCACCCAAAGCCTGAGGAAGCAGTGGAGATACGGTGAGCACACGCCCCAGACCAGGAGGCTGCCGAGACAGGTAAGGAGAGTGGGGAGGAGGGGACCCCAGGAAGGAGAGAGGCAGAAAACACGGGGGGGGGGGGGCAGAGGGAAACAGCCCGGCGAGAGGCCCCAGCCAAAGAAACCCCAGAGGGGGACACACCAAAAACGGAGAAGAAGGGAGGGCAGCAGGGGAAGAGGAGAAAACACCCGGCCCAGGGGACAGAAGGGGAAGAGAGGAGGAAAGGGGCATGGCAGCAGGGAGCTCAGAGACCTAGGAGCAGGGGAAGACACCCCCCCACCCTATGGCAGAGGGAGAGACACCCTGCCCACAGACCACCCAGGGGATGGAGGGGGAGAGGAGAGGAAAGGGACATGTCAGCAGGGGAGCCTAGAGGCCCAGAAGCAGGGGACAGCAGTGGGAGAGACCCACCCCACGTGCCCTGCAGGGGTCTACTCACCACTGCCGGCCGTGAGGGGGGGACCCCGGACGACATCCCACGCGCCCCCAAGGTCGATCGCCGGGACGACATCCTGCCACTGGACCCAGGGAGTGAGCAGCCTGCCCGTGATGCCGCTGCCCGGCCACCAGGCAAAGGTGATGACTTTGCCATTGGGTACAACCTTTATAGTAGTGATGGATTGCACCTAAACGGGCGAGGGTCTGCAGTGCTGGGGGATAGGATGGTTAGAAGGTTGGAGGAGATTTTAAACTAGAAGTAGGGGGGAGGGTCATAGCAATCTACAAAATGGAGATAGGACAGAAAGGAAATGGACTTTAGTATAGTATAAGTGATACCGGAGAAACTGACGGAAGCCAAGCACAGAGAAGTGGACACAGGTTTCTTCAGGAAGGAAGAGATTCTTTATTCGATTCACCGACCGGGGCTCAGAGGGACTAATGTCACCAAAATACAACAAGATCTGAGCCCAGAACTGACTGTGTAAATGCATAATATAGACATATAGCTCCTCCTATAGTTAACTCTACCCACATATACTCTTTACACAATCAGCTGAACAAAGCCTAACTTCCCTTACCTGTTAGACCACATGGCTCACCCAAAACAATGGAGGAGGGGAAGTGTTTTCAGTTTCTACATTCCTGCACTTGCTCAATACAGTGTTGATTGTATCTTAGCTACGTGTAACTGACTAACTGATACACCAACATTTATACATATGCCACATGGCAATCTTGTCCTAGTAAATTTATTTTTACTGAGATTCCACCACATTCCCCCCTTTGATGCTTCTGATATTTCACAATTCCAGATGCATCACTTAACCATAGTTTGCTTACACCTCAGGTTGCCATGAATCAGAACAGACCTCGTAAGCATGTTAGCATCATTACAAATTCCTTCAGCACTCCTCATTCTGAATATATTCTCTCTGGGCTAAGGGTTCATACTTGCAAACAGCCATTACATGCACAGCTGGTTTCCTTTCTGTCGTGCTCTCTATGACACTCTGTATGGACCTAATTACCAATGGAACCAAACATGGTAGAAAGAGACACACTATAATCAACATGACTCCTCCTACCAATGTCTTGATCCCTCCAAGCTGCTCGTACCTACTTCCAAACCAACTACTAGATTTGTACCCGTTCCAGGCTTAAGTCGGTACATGCGTCAGTTTAGCCATGTGGCTTGTGAGATCAGCCACTGCCTGGCCTTCATCATCTATGTGCAGACAACAGTTGCTGAGATTGAACTTTCCACATACACCTCCTTCTTTTTGCACTGGAAGTGAATGGAGGACTTTATCAACAGCCCAACTGGTTTACCTGGTAAGAAGGCTATGTGCTTTACAGAGGAATCCATAATTGCCTAATGGTAGAATGAGGCTTGAATCCCTGTTTTAGAATACAATAACACTTCATGGGCATACAGTTTGGCTGTTAACCAGTTCCCTCACATATTACATCCCTCCTATTGGTAATGAAGCGCGCTAAGGTAGCCAGTGCCACTCATTATCTTCCCAGCTACCTACATTCAAAGATGCTAGCTTCTTTTTATGATTCACATCATAAACTTTAACTCTCAAGGTCTCTCCTGTTTCAATTGGCAACAAGAAGAAGGATGGTTTGAGCATACCTAATACACATGCCCCTTCCCAGTCCTGTGGTAACTCCGAATAGGCTTTCTTACCACAGATCCAGTACAAGATTTGCTGGGGCTTTCCAACTAGATGTAGCAGATAGGTCAAACCACACATCCTTTAAATTGGTATAAATTGCAAACGGATTAGGTGGTTCTGAGACATTTGAAGCTGACCACCAAGTTGTATCTTTTGTACTATCATTATAAGCGTTTTGCCCTAGACAAGTTAGTTCTCCTACAGATGTGTTAAACATTATTCCTTTTCTTGCTATGCAAACATAACCTATAATGGAGGTCTTTAATCGCCACTCAGATTTACCTCTAACACTCATTTGATAATCGGCTTGAGAAGATATTAACTGTTCAACTGTCTCAGAACTGGAATACATTACCTCCTTTGCTTCCCATGGCCATTGGTCTCCCATGTTAGTACCTCCACACACATAGCAGTTGGTTACATTAAGACTACCAGCAATACTCTCGGCTAAATCAATAAACAGGTTCTTAGCATTATGGGGGATCTTATTTTCTACACTCATCTCTTCATAAAAAGAATGGAAAACCTGATGAGTTTGGGATGCTACGGTATCGGTCTCTATTCATATAAATAATATTGTCCCAGGATCCAAACCTGTTCCATATATCTGGAACCCAAATAAGTTCCCAAACCTATCTATGAATTGTTCTGGGTCATTGATAAGTATATGGACTGGGTTACACTCCCTAGACTTACAATATGGCTTGGTAGGCAACTTAGTGACGATCATATCCTTATCTACTGTCTGTCCCCAGGTTGCCCACCCTACACAGCACCAATACGGACAATAATTATATCTTTATTTGGGCACTTTGGATCCATATATTTGTACTTACTACTGTGGCAAATATATTTATCATTAGACCCATACGTTCTCTCCCACTTAAGATCCCCACATACATTCCACGGCTTTCTACCACTTGATATTGCTTTACATGCATCAAATACCAGAACACCCGAAGAATGTACGGTTTCTAATACAGTCTTATTTATTAGGGTCCCCTGTGGATCTCCATTCCTGAGGGTCAACCAAATTGTACGGGGTTGATACTCTGGATTGAAGCACTTAGGTTCTCCTACTCCTAAATGGCATACACTATATTCTATACCTAGGTATCTACACCTAGACACATATCCCTTACACTCATATTGTGAATGCCAAATTAGGGTCTGGGAAATATGATTACCTGTTATAGTAGTCTTAATGCAAACCTCATAGCTAGGAGTGTCGGTACCTCTACCTTCCTGAATATAAAAAGACACAAAAATATACATTATCAAAAGCACTTCTTTTGACGTCTTCATCCTCAGTCTTCGTCCGTGCGATGGCACCTCAGCTTCCAGGGTGTAAGGGCTGCAGGGAATGGAGTTCTGCTCTTCTTCACAGAGGTCCCTTCGAGACACCCTGGCTATAATACGTGGGTGAGTGGTCAGGCTTTATTATGGCCGTCAAAAACACTCACTTGTAGATCTTTGTTGATGTTCCCTTTTAACAATATTATCTTCGCAAAAAACACTTTTAATCCAACTCGGTCACACGCTTCAACCGGATCTTGCAAGGATTCTCTGGATCTATGGTAGCTTGTCAGGAATCTGCCGCTGGTTTTTTTTACCCTAGAGTGATGAATCCACGGAGTCACTTCTACAACCTTTACAACTGTTGGGGTAGATAAAAGAACAACATAGGGACCTCTCCACTTGGAACCTAATGGAACAGTGTTCCATTCTTTTATCCACACTTGATCCCCTGGATAGTAAGAATGAACAGATGGATAAATATTCACAGGTAATCTATCTTGTACCCATTTCTGTACCTCCTCCATAGTTTTACCCAACTATACAACCTGCTGCCGGGTAATTCCTTCTCCCAACTGACTCAAATCCCCCCTTAAGGTACCAAGTATGGAAGGTGGATGCCCATACATCATTTTTCAGCAGTACCCCAGAAACAAAAGAAAGCATCTTTGAGGTCTAGGAAGGTATAGTAGGTTGCCCCACCTGGTATTAAAGCAAGCAGATTATAGGGGATGGGTACCACTGGGTGTATATTGACTACTGCATTATTAACTGCTTTTAGATCTTGTACAGGATGATACTCATCTGATCCCGGCTTCTGAACAGGTAATAATGGAGTGTTCCAAGGGGAGGTACAGAATTTTAGGATGTCATACTTTACACACTTATCCACATAGGTTTGTATATTTTCCTTAGCCCTCTATAATATATGGTACTAACTAAGGCTAACAGGATACGCTCCAAGCTTTAATTCAATGTGTATTGGTAGAATATTGCAAGCAAGTCCTGGAGGATTATTCTCTGTCCATATTCTTGAAATGTCAAATAAGGATTCATCACTCTTAGAGTCTGTATTTGTTATTATAGAGTAGAAGTGCCATTCTTCTTCCCTTTGCACCGATACTGATATTCTGCCTGGTGATCTATTAAACTTCAGAGACGTTGATCCGTTGGGTTTAAAAGTTATCTGGGCTTGAAGCTTTGATAATAGATCTCGTCCTAGAAGCTGAACTGGACACTCCAGCATATATAGGAACTGGTGCTTAACAAAATGGCCTCCTAGAATACAAGTATGACTCCTGAGAATTGGTCTAGCAGCGCTTTTCCCAGTAGCTCCTATCATAATTATAGTCTTCCTGATAGAGGAGTAACTAGGTTAGTTACCACAGAGTACTCAGCACCAGTGTCAATCATGAAAGAGCTCCTCTTTCCCTCTATTGATACATCGACCATAGGCTGCAC
Source organism: Pelobates fuscus (assembly GCF_036172605.1). Taxonomy (NCBI): domain Eukaryota; kingdom Metazoa; phylum Chordata; class Amphibia; order Anura; family Pelobatidae; genus Pelobates; species Pelobates fuscus. The sequence goes on along the minus strand of NC_086322.1, from coordinate 10,538,150 downwards.
TTGGCTAAAGGGGGATGGAGCCCAGTCGGTATCAATAGTCTTCCATGACAGTGTCAGCCAGACCGAAAAAAATCTCTATCTTCTCTATCCCTTAATCTCTGGGTAGGGGAATAGTATCTACTTCCCTGAACACCTCCTCTGTTACTACTGTCATTCCCTCCAAGACGTTCTCTATAGCCACCTCTGTAACCATCTCGTAACCTTCTCTCTTGTCTTATCTATAACTTTCTTTATATTCCATCTGTGGGCAGTCACTTTTCCAATATCCTTCTTCTCTACAATACGCACAGTGATTCCTACTTCCTCCCTTACTCAGCCTATTCTCAACTCCTCTATTCACCTCCCTTCCCTGTCTCTCTACACTTATGATAGCTACAGCTAGCATATCTGCCTTCATCCTCATTTAACGTTCTTCCTCCTGCTTTGTTTCAATCTTCCTGTTCATATACACCTGACTTGCAATTTCCATTAACTGTGATATGGACATTCCTACAAATCCCTTTAACTTTAGCAATTTTCTTTTGATATCACCTTGGGTCTGGCTGACAAATGCTGAGTTCTTCATTTGAGAGTTCTCAGGGGCCTCTGGATTAAAAGGAGTATATAATCTATATGACTCCAGCAATCTCTCATAGAAAGCACTAGGTAACTCGTCGGCTTTCGTAAAGGAATTATGGGTCTTCCAATTAAACAGATCAGTCATGGTGAACGGGACATAAACAAATACAGGGTCTGCCAACTGTAATTGACCATTAATATCAATGTGTGGGGGACCAGGGGTAAGCTGCAGTGGCATTTGTAAATGTCAAAGTTGGAGGGCACCGGTCATTTGTCAGGTTAGGGTGGGACTTAGATAGGGTTGTTTATTCATAGGTTCCGGTCAGGGAGTGGTGAGGTAGGTGGAAATGGATAAATTAATTTTACTGGTCAGTAACTTGGTTAACAAAATGTTTCGGACAGGGCTAGGAGGAGCTTGACCAGTAACCAAAAATGGTAAAAGTGTTTTCCAGCGTCCTATACCATTGACCATTTCATCCAGTTGTATTTAAAAACTAATTCACTGTTACTAAAGGCACACAAGGCTCAGTAATTATAGTGTTATGTCAGTGGTTATGGTGTTTTCAGTGATTATGGTATTGTCAGTGGTTATGGTGTTTTCAGTGGTTATGGTATTATCAGTGGTTATGGTATTGTCAGTGGTTATGGTATTATCAGTGGTTATGGTATTATCAGTGGTTATGGTGTTGTCAGTGGTTATGGTATTGTCAGTGGTTATGGTATTGTCAGTGGTTATGGTATTATCAGTGGTTATGGTGTTGTGTAATTGCTGAGAATTATCTGATTCAGTGGATTCAGTTACTGTTAAGAATTCTCCTCACAATTTTGACTGCTAATAATAAAACTGAATACAAAGAACCAGTTGGGGGGTAGGTAGGCACAGAAATAGGAGGGGACAGGCATCTGAGAACCAGAGACAATTAGAGCACAGGTGGACATACCAGCTGCACCAGTTCTTGCTAAAGAATTTAGTTGAGGGATGGTCAGATGGGTCAGATTCCATTGGGGATGGACAACCCAGCTTTGGTAACCATCTAGTAACACAAACTGTTTTAACAGTCAAAATATGGAAACTGGTCATAGAATTCAAGCATAATAGATACAGCCACATGTACTAGATTTAAATCAAGACAGATTACCACAGAGGCCATTCTCTACTACATAAGGTAGCCAATTTAACCCCAAAATCACACACATTATATCCCTTTTTAAAGTTATTTAGCATACATTCTAAGGGATTATTAATTTTTTAATTCTGGCGCATCCATACTTAGCAACGGAGCGTCTAATTCAAAGAAACACAACAAACACACCTCCAACAGTCACACTCATTTCCCTGGCAACAGCACCATGTGGCACAGTTACTAGGTCAAACTCATACAACAAAACATACAGGGAATTCCCTTACACACACAGCTGTTACACCAGTCACTAAGTAACTAATACTGTGCCCTTTGGCGAAACTATACAGTCACCGACGCTATAATTCCCTATATCTGAATTACCCGTCTATAACATACCCCAGTAACATCGTCTTTACAAACAGTAGTTATAGTACGGTTAGCATTGGTTAGAGTACAATTTAAAGTCACAGTTCAATTAGTAGTGGTTATGGTGTTAAACATACAACATAGACAACAGTTATTAGTAGTTATTTACAATATCTGTAGTTATTATACATGGTTATGGTACCGTGCGCTATGATACAGTTACACACTATTCACACTCTCGCTAGACGGCAGAGCTCACGCTATCTGGCAAGATATACACTCTACTACAACAATCTTTAACACATTTACAATTCCCAACTAATCTATTGGCCAGTACCTTGATGGACTACCTAAACAATTTACATCCGTTTTGGTTAGCCACGCTGCCCAAACACCACATATAGCGAACTAGAGGGCGGAATTTACACAGAACCCTCTTAGTCTATATACTCTATCAAAAATCTAGTGGGTTCCAAATTTACACGCCTTCCCACTTAGCCAAGATAGGTTGAGATCTAGCGGACCGAATTTACACAGACGCCGCTTAGTCTCCCGGTCCCTCCGACCTAGCGAACGTAATATACACCCTAGAACGCTAGTCTAGACAAGACACCGGTGTCCGGCTAGGGCTATTTACACCAGAACCCCGCCTGACTCCAAACCAAAATTAAACGGGCTTACTAAAGGGCGTTTAATTGAGCGATGCGCCTTCGCTCCTTCCCTCCACTGGAGGGGGCAGATTCCATACACAAATAACCCCTTATGGGCCTACCGCACAATCGGTATCCAATACCCCTAGTGGGTCCACCGTCTAAAACAGTAGTCGTCTTACCTCCTCGTTCCTGAACCTGGGTTCACACTCATCGACGGGGGCACCCCAGCACTTACTACGTAGAGTCCTATGATCTCCTGGACAACAGACCAGTGGCGCCGAGACGAAAGGAGGTCCACGCAGAAGTTCAGGGGTGCAGCCGTAGAGAACGTGGGCAAAGATAGACCGTCTCACGCCTCTGCTTCTCAGCTACCGTTGAACGATGAGCTTCCCGGCCCAATGCACCAAATGATACCGGAGAAACTGACGGAAGCCAGGCACAGAGAAGTGGACACAGGTTTCTTCAGGAAGGAAGAGATTCTTTATTCGATTCACCGACCGGGGCTCAGAGGGACTAATGTCACCAAAATACAACAAGATCTGAGCCCAGAACTGACTGTGTAAATGCATAATATAGACATATAGCTCCTCCTATAGTTAACTCTACCCACATATACTCTTTACACAATCAGCTGAACAAAGCCTAACTTCCCTTACCTGTTAGACCACATGGCTCACCCAAAACAATGGAGGAGGGGAAGTGTTTTCAGTTTCTACATTCCTGTACTTGCTCAATACAGTGTTGATTGTATCTTAGCTACGTGTAACTGACTAACTGATACACCAACATTTATACATATGCCACATGGCAATCTTGTCCTAGTAAATTTATTTTTACTGAGATTCCACCACATAAGGAGGGTGGAGACGGGGGGAGGGGCAAGCTCAGAACAGAGAAGCTTGGTAATGTTGATAATTCACAAAAGGTACAAGTGACTCATCCTTTGAAATAAACTCAAAAAAAACAAAAGCACATGGGGTATACTAAAACATATCATTATAAAAAGGCCAATTTCAATAAGTTAAGGGCAGCTTTACAATATATTGACTGGCATAAACTCTTTAGTGAAAAGAACACTGAGGATAAATGGATCATCTTCCAACAAATATTAGAAAGGTACATTTCTCAGTATGTACCATTGGGAAATAAATATAAAAGAAACAAATTAAAACCAATGTGGCTTAGTAGTGAAGTAAAACAAGAAATTAAAAATAAGAAAAGGGCATTTAAGGCATTTAAATCGGACAAATCAGATGCATCTTATAAAAGATATAAGGAAGCAAATAATGTGTGCAAAAAGGCAATAGATTGCTAAACTTCAAAATGAAAAAATGATAGCTAAAGAGAGCAAAACCAACCCCAAAGCATTTTTTTAGTACATAAATTCTAAAAAAACCCAAAATGAAAGTGTAGGTACACTAAAAACTGAAACGGGGGTGTTAGTTAATGAAGACCAGGAAAAGGCAGGAATTTTAAATAACTATTCCCCCTCCGTATATATTAAGGAAGAACCCATGGCAATAGATGTGCAAATGATTGCTACTAAAAACTTGCAGAATAATTGTAATTGGTTAACTCAAGACAAGGTGCTGCAGCAACTAAAGAAAGTTAATATAAACAAATCTCCAGGGCCTGACGGTATCCATCCACGAGTACTTAAGGAACTTAATTGTAGAAATAAGTGAACCTTACGTTTTTCAAGATTGTTTTCTTTCAGGAAGTGTTCCGGAGGATTGGAGGAAGGCAGATGTGGTTCCTATATTCAAAAAGGGTTCAAAATCCTTGCCTGGAAATTATAGACCTGTGAGCTTAACTTCTGTGGCTGGGAAAATATTTGAAAGGTTATTAAGGGATAATATTCAAGAATTCCTTGAGAAGAACATCAGCACGGTTTTATGAAGCACAGGTCATGTAAAACTAACTTGATTGCGTTCTACGAAGAAGCAAGTAGAAGTATAGATCAGGGTGTTGCAGTGGATGTGATCTATTTGGATTTTGCCAAGGCATTTGATACAGTTCCAGATAATAGATTAGTGTTCAAACTCAAGGAAATCGGTCTAGATGAAAATGCTTGTTCTTGGGTAGAACATTGGCTTAAAAACAGAGTACAAAGAGTTGTCATTAATGGTAAATTTTCAAGCTGGACAGAGGTGGCAAGTGGACCCCCCAGGGGTCTGTTCTGGGACCCCATTCTATTAAACATGTTTATAAATGATCTTGAAGACAGCATTGAAAGTCATGTTTTAATGTTTGCAGATGACACAAAACTCTGTAAAATAAAATAAAATGTGAGCAAGATATCACTTTGCTGCAGAGGGATTTAGATTGACTGGGGGGACTGGGCACTCAAATGGCAGATTACATTTTATGTTGAAAAATGCAAAGTTATGCACTTCGGCATAAAGAATACACAAGCAACGAATACCCTTAATGGAAGCGAATTAGGGATAACAACACACGAAAAGGACTTGGGAATTGTTATAGACAACAAACTATGCAACGATGTGCAATGTCAATCAACAGTGGCCAAGGCCAGTAAGGTATTGTCATGCATGAAAAAGGGTATTCATTCTCGGGACGAGAATATAATTTTGCCTCTTTATAAATCACTGGTAAGACCACATATTGAATATGCTGTGCAATTTTGGGCACCTGTTCTAAAGATGGATATTCCGGCACTAGAAAAAGTGCAGAGGCGGTCTACAAAATTAATAAAAGGAATGGAACATATCAGCTATGAAGAAAGGTTAACAAAGTTAAACCTATTTAGTTTAGAAAAACGTCGCCTGAGAGGGGATATGATAACATTATACAAATATATTTAGGGCCAATACAAACCATTGTGTGGAAATCTTTTCACAAACCGGTTTTTACATAGGACACAAGGTCATGCGTTTAGACTGGAAGAAAGAAGATTTTGTCTAAGGAAAAGGAAAAAGTTTTTTTACTGTAAGAACAATAAGTATGTGGAATTCTCTGCCTGAAGAAGTGGTTTTATCATGGTCCATACAGATGTTCAAACAGCTACTAGATGCATACTTGCAAAAACAGAATATTCAAGGATATAATCTTTCAATGTAGAGTAATAACTGCTTGATCCAAGGATAAATCTGACTGCCATTCTGGGGTCAAGAAGGATTTTTTTCCCTAGCTAGTTGCACAATTGTGCTTCAAACTGGGTTTTTTGCATTATTACCATTTATATAGCACCAACAGATTCCGTAGTGCTTTGCAATATAAGAGGGGGGATTTAACTATAGAAAGGACAATTACAAGAAAACTTCCAGGAACGATAGGTTGAAGAGGATCCTGCTCAAATGAGCTTACAATCTATGGAAGGTGGGGTGTAAAACACAATAGTACAGGAAAAAGCAATCAAATAAGGTGGGAGTGAAGCAGAGCTGGAGGAGAGAGCAGAGTGCTGCCCTATAGGAGAGAGCAAGAGACAGGTATGTGAGGTAGAGGTTACTCTAGGAGGCCATAAGCTTTTCTAAAGAGATGTGTTTTAAGGCACTTCTTAAATGATTGAAGACTAGGGAGAGTCTGATGGCAGTAGGCAGGCTATTCCATCGGAAGGGAGCCGCACGCGAGAAGTCCTCCAAGCGTAGTTTGGTGGTACGGGTGTGTGCAGCGGACAGGTCACGGGCAGAGCGGTGAGACCGAGGAGTAACATACCTATGGATCTGTGAAGAGATATGAGGGGCTAGAATTGGTCAATGCTTTATAGGTATGAGTTAGTACTTTGAATTGACTACTATAGGATACAGGAAGCCAATGTAAGGACAGACAGAGGGGTAAGGTGTGAGAGAACCGACTAGAGATGGAAATTAGTCTGGCGGCAGCATGCATTACAGACTGTAGTGGGGCAATAAGGTTTTTGGGAAGACAAATTAGGAGAGGGTTACAATAATCAAGCAGGAAATTACAATAGCATTGACAAGCTCCTTAGCAGCATCTTTCTTAAGAAAGGGGTGGATGCGGGCTATGTTTTTAAGATGGAATCCACAGGATTTGGTAACATGCTGGATGTGATGCTCAAAGGTGAGGCCAGAATTAAGAATTAAGAGGAGAGGTACGGAGAGGAGATATATATCTAGGTGACATCAGCATACAGGTAGTAGTGGAATCCAAATGAGGTAATACGTTTGTCAAGAGAGTCAGTATAAAGAGAAAATAGAAGGGGACCAAGGACAGAGCCTTGGGGGACTCCAACCGAGACAGGGCAAAGGGAGGAGGTATCATTAGAAAAGGAGACACTGAATGAGTGTTGGGAGAGATTAGAGGAAAACCATGAGAGGACAGAGTCATAGAGACTGAGTGATTGACGAGTTTGAAATAGGAGAGTATGATCAATGGTGTCAAAGGCAGCAGAGAGGTCAAGAAGAATTAGTATGGTGTAGTGGCCTTTGGATTTAGCTGTGATTAGGTTGTGACAAACTTCCCTTTTCAAGTGAGTTTGCTATGAGTTCCTGGAGGACCAGGCTTGCCATACTCCTGCCCACAAAGTATGGACCCTGTGAAATATAATGTAAAAGACTCTGTTTGTGCAATTATTATTTATTTATTATTTATAAAATATTTTACCAGGAAAGATACACTGAGATTTCTCTCGTTTTCAAGTATGTCCTGTGTCCACAAAACATTGCATTGTTACATTAGGGTACAAAAAAATACCACAAACAATATTAATACACAATATATACAAAATTTAACATATAACAGGTAGGAAATATATAATCAACCATGACAGGCGCATTCTGTTTTGAGGTATATAGAGAGGGATCTCTTAAAGGACTTTAGGCTTGGGGAAGATTTGAAAGTGTGCGGGAGATCATTCCACAAGTGCAGTGCTCTGTAGGAGAAGGAGGATCGAGTTGCTTTCTTTTTGTATTGAGGCAGACTAAATAAAGTGTTGGTACTGGATCGGAGGTTATAGGAGGTGGGAACAGCCGAGGAGAGCGTTTTGTTCAGGTAGGGTAGCAGTTTCAAGAAAAGCTCTTAAACACAAGGCTGGAAAGATGAAGGGTGTGTCTGTATTACAGCGACAACCCGTTTAGTTCTTTTAGCATGTCACAATGGTGGGTCCTGTAATTACATTGTAGCACAAATCGGCAGAACGAGTTATACAATATATTGCGTTTATTAATGTGGGATTGCGATGCAGATGCATATACTACATCCCCATAATCAATAATTGGCATCAGCATTTGCTGTACAATCGTTTCCTTTACTGTAGGGCTTAGGCAGGATTTGTTTCTGTACAGGGCACCTAGTTTTGGATAAAGTTTAAAAGCTAATTTTTCTATGTGGAGGCCAAAAGATAGATTGGGGTCTAACAACATACCCAAGTTTTTGAAAGAGTGGACTGCGGTCAGTGTTCTATTTGAATTTGTTTTGATGGTTAGGTGGTGTGACAGACCTCTCTGTCCCTGGATTAATGTTGTTTCACGTTGGTTCCTCTGTTTATTGGGTTACTGCCCTGTCCGTACGGTGCCAATGTTTAATTGCCCTTTTGCCGAAAGAACTACCGAATGGCCGGCCACCCAGCAGGGAAGTGTGCTGCTTGTTAACCTCTTGGCCTCATTAGAACATTGTGGTTAACCGCAGATACTTTCTATTGTCGAATGGTCGGCTAGGTGGTCATCGTTCGTATGAAAGAACACGTGGCAATCTTGGACATGCGAAACTGAATCGATGGAACTAAAAACAGATACTATTTTCATACACCGCTGAAGCCGTCAACCTTCCTTCACTGTTCATCCACTCATACGAACGCCGTGCCACTCGGTATATTACTATGCGAACAGAGCCACCCCAGATAGCTATCCCATGGAGCCCATTTGTATAACGAAAAGACTATGTGAAGGAATTTGGCACCATGGCGATTGAACTGTGTGTATAGGATCTGAGCGCTGTTCGGTGATATTGTGCGCTGAGATCACAGCTATCTGGGGATACGTTGAATGTTTGGGTGTTTTGGAATTATGTATTTTTATGTGGTTTTATTAATTCTTGTAAAAGGGAGGTTATGCTCTATCCTCAGAGATAATTGAGTTACTTCTAGCACTTAACCCAATTATTTCCAGGATAGAGAGGAGGGTCCTATACTACTCAGTCTCTCTGTGTGTGTGTGTGTGTGTGTGTGTATGGACTCAGCAGTCTGTGTGTCTGTGTGTGTATGGACTCTGCAGTCTGTGTGTGTGTGTGTGTATGTGTGTGTGTGTGTATGGACTCTGCAGTCTGTGTGTGTGTGTGTATGGACTCAGCAGTCTGTGTGTATGTGTGTATTGACTCAGCAGTCCATGTGTCTGTGTGTGTGTGTGTGTGTATGGGGTCAGCAATATGTGTGTGTGTGTGTATATGAACTCAGCAGTCTGTGTGTCTGTGTGTGTGTGTGTGTGTGTGGACTCAGCAGTCTGTGTGTGTGTGTATGGACTCAGCAGTCTATGTGTCTGTGTGTCTGTATGTATGGACTCAGCAGTCTTTGTGTCTGTGTGTGTGTGTGTGTGTGTGTATGGACTCAGCAGTCGGTGTGTGTGTGTATGGACTCAGCAGTCTGTGTGCCTGTATGTGTGTGTGTGTGTGTGTATGGACTCAGCAGTCTGTGTGCCTGTGTGTGTGTGTGTGTGTGTGTGTGTGTGTATGGACTCAGCAGTCTGTGTGCCTGTGTATAGACTCAATGGTATGTGTGTCTGTGTGTGTGTACGTGTATAAATCAGCCTGTGTGCACGTGTATAAATCAGGGTGTGTGCATTCAGCAACACCTGTGTGCATTCAGGAGTCTGTGTTCATTTAGAAATCTGTGTGTGTGTGTGTATTCAGCAGTCTCTCTGTGTTCATATTCAGTGTACTGTGTGTATGTACTCAGCAGTCTAACAATAATTAAATTTTTTATTTAAGTTGTTGTGTAAGAAGGGCCCCAGTGCACTGCTTTGCCCGGTGGCCCATAACGCTGTTAAGATGGTACTGCTTGTGTGTGTCAGTGAGCTTCTATTTAGTGAGCATGTGTGTGTCAGTGAGCTTGTCTTTAGTGAGCTTGTGTGTGTCCCTGAACTTCTTTGTAGTGAGCCTTGTGTTTATACAAGTTTGTCTGTAGTAAGCTTGTGTGTGAGTCAGGGAATTTTGTCTGTCAGTGAACCTGTTTGCACATGTCAGTGAGCTTGTGTGCTTACTGTACAATATATATATATATATATATATATATATAATGACTTGTAGGAATGGCATACATTTTTTTTCCAGGGCACTTTGGATTCTCAGTTTGGCTCTGCCAGCGGGTGTGCTTTACAGCTGAATCATCTGTGTGAGCTGCTGCACGCTTTAGGACTGTCGCGTCTGGAAGCTGCTGTTGACAGGTACTTGTAGTCTAGAGATTGGAACATGGGGTATATGCTCGGCTATCTGTATAATACTATAGTGCTGTTCTCTGTATAATGCAGGTCTGTGTGTGTAATATCCCGGGATAGTCAGTGCTTCCTGTATAGTGCTGCTCTCTGTATAATACAGGTCTGTGTCTGTATAATATCCCGGGGCAGTCAGTGCTCCCTGTATAGTGCTGCTCTCTGTCTTGGGATTATATACACAAACAGACCTGTATTACACAGAGACCAGCACTATACAGGGAGCACTGACTGCCCCGGGATATTATACACAAACAGACCTGTATTATACAGAGTGCAACACTATACAGGAAGCACTGACTATCTTGGGTTATTATACACAAACAGTGCTCCCTGTATATTGCTGCTCTCTGTGTAATACAGGTATGTGTGTATAATATCCTGGTGCTCTCACATACTTCATAGGGCAGCATTCATGCCGCCCTATGAAGGTCTGAGCGCACTACTGCGCATTCGCGCGGTGTGCGCGACCACGAGCTGAGCTGACTGACAGCTCAGCTCGCGGTCTTTGCCCACCCCCTCTCCTCTGCTGACAGGCAGAAGAGAGAAGGCACGTACACAGTGCCTTCTCTCTCCTGCACACGTCAGAAGTATTTTAATACGTCTGACGTGTACATTGCCTTTTTAGGGCCATACATGATAGGAAGTCCCTCTGGTGTCCGTCTGAGTGACGGCCACCTGAGGTATTCCTACCAATCAATGTAAACACTGTATTTTCTCTGAATAGATCTCACCTGAACAACTACATTAAGCTGTCGTTGTTCAGGTGACTATAGTGTCCCTTTAAGTTTAAAATTACCATCTCAAGTCCCTGTAAATCTCTCTTTATTGAGTAGACTGCAATCTGTACTGTGATAAGTAGGCGGAGATTAATTATGTGAACTTTCAAGGTAGTAATTGATAGCTGTGCTGCAAAATGTCCTTGGAAAATGTTTTCAAATGTTGGCAACTCTGGCACTATATCAAGGGAAATGTGTTTGTTTTTTAATAATTCCTGGTGGAAAATGATAAATACTCCACCAGGGATTATTAAAAAAAAAAAAAAAAAAATACATTGTGTCGGGGGCAGGGTTAAATGTGCCCCCCTGCTTTTGTCCCTGGCCCACCATGTGCCCCCCCTAAAAAATAATCCTAGAGATGCCACTGCTTATTCCGCAGCCTGGGGAGAAAGTCTGAAGGGCAGGAAAGGCATGTTCTTGTGTGGTTGAGTAAGAGAAAGGCAGGGTGGGGAGAATTATTTCCTTAGCTGTTCAATCTTGTCAGTAAAGTAGCATGCAAAGCTATCGGCTGTAAGGTTATGCTACGACACTCACCGCCAGGGGAACGAAGCCGCCGTTTAGTAGATAATCCCCTTTCTCCAGAAATGCAGTTTCAGTCCAGCCGATCGTAAAACTCTCGAACGGAGCATGCGAACACGGCAACTCCCGATCAGCAATCCATCCGAAATCCTTCCACGGCTAGAAATAAACTAAAACGCTGTCCCAATAGTAAATCCCTCCACAAACGAGACCAAGCTCCGTCTTGAAGGTCAAACAGGAATGTGTTTAATGGGGGCTACCTGCCGGGTATTTATGCGGGTCTCCACAAGGTGGACACTCCCCTAGGGGACCTTGTGGAAGACTGTAAGACATATTGGACAGTAGCCAATCGCAGTGGCTTCAATATAAGCCCTTCCCATTTTACCAAGAAATTCTTCTTCTCTATCCCGGAGATAATTAGGAAGAAACCTAATTATCTCCCTGGATAAAGACAAACACCATTTTAAAACATAATGAGAAAAATACATTAAAATACATAAATTCAGAAATACCGATTGCATATGGTTCGTGTAACATATCCCCAGATAGCCTGGATCTGAGTGCATATTCCTACCGAATAGCGCTCAGATCCGATGTACATAGTTCAATCGCCATGGAGTCAAAGTCTTTCACAAGTCCTTCGGTATACGAATAACTCCATGGGACGGCTACCTGGGTAAAGTCCATACGAAGGATAGAAACTCCCGAACTGACCGGTATTCGTACGCCTCGACGAAATAGAAGGCAGGCGGCAGCTTCCAGCGGTGTTCGGCAGATAAAGTATCCTTTTTAGTTCCATAGGATTTGCAACGAACACCGCTGATTCTCCTCGTGTCCCAAAATGGCCGCCGCCTTGTGGTCGGTATATGAACGACGACCACCCGTACGAATGGAATGGAGAGGTGTCTGCGGTTAACCGCAACGTTCTAATTGTGGTCAATGAGTTAACAAGCAGCACACTCCTCTCCTGGGTGGCCGTTTGTTCGGTAGTTTCAATCGGTATTAGGGAAAACACACGAACAGGGGCATACGGGCAGGAAATCCACGAAATCAAGGCAAACAGACGAACCAGCAATATAAGTCTATACAGATGGATTTGTCACATGTTAGTTTGGGGGGTGGTCACAGCAGGGCGAAGAAAAAGTCAAAGGTGTCAAAGATACCTGGGATTGCGGAAGCATTAAATAATGACAGAGGAAAAGTATGACTGTTTGGCAAGGGCAAGGGCTGCGCAGTATGAACATAATATGAATCTAAATTGGAGAAAGTCTGACTGCGTGCGAGACTTCCTACAGGAGAGTTTAGCAAGCATCTTTGCAGGTAGCGTGTTGATTTAGTTTGCCACTGTTGGGGGCTTGTCCTGCTCGGGGTGAAAGTTTGGAGCAGGGCTGCAGTGTTCAAGGCAGAGGTGAGGGTAGTGTTATATGTGGAGATGGCCAGTGAGGGACAGGTGGAAGAAGGGATGGATAGGAGTTGTGAATCAATTTCAGCTGACAGGTGCTGGAGGTCAATAGAATTAAGGTTCCTCCTGAGTTGAGGAGGGTTTGGCTGAAGTTGTTGGGTGAAGGGGTACGTGAGAGCAAATGATAAGAGGTGGTGGTCAGAGAGAGTAAATTGAGTGTTGGAGATATTAGACACTGTACATGCATAAGAGAAAATGAGGTTGAGGATGCCAGGTACATGGGTGGGAGAATTAGCCCACTGCGATAGCCCAAAGAAGGAAGTAATTGAAGGTAGTTTAGAGGCTGCTGAGGTCAGGGGTGGGTTAATGGGAATATTGAAATCCCAGAGAATTAGGGATGGTATGTTATAGAAGATGAAGTAGGGTAACCAGGAAGCAAAGTGGTAAAGGAAGAGGAGAGTGGAAACCAGGGGGCGATAAATAATGGCAATGTTAGCAGAGAAGGGTTTGAAAAAGCTAATCGAATGGATTTAAAAGATGAGAAAGAGAGGGAAAGGGGCGTGGGTAGGGGTTTGATGGAGCAGTGAGGCGTGAGTAGAAACCCTACACCCTTGTGTGAGGGATGCAGTGTATGTGAAATGCAGTGTGTGTGAAGGATACAGTGTATGTGAAATGCAGTGTGTGTGTGAAGGAAAAAAAATAAATATATATATATATATATATATATATATATATATATGTTGTAAGGCCATAGGCCTGTATTTGTGGGAGGAGTTAGCGTTCCTATAAAACGCTACTCCTCTCTCCTTACCTTGCCGTGACGTACGCTGTTTACCCCTCCTCGTCCAGTCGGATATCCGGGTCACGACAGCACACTTCCGGTCCCATCATCCCTTGCTGCCTTCCCGCCAGCAAGCACCATCGGGAAAATTCAAACGACTGTACGCCAGGTAATCGGCGGGAATAGCCTCGGCTCGGGCTATTCCCGCCGTTCGACACTTCCATTTCACCTATATTATTCATACATAATTACGGCACGTCAGCAATCTATTTGCTATTTCATCTCAAATCGGCTATTCCGCCGTTCGGCAATTTTATTACGATCTCATTTAAAAAAATATATACAAAATTCGTTCTCTGTTAAGTCTGTTTCCTCCGATAGCTATATTTCCATTGCGTTCTCAGGAAACTGACATCTGTCTGTTTCTGTACAAATAGATTTTTCTTCTTCTATGTAAATATGCTGCTGTCCTGGGCTCTAAATATTGTTCTACTATTAGAAGTGTAAGATGTATATATTTGCATACTCCGCAGGTTACACATTTTAATGTAAGTCTGGGTTATACTTTTAGTGTGGGGTAAACTCGCCAGTAGGTACACGTATTACTGGGGGTATTTGACATGTGTTTTCCTGTCTCTCTAGAGTTAGTTCTGTTCCGTGTTTCTGCTTCAGTAGGTAGTGCCATTTATCTTCATGATTACTTTCATTCCTATGTCTTTCATAGACCTGCAGGTATGTATTATGGGTTCTCAATCAGTCTGAGACTCCTGCAGCGTTCTATGTAGGCCGGGTTGCAGTAATCAATGGCACAACTGAGGATTGCAGATACACAGTTCTCCTGTGTCAATTCACCTTATACATTTATTAAGATAATCAGCTCGGTGGAACTACTATTCTCCTATAAGATATTAAGCACGAGATGATATATTGATAATAAGTTAAGTATTACTTACGTTCCTTTTTCTGTTATGTGCTACCTCAATTACAGGTCTCGCACGGCATTTCGCCACAGCCTGCGTGTAGCCCCACTAATCTTGGCGGTTATCAGGTACTAAACTATCTCGAGCCACGTCGCTATTTACTGCCTATACTAGGCCACGCTACGCCAAAGGGTTATTAACATACGGGGGCTTGATTCTTGCCTTGCCTCGTCAGGCCACGGCTTCACTCTACTACTCGTTTTTATCTACACTACCTCACATTAGACGCTCTATACTCCTTCAACATTCATTAACCTATTTCCTAACTAAACCTCTTTTTAGGCACCATAGTTTCTATAATCTCATTATATTGGCCCTAAGCTACTTTCCTTGGTTCCTTCAGAACAATCAGGGCCGACGGGGTCACGCTTTACAATAAGTTCACAAAAAAAAATAAAATAAAATTTAATTCTCTTTTTCTTCTCTCCTCTTTTCCTCCCCTCTTTATTATTACTCTTAACTCCTCCCCTTTTCCCTCTCCCTCCTCCGGCTTTCCTACGTCATAGGTCTGTTACAGAATTTCCTCACTGAAACCCCGCTTGGGTTTTCGCTAGGTACGTTGCATTTGCCCTATTTATCAAGCCCCCGTGCAGGGTCAGAGAACTGGCTGTATAGGGCTAGGAGCTGGCCTTAATTGTACGATAGATGGTCCTGCGAGGCCAACTCCCCAATCTCAACACGGAGATTTCGCCCCTCGGGCCAAACCATAGGTAGAGCCTCGCATTCACCCGCCTATTGGGTTTATAGTCAGGGCCTCACCTGTCACGGCCACACGTTTTGAATCTTTTATCCGTCACCGAGAGGCCAACACCCCGCCACCACGCTAGTGGCTCAAGCCCCACGACCAAATCATAGATAGAGCCTCTCACCTGCCGCTTGGCAACTAGCAGGGCCTCACCTGTCACGGGGCAGAGAGCTTTTCGCTTCGGCACTAGTTAGACAGCCAGTTCTCATTATCCTTAATGTTACCTTTTTAACCAGGTTATTGCTGTTGTGTTTTTTTTTTTTTTGTTCCAGCATGTCTCAAGAAGCCGACACACGCGAAGAGTCGTCACCCCCTAGCACTCCCGCTAGGCCTATCACCCCTGTTAGAACTGGGACCCCAAGGGAATTCCAAGAACCTTCCACGCCAGGCTCTTTAAGATCCTGGACAGTCCCCAAAATATCGGCCGAATTACGCCGAAGGGGCATCCCTTTCCCAGCAACGGCAAGGAAAGCCGAACTTTTTAGGCTTCTCACCGCACATCCAGAAGATCCAGGGCTGGGTACCAGCTCACAGGGGAACAGCTCGGACATACAAGGGACACTAAATACCATCCTGTCGTCTCTACAGTCTATCAATGATAGGCTGACCAAATTGGAAAACGCCAACTCAGCTGACACGGGCTCCTCTCCTGTTGCTTCAGTACAAGCACCCACTCCTGACTACTCACAGGGTAGGCCCCCGGCCTCTCCATTCTCCCCTGTTTCTACTACGCAAGTTATAACCCCAGCACACATGGTCCCTCCTGCCCTCCGTAAGGACATACTAGATGGGAAAGATGTAAATCTGGTTTCCTTGCTGATTGCCTCCCAAGACGTTGTGGAGAACAGAGTGTACAGCTACGGAGATTTGGCTGTCGTTATGAAGGCTAGAGACCCAAGGCTCAATAAAAAACTTACCATACCAGAGTTTGTCCTAGCCTTCGGCATCTACAGGGACGTGTTGTGCTCTGTTTATCCACAACGTCGGGAGGAATTAGACTTGTATCTACACAAGGTGGTAGACCTAGGCCACAAGTACGGGGGATTCATGTTTTATGATTTCCACAAATCCGTGTCAGCAAAAGCAGCCGCAACCTTGGCCCAGTTTAACATCCGCACTGACTGGAGTCTCTTAGACACGGAACTCTTTTGCAGACATTTCGCGGGTTTAGTACCTCCGTCTTGTTCGGTCTGCTCTTCCACCTCTCATACCACCAACCTGTGCCCTTCAGAGGCTGACCCCTCCTATTCTGGTGTCGCAGGAGGAGCTAGCAAGACTGACCAGCGTAGTCTAAAAGATAAGCTTGGTCGTCCCATCGTCTATTTAGGCAAAGCCCAAATATGTAACAATTTTAATGCAGGGGCGTGTAGTTTTAGTGCCTGCAGATTACTACACATCTGTTCCGTATGCTTTAGGGCACATACTAAAACCATGTGCCCATCCAAACTGAATCCAAAGAAATGACTAACCGAGGTAAATACAAGTAACTTAGAATTCTACTTGAAGTCGCACCCGTCACCTGACTTGGTGGAATACTTGTTACTTGGGTTTTCGGAAGGATTTCACACCGGGTTAGTGTCACTCCCCGCAGGCACGTTAGAATGTCCAAACCTCCTATCAGCTAGAAACGATCCACAAACAGTGGATGAACTGGTCAGTAAAGAAATCCAAAAAGGCTTCATGATAGGCCCATTTTCCTCCCCCCCCCCCTTCACCTCCTGGCGCACAAATCCAATAGGGATAGCCACCAGTAAATATTCCAATAAAAAACGTTTAATAATTGATCTGTCTGCTCCTCATTCATCTGTAAACCCAAGCCTTAACTCCCTCATACCATCTACTGAATTCTCTCTTCACTATGCCACAGTGGATAATGCCATACAAGCAATCTTGAGGGCAGGTAAAGCCGCTTGGCTCAGTAAGACTGATATCTCCAATGCCTTTAAGTTGTTACCTATCCATCCTTTGTTGTGGCATGTTCACGGCATCAAGTGGAGAGAGAATTATTATTTCGCGACCAGGCTTACCTTCGGGGCTAAGAGCAGCCCTAAAATATTCAACACATTTGCGGAGACTCTCTGTTGGCTCCTCCTCAATGTCGTTAGGTGCCCCACGGTGATACATTACTTAGACGATTTTTTGTTGATAGAATACGGCAGCTGCACTCCGATCAGTCTAAAGAGCACTATAGCACTATTTACGACATTAGGCGTCCCTCTATCATTAGACAAAACAACAGAACCAACGACCAAACTCGACTTCCTAGGCATCACGCTGGATTCAGACACGATGCAGTCAAGTCTCCCTGAGGACAAGCTCGGGCGCATACGCAATGAGATAGACAGGTTTATGAGACAGGGTACTTACACTCGTAAAGACCTACAGTCTTTGTTAGGTTCCTTGAACTTTGCAATGCGCATAATTCCCCAGGGTAGGTCATTTATTTCCAGGTTGTTGTGTTTATTGCCAGGTCTGCCAGATGATCGTATCGGTCACCTAGACCCCCCGGCAATGGCAGACCTAGCCATGTGGAAAGAGTTTTTAGAACATTGGAATGGGTTCTCTATGTTCATCCCTCCTATCTCCGACCACTCACCAGTCTTTTGGACAGACGCAGCTGCCAATACCAGGTTTGCTGCAATATACAAAAACTCTTGGTTGAGAGATTGCTGGCCAGAGGAAACCCTCGGGTTACCCTCCTTTCACGAAACGTCGGCCTTATTTGAAATCTACCCGATAGTGGCGGCTGCCTTTACATGGGGTAAAGCCTGGTCAGGTATGGCCGTTAAATGTTACACGGATAACATGGGAGCCTGCGAAATAATCAATAAGGGCCGTTCATCTTCATTGGTCATTAAGAAGTTAGTTCGCAGACTAACATGGTTGGCAGCCACATTTCAATTCTTTCTGCGTTGCGAACACATTCCTGGTTATTCTAACTCCGCTGCTGACGCTTTGTCCCGTTGTAAATTGCAGGAATTCTTCAGCCTCCACCCAACGGCCGACAAATACCCAACCCAAACCCCGAATTTCGACAGGTTAATCCTGGATTAGACCGGGTTTTGGCCAACAGTTATGAATTGGCTCAGGCTGCTTTATCTGTGAATACCAAGAGAACGTACAACAGAGCCATGACCGTCTTTCAAAAGTTTTCAGCAGTCACATTTGCTGCTTTTTGCCACCTTCAACTCAAACTCTCATACAATACAATTAAACTATACCTGTCAGGCATACAGCACCACGTCTTTACCGCCATTCCAAACTATACGCCATTCCTCAGTACTTACCCGATAAAAAACATATTAAAAGGCATAAATAAACTCGATTATCACACTAAAAACAAACGTCTACCCATAGATGGGGAGAAATTCCGGGCGTTATCTGACATACTGGACACACTACCATTTGAACCATCCACAAATATAGTTATAAAAACCTCGATGTACATAGCCTTTTACGGGTTCCTAAGGCCCAGTGAGTTCACAATAGCAACACAATCAAACCAGCCGTTATGCCTCATTAAAGAGGATTTAATTAAGGTAAATGACCATTACGTTCTATCACTCCGACACTCAAAGACCAAACAGTCAGGCCATCCGGTTGGAATACCCTTGTACCCGACTGGGAATAACTGGTGCCCGGTTAAAGTCATAGACACATACTTGGGCCAGATCAAAGATAGTCCCAGCCACTCACCGCTTTTTACGCTGCTAGGTAATCCCCTTACTACGACCAAGTTTATGTTTCACATTCGTACTCTGTGCATTAAGTTAGGCTGGGACCCCTCATCCTATTCTGGACATTCATTTAGGATAGGGGCCGCGTCGGCCGCGTCCAGTACGAATACACCAGTTCATATAATCAAGAAACTGGGGCGTTGGGAATCAGCTATATACCACCGATATATACCTCATCCAGAGAAAGAATTAAGACAAGCATTTAAGAATCTTGTATCGTAATTGTGTGAAGAATAAAGTGTGTTTATCTGCAACCTTTTTTGCCCTCTTTTTACAGGCCTACACCCTACGTCGGTTCCGGCACACCCCACCGACTTTAACATCAAATGGTATTTCACAGTCACTAATTAACCGACCACAAGTTGTAAGGCCATAGGCCTGTATTTGTGGGAGGAGTTAGCGTTCCTATAAAACGCTACTCCTCTCTCCTTACCTTGCCGTGACGTACGCTGTTTACCCCACCCACCGCACCCTCTCATATCCACACAATACCTTCGGGGGGGCCCTCTTTTTACAGGCCTACAGCCTACGTCGGTTCCGGCACACCCCACCGACTTTAACATCAAATGGTATTTCACAGTCACTAATTAACCGACCACAAATATATATATATATATATATCCCCCTACCCTTTTTCTTAGATTTGGCCATGGTAGTCCAATGGGGATGAGCGGCTTCAATTTGAGTTCACTCCTCTCACTAGTGGGAGGAACGTTCAGCCTCTCGTGTCCTCATTCCCTCACTCCATTGGAAAGAAGTGCCAGTGCGAGAGATCTTTGATCTCCACATGACCCAAGAAGGCAAACACAGCTCTGCATAAGCTGTCAGGGCAGATCAAAGGATCTCCCCTGTCCATTTCGGCCCTTAAACATCAATGCCCACAGGGCATTTGCCTTGTTTGCCCTATGGCCAGTCCAGCCCTGGTGATCAATATAGACATCTGGATAAGAAAGAGCACAGATGAAAGACTTAGTCTTGGTTGCAATCCTGCTGCTATTTTGTTACCAGCCAACTGCTACTCACTAAAGTTACTGTTTATACTGTTAACGAGTGATGGCTGTGAACCCATTGCAAATCTCACAAGCAGCGAAAAGGAGTTACCAGCTGCTGCTGCTTTTTTCAATTACTTTGTATGGGAGACACTAACTTCTACTAGGGCAGTATATGGTAAAGACGGCTAAAGTTCAAATGGCAGAACACATAAGACTAGAAAAATAGAATCAACACAATGCATAGCTTTATAGAAAAAGCCCACTTGTTCTGGGACCCCCTGTACCATTTACACATTGAAAAAGGACTTTTACCTTAGCTTTGTATGGCAAGTTATGCATAGAATTGTATAACTGATGCAACACTGTGTAAGGATGACATAATAGAACATTTCTATTAACTGAATTAAATTCAAGGCAGAAAATATCTAACCCACTGTGTATGTGATATATCAAGGGATAGGACAGAATAATGATCCCAAGCCACGTGCCATTATATCTGTAAGCTCTGCACTGTATAAAATGAGGGGAGATGATTCTGTTTCCTTCCATTGAGAAACACATGCAGCAGATTTCACTGACCCCCGTGATAAATTATGGCTGTGACTCCCACAGACGTCTGATGCTGTGCACTATGCTGGGATATATGTTGCCATACAGAGAAATGACGCTGGGAAATGGAGCAGCATCTCATTCATTCAGATTGCTATTCTCTGTGTTATTATTCTCTATGATGCCTTCACTATTCATGAACCAAGCTTCGTCACCTGCATGCAATCTCCATATCACTCAACCGTATGAAGACTATGAATATTTTAAAGATGGTGACATTATAATTGGAGGAATAATCACTGTGAACCGAGAAACACATAGGTCATCAATTAAAGAGCTGGAAGTTATTAACAATAAAGCTGCTTCAATGATTTGTTTAAAGTAAGTAGAAATGTACACACGCTATAATAGCCTTACCTCCCAACGTTTCAGATGGACATAGAGAGACACTTTAATTATGAAGGAAGACCTGGACTGTTCTGAGAAATGTTAGTCTAATTAATAATAACAATTTATGCATCTAAAATTGAATTTAGAACATTAGCGTAGAAAAGTGGGATGGAGGGACACTTGGGTGGTATGTAGCAATAACATTGAATTGTATCTCTTGGTTCATGTTTGGCTGAGTATAAAGTATACATTTATTACATGCTGTAAATAATAAGATGCAATAATTCCCCATTCTGGTTAATCATTAACCTCTCTGACAGCGAGAGACTGTGAAACCATGTCCTGAATCCTGGACAATCCTGACTGGTTTTAGTAATTTAAGATTTTATTGTAAAGGGATTTTTATGTTACAGGAAATGGTCTGGGCAGATTCTATTGAGTAAGAGGTTCTCTGTCCATGTATTAGGAAGATGGATATACGGCATTATAGGGACAAGCAATGTAACAGCTACAGATTATTGTGGATGCTATGGTGCAAGGTGTTTGACTTTCATTCACTCTGTGTTTAACATATTGTGATGTAGATTTTTTAGACATGACATATATTGTTAGCTAGTAAGAAGATACTATCCATAATGTATACAATACTTTGTGTAGTATGTCCTGTTTTCAATCCAGAGGAGGATTCCAAGAGTCAAAAGGACAAATCCTCTCCTCACCAAGTAGTCACAGAAACACAGTGATAGCCATTGAGCTAGTCTACATCTGTTTTTTTTATTGCAAATAATATAAACGTGGCTCTAGATTAGTGCTCTTCAACCCTCTCCTCAATGCACACCTAGCAGTTCAGGATTTACTGATTACCCAGTACAAAAAAACACATTAGAATCAAAAGTTGTTGTTTTTTTTTCTAACCACCTTAGACACAAATGGGTAACCAGTAAATCATGGACTGGTAGGTGTGCTTTGAGGAGAGGGTTGAGGAGCTCTGCCCCAGATGACTCTCGGTTGATGAATATCAGTTTTTTTCACATTAGAGTCTCTTTCATGATTCAGTTTTGCCATTTAGTCATGATTTTTACTGATAATACGGCTTGGTCTATATAATCTTAATCAGATAAACTCACTTGGTCTATAAACCTCTCCCTGATCTGATCAATTAGTGCAACCATTCCATCATATCCAGGCTGTTTTCCCAGTTTAAATATCACCTGTTTGTTTTTTGAATTGTTTTTAAATTAAAAATGAAAAACAAAATATTTTTTTATTTAACAGTCCCATAATCAACAAGTATTTAGATTTCAAATCATTTTTGAATCATGTTGAATATATTAATAATTCACATTGGTTACCAAATATCACGTTGGGATATCATGTCTTCGATTCCTGTGGTAACCCAGGGAAAGCTGTGAAGAGTGTCTTTCAAATTCTATCTGGACCAAGGAAGACCGTCCCTAATTATTTCTGTAGGGAAAACAACAAGGTGGCTGGTTTTATTGGGGATATCCACTCAGTTACAACTATTCCCATAGCTCAGATACTGGGTGTATACGGATATTTACAGGTGAGTAAAAATAATTCTAATTAAGATTACAGATTGTTGCTATAAAATATGGGGCACACATGTTTGAAGCACATCAGAACACATTTTTTTTATTGTGAAAAGAACAGTTTTAAAAAAAAGCTTAATTTTTATTAACTCCTTAATGCTGCCATCCTGCAAAATGTGGGCTTTAACGTTGCAGGGCGACAAAGAACGCCCTGCAGATTGCAGGCTCCTCTACCGATATACACTTACCCTCCACAGCGATCCAGTTCATGGGGACTGAATGACAACCGCATATCTCCTACGGTAAGTCCGGCCCTTAAGTAAGTCATTAGGGGAATAATCTCATAAAGTTAAAGAAGGCAGTGTTTACCTTCATTTCAAATGTCCCACATCTTCACTAATCGAACTATCAATATCAACAAACTGTGAGTAGGCATTTTGGCTCTAGTTCAGCCAAATCTAGGGGCATTCGGCCTACTTCAGTTGCTAATTTTCATTTGTATCCATTTTAGCTAATCCCCAATGCTAACTGTATCAAGAGCTCGGCACTTTTCATTTATTCAGCCTTGTTCAGCTGCTTCATTAGGTAAAGAATAGTGCTCACTGTAAACTCTATGTTAGCAATGCTAATACTGTTAGGCTAATTTTTATAGGGAAGGCAATATGTGATCGCAAGCATTTTTACAATGGTAAGCCCTATAGTAACTTTTCGCATAATGACATATGTTGCATTTCTACGCTATATGGGTTTATTTAAACTGCATTTGTTTAACACCTTAAGGACACATGACATGTGTGACATGTCATGATTCCCTTTTATTCCAGAAGTTTGGTCCTTAAGGGTTTAATCTATTCTCCTATTTAACAAATAAACTTTGATCTGTGGTTTTAGAGTATGTATTGCATTAGTATGGATTATTGGTCAAATCTTCTACCCTAATTTGTTAATTATCTGTCATGACAGGCCACAGTTATATTACGCCAAGTATAATCATTGGCATACCTAAGACCATTTGACATTGGCATACCACCGTCTGAACATCACTCTCACAGAAACCTCTAATGTCTTGACCTAGAGCAATTCTCCACTAATCTCCAAACTCTCCTTTTACCTACCTCAAACCTCACCTGCCCTAGTTATGCAACCTCCAATTCCACCCTCACAACTAGACATCATGGCACCTTGTACATTTAAACGCCGCAGGCGCCCCCAACAACAACCCTGGCACACCAAGCTCACTCGATACCTCCAAAAATGCTCCAGAACTGCTGAAAGCTGTTGGAGAAGGTCTCACTGTGCATCTGACTTTCTCCACTATAAATTTATGCTGAGCTCTTACAGCTTATCTCTTTCCTCTGCAAACGTTAATTACTTCAATACCCTCATAACCACACTCTCCCGCGAACCCAAACGACTATTTCACACATGTAACTCTCTTCTTCGCCCTGCTGTTCCTCCTCCACCTACTAACTTGACCGCCTCAGACTTTGCAACTCACTTCACTGACAAGATCTCTACAATCAGAGAAGAGATCTCTCATCTTTCTTCTTCCCCTTACAATGCTTCCCCTAACTTCACTCCCTCTGCTGTTCTATGTTCATTCGCACCCTCTACATTGGAAGAGGTTTCTGCTCCAGTCCTCCCACCCCACCACCTGCTCCCTAGATCCAATTCCCTTGCATCTCATCCGTACTCTGTCTTCTTCTCTTTCTCCACCTCTCACTAAAATTCTCAATCTCTCCTCTGGTATATTTCCATCGCCCTTCAAACATGCAACTGTAACCCCAATTCTAAAGAAGCCCAATCTTGACCCTAACTCCCCATCCAACTATCGTCCTATCTCGCTACTACCTTTTGCATCCAAGATCCTTGAAAGAATTGTGTATGCGAGATTGACAGACTTCCTCAAGTACAACTCCCTGCTAGACCCGCTTCAGTCTGGTTTTCGCGCTAAGCACTCTGTGGAAACGGCACTGACCAAAGTATCCAATGATCTACTCGCTGCAAAATCTCGTGGTCACTACTCTATCCTAATTCTCCTTGACCTGTCTGCGGCTTTTGACACTGTTTATCATCAACAGCTTCTTCTCATCCTCAGCAATATCGGTATACAAGATATTGCTCTCTCCTGGTGCTCCTCCTACCTCTCCCAGCGCTCTTTCAGTGTTTCTTTCTCTGCCTCTGCTTCTTATCCCCAACTCCTCTCTGTTGGTGTCCCCCAAGGTTCAGTCCTAGTTCCCCTACTGTTCTCCATCTATACTTCCTCCCTTGGTAAACTCATTAGCTCCTTTGGCTTCCAATATCATTTCTATGCAGATGACACGCAAATCTACCTGTCCTCTCCTGATCTCTCCCCGTCCCTCTTGACTAGTGTCTCTGACTGCCTCTCTGCTGTTTCTAACTGGATGGCTGCCCACTTCCTTAAACTAAACTTGACCAAATCTGAAATTCTGGTCTTTCCTCCCTCAAGTGTTGTTACTCCTGGGTCTGTCTCCCTCCAAGTCAATGGTGCTACCATCAGCTCCACCATGCAGGCTCGCTGCCTAGGTGTTCTCTTTGACTCCAACCTCTCCTTCAAGCCTCATGTTCAATCTACCGCCAAATCCTGTCATTTTCATCTCAAAAACATTGCGCGCATCTGCCCATACTTAACACCAGATGCGACTAAGGTGTTTGTCCATTCCACTGTCCTTTCTCGCCTTGACTACTGCAATCCGCTTCTCAGTGGTCTTACGTGCACCCAACTTGCGCCGTTACAGTCCATAATGAATGCGGCGGCAATGCTCATCTTCCTGTCCACCTGCACCTCCCATGCCTCACCCTTCTGTCAGTCCCTACATTGGCTTCCTATAAAATATAGAGCTCAATTTAAAATTCTGGTGCTTGCTTTCAAATCTCTACATAATGCTGCTCCCACCTATCTATCCTCCCTTATACACAAGTATGTCCCGTCTAGGCCCTTACGATCTTCTGTCCGTACTTCCACCTCTGATGCTCGTCTTCAAGATTTCTTGAGGGCTGCACCATTCCTGTGGAACTCGCTTCCCTCCTCCGTTAGATGCTCACCCATTCTCCACTCCTTCAGAAAATCGTTGAAAACTCACTTCCTCATAAAAGCGTATCAATTAAACTGTTAATAGCTCCCAACTGATTCCTCTTCTGCAGCTGTCACTAGTCTAATACTATCCTTACCTTTTTGTGTCATTTTACCCTACTCCCTCTAGCATGTAAGCTCATTGAGCAGGGCCCTCAACCCCTCTGTTTCTGTGTGTCCAACATGTCTGGTTACAACTACATGTCTGTTCGTCCACCCATTGTAAAGTGCTGCGGAATTTGACGGCGCTATATAAATATCATAATAATAATAATAATAATAATCAAGTTACAAATTGGAAAGGTGAATTTCACTAATCTTGTCTAACTACAGTTACATGGTTATGGTATGTGTGACGAGACCAATCTCGCCACATTGCATTGGAGAAGCCTGGTTGCCCGCCTGCTGCCTTTGGACTATGGACCAGACTTTATGTGAATGTGTTAACCCAGATAGTTATGCCATGGAACCCATTTGTGTAGTTAAAGACTTCGGCTCCATGGCAATTGAACTGTGTGAATACGATCTGAGCCCTATTCGGTAGTTTTGTGCGCTCAGATCCCAGCTATCTGGGGATATGTGAAATGTCTGTGTGTTATGTGTAAAAGGTGACTTTATGTATTTTAAAGTGTTTTACTGTCTTTGTGTCCCCATGTCCATAATGGAGTCTGGTGTCTGTCCTGGGAGGTAATTGGATTACTTCTCCATTATCTCCAGGATAGAAGACTCTGAAACCAGTTTGAGCCAGATAGCCATGTGCCAGCCAGGGCCCAAAAGATACTTTACTAACTTTTGAACCCCTGGTCTGATTCATGCCATTTTTTAATATGTTGTTCCCCTGAATGGATTGATTGTGAATATGTAATTTTTATGTGATGTATAGTTTTAGAGTTATTAAAGTTGGGTAAAAAGTATGTTTTAACTGTATGTATAATTGAGTTTCCTCTCAGGATAAGGGGAGGGAATATGTGGGATGTAACTGATGTGTGAGTGGTTGTTTTATACCTCCCTGTGGGCGAACCTGTATTTGTAACAACTGCAATAAAAACCAGGCTGGGTGTGCCAGCACCTCAGACCACTGCTTGACCCTCAACACGGAGCCTTGTCTCATTCTTGGGGGGATTCACTGTATGCTGTTGGAGACTGATTGCCAGGAGTGTAAGCCGCTTGGGAGCTTTTCCTGTTCGGCTGCTAACAGCTATTCGTGAGGTTCCAGTTCGGGAGTTTGGAGTGCTACCTTATTCCCTTGTATGCAGTTCGGGAGTTTGGTGCATTCACTTATATCCAATTCGTGAGTTTTGGTGTTCTGCAGTAGCTGTGCCTGTCTCTCAGAAAGGATTTTAACCCCTTGTCTGCTGAAAGGGTCCGTAACAGTATGTTTATGTTGTATATCCATTTAACACTACTTACAGTTGTGCTCAAAAGTTTGCATACCTTTGGAGAATTAGTAATATATGTACCATTTGTAACCCCTTAAGAACCAAACTTCTGTAATAAAAGGGAATCATGACATGTCCTTAAGGGGTTAAAGAAAACAATAGTGAGCAGGCAAAACACATTTATTTTATAATTTATGGGATTCCTATTCAACAGTAGGTTATAACAGAATGGCACAATCATAAAACAAGACAATAAAGAAAAAAAATGAAATGACCCCTGTTTAAAAGTCTGCATACCCTTTGTTTTTAATACTGTGTATTGCCCCCTTTAGCATCAATGACAGCGTGCGGTCTTTTGTAATACTTGTCTATGAGGCCCCTAATTCTTGCAGGTGTTATAGCTGCCTATTCATCTTGGCAAAATGTCTCCAGGTCATGTAAAGTCTTTGGTTGTCTTGCATGAATCACACGTTTGAGATCTCCCCAGAGTGGCTCGATGATATTAAGGTCCAGAGACTGTGATGGCCACTCCAGAACCTTCACCTCTTTCCGCTGTAACCGCTAGAGGGTCAATCTGTGAGGCGTGTCAAGGTCTTTTTGGGCATATTGCAACTGTGATTTTTTTGTGGCATTGGCACAGTAAAGGCTTCCTTCTGGCAACTCGATGATGCAGCTCATTTTTGTTCAAGTATTGCCGTATTGTGCTCCATGAAACAACCACACCGTCTTTTTCCAGAGCAGCCAGTATTTCTCCTGATGTTACCTGTGGGTTTTTCTCTCTTTTTTTATTTTTATTTGATTTTCAAAAAAACAAAAGCTTTATAAACAACATTGATACAGTGTGTGGCATTGTTACATATGAAGATTTGTGCATTGAACAGAGTTTCGCATATGTGTTTTACATGGATTTCATCTTAACGTACACATAGACCTTTAATAGCATTTGTTGTTACATAGTATGCTTTGTTTATCTATTTTTAGAACATCAATTCAAACATTGTGTGTACCCTTAACATTGACAATATCCTGGTGGGTGACCGTCATGGGGTAGTTCGGTGTGGGAGACTCACTGCTTCTAGAGGAGTATCTAGTCTATACAGGTACAGGCTGCATAGAGCGTCATGGTATCTGTCTCGTTTATTCCTTTGAGCTATTGAGTGTAAGACCAGTGTGTGTGTATTACTCCTTCTACTCCAGCTGCAACAAAGTTCTGAGGTTGTCTACTCATCTAGTTCTGCAGATTATGAGTGTCGGTCTCCGCCAGTACGAATTTGGTCCATTGTTCCCATGTTTGTGTGTATTTATCATAGTTTTTCGACCTGGAGAATGTGATTTCTTCCATTTTTCTCATTCCTTCTACCCATTGAACCCATTCCCGCACTGTGGGAAGTATATTCTGTTTCCAATTAAGTGGGATGAGTTGGTTTGCTGCTAAGAGTAGGTGGGTGGTTAAGGTTGTGTTTTGTTTTGTCGTTGTCGGGGGGTGGCAGAAGGAATAACAGGTATTCCGGTGAGAATGGGATTTGCACGCCAGTAATTGTTTGTGTCAGTGTGTGTATTCGTATCCAGTATTTTGCTATCATTGGACATTGCCACCAGATGTGTGTTGGGTGGGCGTCTGGTTGTTTACATCTCCAGCATTCATCTTTAGCTCCATTGTGTATTTTGTGTCTTTTCGTTGGGGTTTAGTGCCAGCGAGTGATTCGTTTGTAGTTACTTTCTTGTGTAATGAGATTTGTGGATGTCTTGTGGGCCCTGAGAAAAAGAGTTTGCCTTTGTGTCTGTGACATATCCAAAGTGAATTATTTTTCCCATTTTCCTGTGAGTTGCGGGAGTTCCTCTATTTGTTCTTTCTGTAGGAGCTTGTACATAGTGGATAAAGTTTTGAGTATGTCAGGCATAATTACTCAAAGGCCGTGTGGTGTCTGTCGCCGCATAGCAGAAGTGACTGGCTTCGGATAAAGTGGTGGAGATGCGTATAGTATAGGTGTAGTGTGCCTGTGGGGATTGTGTTGTAAAAAGTGAATGTATATTGTTACGATTGCCTCCGGTCTAGCAGGAGGTTGGATCGCTTGGATGTCCTGGTTCCCGAAGTCAGAGAGTCGAATGATGTTCCAATCGGTAGAAACCTGCAAGTGTAGAATATCCCACTAGCTATAGTATAGCTAGGATTCCCGGATCCCTACAACACGAGTCGAGGCTGCGAGTTGAGGGTAAAACAAACTGAGTTTAATGACATACAAGCATGGCAATTTATGCAAGTCCCCAGGTCCAGGGACAGCCACCTATGGACCTGATGGGATACAGGTACAGTACAACGAGTCAACCAATCACAATACAATGTATCATTCAAACTGGTACCCGCCCAGCTTGGAGATCATGAGGCCAATGGTTATATAATCTAATTATCGCCAAGTGCCTAAAAGACCACGCTTTATTGTGTCCTGGGAAATGACATAAAAATATAGAACTTTGGCATTTTATAGACAATATAGTTCATTCCACGAATCATTCGGTAGCTCAGATCTGGGTACATCAAATATACGACGTAGTGGATTGTATTAAACCTGTCCTGTAATATCCATATAAGACTGCATTTGTTTTATTGTATCTGTGTGTATATGCAAAAGATGTGTAATTTCGTATGTGGGTTCGGTAGTCTCATACGAATGAAACTACCGAACCATCAGACCACCCCAGTGAGAAGTGTGCGCCTTGTTAAGCGTTCACACTTCTCACAAACCGCAGCTTAATTGGTAACTGTTAAGTGCCTGGGTGGCCGCCGTTCGGTATACGAACCACGCGTGGCGGCCATCTTACGCATAAAAATCTCAGCGGTGTTTGGTCGTCGGGTGTCTGGAACTCAAATCGGACACTCAAACAACCGAACACCGCTGAGACCTCCAGAGTGCCATAACTCCCGAACGGAGGGACCAGGCATCCCCCCGTTCGGTAGAAACAATGTGCCGAATAAGGGAATACAGAGGAAGGTAACATTAGCTGTGGATGGTCAGAATTACCGTATGTTTTAACTGCCGAACAGAGACCGACCGCAGGGCCAAAACACATGGAACTTTTCCCGGATACCACCTCGTGTGCGGTCGGTCAAACTTCACCCTCCACCTAACTCCCAAACCCCTGGTCCGATCTGGGTGAATTTTGGATATATTAGTCACCCAGATCAGTTCTACCTGGCGGTACCCTGAGTATTAAGCTATCTGCTTGTTTTAGGGTACATCCAGGTTTTGGGGAAAAGTGCAGTACAACTAATGGGATTATGAGTCACACTGAGGGGAGGAGAGTTGTGGGTGTTAACTGTCACTGTATTGGTTGATGTCCTAATGTTTGCAAATCCCTCCCTTGCATGGGAGAATCTCTTAAAAGGAGGCTGTGGGAATAAAAGTCAGTTCTGCTCCTGATGCTGTGTGTCGTCCAGTCATTGGGATTGATATTGTTGGATTATTTTGCCTGCTGGAATTACTACTTTATGGATTTATAATACTTGTTCCTGAGCCTCACTGGGATCTTAAGTGGAGAATACCTGTGGAATATCAGCTCTCCGCTACATACGAATTGCGCCCAGATCCCACGAACAGAACGGGAGGTTTCTGCCATAGAAAGTCTTGTTCGGCAGTTTGGTCGTGAACCCCTGATGGCGGCCATGTTTTTAGGTTGGTCAATGGACAGTGGGACCTCGACTCAATACTTATGGAGCGGAGGTCAGATACATAGTTATACGAATCCCCGCTATCAGTCTAGTTGTCCTGACCGTTCGGGACACGAACGGAGACCGCCCGGAAGGGGGTACTTAACCTGCGGTTAACCGCAAGAGCAACATTCTAATTGATGCCACACGCCAGAACGTAGGTGGTCCCCCATTCGTGAGTCTTTCAGCAGTTCCACTTCGGGGAATTGTATACGAGCGGGGGTCCCCTCGGACTGTCAATTAGTTCGTGGTTAAAAGCAGACCCCAGCGCCTTGGGTGATTAATGAGCGGCACACTCCACTCATAGGGTGGTCAGCCATTCGGAACTTCTAGAGGTGACAAAGTTAAGTGGCGGCACACGCCAAAGGCTGGGGGGTCCATCGTTCATACCAATGAATTAGTCTTTATAAAAGTTAATGCAATGTGTTTGTATGGTCTGAATGCCGGTAGAATAGGTTTTTTTAAACGAAAGAGGTTAGGTTGCAACAATATATAGAGTCCTTGTAACATATATCTTTTAATTTGTTCCCTTGAGCTACATCTTGTAATTGTAGATAAGGCCCAACTAGGCTGAACTGTCTTGTCCAGTTGGAGATTTTTGCTTGTAAAAGGGGGTTGTGTGTGAGAGGATATAGTGGTGATGGGTATGGAGATACATTTTTGTCTCTGGCAATAACTTACCATACTCTGAGAGTAGCTGCAATCGTTGGGTGATGTTTGTGTTGTAACAGTGTAAGGCCTGTTTTATGCCATAGGATTGTCATTATGGGAGCCTTCATGTAGGCAGATTCTATTTTCATGTATTGGTGGGTCATAGTCTTGTTTGCCCATTCATGTATCCTTGTTAGGTGAATGTCCTTCTGATACATCTCTATGTTAGGGAGTCCTATCCCCCCTTTATCCGGAGGTTTGGTAAGAAGCGCGTAGGCTAGTCAGGGATGAGAGTATGACCATAGGAAGGATGTAGTCAGAGTCCTAATCGTGTCGAATAATTTCTTGGGGAGAGTTATGGGAAGTGCCTGCAGTACGTAGAGGATACGTGACAGCACATTCCTTTTTTAGCTTGGTTTATGCCATTTTTTAAGGTCTTTGGCTATGGCCGTTAGTAGAAGGTGAAAATTAAGTCATATACTTGGGTAATCTGGGGTATTCCTAAGTACTTAATGGAGGTGATGGTCCATGTGAAGGGAAATTGCTGTTGTAGTTGTGTATTTATGTCCAATGTCATGTTGAGTGGTAGTAACTCACATTTGGTTAAGTTGGCTCAGAATTTGGATATCTTGCCATAGGTTTCCCTTTCATTTAAGATGTGTGGGAGGACTGTAAGAGGGTCAGATATTGTGAAAAGAAGATCATCAGCGAATGCTAAAATCCTGTATTCTTCTCCCTTGACCTTAAGTCCCTGGATCAGTGGGTTGTCCTTAATTCCCTGTAGGAATGGCTCTAGGAACAGTATAAAGAGGAGGGGAGAAAGGGGGCATCCCTGTCGTGTCCCATTGGTTATTACTGGGTTAGATAATTGGTCGTTTATATGGAGTCGGGCCGTGGGTGTAAAGGAGATCGCACTCAACCAGTCCAGCCATCTTGGCCCAAAACCCAGACTTCTCATGGTAGCTGCCATTAGTGACCAGTCAACCCTGTCGAACGCCTTTTCAGCATCTATGGTGAGAAGTGTGCTCGGTGTCCTGTTCATTTGCAGCCAGTGAATTAAATTTAGTATTTTAGTGGTGTTATTCTTAGCTTCTCTGCCCGGTACAAAGCTGGATTGATCTGGGTGTATTAGATCAGGGAATAGAGCTTTCAGTCTGGTGGCCAGGATTTTCGTAAATATTTTAACATCTACGTTAATTAAAGAGATGGGCCTTGCCAGGTTTTGGGATTAATGCTATGGTTGCTTCCAGTGTCTGTGTGGGGAATGATTGGGACGAGGTTAAGGAATTGAAGGCATTGAGAAATGGTTGTGCTAGAACCAAGGCCAAGATTTTATAGTATTTGTTTATGTATCCATCTGGTCCTGGGCTTTTACCTAATGGTGTGTGTCTGATTGTGTGGTGTAATTCACCCAGTGTGAGTGGACTATCTAAGAAGCTCATTAGGTTATTTGGTATTGTGGTTTTTATTCTTGCTTGTAATTTTTTTTTGATGTCTGTCGGTGAGGGTGGCGTTTCTCTCAGATTATATAGTTTTGTGTAGTATGATTGAAAGGCATTGGTTATGTCTGGCAATAGATATGTCTGGTAGCCATCTGGGCACTGAATCGCCGATATAAAAGTCGTCTGTCTTTCCTGTTTTAGGGATTGAGCCAATAAGTGGACGCTTTGCCCTCTCTGTGTGTAGTAGGTGTGTTTTGTGAGTTGTATTTTATGTTTTGTGTGTATGTGGAGTAGTGTATGTGGCGAAACCAACCTCGCCACTATGTTCTGGAAAAGCCTGGTTGCCAACCTGCTGCCTCTGGACTATGGCCCCCTGTTAAAAACCTTTATTTTCCCCTGCAGAAAGGCTTGTTCGTGCCTTTCTGTCCGGGCGTTCGATAGATTAAATCTACCGAACAAACAGACTGGACCACCTGGGTATGGAGTGTGCCAGTAATTTAGCTCCCAGAAGCTGCACACAGCTTAATTGACGAACGCTGGGTGGCCGTTGTTCGTATAGCCGAACACGTGGCAGCGGCCATTTTAAACCGCCGAACAGCCAGCGGTGTTCAGCCCCAAAACTATGGAACTAAAAGACGGACACTTAATTGCACGAACACCGCTGAAGTCGCCGACCTCCCTTCACCTGCATTTAGGCGAACGCCGGTTCGTTCGGTACTTTGACTATGTGAACATTGCTACCCCAGATAGCTATGCCATAGAGCCCATTCGTATAATGAAAGACTATGGGAAAGACTTTGGCTCCATGGCGATTTAACTGTATGTGTGGGATCTGAGCACCATTCGGTAATAATGTGCGCTCAGATCTAAGCTATCTGGGGATATTTTATGCAACAGTTGTAATTTTGTACATTTTTATGTCTTTTTGTTAACATGTGTGTAATGGAGTTTTGCCTCTATCCTTGGAGATAATTGGATTACTTCCCAGTTGTCTCCAGGATAGAGAGGAGGGATTACACTGTGCATGTGGGAGTTTTTTCTGTTAAACTGTTTCTATTGGTCAGTGTACACTTTGTGTCCCAGTCTTCCAAAAGGTCTCCTATAGGAGTGTCCACCTGGTGGAAGACCAACATAAATACCGGGCAGGTAGATCAGATTAAACAGATCACTGCTTGACCTTCAACACGGAGCCTTTTCTCGTTCTTGTGGGGATTTGATTGTATGCTGTTCCAGTTCGATTGCCAGGAGTAAAAACCGTTCGTATGGTTATTCCTGTTCAGCTGTTTGAAGCATTCGTATGGTTCCGGTTCGGGAGTTTGAGCATTTGTATGGTTTCCAGTTTGGGAGATTGGTGTCTTCAGTAGCTGCCTGTGTATCTGGATGGGAATATCTCTTAAACGGCTTTTAACTCCTTTGATGCCTGGGGGTGTTGTTAAAGTGTAGTTAGCTCTAATTGTTTGCCCGTTAGTTTTTTATAGGTTGCTAGTGATTTATCGTTACTGTGTTGGTCCTTAAGGGATCTAATTTCTTGGCTTACTTCTGAGATGAGTGAGTGCCTCTTGCGTTTCTGGCTCGCTGTTATTTTGATAAGTTCCCCTCTGAGGACGCATTTATGTGCTTCCCAAAGTACCGTGTTTGCGGTTTCTGGCTGTGTGTTGTCTACAAAGTATCTCTGCGCAGTTTCCTTCAACTGAGCAATGATGTTGTTTAATAGAAGGTCGTTTAGTTTCCATTGTGGTGAGGTATATGGGAGAAATGGGATGACGACCTCTAGAAGCAAAGGTTGCGTGATCTGACCAAGTGATTGCTCCATATGTGGAGGATTTAATGAGTGGCAAAAAAAATGTATGGAGTGTAAACAACATATCTATGTGTGTGTGTATGTACCTGAGGGCGGGGAGAAGAAGGAATAGTCTTTGCTAGTGGGATGTATGGTCGTCCAGCAGTCATATAGGTGTGTGTCGTGTAGTATAGTGCATAATCTCACACGAGTTGAGGTGAGGTAATCTCTGGATGAGGATGTTGTATCTAAGTCCCCATCTAGGGTAAAATTAATATGGCCCCC
This sequence comes from Pelobates fuscus, assembly GCF_036172605.1. Lineage (NCBI taxonomy): Eukaryota > Metazoa > Chordata > Amphibia > Anura > Pelobatidae > Pelobates > Pelobates fuscus. The sequence goes on along the minus strand of NC_086322.1, from coordinate 10,503,288 downwards.
CATAATGAGTATACCCTCTTGAAACGTGGATAGTTTTGTTAAGACTATTTTCAGTGCCTGACATTGTTTCTTATTTGGGAGATACATGTTTGCGAATGTAACCTTTGTGTTACCTATGGTCCCTGAGACAAATATGTAACGACCGGCTTCATCAGTCTCCTGCTTTTTAAATGTGAAGGGGACTTGGCTTCCTATTAATAGCCCCACTCCCCTGGCTTTCGCCCCTATGAAGTGGCTAAAGTAACCTGTCGGTTACCTGTGGTTTGGTAGCGCTAGAGCCAAATCTTTACGGAAGTGTGTCTCTTGTATAAAGACAATCTCCGCTTTCTGTCTATGGAACTCTGTCAAGGCCAGGGATCTCTTTTCTGGGGTGTTGAGCCCTTTGGCATTCTGTGAAATGAGGCGGATCATGGTCATGGTGTGAGCTGTTGTGGTCTATTGGGGTGTCAATACGTCAGATGGTTAGAGAAGTCTTTGAACACTCTGTATCAACAATAATGCAGAATACAATAAAACTTTTGTGTTTAACATACACTAGTTGCTAGGTAACACAATAATTTGTACAACAATTAAATCTCAGTGAATCGATCGGTTATGATGACTAGCTGTTGGTGTGAGGGATTTTGTGGAATTGGGGCAGGGGTTGGCTCCAAAGGTGTGAGCTGTAGTGATCATGTAAAATTAAGGAACTGTCCCCCAGGCTATTGGTGAACAACGTAATCTCTGTGATTACTACTTTTCTATCTCTGTGATAGAAAATATTTTATTTGGGGTGTGTGGCATAGGGTATAACTCGATTCAACATAATTCACAATCTATGTAATTTTTATGTGTTGGAGACTGGTAGGGCATTTCTGTCCTGCAAACTAGTGGGGCGGGGGGGGGGGGGATTGTTAGTGGGTTCTTGTTTTCATGAATTATTGAATACCATTAGGTTATCCCATGTGGTTACGTTGTTAAACATGCATTTGTATAAATACAGGACTATCAGGATTCATATGACCTGTGTGGAAAGGGGGATTAATCCTTTGATTAATCTTTTGATTGTTGAGAGAGTTCGTATTGGAATCGGGCATTTTCAAGGTTCTTCTTCGTGATCTGCAAAGTTAACTCTATGAAGTGAGGTTTCGACATTTTTCGGCATTCGTTAGGTGTCTTCCTGTATGTGAATTGATAGACCCGGTAATAGTTTCTCAGAGCTAGGTGTTCAAGAATTTGAGTCCGCTTGATTAGTGAGATATGTCCATGTCTGTATTACTGTAGTAAGAGACCGTTAATCGTTGTAAGTGGTGTAATGAGCAGAGAGTCCAACTGTTGTGGTTTCCTGATTATTCGGCCTGTCCTCTTTGATCTTGTCATTGTCTTCTTTGGGGTGAGATGAATCTTGGGTCCGTTCTTCTTTCTTTGGCTGGGGTGGCCCATGGTTGGCGTTGCGGTAAGGTTGCTGACTCTGGGTATGTTTGAGGAGAGTACCAGTCCAGAATTTGTGTGTCGGGTAGTTCAAGAGCCTTTAGAAAGGGCTGTGCATCCAGGTGTGAGGAGATTGCATGAGTGGTTAACTATAAGTGTGAAAAGGAAACCCCATTTGTACTTTATATCGCAGTTGCGGAGGTGTTCAGTGATCCGTTTTAGTGCCCTTCTGGCTTGTAATGTGAGCCAGGAGATATCTGGGTAGACTTGCACCGAGTGTCTACGGTATGGGGGGAGGGGGTGATGTATCCCTTAGGGCTCTCAGTATGTTGTCTTCTACTGAGAAGTTGTCCATATCACGTCTCTCTGCATGTCCGTGGCTGGGCCTCTTGGTCTCAGTGATCTCTTAGCTCTGTCCAGTATGATGGGATTGTCTGTAGCCTAGCCTAGAATAAGCTTAAATAGCTCTGCAAGGGTCGCCATTATATCTTCCCCTTGGGTTTCCGGTAGGCCTCTCACCCTTAAATTATTTATTTGACCTCTATTATCTAGGTTGTCCATCTGGCATTGGATACCCACCATGTACTGTGTATGAGTATCTATAGTGGAGGAGAGGTGTAGGATTTGGGATTGCAGAACATCCCTCACTTCTTCTAAATCTGTGACTTACTTATTGTAGTTCAGAACCCATAGCCTCCATTTTCGATTGGAAGGTGGCTTCTAACTTGCCCAGCTTGTTGGCCAGATCCGCTTTTGATGGTAAGTTTTTGAGTAGCTCCTGTATATCAAGGTCTCCTGGGACTTGTATGAGCCTTCAGATGGTGCAGGGCTGGACGGCAGAGAGTCAGATTGATTTTCCATCAGCGCCATTTTGTTTCCTGCGGCCTCCGCCTTGCAGTCTGTTTCTCTAAAGTATCGTGTCAGAGAGCTCGGTTTTGCCAATGGTGTTCTCCCTGAGGTGTTTTGAGAGTTATTTTGTCTTTTGGGGTTCCCCATAGTTGGTGTTGGTCTCCGATTAGAGTGGATTGTCGGTCGAGCTATGAGGAGCTGAATTAGTGCACGTCCATTCAGCTATGCGATCAGGCCACGCCCCGTGGGTTTTTCTTTGTATCCTGAACAATTCCTGAAATATTTCTTGGTCTTTCTGACCTTGGCTTGGTATCAAGAGATCCCAGAAATTTCCACTTCTGAATCTCTTAAGGACTGAGCCAAATGTACAAGTTGTGATCAAAACAAAATGTAAAAAAACCACAGAATTTAACTAAATGTCTGTTCAACAATAATTTACCTCTTTCATGTTAAGTGCATCCACACTTGTTATATATCATTTTGTTTAGGAGAAACAGAGCTTTCATTTCATATCAAATATTCACATATGGAACTCGATTTTATATGAATAAAATCTAAAGAATTTCTGCTTGACATTTTAACTGTTAATGTCAGACTACTGTTCGGTTTTAGTGCAATAAAACATACATATTTGTATTCAAAAATGTCTCACGAGTGCCATGGCACCCCCTATGTATAGGTTTTGTGGGGTTATACGGCTTATCAATTTGTAACGGATCACCTGGCACCCCGACTGGGTACCTCTGTTGATGGATGCTCCTAGCGCTTCCTGAGGGCTCCAAGCACTGCAGCAGACACCACAACCACCGAACCGGAGAAGCATACGAATGCTCTCAAGCATATTAATGCTGTAAACAGCTGAACAGGAAAAGCATACATTCAGCTTACATTCCTGGCAATCAGCATACAATCCAATTCCTCCATTAATGAGATGACACTTCGTTTTGAGGTCAAGCAGAACTGACTGTACTGGCACATACAGCCTCTTTTATTCACAATCCACAAACATAGTACTGCCCACAGGGTTTTGAAATACAACCAATCAATCCGCACAATACACACAGACACTCCCACACAAAATCCTCCCCTCTGCCTGTGATATGATTACTGAACACAATGGGTAATATAATTATCACAGGCAGATAAATACAGACCCCAAAACATGCAATAACCCCATATAATATAGTATATCCTAGGGACCGGTGGATCTGGGTGAACCACATATCCATAATTCACCCAGATCCGTTCAGTAGTTTGGAAGATACAGTTTAATGCAGATTCCGCAGAACATATACAGGCTATATGAAAATTAATTACTGTATAATGTGTCCCCTGTTGTATAGTTTAAAACTACTGCATGATGTCTTTGTGCACCAAATACTGTCGAGATGGCACTGTGTAGAAAAGTCCAAACAGTGTCTGTGAGTTAAAATGGCCACCATCCATTGTTCTCACCATGTGCTTCATCTATTGCTCTCACCATGTGCTTCATCCATTGCTCTCACCATGTGCTTCATCCATTGTTCTCACCATGTGCTTCATCCATTGTTCTCACCATGTGCCTCTGATACATGAAATGGTGGCCACCCAGTAACTCCACAGTATGTCCCCAGATGGTTCTTAAAGGGCCAGCAGCAGCATAATAAAATACAATATGCCCAAATCAGTTCCTAGAAGGGCAATACATCCCAGGGCCATAGTCGCAGGGAAGGAGTCTGGCAAACAGGCCCCTCCAAAAACCAGTGGCGAGGTCACTTTCGCCACATAGCCCACCCACAATAAACAGTTACTGCACCGGGGGATTCCTCCGGTGGTACTGGGCAACATGCTGTGGGAATTTGGGGGGCAGAGGCCAGCTGCGCTCTGCCCTGATGCCAGCACTTCTGCTTGGGTAGTTTGGATGAAACTTGGCTGGGGAGGGGAGATATCACTTACCCCCTCCTCCTGGTATTATTGAGAAGGTAGTTGGGGATCTGGATAGGCCGTCCAGCATCCCTGTAGGTCGCATCCCATCTGCACTGTCTGGAGAAGTAGGGTCTCCCCTTTGTAGGGTAAGCTGCCGCTGGGGAGAGAGAGGGATATGCTCCTTTCCCCGAAACACAGGCTGCTGCTGAAGAGTGGGACCGACTGTCTCCAATCCCAATACATTGTCCTGCTGCTGGGGAGAGACCGATTGTCTCCTCTCCCTGTGGGATGCACTGCCGTTGGGGAGAGAGACCGGTTGTCTCCTCTCCATGTAACTCTGCTTGGTGCTGGGTAGTGGTAGCAACCATCTCCACTCCCAGTAATGCTTGCTGCTGCTGAGATGAGGGACAGTCTCCTCTCTCTGTGACACAGACTGCCACTGGGGAGAGAGACTGGTTGTCTCTTCTCCCTTTTTAAACACACTGCTGGTGGGGATCTGGGCCGGTTGCCCAGCATCCCTGTCGGGCCAGTAGAGAGACCTCAGTCCACCTGCCAACTGTGGGTCCTCCCAGGACCAGTCTATGAGGTCCCCTACCTCTGCAGCTGGTAGGGAAGTAGGGGGTACCTCAGCCGGGTCTTGCCAGTGGTGTTGCTGCAGGTTAGGCTATGAATGGATCAAGCTGAACAGATGTTGGTAGTTCTGCACAAGCTCCTACTACTTTTGGACCAGGAATGCCAGATCTGCTCTCACCCCCCTTTCGGGAGGCCAATCTAGCCAATCTCCTCTGTAGTCTTTAACGTCCCAGAATCTGGACTCTCCAGTGTTCTCAAAATCTATTTCGGCAAAGACCTCACACAATAGACCAGGGCGATTGTAATCCTCAACCTCGGGTCTGTGGTACTCCTCCATCCAGGGAGCCTGCTGCACTGTGTCCCACCATAGTGCCTGGTATGCGTCCTCCAACCAGGTCTCCTGCCATACCAGCGTCTCGAGCTCCGACACCCACTCCTTCAGGGGCTGCTCTCCCAGTAGAGGCTTTTGCAGCGCCAATCACATTCGCAACCTTTGCTCCTCACTGAGGAGACTCTCGCCCTGTCATCGCTGCACGTCCTCCAGGGCCTCGTGCCACACACCTTTCCTGGCTTCATCCCTGTAATCCAGGTGCTCCTCCTTGTCATGGAACGCTGTCCAGGAACTAGCTGCTTCCATGCTGCTGTAGCCAGGGGCGTTGTATGAGTACTAGCGTTGCCCTAATTATAAATCCACGGTACCGGTGTCGCTAGGATGCTTCTCCTCACACCAGGACGCCATCCCGCCACTGCCACCAGTGTGACAGAACGCCTGCCACCCCGTCTGGGTGCCTCCGTCAAAAGATGCTCCTAGTGCTCGCCAAGGACCATCAGCACCGCACTCGACACCACAACCACCGCCAACCCCACAAACCGCCTCAGCTTGGTTGGGGTATCGCTGGGACCAGGAATAAGAACAAGCTCTTACAAGAGCTTACTGTTACGGTTGCCTCCAGGCTGGCTAGAAGTTTGACTGTAGAAAGGATGCTCCTAGCGCTCACCAAATGACCATCAGCACCGTAGACACCATAACTACTGCGTAGACACCATAAGTACTGCAGACTCCATGAACTGCCACTGCTGGGCTAGGATCTTGCCGTCTACTATCCACCCTGGACCTACGACCAGGCTCCAGGTTCCAGTAGGTGAACCTCTTCCTTCTGTAGAGCAAAGCAGGATCAGGAACAAGAGCTCTTACAAGAGCTCAGTAGCTAAGGGAGTATGACGAGCATAGCAATCTCTGTAGTGATTATAGCTGTCCCCTACAAACATGAGTCACGGCTGCAAGTTAGAGAGTAAGTCATTTTGTTTATTGGCACCCAAAGGGCTTTCTTTTATGCAGGTTTCCCTTAGATAGGACCACCCACAGGGTTTTACAGAACAGCCAATCATGCACGTACATTACAGAAAACACTCCCAGCAATTACACACAAAATCCTCCCCCTCTGCCTGTGATATAATTATGGTACACAATACTTAACATAATTATCACAGTCAGGAAAAATACAGTTTTTACACACACACACTGTAACTTTAAAACCATACATCCAATCTCTTTATAAAAAGAATCAGCATACTTTAAATATAAACATAACCAAAAATCCGACAAATCCATCCAGTAGATCAAAAGTTAGACGGAAGTCCTTTATGACCAACCACAAGCACATTTTCATGCCCAAAACAGTTCCATAGATTTGGGCTGTGTGGTCGGTCTATTTTATGCAGAAAAATGATTAAGTCCCATTCGATCGTGCGTTCGCATCTTCGAATAGGACTTAGTCTCTGCAGCTGAAAGTTCAGTGTAGGAGAAGGTAAGGGTCAGCGGTGTTCAGTGAAATGTGTAGCTGATTTCAGTTCCATGGATTTGGCTACCCATACCGCTGACCTCGTTCGAATGAACAAAGATGTTCGTTTGCATGAACTGCGGCCACCCAGCGGTCGGCAATTTACCTACAGCAGCCTCCCAGCCTGGGAGGTAAATTGCCTGCACGCTTTAACTTCTGGGTGGTCCGTCTGTGTGGTACTTGGTTCAGTAAGCCCCATTTACTAAACCAAGTGGGAGAAAGCCATGAACACAGTATATTAAAGGTTTGGGGACATAGTCTTAAAGGGGCATTGTTCAACAAAGTCACAATATGTCCCCAGACGGTTCTTAAAAGGCCATACACATCCAATAAAAGTCCATAAGATTTCCGGGGCACAATCTCCCAGGGGCCATAGTCATGAGGAAGGAGGCTGGCAAATAGGCTTCTCCACAATTCAGGGAAGCAGGGCAATTTGTAATTTAAAGGGCCAGTTACAAATGGCAGTTTGTAACACTTACTCTGGCGAGCATTGTGATATAGCAATCCCCGGAGAGTAGGCAATTCTCCAATCCCCCAAACATGAGCCAAGACCTTATGAAGGGGTAAGCAAGTCTGTTTAATGCACATATGTAACAGAGCTCCGTGCACTCCGACCGAGTACCCTCCGTTGATGGACGCTTCCTAGCTTGCGCCGAGGACTACAAGCACCGCACTGGACACCACAACCACCGCAGACTCCACAACCGCCGTAGCTTAACTGGAGCCGCGCCGTCTTCCTTCGACCCTGGATCGGTTTCTGTCATCCAGGACTGTGTGGAGAAGACCTCTCCTCCAGGAGAGCGTATCCGGAACAAGCTCTTAAAAGAGCTAAGTGATTAAGCTCAGGGGAATATGCAGAGCATAGCAATCCCCAGTGTAATACAGCAATTCCCTCCAATAACGAGACGAGGCTACGTTTTGAAGGGTCAAGAAGAACTGAGGACTGGGACACCCAGCCTGCTTTTTATTACAAAAAGGTACACACAGGACACTCCCAGGGGGAGGTTGAAATTAACCAATCACATACATGGTACCACCCCCACGTCTCCTCCCCTCAGATAAACATATAACATAATTATAGCATACAGTAAAAATACAGTTTTCACACATACACTGTAGCTTTAAAACTATACATGCAATCTCCATTAAAATTACATATTCAGACTCAGCATACATCAAACATAAACACTTCCAAAAATCAGGCAAATCCCTCCAGCGGATCAAAAGTTAGCTGGAGGTCCCTTTATGACCGACCGCAATCACAATTTCCTGCCCAAAACAGTTCCATAGATTTGGGCTGTGCGGTTGGTCAATTTCATGCAGAAAAAACGACTAAAGTCCCATTTTCGAACGGGACTTAGTCTCTGGAGCTGCAAGTTCAGTATGGAAGAAGGTAAGGGTCAGCGGTGTTCGGTAAAATGTGTAGCCGATTTCAGTTCCACAGAATCTTTAGCATACACCGCTGACCGCATTCGAATGAACCAAGATGGCCGCCGCCACGTGCAATTAACCTGCAGCAGCCTCACAGCCTGGGAGGTAAATTGCCTGCACACTTCCACTTCTGGGTGGTCCGCCTGTGTGGTACTTGGTTCAGTAAGCCCTATTTACTGAACCAAGTGGGAGAGAGCCAGGGGCAAGTTATTTTACAGGTCTGGGGACATCGTCTTAAAGGGGCATTGTTCAGCAAAGTCACAATATGTCCCCAGACGGTTCTTAAAGGGCCATACACACCCAATAAAAGTTAATAAGTTTTTAGGGGCACAAATCACAATATTCCAGGGGCCATAGTCATGAGGAAGGAGGCTGGCAAATAGGCTTCTCCACAATCCAGGGAAGCAGGGCAATTTTCCATTTAAAGGGCCAGTTACAAATAGCGATTTGTAACAACATAAAAGGACTTTCTTTTATACAAGTTTTCAGGCCAGAGGCACACCCCCTGGACCTGGTGGTAAACTGTGACAAAAGGGACACAAACCAATGGGAACATTAATTAACAAAATAATACTCCCACATACACAGTAAAATCCCTCCCCTCTATCCTGGAGATAATTGGCTGAAGGAACTGCAGTAAACTCAATTATCCCCAAAATATCTCCATTTTACACTAACAGTAAAAATACATAAAATTACATAATCCCACCGGTCACACAATTGATAGTACAGGTCTCGACACTCATGCAGAAATTCCAATATGAGCAATTATGTCACTTCTTGAATGCACAGGATCTATTAAAATGGACCCCACGAGATCAGACCAAATTTGAACAACTTTGCTCAGGAAATAAACCACCTTCTAAACCGACCTCACTGTGTTATAAACTACTATAGACCCAGACATATACACAGCTTCCATACTTAACCAAGACATGGAAGGGACTCTTAGACACTGACTTGGAGGAAGGGGATTGGATGACTATTTTTAAGAAAAAAAATAGAGTGTAGCGTATACTGCGCCTTAAAATTTATACATACATAAACCTTTGAGGAAATGTAGTAAACCTCAGGGAAAAAAGAAGAAAGACAAATAATAGTGCAATACAATATGGTACAATCAAAACAAGATAAGTAATTGCTATAAGAAAACTACTCACATATGCTAGAGCTAATTAGAGCTCTGCTGTATAGCGCATGGACGGTACAATCCCCGTCTAAGGATGTATGGTGGTTGAAGTGTTGATGGTCCTCCAGATGCCAATGAGATATATAGGAGGTAGAAGAACAAAAGAAAACTCCAATGGTGCAGTAAGTACTGGTATATAAAATAAATAACGAGAAGAAATGTACTTACATTCTTTAGAGCAAGACTTGGCTCAGCATGGGTGGTATAATCCCCACCTAAGGATGTAGATGGTATCAGGAATCAAGCCAAAAAAATGAATAAATAAATAAATATTACTATAAAAAAGTTACTATTTATTAGAAAAGGTATATTAACAATAAGGTAAATATAAGATAAAAAAATAAGTCCCAATGGACGCATTTCGCCCGTCCAAAGGGCTTTTTCAAAAGTGTGGGGGATGTCCTCTTCATATTCTGAATATATAGGGTAGGCTTGATTCATAATTACTTCCTGATTCATCCTATTTCCGGTTTTGCGAGCCGCACCGGAAGTGATGGAGTCGGTCAGAGTTCATATATATATATATAAACAGACTTGTGTGCCACTGTGGAACGCACGCGTCACACCAGGAAGTGACGCGGCACGATTAGGTTCCCAGTGGCTGAATGAACTCCATCTCTGAGATCAAAATAAATTAAAATTCTTTTTTAGATAAGGGAAAAGATATGGGCATTGTAACGGATCGCCTCGCACCCCGACTGGGTACCTCCGTTGAAAGATGCTCCTAGCATTTCCTGAGGACTCCAAGAACTGCAGCAGACACCATAACCACCGTAGACTCCTCCAGAGAGCAGAACAGGAACAAGCAGAACAAGAGCTTAGCAGTGATTTAGCAAGGGAATATGACAAGCATAGCAATCCCTTCTAGCAGATTCCCCCAATAAGAGACGGCACTACAAATTGAGGGTAAAGTAGAACTCAGGTTTAATTACACACACACTCTGCTTTTATGCAATTCTCCCATGCAAGGGAGATGCCCACATACAATTATACATTACCCAATCACACAATGGTTACATCCCACAGATTCCCTCCCCTTAGCCTGAGAGGTAACCCAATTATCTGTACAATTTAAAAACATACTTTTTACTCAACTTTCATAACTCTAAAACCATACATCCAATATTAATAAACAGTTACATATTATTAATCAGCACATACCAAATACAAACATACCCAAAAACCATACGAATCCGTTCAGCCGTTTGGGAGATAGTTATAAGTCACTTTTGACAGACCGCAAGCACATTTTCACACCCAAAACAGTTCCATGGATTTGGGCTGTGCGGTCCGTCTATTTCATGCAGAAAAATGACTAAGTCCCTGTAACAGAACTTCACCATCACCAAAGCCCTGTGGAATAAAACAGTGAAATGCCGGATAAAGCATCTGTTCGGTAATTTAATTCGTTACTTTTCGGCAGATTTCTACCGAACACCGGACTGATTTGATCTATTACAAAGCATGTTTTACCTTTCCAGCCTGTTTCCAGCCGTTCGCATCATTTTGCACGAACTCCGTGTATAACATATAGGTGGCCGCCATTTCGGGACTTTTGCACGTGTTCGCGGCCATCTTGCGTGCAAACAGCGGTGTTTGCCTGTGAACGCATGGAACTAAAAACGGATACACAAACAGGCGAACACCGTTGAGACCTCCATGCGCCCAGAAATTCGTGCTGGAACTACCGAACGACGGGACATTCGGTAGTTACACTTAATCAGCTATGGGGAATCCAGCGAACTCGGAGATAGTTGTGGATGATAAGAATTTCGTATAGTTCTAACAGGCGAACGGAGACCGACTGCAGGGCCAAAACTTGTGGAACTCTTTTCGGCTAGCAAATCCGTGCAGTCGGTCAAAACTTCAAACATCCATAACTCCCGAACCCCACAACCGAATGGGCTGAAATTTGGACAGATTGTTCCCCTAACCAAGACCTTTCAGCGGTGCTGGACTTAAAGGTGTACCCCCTGTTTTTGGGGTACATCCAGAACTGGGGTAAAATATTGTACGTTATAATTGTGTTATGTGTTTATCTGAGGGGAGGAGACGTGGGGGTGTTACCCTGTGTATAATTGGTTGTTTTCATCCTCCCCCTGGGAGTGTCCTGTGTGTGCCTTTTCCTAATAAAAAAGCAGGCTGGGTGTTTCAGTCCTCAGTTCATCTTGAACCTTCAAAACGTAGCCTCGTCTCGTTCTTGGAAGGGGATTATTTGGGGATGTTATTCTGCTCCTGTTACAGCTGAACCTGACTCTCGCTCTGGATATCGTGGATGGGATTACATCAGCTTACTTCTCCACAGCAGCTTGCAGGGAAAAAGGACGTCTTCAACGGCAGATACCCTCTCTCTACCTGGGTAGCCGTTACAGTCCCATTCGAACGTGCGTTCGAATCTTCGAACGGGACTTAGTCTCCAACCGTGGTGTCGAAGAAGGTACGTGTCAGCGGTGTTCGTGCATTTGGGTAGCCGCAAACAGTTCCGTAGATTTGGCTGCACCCACCGCTGACCGCGTTCTAGTAAGTTAAAATGGCCGCCACCACGTGTTTGTTTGTCGAATGGCGGCCACTTCGACGACTTCGTCACTTCGACGACTTCAGCACTTCGACTGCTTTCGAAGTGTCAGTTTAAAAGTTGTAACACTGCTCCCAAGTATTTAAAGGACCAGGAACAGCATACACAAATCCATTGTGCCCAAATACACTTCTTAAAGGGTTAATACACCCCAGGGCCATAGTCGCAGGGCAGGAGGCTAGCAACCAGGCTTCTCCAGTTCACAGTGGCGAGGTTGGTTCCGCCACAGGCATATTAGAAGAAAAATAATATAGGTATATCCATATAATACACCCTAAGATACCAGTGAAATACTTTTTACCACAAAAATATCAATAACCCTCCTGGACGCCCTATTGTGTCAGGCATAGGATCACCACTTTCCAATCTTTCTGAGTATATTGACATCATGTTACAGCCTTATGTTATTAAGACTAAATCATATGGATCGTGCGGTCTGGAGGGGGCATGACTGGGTGGGAAGCCTGGTGTCCTATGTCCGCTATATCTCTTGTGTGTCTGTGTATGTGTGTATACAGATCTCTGGTTGTGTGGAAAGGCCCTATCAAGACTTTATATCTCACAAGATATTATATCTTTTCTAAATAACTGTCACGGTGGCGGTCCGGAGACCGGGACCCCTGAGTCTGTCCAGGCCGCGAAGCGAGGACTGAGACCCAGTATGCCTGATGTTCAGAATAGGAGTCACAGTGTGGAGGTGTATTAGCAGGGTAACCGCACGCCCACTGGTGTTGAGCACCAGCGTTTGTGCAGCCACATACCAAGACCCTGATTCAGCTTATGCGGATACCAGGAACTAGGAGCATGGAAATTAGCAGACCTCCCAGGAGCTGAATAGGAAGGCTCTGCAGCAAGATTGTATCCAGTACTAGAAACAAGGCAAGACTAGAGCTAGACACCAAACATGAAAACAAGACAGAACTAGGAGAACCCAGAACCAGAGAAGGATAGTAAGCTAAACCCAGAACATATACACAAGACATGAGGAAAACATGAACATAACTTGGGCAAGACTGGACAGGACTGTAAATGGACTGGGTATACAAACTAAAACAAGACAAGATAACATAGGCAAAACAAGAGGAGAAATAACTAAGTACTACATATGGAAATCATGGGGATTTAGTCACACTATATGATCATACATTGCATAAGCCTGCCAACAACGCCAATGTACCCCATATCTGGCAGGTCCTATACTGCCTAATGTATGCTAAAACAACCACAGATTCAGAACACATATATAGCACTTACCTGCAAGAAAGGGCAGAAGCTTTGAGCAGCTGCCTGCAGGAACTCTGACAAATAATGAAAGCTGGAAACATACGGGTGTGGCAAATAAAACAAACATTTAAAGGAAACCTGGAGACTGGGAAATCCAGGGACGAACTATAGGAATGAACCCAGAAATCCCAGCATAAAGAAAACCAGACATAGAATAAAAAAACAAGAAAACTAAGCAAGAATAGCAAAAGGAGTACTGGATACCAGAAGCCATTGCCAGACATCTCCACAGAACAGAGCAGGACGTGACAATAACAATAATGAAGGCATAGTCTTAACAGTAAATGCTAGTGCCACGATGGTAACCTATTTAGATTTAGACATATACATTAAAGATAGAAAAATACACACAAGAACACACTTTAACCCCTTAAGGACCAAACTTTTGGAATAAAAGGGAATCATGACATGTCACACATGTCATGTGTCCTTAAGGGGTTAAAGACGTGCATGTAAATAACTATATCAACACCAATAGTTGTTACAATAAAGCATGGTTGGAGAGCATACCAAAAAGTCAAATGTTAAGACTAAGAAGGAACTGCTCCGAAACTCCAATTTTTAAAAAACAGGCACAAGAGTTAAAAAACAGATTCATCCAGAAAGGATATAAAACTACTAATGTAGAAAACACTATTAAACAAACTCTATCTCTAAATAGAAAAGACCTAATACAAAAAACAAAAATAGAACATAAACAAGATTTTACATTACCTATTGTGATAGATTTTAATAATACGAATAAACAACTTAGAAGCATTTTTAACCCCTTAACACCGCAGCCAAATGTGCAAGTTGTGAACGAAACAAAACGTAAACAAAACCTGGCATTTGCGCTATATGTCTGTCCAACCGTAATTCACCTCTTTCATATTAAATGCACCCCCCCTTATTATATATCATTTTATTCAGGGGAAACAGGGCTTTCATTTAATATCAAATATTTAGCTATGAAACATAATTTAATATGAAAAAAATGGGACAAAATAAGATTTTTTTTTATTTTTTTCGTTCTACATGACATTTTAACTGTCAATGTCATAATACTGTTTGCTTTTACTGCAATAAAATACACATATTTGTATTCAGAAAAGTCTCACGTGTAAAACAGTACCCCCTATGTACAGGTTTTATGGTGTTTTGGGAAGTTACAGGGTCAAATATAGCGTGTTACATTTGAAATTGAAATTCGCCAGATTGGTTACGTTGCCTTTGAGACTGTATAGTAGCCCAGGAAATAAATTTACACCCATAATGGCATACCATTTGCAATAGTAGACGACCCAAGGTATTGCAAATAAGTGATGTCCAGTCTTTTTTAGTAGCCATTTGGTCACAAACACTGGCCAAAGTTAGCATTCGTCTTTGTTTGTGTGTGAAAAATGCAAAAAACGGCAATTTTGGCCAGTGTTTGTGACTAAGTGGCTACTAAAAAAGACTGGACATACCCCATTTGCAATACCTTTGGTTGTCTACTATTGCAAATGGTATGCCATCATAGGGGTAATTTTCATTCTTGGGCTACCATAGGGTCATAAAGGCAACGTAAGCAATCTGGCGAATTTTAATGTGAAAAAAATTAAACACAAGCCTTATATTTGACGCTGTAATTTTTGAAAACACCATAAAACCTGTACATGAGGGGTACTGTTGTACTCAGGAGACTTCGCTGAACACAAATATTTGTGTTTCAAAACAGTAAAAAGTATTGCAGCAATAATATCGTCCCTGTAAGTGCTGTTTGTGCGTGAAAAATGCAAAAAACGTAACTTTTACTGGCGATATCATGGTTGTAATACATTTTACTGTTTTGAAACGCTAATATTTGTGTTCAGCGAAGTCTCCCTAGTAAAACAGTACCCCCCATGTACAGGTTTTATGGTGTCTTGGAAAGTTATAGGGTTAAATATAGTGCTAGCAAATTAAATTCCCTATACTTTCGGCATGGGTGGTCAGGCAGGTCCCGCTAATTGTAATTAATTAGGATACCTAATTATGTAAAATTATTACATAAATATATGTGTAGAATTAATATATGTATATATATACATATGTGTATATATACGTATATATATATATATATTTTTTTAATATTTTTATTTATATATAGGTATATATATAGTGATATATACGTACGTATATATTTATGTATATAGATATATATATATTATTTCGTTCTACGTGTATTTTGATAGAAATATATATATATATTAATATCACAATACAGTTAGAACGAAATAAAACACATCTATATATTTTTTAATATTTTATTTTTAATTATTTATTTTATTTTATTTTTTTACGTATTTACATATTTTTTTTTTTATATTATTTATAAATATATATATAACAATAATTATATATATTTAATCAGTATCAGTCTACGTGTAATTTTATATTAATATATATATATATAATTATATATATATTAATATTAAAATACACCTAGACGGTGTATGTGTGTGTATGTATATGTGTATATATATACTTAGATCATATATATATAATATATATATATATATGATCTAAGTATAAAAATTTTTTTTTACACTTTTAACATTATTTTTATTTTATTTTCAGCCAGCAGGGGGACCAACTGTCATTACAGTTGGTCCCCCTGCTGGCAATGCCTGAGCCAGCTATACCGGCCATGTGATTGTGAGGTCCTCGCAAGGACCTCACTCTCACATGACCGGGAGGCACCGGAGGAGGAAGATGTGCCGCGGGGGGGCTCCCTGGGAGTCCCCCCAACCGCGATCGCCGGCGTGGGACCGCCGGCGACCGGGTAAGTTACTAAAAACCGGAGGGCGTACTATTACGTCCGGCGGCGTTTAGAGCCGCTTTTAAAAGGACGTAATAGTACGCCCTCCGGACTTAAGGGGTTAATAAACATCTTTTAAAAGAATACAACATATTAGGCAAGCTCATACTAGACAAACCAAAAATAATATTTAGAGGAGCACCCAACTTAAAGATGCATGTTACAAAAAATTACACGAAGGTTATCCCTAATAAACTTGACAATTTCCTAACAAATAAAAAAGTTTTTTTTTTAAATGTAATTGTTGTATGGCATGCAAAAAGACGAAATCAACGTCTAAAGTAACTACTGCTTTTAAATCTAATAATACAGGTAAATCCTATGATATTAAAGATATCATCACATGTAACAGCAAAAAAATTATTTATTTATTGGAATGTCCATGTGGGCTCCAATACATTATCAAAACTATAAGATCATTGAAAGTGAGAATAGATGTACATTGTATGAACATAGAAAAAGGCTATGTTAATCACTGTTTCATCACACTTTTGTATACATGGAATAAATCCAAAACAACTCCTTTTCACGGGTATTGCCATTGTAAAAAAATCATTGGAGAGGAGGAGACATTGTTAAACAGATTGGAAAGACAGAGATGAAATGGGTGTACCATCTAGATACTCTACACCCCAAAGGTCTCAATGTGGATTTTGGTTTATTCATTTTTTTATAATTTGACGTATGCTTTATACATGAATACATTTTTTACTATTTATTATCATGAGGATTTTGTAGCATACGTATATTGTTATTATTATTTTTTATTTATATCCATATATTATCATATTTTATTTTATTCATTTTTTCCGTTGAGTCACAATAAGTATACGTCTCTATTCCCCGTTCTTTTTACTAGCCTCCCCTATCTATGTTTATGCTGTTCTTAGTGCACTGTTAATGCCAATGCACTTTCTATACTATGATATTAATTCACCACAGTTCACTATTAAAATTTTTGTTTTAGGTTTGTATTTATATCTGTTTTTATTTACGATGCTCTTCCTATACTGTTTTTATGTATATAAACCATCCCCCCCTTTTTTTTTTACTTATTTGCTTATTTGCCAGATTTCCAATATATACCGTATATACTCGAGTATAGGCCGACCCGAATATAAGGCCGAGGCCCCTTATTTTACCCCAAAAAACTGAGAAAACTTATTGACTTGACTATAAGACTAGGATGGGAAATGCAGCAGCTACTGGTAAATTTCTAAATAAAATTAGATCCTAAAAAAAATATATTAATTGAATATTTATTTACAGTGTGTGTATATAATGAATGCAGTGTGTATATGAGTGCAGTGTGTGTGTGTATGAATGCAATGTGTGTGTATGAATGCAGTGTGTGTGTGTATGAATGCAGTGTGTGTGTGTGTATGAATGCAGTGTGTGTGTGTGTGATGCAAAGCCTTGGTGGGGGGTGGGCACTTTTATTTTTAAATTCTTTATTTTCTATTTTGTAAGTCAAATAAAAATTAAAGAAAGAAGAAGGGGTTAGTGCACTTTTTGTATGGCAAATAATCATTACAGAAAAATAGGGGGTTGATGTACATTAGTCATGACACAGATTCACAAATCCCTACATAATGTTGATCTGTTCGTTTATGAACAGGGTGTCAATTTTAAAATAGTGATGGGGACACAATGATGTGATGTGTAGTTTTTTTTTTCTTTTTTGAGTTTTACTAGATCGTCTCCTTTCCTCTCCTTTGAGTATTCCATGGTGGGCATGTTTATTATTATTTTTTTAGATTATTATTTTAATATTTTTTTTATTATTATTATTTTTTATTTTATTATTTTTTAAATATTATTATTTATATTTTATTATTAATATTTGTTTTTGTCCCCCCTCCCTGCTTGATATATCGACTATATATGGTATACCTCTTTTGTATATATACACATATACTAATTTTTGTTAACCCCTTTTTGCCATGTTAATATATACTAAATTTTGTTTCTTATATATAAATATATAATATTGACAGGTTCACAATATATATATATCAATTTATCTTTTATTATTGATATTTTTGTATTTATCCATTTTAATGATTAAATTTTTATGGCTTGCCATTATGTTGTATTGGGCAAAGTATTCACTTAATAGTTTCACAAGCCATATATATCTTTTACTTCATATATAGACTTCTACATATGAATGATATTTGAAATGCATGCACGCCATTATTAACGTTACATGCGTTTCATACATATATCCCATGAGTTCATTCGGCTACTGGGAACCTAATCGCGCCGCGTCACATGTAACATGATGTCAATATACTCAGAAAGATTGGAAAGTGGTGATCCTATGCCTGACACAATAGGGCGTCCAGGAGGGTTATTGATATCTTTGTGGATTTTCGGTAAAAAGTATATCACTGGTATCTTAGGGTGTATTATATGGATATACCTATATTCTTTTTCTTCTAATATGCCCATATATTTTCCCTTATCTAAAAAGACTTTTAATTTATTTTGATCTCGGAGATGGAGTTAATTCGGCCAATGGGAACCTAAGCCCACCGCGTCACTTCCTGGTGTGACGCGTGCGTTCCACAGTGGCACACAAGTCTGTTTATATATATATTAACTCTGACCGACTGCATCACTTCCGGTGCGGCTCGCGAAACCGGAAATAGGATGAATCAGAAGTAATTATGAATCAAGCCTACCCTATATATTCAGAATATGAAGAGGACATCCCCCACACTTTTGAAAAAGCCCTTTGGACGGGCGAAACGCGTCAAGTGGGACTTCTTTTTTTATCTTATATTTACTTTATTGTTAATATACCTTTTCTAATAAATAGTTACTTTTTTATAGTTATATTTATTTATTTATTTATTCATTTTTTTGGCTTGATTCCTGATACCATCTGCATCCTTAGGTGGGGATTATACCACCCATGCTGAGCAAGTCTTGCTCTAAAGAATGTAAGTACATTTCTTCTCGTTATTTATTTTATATACCAGTACTTACTGCACCATTGGAGTTTTCTTTTGTTCTTCTACCTCCTATATATCTCATTGGCATCTGGAGGACCATCAACACTTCAACCACCATACATCCTTAGACGGGGATTGTACCGTCCATGCGCTATACAGCAGAGCTCTAATTAGCTCTAGCATATGTGAGTGGTTTTCTTATAGCGATTACTTACTTTTTTTGATTGTACCATATTGTATTGCACTATTATTTGTCTTTTTTTATTTTTTTTCCCTGAGGTTTACTACATTTCCTCGAAGGTTTATGTATGTATACATTTTAAGGTGCAGTATACGCTACACTCTATTTTTGTCTATTCACCACACAAGGTTTTTGGGAATCCTTGCATTGTATACCGCAGCCTGTACTATAATATAGTGAGCGCCTATACCTCTTGTTTTTTAGACTATTTTTAAGACAATCTTCCGTGCACACTCTAGTGTCCCTCTACAGGAAAGTAATTATACATTTGTCTCCAGGTGGTACATTACCCCAGTAGACATCATCAGATTTGATTTTGGTAAGCCCTCTGAATGTTGGAGGTGCAACACGGATAGAGGCACCTTCCATCCTGCTTCTGGAAAGAGGTTTGGAACACAGTCAATTCAGTGACAGGCTTGAACATCCCCTATAACCCAGAGGCCCTACTGCTACTCCACCTCAAACTTCCACACTGTCAATTTAGGTACTCTGTCATATACTTCATGCTGACAGCAGCAAAATGTGTTATAGTGAACAACTGGAAAGACAACACCCTTTAAGAAAGAATGGAATCAGAAAATAGAACATTTTCATGAGATGGAGGAACTAAGATGGGGGTCACAAGATAAATATCATAGATACACAGATATATGGCTACCATAGATACACTTCTCGAAAGGCTCATTGACTAACACTCAGATAGGTGGTTCCACGAGTAAGACGGAGGCATGAGGGAAGATGGAAGATGGAGGGAAACGATAAGTGACTACTGACTACATTTGGGATGGAATCAGGGCCAAACCATCCACCCACAAATATACACATAACAGGTTAAGGACACAATTTTATTCGGAACACATAACCCCGGATATAATTGCAACTACACACAAGAAATAAAGGAACAGGAGGTGTCGGTACCCAACTAAAAGATAAAAATCTCATACGGATTTAGGCCATACCTCAGTGTTACTGATACAATGAATATTCTGTAACAATATGTGAAAGTGCGATGATTTGTTTTTACATTATTGAATTACTATGTTTATATTCTATGTTATTTGATAAGAGAAAATATATGTTAGAAATCAAATGAAAAAACAATAAAAAAAATTAAAAAAAATACATAATTTCTATTATACTACACAGAACCCCCACATTTAACCTATCCCCAGATATCCCGGATCTGAGCGCTAGGTGAACAGCGCTCAGATCCCACAAACAGAGTAAATTTTCCATGGGGTTAAAGTTTTGCAAGGGCTGATGAGAGATTGAGGAGGGACAAAGCAGCCAGTTTAAACTGGTCTGGCAGTGTCCCTGGGACAATGCCCTGCTGGAGAACAATGGGACAGGAAACAGGGGGAGGGGAAAAGGCACATTCTCCCATGGAATCAAATGGGCAGAAAAAGTGTGTTACAATCCCATATTCCCAAATAATGTCTTTAAAGGGCCCTACAACCCAGGGCCATAGTCATGAGGCAGGAGGCTGGCAATAGTGATGTCGCGAACACGAAATTTTCGGTTCGCGAACGGCGAACAGGAACTTCCGCAAACGTTCGCGAACCGGCATTGACTTCAATGGGCAGGCGAATTTTAAAACCCACAGGGACTGTTTCTGGCCACAAAAGTGATGGAAAAGTTGTTTGAAGGGGACTAACACTTTGACTGTGGCAAGCCGGAGGGGATCCATGGCAAAACTACCATGGAAAATTACACAGTTGATGCAGAGTCTGGTTTTAATCCATAAAGGGCAGAAATTACCTAACATTCCTAAATCGCAATGAATATGGATTGACACCTGACATATGGATTGAGACCTGTCCTCGGAGCCCCTGATGCACACGGACACAGAGCAGAATAGGGACTGTTCCCCTTACATAGGGTCACTTGGCAGGTATGGATTAACACCTGTCCTCAAAGCCCCTGATACACACTGACACAGAGCAGAATAGAGACTGTTCCCCCTACATAGGGTCACTTGGCAGGTATGGATTGACACCTGTCCTCAAAGCCCCTGATACACACTGACAAAGAGCAGAATAGAGACTGTTCCCCGTCCTCAGAGACCATGATACACACTGACACAGAGCAGAATAGAGACCGGGAGTCTAGTAGCGTGGACACCCAGCACAGGTCGTTCTCCTTCAGCCTTTTTATACGAGGGTCCCTCAACAGGCACGACAGCATGAAAGACCACATTTGCACAAGGTTGGATGCCGAGCTACTCATTTCCCGTTCCTCCTCCTCACACAGAGTAGAATAGAGACTGTTCCACGTCCTCAGAGACCATGATACACACTGACACAGAGCAGAATAGAGACTGTTCCCCATCCTCAAAGCCCCTGCTACACACTGACAAAGAGCAGAATAGAGACTGTTCCCCCTACATAGGGTCACTTGGCAGATATGGATTGACACCTGTCCTCAAAGCCCTTGATACACACTGACACAGAGTAGAATAGAGACTGTTCCCTGTCCTCAGAGACCATGATACATATTGACACAGAGCAGAATAGAGACTGTTCCCCGTCCTCAAAGCCCCTGATACACACTGACACAGAGCAGAATAGAGACTGTTCACCCTACATAGGGTCACTTGGTAGGTATGGATTGACACCTGCCCTCAAAGCCCCTGATACACACTGACACAGAGCAGAATAGAGACTGTTCCCCCTACATAGGGTCACTTGGGAGATATGGATTGACACCTGTCCTCAAAGTCCCTGTTACACACTGACACAGAGTAGAATAGAGACTGTTCCCCGTCCTCAGAGACCATGATACACACTGACACAGAGCAGAATAGAGACTGTTCCCCGTCCTCAAAGCCCCTGATACACACTGACAAAGAGCAGAATAGAGACTGTTCCCCCTACATAGGGTCACTTGGCAGATATGGATTGACACCTGTCCTCAAAGCCCC
Source organism: Pelobates fuscus (assembly GCF_036172605.1). Lineage (NCBI taxonomy): Eukaryota > Metazoa > Chordata > Amphibia > Anura > Pelobatidae > Pelobates > Pelobates fuscus. The sequence continues at coordinate 10,481,289 of NC_086322.1, read as the reverse complement.
TGATAGACACTGACCCAGAGCAGAATAGAGACTGTTCCCCCTACATAGGGTCACTTGGCAGGTATGGATTGACACCTGTCCTCAAAGCCCCTGATACACACTGACACAGAGCAGTATAGAGACTGTTCCCCATCCTCAAGGCCCTGATACACACTGACAAAGAGCAGAATAGAGACTGTTCCCCCTACATAGGGTCACTTGGCAGATATGGATTGACACCTGTCCTCAAAGCCCCTGATACACACTGACAAAGAGCAGACTAGAGACTGTTCCCCCTACATAGGGTCACTTGGCAGATATGGATTGACACCTGTCCTCAAAGCCCCTGATACACACTGACACAGAGCAGAATAGAGTCTGTTCCCCGTCCTCGGAGACCATGATACACACTGACAAAGAGCAGAATAGAGACTGTTCCCCGTCCTCAAAGCCCCTGATACACACTGACACAGAGCAGAATAGAGACTGTTCCCCGTCCTCAAAGCCCCTGATACACACTGACACAGAGCAGCATAGGGACTGTTCCCCCTACATAGGGTCACTTGGCAGATCTGGATTGACACCTGTCCTCAGAGACCCCGATACACACTGACACAGAGCAGAATGGGGAATATTCACTAAATGCCAAACATTGTTATACAGGGGAATATTCAGTAAATAAGGATAACGTGGGGGACCTACTGTCCTACCCCCCGGCCCCCACCCCTGCACGGTGGGTGGGGGGCATAAATCACAATGGGGGGGACCTACTGATAGGAGTGGTGTACTATTCTTATCAGTTTAATACCTGTTGCGTCTCCCATCAGTGGACGTGTATATGGCAGCGATTTTTGGAACAGAGAAATGGAAAAAGATGCTTGGTCGGTCCTCCTACTTCAAATTTGGGGCACTGCGCGTGCAATCTAATGTGCCACCAGATAGGAGTTGTGTGTTAAGTAGTACTATTCTTATCAGTTTAACACCTGTTGCGTCTCCTATCAGTGGACGTGTATATGACAGCGATTTTAGGAACCGCACACCTGGGACCCGAGCAAGGTCACCTCGTTCAACAGGCTACAACATTTGTCCCTGGAAACCTAGCCTGGACATCATGCATAACTTGAATGGAAAACGGGACTAACAGGTCAACCCTGCTTACGGAGACTCTCAGGTCATTGATCGTGTCAAGAGGAGGGGAACAACTTCAAAAAAAGATTACTGGCAAATTCTTAAAAAAAAAAGGGGAAACTGCTACTGCTGAAAATTCCAATACCTGACTAGAACGCTACACATCCCATTACCCAATGCGTACTTGCGACGTCTACAAAGGACTCTCACTAGCTTCGTGTGGGCACACAAAAAAATCAGGGTAGCCACTAGCATACTCACCAAACCCCTAGAGCAGGGAGGGTTAGGACTACCAGAGGTGAGAACCTACTATAGGGCAGCGCTGATGACCACCGCCCTGCAGGCACACACAGCCCACAACACACAACAATGGGTGGACATGGAATCAACGTGGGCTTGCCCCAAGGGCCTTAGGTACTTATTCTGGGTCCCACATAGACATCGCCCTAAACTACCAGACACACCGGCCACTACCGCAATCCTGCTGAAAACCTGGGATACGATTAAACCACAATTAGGTTATACAGATAAATGGGTGCTGGCCACACCACTATACTGCATACACAAGATGAATCCCACATTTGACCATCGACTATGGACCGAGCGACGATGCACGTTGGTTAGACACCTCTATAATCAAGGACAGCTGAGACAATTCCCCGACCTGCAACAGAGTTACGATTTGCCACAAAGAGCGATATTCTCCTACCTACAACTAAAGGGAGCACTGACAAACTCCACTATCCTGACAACCCCGACCCACACGCGTTGTATAGAGAAAGCATGCGAATCTAGAACAATGCCCAAGAAACCGTTTTCACTCATGTATGCAATTCTAAATAATCCTACCCAACAGCCACCACCACAGCTAGACAAATTCAGAGAGGCATGGCATAAGGATTTGAGTACAGTCTTCTCAGAGGAACAATGGAACCAAGCCTTCATAGCCCATAAAGGTAGATCCAGATGCGCATCCCACCTAGAGCTAATGCGCAAGATACAATATAGGTGGTACTTGGTACCGACTAGACTAGCGACCATATATCCCAACACCTCGAGACTTTGCCGGGGATGTTTAATAGAGTAGGGCACAATGCTCCACATCTGGTGGGCCTGCTCGGCCATCAGAGGCAGTTGAGGGGGTGATACAAGGGGCACTGGTCACGAGAACCAACCTGAGACCAGAAAATGCCCTACTCTTCATCTCGATTGACCCATTCCCAAAAGCACATGCCGACCTAACATATCATATTTTGATTGCTGCCAACTTATTAATAGCCAGAGGGTGGAAACAACAACAGCCACCGGAGAGATCTAGCCTTCTCCAACAGATCTCCCTAAACCTAGCATATGAAACAAAAACCTGTCAGCGGCTACACCCCCCACACCACATAGTGGAAGCCAGGAACATATGGGAGGCGTATCTGAGGAAGGAGGAGGAGGGGGTCGTGTTAGAACAATAACATATCACATATATATATATATATATATATATACACGAAGGATGAATAGTACCACTTCTAAGACCTAACTGCTCTGACGCAGAGAGACAACGACTCCAAACACCATGGTACAACAGCCAACATTGAGGTATACCAAGCTGAGGTTAAGCAATCTACAGGGCATAACGGAACAAACACCCACATTGTACATAGTTAAGTAGTTAGATAAGGAATATATGTGTGGATGAATCCCTGATGAAGTATAAGGGAAGGCTGGGATTCAAGCAGTATGTTCCTTCCAAGCGCTCTAGGTATGGTGTAAAGATGTATAAGCTCTGTGATAGCGAGACTGGGTATACTCAGGCCTTCCGGGTGTACGAGGGAAAGGATAGCCACCTTGACCCTCCAGGTTGCCCAGAACATATGGGATGGAGTAGGAGGAGTAGAGGAGGTGGCAGCAGGCCTGCCTGCAAGTCGTGGCGGTGTCACCAACTCCTCTGCAGAGCCACGCATTCCATGCTTGGCAGCCGTCAGCAGGTTTACCCAATGCGCAGTGTAGGTGATATACCTGCCCTGACCATGCTTTGCAGACCAGGTATCAGTGGTCAGATGGACCCTTGCCCCAACACTGTGTGCCAGACATGCCATTACTTCCTTTTGCACAATTGAGTACAGGTTGGGGATTGCCTTTTGTGAAAAGAAATTTCTGCCGGGTACCTTCCACTGCGGTGTCCCAATAGCTACAAATTTTTTGAACGCCTCAGACTCCACCAGCTTGTATGGTAAAAGCTGGCGGACTAATAGTACAGACAAGCCAGCTGTCAGACACCGGGCAAGGGGGTGACTTTCTGACATTGGCTCCTTACGCTCAAACATGTCCTTGACAGACACCTGACTGTGGGCAGATGAGCAGGCCTGACACACAGACGCTTGGAGACAACTAACTGCTATTCAATCTATAACAGTGAAAAACGTTTTTTGGTTTTTAAATGCATACTATTGGGACACCAGATATGAGTGGCAAAGTACACTGGCAGAGGTCTGCAGAGAACACGCTGAAGGCCTGACACACCCGCTTGAAGACAACTAACTGCTATTCAATCTATAACAGTGAAAAAGTTTTTGGGTTTTAAATGCACGCTATTGTGACACCAGATATGAGTGGCAAAGTACACTGGCAGAGGTCTGCAGAGCACACGCTGAAGGCCTGACACACCCGCTTGAAGACAACTAACTGCTATTTAATCTATAACAGTGAAAAAAGTTTTTTGGTTATAAATGCACGCTATTGTGACACCAGATGTGAGTGGCAAAGTACACTGGCAGAGGTCTGCAGAGCACACGCTGAAGGCCTGACACACCCGCTTGAAGACAACTAACTGCTATTCAATCTATAACAGTGAAAAAAGTTTTTGGGTTTTAAATGCACGCTATTGTGACACCAGATATGAGTGGCAAAGTACACTGGCAGAGGTCTGCAGAGCACACGCTGAATGCCTGACACACCCGCTTGAAGACAACTAACTGCTATTCAATCTATAACAGTGAAAAAAGTTTTTTTCTTTGTAAAAGCACGCTATACAGACACCAGATATGAGTGGCAAATTACACTTGCTGAGGTTGGCAGAGCACACGCTGAAGGCCTGACACCCAGACGCTTGCAGACAACTAACTGCTATTAGCTTACAGTGAAACCCTTTTGTTGTTTTTAAAGGCACGCTTTAGTTACACCAGATATGAGTGGTGGCACTGGGCAAATGGGCACAGTATCCACTGAGCCTGACACAGAAGCTGGCAGACAACTAACTGCTCTTCAATCTATTACAGTGAAAAAAGTTTTTTGGTTTTAAATGCACGCACTAGAGACACCAGATATGAGTGGCAAATTACACTTGCTGAGGTTGGCAGAGCACACACTGAAGGCCTGACACCCAGACGCTTGCAGACAACTAACTGCTATTAGCTTACAGTGAAACCCTTTTGTTGTTTTTAAAGGCACGCTTTAGTCACACCAGATATGAGTGGTGGCACTGGGCAAATGGGCACAGTATCCACTGAGCCTGACACAGAAGCTGGCAGACAACTAACTGCTCTTCAATCTATTACAGTGAAAAAAGTTTTTTGGTTTTAAATGCACGCAATAGAGACACCAGATATGAGTGGCAAATTACACTTGCTGAGGTTGGCAGAGCACACGCTGAAGGCCTGACACCCAGACGCTTGCAGACAACTAACTGCTATTAGCTTACAGTGAAACCCTTTTGTTGTTTTTAAAGGCACGCTTTAGTCACACCAGATATGAGTGGTGGCACTGGGCAAATGGGCACAGTATCCACTGAGCCTGACACAGAAGTTGGCAGACAACTAACTGCTCTTCAATCTATTACAGTGAAACAAGTTTTTTGGTTTTAAATGCACGCACTAGAGACACCAGATATGAGTGGCAAATTACACTTGCTGAGGTTGGCAGAGCACACACTGAAGGCCTGACACCCAGACGCTTGCAGACAACTAACTGCTATTAGCTTACAGTGAAACCCTTTTGTTGTTTTTAAAGGCACGCTTTAGTCACACCAGATATGAGTGGTGGCACTGGGCAAATGGGCACAGTATCCACTGAGCCTGACACAGAAGCTGGCAGACAACTAACTGCTCTTCAATCTATTACAGTGAAAAAAGTTTTTTGGTTTTAAATGCACGCAATAGAGACACCAGATATGAGTGGCAAATTACACTTGCTGAGGTTGGCAGAGCACACGCTGAAGGCCTGACACCCAGACGCTTGCAGACAACTAACTGCTATTAGCTTACAGTGAAACCCTTTTGTTGTTTTTAAAGGCACGCTTTAGTCACACCAGATATGAGTGGTGGCACTGGGCAAATGGGCACAGTATCCACTGAGCCTGACACAGAAGTTGGCAGACAACTAACTGCTCTTCAATCTATTACAGTGAAAAAAGTTTTTTGGTTTTAAATGCACGCAATAGAGACACCAAATATGAGTGGCAAATTACACTTGCTGAGGTTGGCAGAGCACACGCTGAAGGCCTGACACCCAGACGCTTGCAGACAACTAACTGCTATTAGCTTACAGTGAAACCCTTTTGTTGTTTTTAAAGGCACGCTTTAGTCACACCAGATATGAGCGGTGGCACTGGGCAAATGGGCACAGTATCCACTGAGCCTGACACAGAAGCTGGCAGACAACTAACTGCTCTTCAATCTATTACAGTGAAAAACGTTTTTTGGTTTTAAATGCACGCAATAGAGACACCAGATATGAGTGGCAAATTACACTTGCTGAGGTTGGCAGAGCACACGCTGAAGGCCTGACACCCAGACGCTTGCAGACAACTAACTGCTATTAGCTTACAGTGAAACCCTTTTGTTGTTTTTCAAGGCACGCTTTAGTCACACCAGATATGAGTGGTGACACTGGGCAAATGGGCACAGTATCCACTGAGCCTGACACAGAAGCTGGCAGGCAACTAACTGCTATTCAATCTATTACAGTGAAAAAAAAAGTTTTCTTTTTAAATGTCAAGCATAAGCTATTGTGAAAACAGATATGAGTGGTGGCACTGGGCAAATGGGCACAGTATCCACTGAGCCTGACACAGAAGCTGGTAGACAACTAACTTCTCTTCTTCAATCTATTACAGTGAAAAAATTGTTTTGGTTTTAAATGCAAGCTTAAGCTATTGTGACACCAGCAGTGAGTGAGTGGTGGCACTGGGCAAATGGGCACAGTATGCACTGTGAGCCTGACACAGAAGCTGGCAGGCAGGCAACTGCAATTACATTACACACAAAAAAAAAGCAGACTGATGTTCTAGCCCTAAAAAGGGCTTTTTGGGGTGCTGTTCCTACAGCAGAGATCAGATGAGTCCTTCAGGATTGTAGTGGACACTGAATACCCTAGCCTAGCTATCAATTTCCCTATCTAATCAGCAGCAGCTACACTTTCCCTCCTCTCATTAAGCATGCAGCTTCAGAATGAATCTAAAATGGATGCTGGGAGGGAGGAGGGAGGGTGTGGAAGGGAGGGTCTGCTGCTGATTTGCTGGAATGTGTCTGCTGACCGTGAGGCACAGGGTCAAAGTTTGCTCAATGATGACGAATAGGGGGCGGATCGAACCGCCCATGTGTTCGCCCGCGGCGGCGAACGCGAACGCGCTATGTTCGCCAGGAACTATTCGCCAGCGAACAATTCGGTACATCACTAGCTGGCAATCAGGCTTCTCCATAAGCCAGAAAACAGGGCAGTTTTTCACATTAAACCCAGTGACCAGGGCCGCCACCAGAAATTTTGGGGTCCCTAACTCAGCTCAGGGTCTGGGCCCCCTGGGGCCCACCTCCAATTCCGCCCACAGGGTCAGCCTCCAAATCCCACCCACAGATACACACACACACAGATACATACTAACAGACACACATACTGAATCAGACATACACGCATATAGGCATACATACTGACACACACATACTGAGACATACACACATATACAGACACACAGGCATACATAGTGACAGACAGACACATACTAACATACATACAGACACACATGCATGAGGACATACAGACACATACATACACACTGACATGCATATAGACTGACATACATACACACAGACATACATTCATAATGACATACAGACATACATACATTCATACTGGCATAACTTTAGAAAACAAATTTGCAAACCACCAGTGTTAAAGTGATCAGTGCAAAAAAAAATATTTTAAACAATTTAGCTTATAGGTACACAGCTTCCCACGGATACCTCCCAGTTAGTAACCATATAACATAGATATATACAGAATAGGGTGTTTAGGGATTTCACTGATGTGCCTAAAATAAAGGACAAAAATACGTAGTGCAATATTGTCTGGAATCAATTATAAAACAAAATATTCCATTACACTCACAAATTCCAAGTGTTAAAAGCGTGTTAGAGGTGCCTCCCCACGATGTAGATGGGGGTAATTGAGAATCCTCCTTCAATGATGATCACAGGGTGCCCCGGTAACTAGGATAATCCAATCATCCAGCCACACCAAACAGCTCCCATAAAACGGTTTAATTGTAAAAAAGAATGGAGGATTACAAAATTACATGAAAACATCAAATAAAACATAAGGTGTCCTGCTTTTCCCTTAACATCTTGCTACGCTCCTGTGGACTCAGCCACTCTCCCAGCTTAACTTCGGCTATGCCACTAGACAACTTTCCGTCCCCCAGCAGGTCTGGGAGAGAAGGTTGTCAAACTCTTCAGAGGGAAGTGCACAAATGGCTGTCACCTCTTCTGAGCATTCCCGGTAGGGCTTCATCATGTTCACATGGAGCATGCGTCGCCCCCCCGAGCCGGTACATGGACCAATTATATAGGTGGTGTCACATCGCTGCTCCAGCACATTATAAGGGCCCTGCCAGGCGGCCTGTAGCTTGTCATGCCGAACGGGTTTTGAAATTAAAACCTTCTGCCCAACCTGAAAGCTACGGTCCCTGGCACTCTGATCATACCAGGTGCGCTGGCGTTTCTGAGTCCCCTGAAGGTTCTCCTGTACCGCTCGGGTTAATTCCTCCAGTCGGTTCCGGAACTCCAGCATATAGGGTATGATGGGAGTACGGGCGGTGCTGTGGTCTCCCTCCCAGTGCTCCTTAATGAGGTCTAGGGGGCCTCGGACCCGCCTCACATACAACAATTCAAACGGGGAGAACCCTGTGGATTCCTGCGGCACCTCCCGATAGGCAAAGAGAAGGTGGGGTAGGTATCATTACCAGTCCCGATGGGTCTCAGCGAAGGTTCGGAGCATCTGTTTTAATGTCCCATTAAACAGTTCACAGAGCCCATTGGTCTGGGGATGATAAGGGGCACTGATGATTGGACTAATGCCACAGAATTTCCAGAGGTGCCGGGTGACTTCCGTGGTGAACTGAGTGCCCTGATCCGAGACAATCTCCTGGGGTAACCCTACCTCAGTCACCGTTTCTGCGTGTATGTTAGTCAGCGCCACCGCCTCTGGATATCTGGTAGCATAGTCCACGATGGTTAATATATATTTCTTGCCAGAGGGGCTAGCCTTCTTTAAGGGACCTACTATGTCCACCGCCATCTGGCTGAATGGTTTCTCCACTATGGGTAAGGAATGTAACTTGGCTTTCCTGCGATCCCCCCGATCCCCCCTTTTTCCCACCCTCTGGCAGGTGTCGCAGGTACTACAGTACCTCCTGACCTCCTGACTTATGCCCGGCCAGAAAAAATTCTGGGTCAATCGATACCGGGTGTGACTGACCTCCAGATGTCCGGATAGTGGAATATCATGCACTATCCGGAGTAACTCTGATCGGTACCGCTAGCGGCTGACGACTGGGTCTGACCCGTCTATCCTTTTCTCTGTTTCCCTGTACAAATGCTTGCCCTCCCATATAAATCTCTCCCCTTCTGCCCCTGCATGCCCTGAGGTGACCTTTTCCCTATACACCTGCAATGTGGGGTCGGTGGCTATCTCCGCTTCAAATTCACTAGGGGGCACCCAGGGGACACACACTATAGATGGGGAAGGGTCTCTTACCCGAACCTACGGGTGTGAGTTGTAGTCCTAGGTGCGGGCCTGCTGGCGTGTGACAACGGGGTGAACCTCTCCAGTAGCGGGTGCCTGAGGTTCATACACTGAGGTTAGTTTTCCCAAGTCATTCCCCAACAAAACTTCAGCAGGTAGTTGCGGCATCAACCCCACCTTCACATTCCCGTGCCCTGCTCCCCAATTCAAATACACTCGAGCTGTGGGCAACCGGTATACTGCTCCCGCGGCTACCCTTACGGCTACAGTTCTGCTGGTTCTTGCTTCTTTGGGAACCAGGTGGCTTTTTACCAAAGTGATGATGGCTCCAGAGTTGCAAAGTCCTTGTACTGCCTTTCCCTTCAGGTAGATTATCTGCCGGTGATGTTGGCGGTTGTCTGTGTTGGCCTGAAGGGGATCAGCCTCACGCAGCACTTCCCACTGTTCAACTGTAGTGGCTGGTACTGCGGTGTCATAGGGTACGGTGGTCTCTGCCTGGTAACAATGGGCTGCTGCTCTGGGTGGTGGTAGTGGACCCGGCCGGATCCAGGTTGTTCGATCCCGAAGTTGTGGACAGCCTCTTTTGTAGTGTCCCCAGCACTGACACTGATGACACTGAATGGTGTTAGGCTGTCTGAACCACTGTTGTGACGTTGCAGGTGGAGGAAGCTGTCGCAGTGGGGCCGTTGGACCTGAAGTGTAGGTGGTAGTTACATTTGGGCGTACCACTGTTTTGCCTGGTGCCGGTTTCTGTTGCCTCCGGGCATCCAGATAGTCGTCCACCCTCCGGGCTGCTTCGGTGAGGGTTGTAGGGTTGCAATCCCTTACCCACTCCTGTATTTCTGGTGCCAGCCCATCGTAGAACTGTTCCAAAAGCACCATCTGTAGTAAATCCTCCATGGATTGTGCTTTATTGGCCTGTATCCAGCCCAGGGCCGCTCGTTGTAGTCGACAGGCCCACTCAGCATGAGAATCTTACCCAGTCTTTTTAAGCTCCTGGAACCGCCTCCGATATGCTTCTGGTGTCATGGCATATCTGGCCAGTATGATTTCCTTAACCCGGTTGTAATCCCTTAATTCCTCATCTGGTACCATGCGGTACGCCTCTGCCGCTCTCCCCGTTAGACGACCTGCTAAAATGGGGACCCAATCCTCGATATTGATCTAATGTAGGTTACCAAGTCTCTCAAAGTCCTCGAAGAATGCATCAATATCTTCCTCTGCTTCCACATAGGTTTTAAATGCCTGATACGGTATCTTTGGCTTGCTCTCCTGTACCATGGGCACTGTCTGGTTCCTCTCTGGAGTTTGCTGGACCCTTTGTCTTAGCACAAACTACTGCACCTCTGTCATAGTTCTGGAGATAATATCCGCTGGTGGAGTTTCCCCATAGAATTATAGCCTGAATTGCAGTGCTCTCTGAAATTCCAACCGCTCCTTTTCCTCAGCTAGGTTGCTCTGTACCAGAGCCGAACTGCCCTCTGCTCTGTATTCAGCCATGACTTCCGCAACCAGAACTGCCCTAGTCTTATTGCTGGCGGAGATACCCCTTGTTTCCTTTAAAGTGGATCGCTTTAATGTGGTGTAATCGATCTCCATCCGTGACCCATTGGTGCTGTTGCCTTACCTGGTACTTGTTCCTCTGTGAGTCTGGATCCCGACGCTGCCAACCAATGTAGCGGAGAGCTAATTTCCCACAGCCTATTTCCGCTGGTATCCTAGAATGGCTCAGGAACAAGTAGTGAATCCAATAGGGTAACACGCACAATCAGCAAGGCAATCCATTAATATCCCACCACCTTTCCCAATAACTGGACGACACACAGTATCAGGAGTAGAACTTAACTAACTTTTAATCACACAACCCCTGCTTTTATGCAATGCTCCCTTGCAAGGGAGCCACCCACAATAATTAGTACATTAACCATTAAAGTACAAGGTACAACCCACACATCTCCTCCCATCAGCTTATCTGTTAACAGAATTCAAATGTACATATTTTTCCCCAAGATCTAGATGTACCCCAAATACATAGGGTACACCCCTAATATCCCCTGATAGCCCTGATCTGTGTGAATAACATATTCAAAATTCACCTAGATCGGAACAGGGGTTCGGGAGTTATGGGGGTTAAAAAGTTAGGTTGAGTTCCCTTTAGGACCACTGAAGTATGGCTTTCCAGCCCAAACTTTCCAGCCCAAACCAGTTCCAACTAGTCTGGCATTGTGCCTGGGACAACGCCCTGCTGGAGAACAATGGGACAGGAAATGGGGGAGGGGTACACCTTCCTATACACAATCTATACACAGTCTAATAGAAGTCCATACTAAAACCTTTTATGCTCAAATAAAAAACTATGAAGGAAATGTGTTGGACAGCCAGAGGGGTTCTGCTACATATATATACATACTGACATATATACTATACATACTGACAGTGACAAACATGCATACTGACATACAGACATACATTTATACTGGCATACATACAGACATTCATACAGGCATACATAATGACATACAGACATACATTTATACAGACAGACACAGCCGGGCCGTGACAACCGTCATGGTTGTCACCCCCTGATGACGGCCCTGCCAGTGACAAAAGGCATTTTGTCACATTCCCTAACACTACAATTTTTTTAACCTTCCTTACATTCTCATCTCCACCTGTACTAAAGGGATGGTTCTCCAGTACAACTACTCCTGAGCTGGTGCTCCAAACATATTCACTAAAATTGATTTATGAGGATACAGCTGTAGATCTACAAAGAATAAAATAAAACAATAGTGCAACACTGTATGATTAAAATATAAATGCGCTAAGTAGAATAGAACTCACAAGATTGTTGAATGGTTTGCGCCCAAGGGTGCCTCCCCTGTTATCATTGGGGGAGTGAACACTGCTCCTGCTCCAAGGAAGGTGAAGCACGACTCAGGAAGTGGAGTAAAACAGTATTTCTTCTTTATTTAAAAAGATTAAAAGTATAAGTATCCAAAATAAGCTGTTATAGTACCAGGTCCTACGCGTTTCGTCCAAATGGACTTCCTCAGGGTCCTCCAGGTATATAGATAGGTAACAGCAATAAAACAAATACAAATGAACAATAAAACCCTCCCCTCTGAGTCCTTTCTTTTATACTGAAGGTTGTTCCTCTTCATTGGTGCTTCACTGGGCGTCTGTGCTTTCATGCAGCTGTCTGTAGTTGAATTTCCCGGGTTTCATTAATTGTGTGATGCCAATTCCGTTTTTTGGCAGTGGCGCAACGTCACTTCCGTTTTTAAGGCAGGTGCGCAACGTCACTTCCGGTCCGGCAATCTTTTTCTTATGATTAAAGTAGAGGTATGTGTTTCACTACAGGGTAACATGCATTCCACCTGTAGCTTTCTGTGTTGGAAATATTAAGGATGGGAGCCCTTAGGGCTCAAAAAGTAAAAGAAATAAAAAATGCAAGCAAATAGAAAAATGAAACAATTATTTACAAAATGCAGGGTCTTTCTGCAGACCAAAAGAAACATATGTAGAGATCTACTTGTTGAGGTCTATAAGTATACATGGAAGGTTGAATGTTTTGCCTGTATGGCTAATTTATCCGTAGTTGTAATTTTTTAGGCACCTAAATAATTAGTGGCAATATTGCTATGTGTTGGGTGCTAGTCACTTCCATGTCAAAAATTATAGGATCTCTATGTCTTTTGAATGTTTTATGATACATATATTTTTAGTTTGAAATATGGAAATGCCACTTCCCAACATCTGAACTAATGAAGTAGAAAGAATATGAAAACATTTACTAAAAAAAATTAAAAAATAAATATATATATAGAAAAAATAATAAAAAAAATTCACTAAAATTGTCAAATCTGTTAGGTTGCACAAAGTCAGGACTAGCTAAACCTTTCCTCTTTCCTCCCCCCTGCTACTCCGCCCAACTATGTGACTGTTCCCCAGCTGTCTTATCTCCTCCTACTTAACTACCTGCCCCCAGGTTAAACAAAAAAATTGACCATACCAGAATTCGTGCTAGCTTTTGGGTTTTTAGAGATGTAATTTACCCTATTTTTGTTTTGCATTTGTACATGCACAAGTTGGTTAACCTAGGGCACAAATAAGGTGTGTTTGCATCACAAGTGTTTTTTAGCCAAAGTAGTGGCTATGCTGGTCCAGTTCAACATTAAAACCAATTGGAGCCAATTAGATACAGGGTTTTTCGTATACATTTTGCCAGGTTCAAGGTTCCAGCTTGTGCAATTTGTACTTCCTCTACCTATTTAACTAACCTATGCCCTAATGAAGCCAAAAGTCATACTCCAAAACATTCACCTCAACCCAGTTAGAGTTAAAGGATAAATAAGGCAGACTCATTTTTCTGCAGGTAAGCACAGTTGTGCAATAACTTCAATGCAGGGGTGTGGGTTCAGTGCCTGCAGACTAGTGTATGCTTTCTATTTATGTTTTAGAGCTCAGGCCAAAACTATGTGTCCTAAAGGCTTATTCCTGAAATAATGACTATCTAAAATAGAGATTGATGCTGTGACAAGACCAATCTCGCCACATTGCATTGGAGGAGCCTGGTTGCCCGCCTGCTGCCTTTGGACTATGGACCAGACTTTATGGGAATGTGATACCCCAGATAGCTATACCATGGAGCCTATTCATATAATGAAAGACTATGGGAAAGACTTTAGCTCCATGGCAATTGTACTGTGTGAATAGGATCTGCGCGCTATTCGGTAGTTTTGTGCGCTCAGATCCCAGCTATCTGGGGATATGTGAAATATCTGTGTGTTATGGATAAAAAGTAACTTTCTGTATTTTAAAGTGTTTTATGTCTTTCTGTAACCATGTGGTTAATGGAGTCTGCTTCTAGCCCTGGATAATTGGATTACTTTCCTCTTTGTCTCCAGGATAGAGGCCTATGTAAAACCTCTCTAAACTGGTTTGCCATGCGGCTAGTAAGGGACAAAAGATACTTTTAGTAACTTTTGAACCCCTGGTCGGATTCATGCCATTTTTTAATATGTTGTTCCCCTGAATGGATTGGTTGTGGATATGTATTTTTATGTGAATGTGATGTATGGTTTTAGAGTTATGAAAGTTGTGTAAAAGTATATTTTAAACTGTATGCATAATGGGATTATGTGTCACACTAAGGGGAGGGGATGTGTGGGAGGTAACATCTATGTCATTGGTTATTTTATGCCTCCCCCTGGGTGTGGCCTGTATGTGTACTCATATAATAAAAACCAGGCTGGGTGCCCCAGCACCTCAGACCACTGCTTGACCTTCAACACGGAGCCTTGTCTCGTTCTTGGGGGGATTCACTGTATGCTGTTGGAGATTGATTGCTAGGAGTGTAAGCTGATGTCTGCTTTTCCTGTTCGTCTGCTAGCAGCTATTTGTGAGGTTCCAGCTTAGAGTGCTATCTTATTCCCTGGTATACAGTTCGGGAGTTTGATGTATTCGCCTATATCCAATTCGTGAGTTTTGATGTTCTGCAGTAGCTGTGCCTTTCTGTAAAAAGGGGATTATCGCCTAAACTGATTTTATTCCCTTTTATGCTGAAACGGTCCGTTACAGATGCATTAAATCTTTGTTTGACAAATCATCCATCACCTCGCTTGGTGCAGTTTATAATTTCTGGGTTTTCATGTGGGTTTTACACATGCCCAATACCACTCACCAAAACCTCTTCAGCTTAGAACAAACACTCACTCTCTTAAATAGTTAAGGTTACCAATGTCAAAAGACAAAACAGAAGGTCCACATATTAGCATAATTTTCCAAGGTAGTTACATAGTTACATAGGCTGAAATAAGATATGTCCATCAAGCAGGGCCGGACTGGGAAAAAAATTAGGCCCGGGCATTTTTCAATCAGAGCGGCCCCCTAAGAAGGGGGTGGAGCCAGAGAGGGTGTGTTTTGTCATCACTAATGACAAGCACGCCCCCTCTCAAAGTGAGCATGTTGGTTCAATGTGCAGAGCCCCGCTGAAGAGCTCTGGCATTAGAAAAAGGCCCTGTATTTGTTCTGCGCAGCGCAAGCAAATTTATTAACATGCTTGCGCTGTGTTTGCTTTTAAATTGTCTCTGGTGTCTCCAGAAGTGGGATACCAGAGGACAAAAGGGCCAGGAAAGTGTTGTGCATGTGTTTGGAGCCTGCTTGTGGGATTGCGTGTGTGTAGAGTGTGGTGTGGTATTGTGTAAATAGGTCAATTTAATTTGTCTTTGTGGTGTAATATGTGTGACTAGGGGCTGTAGAGAGTGTGTATAGGTGATGTAGTGTGTGTAAGGGTTGTAGAGAGGGTGTGTTTAGAGAATGTTGTATGTGTTTGCTGACAATGAATGCAGTGTTTGTGTGTAGGTGGTACAGTGTGTGTGTGTAGGAGATCTATTGTGTAAAGGACCCAGAGTGTGTATATGAGATTGTATGTGTGTGTGTGTGTGTGTAGAGGATTAAGAGTGCATATAGGGTAAGGGATCTAGCGTGTATCTGGAGCGTAATGTGTGTAGTGGTGCAGTGTGAGGGGTGCTGTAGTGTGTGTGTATATATATATTTGGATGTCTTGTATGTGTGAGGGGCGCAGTGTGTGTGTATGTAAGAGGGGTGCTGTGTGTGAGGGTGTTTTTATCTGCCGTCACATTCAAGGTTTCTAATTTTCTTTGTCTGTTAACTCACTGAGGGTTATTTTATATATCATATATATATATATATATATATATATATATATATATATATATGTGTGTGTGTGTGTGCTGTATATGTGTGGGAGTGTGCTGTGTGTGTGAACGAGGGTGCTGTGTGTCTGTGGGTGCTCTGTGTGTCTGGGGGTGCTGTGTGTGTCTGGGGGTGCTGTGTGTGTCTGGGTGCGCTGTGTGACTGGGTGCTGTGTGTGTTTTGGTGCTGTGTGTGTTTTGGTGCTGTGTGTGTCTGGGTGCTGTGTGTGTCTGGGGGTGCTGTGTGTGTCTGGGGGTGCTGTGTGTGTCTGGGGGGTGCTGTGTGTGAGGGTACTGTGTGTGTCTAGGGGTGCTGTGTGTGTCTGAGGGTGCTGTGTGTGAGGGTGCTGTGTGTGTGTGAGGGTGCTGTGTGTGAGGGTGCTGTGTGTGAGGGTGCTGTGTGTCTGACGGTGCTGTGTGTGTCTGGGTGCGCTGTGTGTCTGGGGGTGCTGTGTGTGTGAGGGGGCTGTTAGTGTGAGTGTGAATGTATTTTTTATTTAAATGTAAATATTTTTTTTATTAATAAATAAAAAAAAAAGTTATATCCCCCCTCCCTTCTTACCTTTAGCCTGGGAGGGGGGGATATATCCTGTGATTTCCCCTGCCGGCCTCGGCCCACAGCTATTGCGGCCCACCGGGCATTTGCCCAGTATGCCCGATGGCTAGTCCGGACCTGCCATCAATTTAAGCTTTCTTCACATTTGTTTTTTGCTGTTGATCCAAAAGAAGGCAAAAAAAACCAGTTTGAAGCACTTCCAATTTTGCAACAAACTAGGAAAAAAGTTCCCTCTTGATGCCAGAATGGCAGTCAGATTTATCCTTGGATCAAGCAGTTATTACCCTACATTGAAAAATTACATCCTTGAATATTCTGTTTTTGTAAATATGCATCTAGTAGCTGTTTGAACATCTGCATGGACTCTGATAAAACTACTTCTTCAGGCAGTGAATTCCATATCCTTATTGTTCTTATGGTAAAAAAAAACCCTTTCCTTTGCCGTAGACTAATTCTTCTTTCTTTCAGTCTAAATGCATGACCTTGTGTCCTATGTAAAGTCCGGTTTGTGAATAGATTTCCACACAATGGTTTGTATATGAATATATTTGTATAATGTTATCAAATCCCCTCTCAGGCGACGTTTTTCTAAACTAAAGAGGTTTAAATTTGTTAACCTTTCTTCATAGCTAAAATGTTCAATTCCTTTTATTAATTTTGGTAGTCAATTGTAGTTATACAAACTTTAGTGTAACTATAATCTTAATTTTAATAATGACAGGAGGCAAATGTTTGCTTTAGTCTCTCTTAACTAGAACTCCACAGCAGCACATTAACACATCAATCAAAAAAAACCAATCAATCAGAAAAAAATAAGGAAACTATAAAAGGCCCCTCCTACCCAACTATTTCCTCTTTCAAGCTGCGACAAAACAAAGTATATGAGCAAAAGCACAATAGTATCATCATAAGAATTCAAACAAAGTCAGCTGACAGTCCTCCAACTCGAAATGAACGTGGGACAGTAGATAAATCATTGACCTCCATCCTGAAGAAAGTCTTGAACCTGGATCTGTAGACGACCATAAAACTGAAATGAGATAAGCAGAGTCAATCACCGATAAGCGAATGAAATGTACTGTGAAAAACATGAATACCCATAATTGATTACAGACAGTAAGGCTAAATTGACTTACCTAAACACAGTCCTGGAGAACAGACTATCAACTAGAGCTGGTCAAGTAAACCAACAAGAAAACCAAGGTAGGGTGAAACTGGGAGGGAAATATTCGCCTCCTGTCATTAATAAAATTAAGATAATAGTTTCACTAAAGCTAGTATAATCTAAATTTTTATATCATGACAGGAGGCTTCATATTTGCTGTTTTAATGCTCAGACCGCAAAGCAGAAGAAACATGATCCGCCGAAATAAAATAAATTGCTCGGAACCAAATGGCTGAACACATGATGTCCTGAAAAGATATGTCCGCCTAGAAGGCATCCGAGGTCACCGTGCCCCTAACCAAATGCGTAACGAAGGTCGAAAACCACCTCCACTAGCGCCAACAACCATCGCATCCATCGTGTCCGAGAATGAGACGAGACTGGTATGTGAGGTCTGACCGAAAAAAACAAAACAGCCCGGAATGAGAAAGGCGAAGAGGAGGGGAACCGCCGCATAACAAGACCGTGCCGTCGCTACACAGAGTAAGGCGATTCGCGTAAATAGGGGAACCTACAGCCAAACTCCGACTAGTATGTCTAGACCCCTAAATGGAACCCCGTCCGGAGAGAAGGAAAACATTTCTACGTCGAAACCGTACGTCTGACACACGTCTAAATTAAATATATAGGGAATAGCAAGAGGGAAAGTAAGCCAAAGGTTGACCTAGGAAGGATCATGACAATCCGGTCAATCCTGGAGACCACGACAAAGACCGTGTGTATGCCCCTGAGTGAGGAATACCAGGTATCGAAGGTCGTAACCTCCTATTCCTTAGAGAAAAGTCAGCAAAACCGCGGGCCCAGATCGGTGGGAAGACATCTAAGCGGTACATGCGCCACGGAGGTAGCCGATCTAACTACCTGAACCGAACGGTACAAGTGTCCCCAGCCAATCATGCTTGACAGAAATTCCGTACGCTGGTCCCGGGACCGATCCAGGAGCTCCGGGAGTCAGGTTGGACCCTGCCATAGCATACACCCCGGCTCCCCGTGATTGTCACACTGGCAGAAAAACATCCACCGCCAAGCGAGCCGGATCCAGGAACCATCTGAAGTAGGTCGGGGATTGAAAGTTCGTCCAGGAAGTGAAAACATCCATCGTAAACGGAACCTTCTGGACTTTAACTCGAGGACGACGGGATGAAAGAGCCCCCAATCTCTGGCATCCACTGAATGCGTGGAGAAGACAATCCGCCGTCCTGTTCGACTCCTCTGGTAGATACTCCGCCTGGATGGTGATGTTGCATTGGAAACCGAAGCTGTTCGTCACTACTGAGAAGCTCCATGAGCTGGTCTTCCCCGACGGCCAACGTCTAACACCGTTGGGACACCAACTGAAGGGGATGTAACAATCTGAATGATCCTCACGTCAGCAGAGAGAGGAAATCACCTGGCCATAGGGAGGTCTCCTGCGTATAAATTGGGCTTTCGTACACTGCATGGCCCCGAAAAGAAGGGGTCCGGGCAGCTTGTCTGGATCGAGGCAGACGGGAGACCCAAGCATGAGCCAACCTGTAGTGGGAACTGTTCTTGAAGTAGAATCCCCATTTTCGAATGGTCGCTGTAACAGAGCTCCTCGTACTGGACGCTTCCTAGCTTGTGCCGAGGACCACAAGCACCGCACCAGACACCACAACCACCGCAGACTCCGCAACCGCCGTAGCTTGACTGGCGTCTCGCCGTCTTCCTTTCACCCTGGATCAGCTTCTGTCCTCCAGGACCGTGTGGGAAAGACCTCTTCCTTCCACCCTGTATGAACCTCCAGCATCCAGGACTGTGGGGGGAAGACCTCTCCTCCAAAGAGAGGGTAACAGGAACAGCTCTTAAAAGAGCTAATGCCTCGTTTCCACTGAGCGGATCGGTTCGGTTTGGTACGGTTTGCTATTTTGGGTGTTTCCATTATGAAAGTGGTCCATACAAGCGAACCGTACCGATCCATTCAGGGTCCTGCTTCAGATGTAGGGCCATAGGAAATGGAACGGTTTGGTTAGGGCGGACCTACTATACAATACATTTATTGGTGGACAGGAAGAGCATTTTTTCAAAACCCAGCATGGCCCTGAAGGTCTGACTTGCAGTGGAAACGCTCACCAGTATGGGCCGGTCCATTCTAACCCTTCCAAACTGTACCGACCCGAACCGATCCGCTCAGTGGAAACGAGGCATAAGTGATTCAAACTCAGGGGAGTATGCAGAGCATAGCAATCCCCAGTGTGATTGTAACAGCTCTCTCCAATAACAAGACAAGGCTATGTTTTGAGGGATCAAGAAGAACTGTCTAAAACTTTATTTTACTTGGGACTAGCCCATAAGGTCATTACATTAACATTACTGTGAAAACTCAATAAAATTACCAACAGTCAAATCATAGCAGGCAACAGACAGTGACTTATTATAACACAATGGCATATTTTTTTAAAGTGGTGGGGGATACAATATTTAACAGAAAATATCTCACGTGCCTGCAGAATTAGCAATATGCAAATCTACCCGAATATGCAAATGTACCAGTCTTGCTATTCAGGTAGTGCGTATTGCTGTTGCTACCAACAGAGGGCACTAGACAAGCTCTATAGCCAAATCCACCTAGTTGGTAGCAAACCTCAGCAGTACAAGAGAGCAGGCAATACATTTCACAGTACTCACACACACACTATAAACAATTACATTACACACACCCTGCACCTATAATGGGTACAGGGTGACTAAAACATAAGAGAAATAAAGCAACTTACATAAATAGTCTGTCTGAAGGTAGAATAGGGGCTTTAAAGCCAAATACATTGAAGAGTCATAGTCACAGGGGAGGAGGCTGGCAAGCAGGACTCTCCAGGACCAAGTGGCGAAGGGCACTTCGTCACAGTCACTATCGCAGATAGAGGGAGGCTTAGGACACCTTCCCTCGCTTTCATTTAGAAAAATTAGGAACTCCTCTGCCCGGGAGGGGGAGAGATCCTACTTCAACTAGTTGACCTCGCAACCCCAGAACTCGAACCAGGGAATCGTAGATACCTTTGACACTTCTGTCTGAAGATCCGCAGATTGTCCCGGCAGATGATACCACCGACTCCCTCTGACCAGGGTTGTGCAATCACTGATATCCATAGCATGGTGACGCATCACGGAGCCGGGCTGAGGCCGAATGGGAGACAGCTTAACTGGCAAGGCCTGCCTTTCCAGAGGAAAATGAGGAATCGACGGTACTCGGTGACACGGGACTGAGGAGAAAACATCCTTCAGATCCAAACTTGCACCGAGGGTCAAACAGAGGTACGCTGGTAGTGCCCAGGAAATCGTCCTCATCCACTATGACCGTCGTTGCCCCTGGTGCGGGCATGACCCCAGCCTCCCAGTGCCACCTGGGGACTTCATAATAATCCTCCTCACAATCGACCTCCCTCTCTTAGGGGGACTGGTCCGTCCGTCATATGTCTATGATGGCCATGGGTGGGAGGGGCATGGAAAATCGAGGTCGGTGAGGCCGAGAGTCCCGGACCTCGATGTTACGTCGGAGCCTCACCCTACTGGGAGCATGGTTTAGGGCCTTCACCCTTCCAATAGCGCTTCTGTACCCTTGCCTGCTCTCGTCTAGGAGAGTCTGACTCAGCTGAGTCGTCTGCCATTTTATAAGCCCTCTAGCGCTCCACTCAGATTTAGATTAAAGGGTGGGTACTAGCCAGGGCCTTTTCCCGGAGGTGGCTGCTACCGCATTAAACACTGTCTGTAAATCGCAAACGGTGTGTACTATAGCCTTAATCCAAAATAGGAATAAAGAGTGTGCTATCACCAAGAGTGTACCTCACTCACTCAAAACAGTAGTACCAAAACAAAAATAGCAAATATGGCTGAACAAGCAATATACGCTAAAAAGAGGGATAGCACATCAAAATAGAAGATACTGTCAGGGTACCTGTGGTCTCTACCTCCAAAAGAGGTAGAGACTTAGCTGTTCCACCATCCAGACGGTCTGATGACTCCCTTCCCAGCGGTCTATCCGGTCATGCAAGGCCGGCCGCGAGGGAGTGACTGCCTTTTACACCATCTAGGCAGGAAGTCATCATCAGGACACTCCCCCGGATCGACCTGTCAGTCAATTGCTGCAGGACCAATCAGGACGTCTCGGAGGTGTGGTTACTGCTCTGAACAGGGTATTTAACAGAGCTTCCTTCATTAGCTCATTGCCCTGTCGTGGTTCTAGCTTGTTCTAGTCACTCAGTGCTTGTGTATTCTATTATCCCTTTTGGTTTTGACCCGGCTTGTTTACCTTACTCTGCTTATCTCTGTTACCCTTGATTCGGCTTGTCTCTCGCTTACCTGTCTTCTGTTACCCTCGACCTCGGCTTGTCTTTGACCATTCTATACGGTACTACTTACGTTAGTCCGGCCATTCTAAGGTCCGGTATACGTATCTGGCTACTGTTTGTACTCTGCGTGTTGGATCCCTGTCCCGATCCTGACATTACGACAGGGCCAATGGATCCTGCAAGTACAAACAGTCAGCTGGCTTCTCCTGATCCTAGGTTTGAAGCCATGGATCACAGAATGGATCAGATGGCGCTTGCGCTACAGGCTCTATTATCTCATGCCAATAACCCACCAGAGGAGATACGTAATACCCCTGTTTCTCCTGTCAGTTTAGGTCTAGAGGTAGCCACAGTGGGTGCTTCTTCTCGCATTACCCCCCCAGTACGCTATGGTGGGGCTCCTGAGAAGTGTCGTGGTTTTTTAAACCAAATTAGTATCCACTTTGAATTGCAACCCCGCTCTTATCCTACAGATAGGGCAAAGGTAGGATTTATTATCACCCTACTTATTGAGAAAGCTCTGAGATGGGCCAACCCACTATGGGAGAACGATAACCCATTAGTGTATAACTATAACGCATTTGTAGCTGCTTTTAGAAGAACATTTGATCCTCCAGGTAGAAAGGTTAATGCAGCCAGATTACTGTTGCGCCTGAGACAGGAGAACCGAACACTGGTGGATTATGCACTAGAGTTCAGGTCTCTGGCGTCAGAAGTCAAGTGGAATGAGCAGGCGTATATGGATGTATTTTTGAATGGCCTATCTGAAGTAATCCTTGATGAGGTTGCTACCAGAGAACTCCCTGAGAATTTAGAAGATTTAATTTCGTTCATCTCTCGTATAGATGAACGTTTAAGAGAGAGACAGAACACTCGAGAGAGGAACCGGAGACCTTCTTTTAGGTTAGCCCCAGCTTTTCCAAGTCCTGACTCCACGGTATCTTTGCTTCCTGAACCTATGCAGATAGGTTATACCCGCCTCTCTGAGGAGGAAAGACAGTACAGGAGAAGAGAGGGTTTGTGTATGTATTGTGGAGTCAAGGGTCATTTACTCTCGAACTGTCCTAACCGTCCGGGAAACGCTCGCACCTAAGTCTCTCTAGAGGACAAGCCTTGGGTGTTTCTATTTTGTCCTCTACTCCTAATTATAAAGATCACAGGCTTCTGCTACCAGTTTCCTTTACTTGGGAGAAGGAAGTAGTAAGGGCTATGGCATTGATAGATTCCGGTGCTGCTGAGAATTTTATCGACCAAGCCTTTGCTATTAAGAACAATTTCCCATCCCAGCTAAGGGAGACACCCTTGGCCGTTGAGGCCATAGATGGTAGACCACTACTAGACCCTGTTATCTTTCGTGAAACCATACCCATTAGTTTAAATGTTGGTATCCTACACGTGGAGAATTTATCTCTTTTGCTCATTTCATCCCCTTCCGTTCCCATAGTTCTGGGGTACCCATGGTTGAAGAAACATAACCCTATTATCGATTGGGAGTTAGGGGAGATACTCTCGTGGGGCCAGGGTTGCCAGGATAGGTGTTTATGCAAGGTTTCTCCATTAGCTAATGTTAACATACCTGAGACTCCTATTCAGTCCACAGAAAGACAGATACCAGACCTTTACCTAGACTTAAAGGCAGTATTTGACAAGAAGAATGCCGATTCTTTGCCGCCACACAGGCCATTTGATTGTAAAATTAAGCTTCTACCTGGGACTATGCCTCCGAGGGGCCATGTATATCCTTTGTCTGTTCAGGAAAACTTGGTTCTAGAGGAGTATATTCGGGAGAATTTAGAAAAGGGATTCATTAGGAGGTCTTCTTCCCCGGCCGGGGCTGGGTTCTTTTTCGTTAAGAAAAAGGATGGCACGCTGAGACCTTGTATCGATTACCGAGGCTTGAATAAAATAACTGTCAGAAATGCCTATCCTATTCCACTCATTACCGAGTTATTTGATCGTCTTAAGGGCTCCAAAATCTTCACCAAGTTAGATCTCAGAGGGGCATATAATTTGGTGAGAGTCCAGCAGGGACACGAGTGGATGACGGCGTTCAATACTCGGTACGGTCACTATGAATACACAGTTATGCCGTTTGGACTTTGCAATGCTCCTGCAGTATTTCAGGATCTGATTAATGAGGTACTTAGGGAGTTTCAACATGATTGTGTCATTGTCTACCTAGACGACATACTGATACACTCTAGGGAGATTGAAACTCACCATAGACAGGTCAGAGCGGTATTACAGAAACTTCTGCAACATGGTCTATACTGTAAATTGGAAAAATGCAGCTTTGATCAGTTTCAGATAGATTTTCTTGGTTACGTGATTTCTGGGGAAGGTTTTAAGATGGACCCTGACAAACTCCAGTCTATTTTAGATTGGCCATTACCTAAGGGACTCAAGGCTATTCAGAGGTTTATTGGTTTCTCCAATTATTATAGGCGCTTCATTAAGGGTTACTCGTCTATTATTGCGCCCATAACCAATATGACCAAACAGGGGGCAGAAACTAAGACGTGGTCTCCTGAAGCTCTCGCTGCTTTCAAGAGGCTCAAAGAACTTTTTGCTTCTGCTCCAATATTAGTCCATCCTGATACGACTTTGCCGTTTCTACTCGAGGTCGATGCCTCTGAGACAGGAGTAGGTGCGGTTCTGTCACAAAGATTAGCGGTAGATAAACCATTACACCCGTGTGGTTTTTTTTCCAGGAAACTTTCTGGGGCTGAGAGCAGATATGACATCGGAGACAGGGAACTGTTAGCAGTCATTAAAGCCTTAAAGGAGTGGAGACATTTGTTGGAGGGGACCCTACACCCTATTACGATTTTGACAGACCACAAAAACTTGTCATATATTGGGGAGGCTAAGCGCTTATCCTCTAGACAAGCTCGTTGGTCCTTATTCCTGACTCACTTCAATTATGTACTGACTTACAGACCTGGTTCTAAAAACTCTAAAGCCGATGCATTATCTCGCCAATATGAACCTTCTACTGTACCTGAACCAGTTCTTTCTTCTATAGTTCCGAAGTGCAATATCATTGCTAATACGAATCTCAGGATTCATTCTCCATTACTGGCCGAGATCATTAAGTTGCAACATCTCGCACCTAAACAGACCCCTGCGGGTCGTCATTTCGTTCCTCCTGCTTTTCAACTGGAACTTTTACAGTGTTTACATAATAGCAAGATGGCGGGACATCCTGGTATTCGCAAAACTTACGCCTTGATCTCTAAGGACTTCTGGTGGTCTACTTTACGGAGGGATATTGAGGAGTTCATCGCTGCATGTGAAGTTTGTACTAAAACCAAACAACCCCATACGCTTCCATGTGGACTCCTGCAACCCTTGGAGGTTCCAGAGAAACCATGGTCCTGTTTGGCCATGGACTTTATTGTCGATCTACCTATCTCTAAAAGACAGACTGTTATCCTCACCGTGGTTGACAGGTTTACTAGGATGGCACACTTCATTCCCCTGCCTAAACTTCCGTCTTCTCCCGAATTGGCAGAGATATTCGCCAAGGAGATTTTTCGCCTACATGGGATACCCTCTCAAATTGTATCGGACAGAGGCTCCCAATTTGTTTCCCGCTTTTGGAGGTCCTTCTGCTCTCAACTTGGTATTAAATTAAACTTTTCTTCTGCCTATCATCCTCAGTCTAACGGAGCTGCTGAACGTACCAACCAGAAAATTGAACAATATTTACGATGCTTTGTTTCTGAACACCAGGATGATTGGGTCGGTTTGATTCCTTGGGCGGAGTTTGCACACAACAATCTCGTTTGCGATTCTACTCATTCAAGCCCCTTCTTCATGAATTATGGTTTTCATCCGTCTATTCTTCCTTCGGATTCTCCTTCCCAGGGGGTGCCGTCGGTTGATGTTCATGTTGCCAATTTGAGGAAGTTGTGGGATCAAACTCGACAAATCCTTGTGCACAACTCTATGTTGGTCAAGAAACACGCTGATAAACGTAGAAGGGCGGCTCCGGTCTTTGTTCCAGGTGATAGGGTATGGCTGAGCACGAGGAACATCCGTTTAAAAGTGCCCTCCATGAAGTTCGCTCCTCGTTATATTGGACCCTACAGGGTGCTGACCCGTATCAATCCGGTTGCGTATCGTTTAGCTCTTCCTAATACCTTACGTATTCCGAACTCGTTTCATGTTTCATTGCTGAAACCACTCATATGTAACAGATTTTCCTCCACAATAGCTCCTCCTCGCTCCGTTCAGGTGGAGGGTCAGGAGGAGTATGAGGTCAACTCTATTATTGATTCTCGAATCTCCCGGGGGAGAGTACAATATCTGGTTGATTGGAAGGGATATGGTCCTGAGGAGAGGAGTTGGGTACCTCAGGAGGATGTTCATGCTCCCCGTCTCCGCAGGGCGTATCACTCTCGCTTCCCATCTCGTCCCGGTTCATTCCGCTCGGTGGGCGTATCTGAGAGGGGGGGTACTGTCAGGGTACCTGTGGTCTCTACCTCCAAAAGAGGTAGAGACTTAGCTGTTCCACCATCCAGACGGTCTGATGACTCCCTTCCCAGCGGTCTATCCGGTCATGCAAGGCCGGCCGCGAGGGAGTGACTGCCTTTTACACCATCTAGGCAGGAAGTCATCATCAGGACACTCCCCCGGATCGACCTGTCAGTCAATTGCTGCAGGACCAATCAGGACGTCTCGGAGGTGTGGTTACTGCTCTGAACAGGGTATTTAACAGAGCTTCCTTCATTAGCTCATTGCCCTGTCGTGGTTCTAGCTTGTTCTAGTCACTCAGTGCTTGTGTATTCTATTATCCCTTTTGGTTTTGACCCGGCTTGTTTACCTTACTCTGCTTATCTCTGTTACCCTTGATTCGGCTTGTCTCTCGCTTACCTGTCTTCTGTTACCCTCGACCTCGGCTTGTCTTTGACCATTCTATACGGTACTACTTACGTTAGTCCGGCCATTCTAAGGTCCGGTATACGTATCTGGCTACTGTTTGTACTCTGCGTGTTGGATCCCTGTCCCGATCCTGACAGATACAACCTTAAGATAGGGCGGGATCTTGCAACAGATCTAGAATAAAATGGAACAATATGGTGAAGTATGAAAGGGCAAGAAGTTTGATATCCAGGAGGTAGAAAACTTACAAAAAGTATAGCCGTTCTGCGCTTGTCTCCCTTAAAGGGTGTCTGTAGCAATTCAATGTCTGGCTTGCATGGTGAAATTCCTCCAGATATTAAATCCTCAAAAGGGATAAAAAAGGAATATACATAGAGTAGTACTGTACAAAATTATCAAAAGTTTATTTCACTGATTGTACTTACATCAAGGTAACAATCAGCGAGCATATCTCCACTAGCAAGTGGACCAGGATGATAAATGGATAAGTATGCAGATGGTATATCGGCTGAAGTACCGTGTAAAATACAGGAACAAATATGAATAAAAACAAATACAATAAAATAATATAATATTGATACTCAATCCAACGCGTTTCGTCTTGGGAGACTTCTTCAGGGATGTGAGTGCTGTTCCGAAAAGTTCTTACTTTTGTATCCATGGATCCAGGTGATTTCTATTTTGTCTTCCGAAAAACCGGCGGGATCGGGCACTTCCGGGTTTTTTTCATTCGCTTTCTCATTGGGCAATCTCGAATTGACGTCGTGCGTCCTTACTGGCGTGTACATACTTCCGCGTTTCAGCAGTGGAACGCATGTCATCATATTGATTCCTGCGTTTCAACTGTGGAACGCATATAGTGAAACAAGCTCAAAGGTCATGACAGCAGTGGGCGTAGGAAAAACGCTCACTGACAGCCAAAACCCTCATGTAGAATGTACATCAAATCCAAAGATAAAACAGAACATATACGATAAAACTATATAATATAAAATAATAGGAATATAAACATAATAAAATAGTATCTATGCGAATCTAAAAGAGACCATTAGCATCTATTAAGATATGTGACTACTGGGTACTCTAATGGAAGTGAAAAGATATACATATAGAGAAAAATTTCTCAAAAAAAAAAAAAAAAACTATTAAAAAAAAATATATCAAAAATATATAAAGAATATATATATAAAAAAAAATATATATAATATGTATAAAAGATAAGATGAGGTGTCATGTAGATCCGCATATATGTACATTCCAAAAATAAACCAATGAAATCAGGATAAAACCCCAGATATGTATACTCAAATACAAATTAATACGGTGGTATTTTCAACTTATACACATATATAAAAGTAGCAATATTAGAGGCGCACCCTTCTTAGATATTCTCCTGGATATCAAACTTCTTGCCCTTTCATACTTCACCATATTGTTCCATTTTATTCTAGATCTGTTGCAAGATCCCGCCCTATCTTAAGGTTGTATCTTCTATTTTGATGTGCTATCCCTCTTTTTAGCGTATATTGCTTGTTCAGCCATATTTGCTATTTTTGTTTTGGTACTACTGTCTGTAAATCCTTCTCCTGTGTATGAGGTTCCCTAGTCAGGGAGTCGTAGGCAATGAGGTAACTGGGGATCTAGAGGGCAAGTGTCACCAACAGAATAATAGGGGCAGCACCCCATATAATGGCAGAGGCAAAGTGGGCAGCGCCTGTCAGGCACAAGCATGAGTAGCATGTAGCAGTAGGCTTGGCGTTCAGAAGTAATGGCACAGACAAAGCAGGCCAATCAGTGGGGCCCAGTCAAAGCAGGCCATTCTGTGAGGCACTGCCAACACAGGCCAATCAGTAATGCACAGCTGAAACAGGCCAATCAATGTGGCATGGCCAAAGCCGGCCCAACAGCGTGTGCAAGTAAAAAGGCTTGATGGTAGTCCAGGAGCCATGATGGCATGGGAAAACAAATAATCCACCTTAACTGTAGGGTACCATGGTGTGATATACTGGCAGGCAAAGCAAGAGCCAAATAGTAGTGGAAACGAGCACCCCTAGGTGGGCTCTCCACTATCTGCCATCTAGGCACCCCAGAAAGGGGGGGGGGGGGCATAATTCTAAACAGGTACTATATAGATGTGTGCCTGGCAGACCTTATGCGTCCTGCAAATCTTATCCGGAAAATATATCCTGCACCAGCCTGATCGAAGAAACCTATATAGAGAACTCAAGTGCACACTTGGTCCAGATATTAGTAGACCAGACCAATAATTGCAAAACTAAAAAAGGCGCGCTGTGTCTTTAAAACCAAAACTGAAAGGGCAAGTGCAAGTATATATTCCTGCAAATACAGTGCAGACATCTAAAACAAATCAAATTGTCTTATGAAATTGCAGTGCCAAAGGAGGCAGTGCATTCATGCCAAAAGGGGGTGTAAAAAGGATAGAAATGTCCAATAAACACCTGCAAGACCTAATTTGCATAGTCTACATTATATGCCTATAGAACATTAACTCATTGGTCAAATATATAGTTTAAGAAAAATCTGTGTTGGCTACAATATTAGGCAATCACAGTAAAAAACACAAAAATCTCTCTCTATATACTAATACTGTGTGTGCTCCAAGTAAGGAGCAGAGCCTGGGTAGTGTGTTCCTACCCAGGACAAATATCACTCGCGTTCACCCCCACGGGGAGCAAGAGGAGGAGCACAGCGGGGTCGGGAGCCGTCGCTCCCACATATCTATCTAAATTACCACCAGAAAGAATCTCCCCTGTGTGTGCCCTGACAGAAGCCCACATTCCCCGCGGTCACGAGCGAACGAGCGCTCCAGCGGCAAGGGGAGCGTGTGCGAGAGGGAGGCAGGCAGAGTAGCTCCACCTTTTGCATGGACTTCCCAACAACAGTAAAATCACTATTGACAAACAAGCTAGAACAGATATAACTATGTAACAACTTTTTCTGAACACATGGAATGGTAGATTCATGTTCATACCCCCTATTTCACACAACTCACCTTTCGTGTGGATAGATGTGGCAGGCTCATTAGGTTACACTGCCATATTCGGTAATGAGTGTGTCCCAGCCTGCTGGCTCCCTGAAACTACAGAATCGCTAAATTTTTAGAATTTGTTCACCATATTTACATTTTCCCTATAGTGCTGGTGGCACATGTTTGGTGTAAGTTGTTAACTTGACTAGACTAGTGGCTACTTACCAATTTTATACAGAATATACACACACAGCAGGTATTCACAAAACCATGGCTGATGCTTTGCCGCATTTGAAATGTCAAGAATTCTTCAATGTGCATCCCACGGCGAACCTATATATGTTACTAAAACCCTGGACGTTCGGGATTTGATCACAGGGCTGAATGTACTCTTGTCTCACAGTAAAACTTTGGTCTATCATACAATACTAAAATAATTGTTCAATAGAGCATTTAAGATATTTAACAAATGTGTGTCAGAGTTTCATATAATAAACACATTTCTGTTGACACATAGGTCACATTCACCACTATTTGCCACATTTCACAAAAATTAGCACATAATACTATTAAACTCTATCTTACTGGCATACAATACCACATGCTCACATTGTTTCCACACTAAACCCTTCCTTTCTTCTTATCTCATAAAGTTTGTGTTGAAAGGAATCCAAAAATGCTATGTTACAAACACACCAAAAAGATAGCTCATTCTGTACCAAATTCTGTGCAATTTCTGATCAGTTGGACACTGCCCCTTTTCAAGTCAGACAATTAAGTTTTGAGGACACTTTTTTCAAGTAAGTCGACGTTATTAGTTTCTTTGACCTGGCTAGCTGTCACTACCCACCGTGGCTAAAAAATACCCCGAAGGGGCAATATATTAGAATGCTATGCAATTGTAGTGACATACAACAATATAATACCTAGGCAAATATTTTACAAACATTACAGATAAAAGATATTTTAATTTACAAGAAAGATAAACAAGCAAATTTAGACGTAGAGACTGAAAATATAGATATCCCCATCATTTTAGATTATAATGTGGACGCCAAGAATATTAAAAACATCCTCAAAAAATAATGGCATATTTTAAAGACAGATAAAAACTTAAACAGCATATTGGGCGATAGACCAAATGTTATTTACAGAGGTGGAAAAAAAAAATTGGTAAAAAGTTTTTAAAAGACCCCCCTACAGAAAACATGTTTAAACTGATTTTATCCACGTAAAATATGCACCGCATGTAAGATAATTAATTGAAAAAGATTACCCAAACATTATTTAAGTTTAAAGTTATACTGATAGAACACAAAATAAGGGTATTTTGTCTTGCCACTCCAAAAATGAATCTCCTCTGGTCCTCTGGTGTCCCTGTCGTTTACAGTATGTTGGGATGACTACTAGAAGTCTCAAAACCTGCATGCTTGAACACATAGGAAATATCCAGGAGATACGCTAAACATAGAGTTTTGGCACATTTTTGCAAAATGCACAATGAGGATCCAACCTGTCTGAGTTTTAAATTGGCAGGGGGAAGATAACTCTAAGGAACCCAGCAAAATGAAGAGTAGGTGGTCTTGAGCTATATACTTAAAGCCCGAATGACTTAAATTTAGATTTTGAGTTAGTCCATTTTTTATAAGTCCATATTCCAGTTCATAGGTCTGCAATTATTTTCTATTTTTTGTTAAATTCTTTACAAGCCTGGGGTTATTTATATTTTTTTAAAGTAAATAGATCAGAAATGGATCTTTTTTTTACAAAAGGAAAAAAAGTTAAAACATTTTTTAAAATATTTTTTATATACTCTCCACACCATCTCCCCAATTTGCTGGGTTAACCTACTATATCTCCTTACAAGACATTTATGTTTATTGTAAAAGTTCTTTAACATCATTCATTGTCTCATATCTAATACATATGTTTTCTTTTTTTAGATGATATTATTTTACACCAAACTATTATTGTACGTTTTGTTAAGGTGGTGTAAATTGGGTTATGGGCATATTGCCTTTCTTAAATTTTGACTTATAATTTCCTCCGGTCCGCATGTGAACTGTAAAAGGCAGACTGGAAATGACGCCACTGGAGTGCCGAGAGTGGCATCAAACAAGTGCGACCTAGAAGTGACTTATCGCCTTTTGGGCGCGTTGTGGAAGAGAGACGGCGGAACATCAGGAGGAAAAACGTATCCAATTTTGAGTGGAATATATAATGGACAATTACCCGTCAGAAGTTAGGCACTGAAAAAGACTGTAAATCAGTCAAAATGTGTTTGCTGCATAATTTTTACTGAAGGACTTATTATGGTGGCAGTAGTGTATATAATTACCGTATATACTCGAGTATAAGCCGACCCAAATATAAGCCGAGGCCCCTAATTTTACCCCAAAAAACTGGGAAAACTCATTGACTCGAGTATAAGACTAGGGTGGGAAATGCAGCAGCTACTGGTAAATTTCTAAATAAAATTAGATCCTAAAAAAATTATATTAATTGAATATGTATTTACAGTGTGTGTATATAATGAATGCAGTGTGTGTGTATATGAATGCAGTGTGTGTGTATAGGAGTGCAGTGTGTGTATGAGTGCAGTGTGTGTATGAGTGCAGTGTGTGTGTATGAATGCAGTGTGTGTGTGTATAAGTGCAGTGTGTATGAGTGCAGCATGTATGACTGCAGTGTGTGTGTGTATGAGTGCAGTGTGTGTGAGTGCAGTGTGTATGTATGAATGCAGTGTGTGTATGAGTGCAGTGTGTGTGTGTATGAGTGCAGTGAGTGTATGACTGCAGTGTGTGTATGAGTGCAGTGTGTATGTATGAATGCAGTGTGTGTGTATGAGTGCAGTGTTTGTATGAGTGCAGTGTGTGCAGTGTGTATGTACGAGTGCAGTGTGTGTGTGTATGAGTGCAGTGTGTGTGTATGAGTGCAGTGTGTGTGTGTGAATGCAGTGTGTGTGTGTGTGTGATGCAGAGTGTGATGCAGAGTGTGATGCAGAACCTTGGTGGGGGGTGGGCATTTTTAATATTTTTTTTTTTATTATTAATATTATTATTTTAATTTTTTTTGTTATATTATTTTGTATTTATTTGTATTATTATTTTTATTATTATTATTATTAAAAAAAAAATCGTCCCCCCTCCCTGCTTGATACATGGCAGGGAGGGGGGCTCTCCTTCCCTGGTGGTCCAGTGGCATTGGCAGTTCAGTGGGGGCAGAAGGGGGGCTGGCAGAGAGCACTTACCTCTCCTGTAGCTCCTGTCAGCTCCTTTCTCCTCCGCGCCGGTCCGTGCAGCTCTTCTGTCAGCTCACACTGTAAGTCTCGCGAGAGCCACACTATGACCCCGCGGCTCTCGCGAGACTTACACTGGGAGCTGACAGAGGTGGTGAACGGACCGCCGCGGAGGAGGAGAGAGCTGACCGGAGCTGCAGGAGAGGCAAGTAACCGCACACAGCCCCCAGTCTGTATTATGGCAATGTAAAGTGCCATACTACAGACACTGACTCGAGTATAAGCCGAGTTGGGGTTTTACAGCACAAAAAATGTGCTGAAAAACTCGGCTTATACTCGAGTATATACGGTAAGTGTTCTTGCATGCCAAGACCACTTACTATTATCTCACATATATATTATTCTTATTATTATAGTCAAATTTACCACCCTAATTCCTCCCACAGCTTTTACACTACATAGAAAGTAATATACCGAAACGTGCGGATTGTTCCCGATCGGTGTGCTATTACTTTGTGGAACGTTTCTCCGAATGGTTTACGAAATATCGCCGTTTTTGTGGCAAAATTGGTCCCATAGGAATGAATGGCGGAATGTTCAAAACTAGAGTGGGAGCTGAAAAATCATGACATTATTTCTAAACTGCCACCACTCCCTCATTTTCAAGCCCACCTACACAAATCTTATATCAAAACGTTCAGCTATCCCTGCTGCCACTAGAAATGTCCACAGCTATGCCATAGTCCTGATAGTTTTCACAATATGACCATTTGTTTTCAACTCACATCGTCCATTGACATTCATTGAAACTCCACTCTAGCCACCTCAAATTTGAAGGGCAATTTCTAAACTGCGACTGTGCCTTCATTTTTAATATTTCAGAGACATACTATGCATCAAAATGTAGGTCTGGGTCTTCTGATTCTCACAATATAATCGCTGTAGGATTTATAGTTTTTAAAATTACGACCGTTTAAAGATGGCAACCGGCAGGGAAGTGAGCAATTTGGAGCAGTTTGTTTTTAACCGCTCTTCTCTGCCCTTGCTGTAGAGTAAGTGGCCATAGGAACCCAGGTGTGTGAGCAGCCAACAGAGCCACTCCAAATAGTTACTTTACTCACTCCAAACACTCCACACAGTTACTCTGCCCATTCCATAAAGTTACTCTGCCCAATCCAACATTTCCACAGTTACTCCAGCCACTCCAACCACACAACAGGTACTCAAGCCACTCCACCCAGTTACTCCTCCCACTCCAGTTGTAGACTACTGGTGGAGGCAAGAACACTTCACACAATTTCCCCAGAAATTGTAGCTTTTCTAGTTTTTTTGTTGTTATTTTACACTGCTTTTAAAATTCCTATTTTGTATATTTCTCAATACCAAATAAAACTTTGCAAAGCATCAAGCCAATGTTGGTGTATATCCTTAGGCAGAATTAAAACCCTGAAGACCTCTATATAGAGCCTGGGATGGCTCTGCATTTGTGAATGTTACCCATATCGAGTGTGTTCTCTCTCTCTCTCTCTCTCTACACACATATATATATATATATATTTATTTGAAGGCTTGGCCTGTAGTTGTGGGAGGGGCTTGAATCCCCTTTAAAAGGGCTGCCAATCCACTCTCACTTTACCGTTGCTGGTGTGGCGAGTCTTAAACGTTTACTTCCGGTTCAGATCGCCATTTTGGATTCCTTACCTGTATTCCTCGTGGTCTCCTGATCCTGCTTCTGCCACCCGTTGCTGGCGTCCGTTCAGCCCGTTCTCAGCTCCAACACTGGGCTTAACCGTAAGTCTGACCCTGCCATAAAGCAACAGCCGCAACATTGCTACCTTTGCAGTGTGTGCTCCTGCTACAGATGACCCTGAGAATCTACCCCTTCCTGATTTGCTAAAAAGGGGCCCCCAGACTGACCTTACTAGCCTTGTACAGCTAGGGGACAGGTTAAACCCTACAGAAATGTTACAGGCGAAGCAGCTGCTGTGGGAGAAGCAGGCGACGTTCTCCCAGGAGCCAGGTTACACTACCCTAGCTGTACATAAGGTAGAGACCCCTGGACAGACCCCCCTGCGATAGCCCCCCTGTCGTATCCCTGAAGCAGTCCGAGAAGGAATGCGGAAGGAGATACAGGAGATGACCCAGTTTGGGGTCATCGAACACTCCGAAAGCCCTTGGGCCTCGCCTGTAGTTCTGGTGCCCAAGAAAGATAGGACCAGCCAGTTCTGTGTAGACTACAGGTGACTCAACGAGCGGACCACCACTGACGCCTACCCGATGCCCCGGGTAGACGAATTATTAGATCGTATTGCCAGGGGGCACTATCTGACCACCATAGACCTGTGTAAGGGCTACTGGCAGATCCCCCTGGCTGAGGATGCTATCCCCAAGTCTGCATTCGTCACCCCGTTTGGCCTGTACCAATTTAAGGTCATGCCTTTCGGGATGAAGAATGCCCCGGCTACCTTCCAGCGGATGGGGGATAGGCTCCTTGATGGCTTCCAGGAATTTGCCTGTGCATACCTGGATGACATTGCGATCTACAGTGGGTCCTGGGAAGAACACCTGGTTCACTTAGGGGTAGTGCTGGATAAGATTTGGGCCACTGGCCTGACATTGAAGCCAGAGAAGTGTCATCTAGGTATGGCAGAGGTGCAGTACCTGGGTCACCGAGTGGGGTGTGGAAGCCAGAGACCGGAGCCAGCTAAGGTAGAGGCAGTGGCTAAATGGACCACACCTATCACTAAGACCCAGGTGCTAGCCTTCTTGGGAACGGCAGGGTATTACAGACGTTTTGTCCCCGACAAGAGCACTATTGCCAAGCCCCTGACTGACCTGACTAAGAAGAACCTCCCTAAGCAGGTCCTGTGGTCTCCAGCTTGTGAAGCCGCATTTCAGGCACTGAAGCAGGCTCTTGTGAATGCCCCTATCTTGGCTGCCCCAGTTCCTAACAAACACTTTCTCGTCCATACAGATGCTTCCATGTATGGACTGGGGGCTGTGCTAAGCCAAGTCGGGGAAGATGGAGGAGACCACCCTGTCGCATACCTCAGCCGAAAGTTACTACTCCGGGAAGTGAGTTATGCGGCAGTAGAAAAAGAATGTTTGGCCCTTGTCTGGGCACTGAAAAAGTTGAGCCCCTACCTATACGGACAGGAATTTTCCCTTGTAACGGACCACAATCCCCTTGTCTGGCTTAACCGGGTCTCAGGAGACAACGGTGGACTGCTGCGGTGGAGTTTAGCCTTACAACCTTACAACTTCACCATCAGCTACCGACCCGGTAAGCAGAACGGGAATGCAGATGGATTGTCCCGGCAAACTGACATCCCTACCACCTCCTAGTCCAGTCATCCCCAAGTTGACCCACCAAAGGGTCAAGCCGGGTTTGCCGGAGTGTCCCACAAGGAGGGAGCCGTGTGACAGACCCATCTGTATAGCCTAAGATTGCTGGTTCGTCTGTTTGCCCCTTTTCATCTATTTGCCTGTCCGTATACCCCTGTTCGTTTATTTCCTGAAAGAACCGATTAAAACTACCGAACGGACGGCCACCCGGGAGAGAAGTGTGCTGCTGGTTAACCTCTTGGCCCCAATTAGAACATTGTGGTTAACCGCAGACACCTCTCCATTCCAACCGTATTCAGGGTGGTCGTCGTTCGTATGCCGACCACGAGGCGGCGGCCATTTTACACCATGCGAAAGACCAGCGGTGTTCGGCACAGATTCTATGGAACTAAAAACGGACACAGTCTTTCTGCCGAACACCGCTCAAATTACCGACTGCCCTTCTCAGTCGACAAGGCATACAAACACCGGCTGTTCGGGAGTTTGGATTGCACGGATGGACTTAACCCAGATAGCTGTCCCATGGAGTCAATCGCATACCGAAAGACTGTAAGAGACTGTGACTCCATGTCGATTGAACTGTACGTATGGGATCTGAGCGCTATTCGCTAAGAATATGCACTCAGATCCAGGCTATCTGGGGATACGTTGCACGAATGTAATATGTTCGGTATTTATAAACATTCATTTTTACATGTTTTTTATGTATAATTTAAAATGGCGATTTGCCTCTGTCCTGGAGATAATTTAATTACTTCTTGATTATCTCCAGGGCAGAGGGGAGGAAACCGGAATGCATTGTTGGAATATTTTGTGCCTGTATGTCTAAAAGTGCCATATGTCTGTCTGCCATTACAGTCTCCCATTTGATCCCCTAGGGGAGTGTCCACCAAGTGGGAGACCTGCATAAATACGGGTGGGTAGCACACAGTAAAGCCAGTTCTTGTTTTACCCTTAATGCGGAGCATGGTCTCGTTATTGGAGGGGATATTTACTACACGGCTAGAGACTGATTATTGGGAACGTAAGCCGCTTGGATGTTATATTTGATCGGCTGTTAGCCGTGGTTTGAGCATTTCGTATTCGTGTATTTTGGGATCCATACGGGTCCCGGTCGGGAGACTGGTACATTCCCCTGGTTGCAGTTCGTACAGTTGGAGGATACGAATGGAGATTGCATTATTGGCAGAGGGGAAGTCCACAGCAGTGCCGAGCGTGCATTCAAAGTGTCTATATGAAAGCATTTATCAATGCATTCCTATGGACACCCTGCATGATGGAGGCGGAATATGCCTCCAGCCATAGGCGTGCGCACGGGGTGTGCCGGGTGTGCCTGGGCACACCCTAATCCCCGCGGCACGCGCTATGTATTGAGACCGGCAGGGGAGATCTCAGGATCTCCCCTGCCGGCTCATGCAGAGCCGGCGCTCGGATAGCGCCGGCTCTGCTCTCAGCCTCCCCTCCCCGGCTCACAGGCAGTGAGGGAGGCAGGAGAGGACCGGCGGAGCTCTTGCCAGCAGCTCCGCCGGGTTCCTCTCGCGAGATCTCAGCGTTGCCGCGGCAACGCTCAGATCTCGCGTGAGTGAACTCTAGCCCTGTCCCATGGAGTCAATCGCATACCGAAAGACTGTAAGAGACTGTGACTCCATGTCGATTGAACTGTACGTATGGGATCTGAGCGCTATTCGCTAAGAATATGCACTCAGATCCAGGCTATCTGGGGATACGTTGCACGAATGTAATATGTTCGGTATTTATAAACATTCATTTTTACATGTTTTTTATGTATAATTTAAAATGGCGATTTGCCTCTGTCCTGGAGATAATTTAATTACTTCTTGATTATCTCCAGGGCAGAGGGGAGGAAACCGGAATGCATTGTTGGAATATTTTGTGCCTGTATGTCTAAAAGTGCCATATGTCTGTCTGCCATTACAGTCTCCCATTTGATCCCCTAGGGGAGTGTCCACCAAGTGGGAGACCTGCATAAATACGGGTGGGTAGCACACAGTAAAGCCAGTTCTTGTTTTACCCTTAATGCGGAGCATGGTCTCGTTATTGGAGGGGATATTTACTACACGGCTAGAGACTGATTATTGGGAACGTAAGCCGCTTGGATGTTATATTTGATCGGCTGTTAGCCGTGGTTTGAGCATTTCGTATTCGTGTATTTTGGGATCCATACGGGTCCCGGTCGGGAGACTGGTACATTCCCCTGGTTGCAGTTCGTACAGTTGGAGGATACGAATGGAGATTGCATTATTGGCAGAGGGGAAGTCCACAGCAGTGCCGAGCGTGCATTCAAAGTGTCTATATGAAAGCATTTATCAATGCATTCCTATGGACACCCTGCATGATGGAGGCGGAATATGCCTCCAGCCATAGGCGTGCGCACGGGGTGTGCCGGGTGTGCCTGGGCACACCCTAATCCCCGCGGCACGCGCTATGTATTGAGACCGGCAGGGGAGATCTCAGGATCTCCCCTGCCGGCTCATGCAGAGCCGGCGCTCGGATAGCGCCGGCTCTGCTCTCAGCCTCCCCTCCCCGGCTCACAGGCAGTGAGGGAGGCAGGAGAGGACCGGCGGAGCTCTTGCCAGCAGCTCCGCCGGGTTCCTCTCGCGAGATCTCAGCGTTGCCGCGGCAATGCTCAGATCTCGCGTGAGTGAACTCTAGCCCTGCGGGGCTAGAGTTCACTCTCCACTGGACCACCAGGGCTGGAAGGCAGCCGCAGGATCCCCCCTCCCAGGCATAAGGTAAGAAGGGAGGGGGGATAACTGATCTGCCCCCACCTCCACTGGACCACCAGGGAAAGCAGCAAGGAAAGATCCCCCCTCCCTACATAAAGTAAGAAGGGAGGGGGGATATTAAGTAATGTACCCCCACCTCCACCCCCCACAATCACCCACACACACACATACACAGCACCCATAGACATACACAGCACACACACACATACACAGCACACACACACATACACAGCACACACACACATGCACAGCACCCACAGACATACAGCACCCACACACATACAGCACCCACACACATACAGCACCCACACACATACACAGCACCTATACAAATACACAGCACCAAAACACATACACAGCACCTACACACATACAGCACCTACACACATACAGCACCCACACACATACAGCACCCACACACACAGCACTCACAGACATACACATCACCCACACACATACACAGCACCAACACACATACACAGCACCAACACACACAGCAGCCTCACAAACACAAAGCACTCTCACACTCATTACACAAACAGCACCCTCACAAACACAAACAGGACCCTAACAAACACACACACAGCACACTACCAGTACCCTCACACACAAACAGCACCCTCACACACAGTACATTTACAGCACCCTCACAAGTGCACACACACACACAAACAGCACCCTGACACACAGTACATTCACAGCACCCTCACAAGCACGCACACACAAACACCCTCACCCACATAGTACACTACCAGCACCCTCACACACACATCGCACTAACAGCACCCTCACACAGCACACACACAGCTGTGTGTGTGTGTGTGTGTGTGTGTATATATATATATATATATATATATACACGCCGCGTGTGCTTGTGCTTTAGGGTGCACACCCTAATGCAATGGGCTGCGCACGCCTATGCCTCCAGCGTGGCAGATGCTCCTCTAGTGGCTGCCCGGAAGACAGCCACTAGAGGCTGGATTAACCCCAAATGTAAACATAGCAGTTTTAAGGGTTAAAACCTTAGGGGCCTGGCACAACTTCATTGAGCTGAAGGGGTCTGGGTGACTATTGTGTCCCTTTAAATGTTTCTATCATATCACCCCTGTCTCGTCTTTCTTCCAAGCTATACTTGTTAAGTTCCTTTAACCTTTCCTTGTAAGTTTTATCCTGCAATCCATGAACCAATTTAGTAGCCCTTCTCTGAAATCTCTCTAAAGCATTGGTCGTCAACCTGGTCCCTACCGCCCACTAGTGGGCGTTTCAGGATTCCAGGTGGGCGGTAGGGATTTCCTCATTTGGAGAGATTGGGTGGGCGGGTGCGAGCCGGTGGTACCCCTGCGACCGGGTACCACCATCACCATTTGCGGCCCCCGCCCGGGCAGCAAACCGCCGGGGCCACCGTCCAAGGGGTCCATCGGGTGGCCCATGCTGTCAGGGCCACCCGATGGATGTGGATTGTGAGGGACCCGGTCAGCGCTGGGAGCATTAACAGTGCGACCGGGCCCCCTGTGATTACATCACAGAGCTGGGAGGAATTGACTGCACATCAATCCTCCCAGCTAACACTGAGATCCGCGCGGGAGGAAGACCAGGGAGTCAGAGTTTGAACTCTGACTCCCATCCACCTGAGCCACCACTGGACCCCAGGGAAAGTCACCCTCCTGCACCTTAAAGGCAGGGTGACTTAAATATAATGTGTGTGTTTGTTTGTGTGTGTGTCTTTGTATGTATGCCTTGTGTGTGTGTGTGTGTGTCTTTGTATGTACAGTTGCAAGAAAAAGTATGTGAGCCCTTTGGAATGATATGGATTTCTGCACAAATTGGTCATAAAATGTGATCTGATCATCATCTAAGTCAACAATAGACAATCACAGTCTGCTTAAACTAATAACACACAAAGAATGAAATGTTGCCATGTTTTTATTGAACACACCATGTAAACATTCACAGTGCAGGTGGAAAAAGTATGTGAACCCTTGGATTTAATAACTGGTTGAACCTCCTTTGGCAGCAATAACTTCAACCAAACGTTTCCTGTAGTTGCAGATAAGACGTGCAGTCTGCGCTGTGCTCTTGCAGTCATCTTTACAGGACGGCAACTCCTAGGGAGAGTAGCAGCAGTGCTGAACTTTCTCCATTTAAAGACAATTTGTCTTACCGTGGACTGATGAACAGCAAGGCTTTTGGAGATACTTTTATAACCCTTTCCAGCGTTATGCAAGTCAACAATTCTTAATCGTAGGTCTTCTGAGAGCTCTTTTGTGCGAGGCATCATTCACATCAGGCAATGCTTCTTGTGAAAAGCAAACCCAGAACTGGTGTGTGTTTTTTATAGGGCAGGGCAGCTGTAACCAACACCTCCAATCTCTTCT
This sequence comes from Pelobates fuscus, assembly GCF_036172605.1. Classification (NCBI taxonomy): domain Eukaryota; kingdom Metazoa; phylum Chordata; class Amphibia; order Anura; family Pelobatidae; genus Pelobates; species Pelobates fuscus. Next base: position 10,439,850 of record NC_086322.1, on the reverse strand, counting down.
CATTGATTGGATTCCAGTTGGCTGACATCTCACTCCAATTAGCTCTTGGAGATGTCATTAGTCTAAGGGTTCACATACTTTTTCCACCTGCATTGTGAATGTTTACATGTGTTCAATAAAAACAAGGCAACATTTTATGCTTTGTGTGTTATTAGTTTAAGCAGACTTTGATTGTCTATTGTTGTGACTTAGATGATGATCAGATCACATTTTATGACCAATTTGTGCAGAAATCCATATCATTCCAAAAGGTTCACATACTTTTTCTTTCAACTGTATATATATATATATATATATAAAAAAAAAAACATAAGTAGGGGGGCACAAGTAAAGAATTTATGCTTACTTGTCAGACACTGAAGTTAGACTAAAAGTTTAAAGCATTATTATTATTATGATATTTATAGAGCGCCGTCAAATTCCACAGCACTTTACAATGGGTGGACGAACAGACATGTAGTTGTGACCAGACAAGTTGGACACACAGGAACAGAGGGGTTGAGGGCCCTGCTCAATGAGCTTACATGCTAGAGGGAGTGGGGTAAAATGACACAAAAAGGTAAAGATAGTATTAGACTAGTGACAGTTGCAGAAGAGGAATCAGTTGGGAGCTATTAACAGTTTAATTGATACGCTTTTATGAAGAAGTGTTTTTTTAACGATTTTTTGAAGGAGTGGAGACTGGGTGAGCATCTAACGGAGGAGGGAAGTGAGTTCCACAGGAACGGTGCAGCTCTCGAGAAATCTTCAGAGGTGGGAGTACGGACAGAAGATAGACGTAAGTCTTCAGCAGATCGTAAGGGCCTAAACGGGACATACTTGTGTATAAGGGAGGATAGATAGGTGGGAGCAGCATTATGTAGAGATTTGAAAGCAAGAACCAGAATTTTAAATTGGGCTCTATATTTTATAGGAAGCCAATGTAGGGACTGACAGAAGGGTGAGGCATGGGAGGTGTGGGCGGACAGGAAGATGAGCCTCGCTGCCATTATGGACTGTAACGGCACAAGTTGGGAGCACGTAAGACCACTGAGAAGCAGATTACAGTAGTCAAGGCGAGAAAGGACAGTGGAATAGACCAACACCTTAGTCACATCTGGCGTTAAGTAGGGGCGGATGCGCGCAATGTTTTTGAGATGGAATTGACAGGATTTGGTGATAGATTGAACATGAGGCTTGAAGGAGAGTTCGGAGTCAAAGAGAACACCTAGGCAGCGAGCCTGCGTGGTGGAGCTGATGGCAGCACCATTGACTTGGAGGGAGACAGACACAGGAGTAACAACACTTGAGGGAGGAAAGACCATAATTTCAGTTTTGGTCAAGTTTACTTTAAGGAAGTGGGCAGCTATCCAGTTAGAAACAGCAGTGAGGCAGTCAAAGACACTAGTCAAGAGGGACAGGTAGATTTGTGTGTCATCTGCATAGAAATGATATTGGAAGCCAAAGGAGCTAATGAGTTTACCAAGGGAGGCAGTATAGATGGAGAATAGTAGGGGACCAAGGACTGAACCTTGGGGGACACCATCAGAGAGGAGTTGGGGAGAAGAAGCAGAGCCAGAGAAAGAAACACTGAAAGAGCGCTGGGAGAGGTAGGAGGAGCACCAGGAGAGAGCAATTTCTTGTAGACCGATATTGCGGAGGATGAGAAGAAGCTGTTGATGATCAACAGTGTCAAAAGCCGCAGACAGGTCAAGGAGAATTAGGCTAGAGTAGTGACCACGAGATTTTGCAGTGAGTAGATCATTGGATACTTTGGTCAGTGCCGTTTCCACAGAGTGCTTAACATGAAAGTAAAAACAGATTGGACATCCAGTCATCTGTAGCTTGAGCCTTGGGTCAAGGTGCCTTCTATCACAACTGTGAGTGGAAGTTGGCAGTTTGTAAAGCACACAGAGTGCCAGGCTCATACAGAACAACAGCAATATTATTTTCCTGATCAATCATAGCAGCATTTACTCATGGGTTAGCTCCTCCCCTCACAGCAGAAAGGACAGGAAACAGAACTCTGAAACTGGTATAAATTGATCCTCCCCCTTCCCATAAGGCAGTCTTTTTTCCTGTCCTTCACAGCAGTTTGGAAGGAGTCTGCTTATGCAGGCCTAGATTTTTTCTTTTATGCTCACCAGGCAATATTTTTGTAGCCATGCTGGGGTTCAGCCTCTAAGCCCTGAAGACCCAGCAATGCACTATTGTAAAATTGGCTAGCCTGGGTACCCCGTTAGTGACTGGGGGTCGGACCCAACCTCTCCCTCAGGGGATGAAAATGGTCCACTGCATGCCAGGGTTCAGCCTCTTATCCCTGAAGACCCAGCAACAGGCCAGCCTGGGTACCCCCTCCGAGGATGAATGTGATCTATTGCCTACATGAACCCAGGCTACATGAAGCCAGAGTAATAAAGTACCATAACAGGGTGCTCATCCCATAAAATCTGCCTCAGCAAAACATATGTATGATAAACTATGGGCTTACCCAAGGTGGAGTGCCTTGTGTAGCAGAGGACACTCACTATGGTAATAGTAACATTTGGTTCAATATCTCTGAATTCAATGGTCTTTAGTGGTGAAAGCACATCATATGGTATCTGGGGGCACACTCCAGGTGGTGTGTCTCATGTAACAAAGGACACCCACAATGGTAACAGTAACATTTGGCACAATATATCGTAATTCAATGGTCTTCAGTGGTGAGAGCTAGGGATCGACCGATTATCGGTTTTACCGATATAATCGGCCGATATTCGGTATTTTCGGCAATATCGGTATCGCCCAATAGGGATACCGATATTGCCGATAATACCTCCCAGGACCGCCAGGCTCATTATAAGCTGACGGCCGCGAGTCTCGCAAGATTTACACTGGGGAGCTGGAGGAGCTGCTGGGAGGTGAGTAAACGCTTGCTGCCCGCCCGCCCCTCCCCCCCCCCCACAGCTAAGCCAATGCCACTGACTGCCACTGACCCCCCTCCCTGGAAAGGCAACAAACAGGGAGGGGGGACAACAAAAAATAAATAATAATTAAACATATAAAAAAAATATTAATTTAATATAAAAAAATTAATAAAAAATGCCCCCTCACACACATACTCTATTATTATACACATACACTACACAAACACACTGTGTATATAATTCAGTGTGTTTGAATAGTGTGTGTGTATAATAATGCAGTGTGTGTTTGTATAGTGTGTGTATATATAATGCAGTGTGTGTTTGTATAGTGTGTGTATATAATGCAGTGTGTGTTTGTATAGTGTGTGTGTATAATGCAGTGTGTGTTTGTATAGTGTGTGTGTATAATGCAGTGTGTTTGTATAGTGTGTGTGTATAATGCAGTGTGTGTATAATGCAGTGTGTTTGTATTGTGTGTGTATATAATGCAGTGTGTTTGTATAGACACACACACTATACAACACACACTGCATTATATACACACACACTATACAAACACACACTGCATTATATATATACACACACTATACAAACACACTGCATTATACACACACTATACAAACACACACTGCATTATATACACACACACTATACAAACACACACTGCATTATATACACACACACTATACAAACACACACTGCATTATATACACACACACTATACAAACACACACTATACAAACACACACTGCATTATATATACACACACACTATACAAACACACTGCATTATACACACACTATACAAACACACACTGCATTATACACACACTATACAAACACACTGCATTATATACACAGTGTGTTTGTGTAGTGTGTTTATATAATTCAGTGTGTGTTTGTGTAGTGTGTTTATATAATTCAGTGTGTGTTTGTGTAGTGTGTTTATATAATGCACACTACACACACACTCTGCATTATATACATACACTATACAAACACACACACACTCTGCATTATAAAAACACACTATGTTCACTATACACACACTACACAAATACACACACTCTGCATTCCTTATATACACACACTACACAAACACACACACTTTGCATTTAGTATATACAGCATTCACTTTACACACACACTGCATTCACTTTACGCACACTACCCACACACTAGACAAATACACACTGCATCCACTACACAAACACACACTGCATCCACAACACAAACACACACTGCATCCACAACACAAACACACTACACAAACACACACTGCATCCACTACACACACACTGCATCCACTACACACACACTCACACAAACATACACACACAGCTCCCCTGTCTAAACACACTGCATCCACCACACGTGGCATGTATATTTTGTGCATTTACCTTTAGAAATAGTTTTTATTTTCCAAAATGGTAAATGTACAGAATATCGGCAAATTATATCGGCTATCGGCCTCAAAGTTCACAGAATATCGGTATCGGTATCGGCTCTAAAAAATCAATATCGGTCGATCCCTAGTGAGAGCATATCATATGCTACCTGGGGGTAACCCCAGGTGGTGTGTGTTGTGCAACAGAGGAAACCCACTATGGTAACAGTATAATTTGGCACAATATGTCTGAATTTGATGGTCTTCAGTTGTGAGAGCACATCAAAAGGTATCTGGAGGCTCACCCAAGGTGCTGTGTCTTGTGTACCCACTATGGTAACAGTTTGATGTGGCACTATATGTCTGAATTAAATTGTCTTCAGTGAATTATTAACTATATTAGATAGTTATGGTACCATGACAAAAAGAGGGGGTCATCTCTGCACGGTCTGCTTAAGCAGAGCACTTCATATACAGTAGTAGCTGGGGGCTCACCCTAGGTGGTGTGTCTTGTGTAACAGAAGACGCCCACTATGGTAATAGAACAATTTGGCAACATATGTCTATATTCAATAAGCACTCTCTTTTACAAGCACAATTCAGATTTGTATTATAATTATAAATGGAGCTTATCCATTGCTGTAATATTCCTCTTTGTGGCAGAAAATAGCAAGTGAAATACTGATCCTGAGGCACCTGTACACATGTAGAAGCTGAAATGGGCACAAAAAAAATTAGTTTAGTAGTTAAACAAGAAAAACCTAGAGATAATGAGAACCCCAGACCCTGATAATATGAGGAAAGTGCAGTACTGCTGTTTTAGCCATAGCAACACTGCGCCCACAGAAAGAAGTCACAAGGAAAACAAAACTCTTACCAAGGAACAGCAAAGAAAGAGGGGGAGCCTAGACTGACATTTGTGGAATGTATAGTTGTATTTTGATTGGTTGTTCGGTTTTTGATCTGTGCTGCTAGAGTTTTCAGTAAAGAGAGTTATGTAAAGTATGAAGCCTCCTGTTATGTAGAAAACATAATATGGCAATTAACAAATCATGTACAATTGTATTTCCCAAGTTCCCAACCACTAAAATAATGAAAACTCTGGTGTTTCATGGGGCTTTTCTTTTATTGCTGTCATCTTAGATAGATCAGGATTAATCTCACCTTCATTGTTCACTATGTAGCTGCAGCACACCTCACCCACCAAATCACCAAATCCACCCTTGGCGGCAGGGAGATAATCTAGGGCTAGGCAAATAATAGGGCTAGGCTGACGCCTTATCTGTATCTGCTCACCTTTTCTTCATTGCGTACTGTGTGGTGTCCAAAGCAGTTTGAAAAATATGCTGAAGGGTCTCAATTCTACCATAGGCCTCGTATACACACCAGTATGGAAATATTACCACAGGGTTGCCTTTATCAATCCCAATTATGTTTCCCTACTCCTTGCTTCTGATTTTAACACTTGGAAACTCAGTGGTTGTATGAATGGCAGGTATGACAGTTCCAATTAAATGAAACACTCATATTCCCAATTTCATGTTAACCACTTATATGTCCAATTCCCACAAAAAAAGTATGCATTATTTGGCAAAACATTGAATTGTCCATCTGTGTGATTGTTAAAGCAAGCTTCAAGTAATCGTATAACAAATAGGTAGTTTAGCCTTTCCCCTGCATAGCAAGGGGATACATTGACACACTTTATTATTGGGGAGGACTCAACTATGCGTATGCCCCAAGAATCAAGGATTCACCCAACGTGATGGTATTGTAGCCATCACCTTTTGTTGTCTTGTTGACTTACTTCATCTCATGTTCCAATAGATAACCTCCTTTGTTATTCACAGGAATAACATTGCATGATAGGCTTTGGTTATCTCTGCGTAGAGAGCTAGGGTGCTCATTAATGAGTTGGTGGCCTATGAGTTTAGCAGGGCTACACTGCTACTTATCTGCTGGAGAGAAAATAAACAGGTTTAGGGTTACATTTCAACAATACAATTTTAGTATCACCAAGCCCTTCAGAGATTACCTCTCCCTCCTGCCTGTGCTGATTAGTGGTCCTTGGTGTAACAGAGCTCCCTGTCCCCCGACTGGGTACTTCCACCAAAGGACTGCTTCTTAGCTGGAACAGGGGGCAAACCGCAGCCCTCCTGCCCACAGTCGACGTGGCTTGACTGGGGCCTTGGAACCGCTCCTTCCTGAAGCCGAATGGGGAATTAGCTCTAGACACCCCCAGGCACTGGACGACACTCCTGCGTTGAATCTCCTGCAAACTGGAATAGCAGACACAGTAGTAAATCTTCTTTCCCTCCAATAACAGGATGACACACAGTTTTGGAGTGTAAGCTGGCATAGATTTTAATGGTGCCACACTTGGCCTTATATGACAATCCCCATGCAAGGGGTACGCCCATGTGGACCTTGTTGGGGACAGGGACACAAACTTGTAAACCAATAATAACACATTTACAATGTAAGGAACTCCCACACACAGCACACAATCCCTCCCATCTGCCTGTGAGATAATTAAGTGAGATACTGCATGAACACAATTATCTCCAAGCATAAAAGACACACATTTCTAAAAAGTCCCAAAAGGCCCCCAAAACATATGATATCCCTGCAAATGTCACATCCCCTGATAACACTGATCTAGGTGACCAACATATCCAAAAATCCCCCAGATCAGTTTAGGGGTTCAGAAATTTTGGGCTTGTGGTCGGTCTAGTTCGTTAGTTTGAAAATGAGCAAAGTACCGAACAGAGTCAATAGTCTTATTGGAGCTTGTTCCCTTCATCCAGAGGAATGCTTTCACCGAACAGTGCCCTTCTAAATTGAATAGAACTGAACGCAGGCGATGATGGAAATCCAGCAGTGTTCAGGAGTTTCTGTATCTGATTTCAGTTCCATAAGATTCATTCCCAAACACAGCTGCCTGCGTTCATGCAAACAAGATGGCCGTCACCTTGTGGTTGTCCATAGGAATTGTGGCCACCCAGAAGAAACACTTAGACCACTGCGGTGCAAATTGCAACAATGTATCAATTAAGCTTAACAAGCTCCAGGGTGGTCTACAGTTCGTGCTGCTGCTCAGTTACCGAACCATATAATCCCAGTAGAGAAACTGAGACTTTTATATCACAGTTTACAGGGTTAATAGTCTGTGGGCAGGAGGCTGGCAAGCAGGCCCCTCCAAGAACTCATGGCAAACTCACTTGACACCTAAGACCCTACTAGGCCCTGGGGAGATAGCGCAGCTAAGCGGACAAGGGCACATGTAGGAGTGTGGGGATAGATGCATGGGATTGGTTGGGAAGAGTCTGTGGGTGTGATTATGTTCTGTGTAAGACAGTGTGGGGGAGGTCTTACCTCAGTGCCACTTGGGATTCGGGCCAGCAAACAGCTTCCCTCCCGCCCACCCTATAGTATATTTCGTCGCAGCTAGCCGGGGGTATGTCCTTGCCAATTGAGTTTGAGGTTACGTTTAAGTATATGGAATGAGATGAACAAGTTTTTAAGGCCTCAAACCTCCCCTGCTCCAAAGGTTAAACTTTAGGTTGCCTGAGGTCTCGTGCCCATCGAGCGTGGATAAGGTTGGCTGATGGCAGGCATTGGAAGGATTTTTTATGACGAGGGGGGAGGTGAGAGGGAGTGGTGATTAGGAACCACTCCATGTTTTTATTGGCAAGGACGGTTGGGTCACTGTATAACACTATGGGTGGAGTTATATATGTATATATGTTAATTTATGCTTATTTATGTCTAATATTTTGGTTACAGAAAAGAAGAGATTTAATAAATAAAGTTATGGATGTGTTGTGCAGTAATTTAGTTGTGATAATAAATGCTGTGGCCTGTTTCATCCATACTAAGTGGTCTGTCGTTACTGGGGGGTTTAATGGGGTTAGATTTTGTTCTAGGCTGCATCGCGATTCCCCACTACGTACATACATGTAATTCTGGACTTTTATCCCAAGAAATAACAATTTTGTGGGGAAATCCCAGATTGCAACCTCATCTATAATGGTACCAGCAGTCATCCTACTTTCATCAGTTCTAGTCAGAGTTACACTCCACTCTAGTTCAACAAATCTCACATTTCCCAGTTGTATTCCAATCCTTGCTCACTAATTCGTGAGTGTTATCTCTGTCCCTCTAGGCATTTTGCCCCTGTTGGAAGCATGAACTTTTGCCAATCCTACATAGCACCAGAAAAATCTAAATAGTTAGTTAATTTGACCAGGAATTTATTTTCCCCACTGATTCTGGGAGGCAACCTGTAAATGTCAAACTTAAACAAAAGATTGTCAGTTTTACATGTAAGCATCTCAAATGCATATGCATGTCCTAGTGGCCTGTTGTTAAGAACCCGTACAGCCTGCATAACAACCTTATCCGACCAGACCCATGGACTACAGACCCATGGACTACAGTGCTCTAAAGCGGCCTACGCGCCAGGACTTGTGTGGAGCCAGAGGAATAACGCCTGGTGGGCGTAATAAGGCTGAATTGACTGTTGTGCTCATGGAGGACGACCAGGCATGCAGTGAGGCAACGAACCCCAGCCAGGGGCCGAAGATGAGGAGGAAGTGCGCAAGTAGGTGTAACGGCGTCTGGCATATTACCAAAAGACACCCTCAGAGGAGATTGCCAGCAGGACCTTTTTAGAGGTGCAAGCCTATGTCCTTGCCAATAGACAGAGGGCGACCTCAATGAACCCAGATGAAGGAAGAAGGGAGCTGAGGGCGCCGGGAAGCACAACCATCCTGGCCCACAAGCTACCATACAATGCCTTCAAAGTCTTCAAGGAAGCAGAAGAAGGCATCGATGACTTTCTACAAGACTTTGAGCGCCAGTGCCTACTCCAGTGACTGGGTCACCATCCTGGCCAGCAAACTAGTGGGGAAGGCAGCGGATATTTACCGGGCTGTACCAGAAGAGCAGATTGGAGACTATCCCTTTATAACCCAATTCCTCCTGGCCCGGAATGGGGTCACCCCTGAGCACTACCGCCGAAAGTTTAGGGAGATCCGGAAAGGGGAGAAGGGCTCCCATGTGGAGTGGGCATGCGGCATCACAAGGGCCACCCAGAACTGGCTCAACTCCCATCAAGCCAAGTTCCTGGAGGAGCTCACCCAGCTCGTCATGCTAGAGCACTTTTTCAATGGGCTCCCCAACGACAAGGCGACGACGCATTAGTATGTCATCCATATAAACTTTCGATGCCACTTTCTGCACCTACCATGGTGACCACGGGTAACGGGGAATCAGGGTTCGATTCCGGAGAGGGAGCCTGAGAAATGGCTACCACATGCAAGGAAGGCAGCTGGTGCGCAAATGACCCACTTCCGATGCGGGAAGGTAGTGACGGCAAATAACAATACAGGACTCTTTAGAGGCCCTGTAATTGTAATGAGTCCACTTGAAATCCTTTAACTCTCATCAATTGAAGGGCAAGTCTGGTGAAGAGCGACTGACCCATGTGTGCTGCAGCTAAAAACTCCACTATCGCCTGCTGCTGCTCGCATAGTTTCTCCAGCATGAGAAAGGTGGAGTTCCACCTTATGGGCACATTGCATATGAGGCGGTGAGCAGGAAGGCCGAAGTTACGCTGCAGCACAGACAGGCGAGCAGCAGCAGGGTGAGAACACCGAAACCGCGCACAGCCGCTACAGTGAATGTCACATCCTGTTCAAAGTTGCGGATCAGTCTGGTGATGGCTTCTGGTATCCAGTACTCTACATCAGGGTTACCCTGCACCAGACCCTGCTAATCCATTCCACACTGTGACTCCTAACTTCAACATCAGGCATACTGGGTCCTGGTCGTCCGACCGCTGCCCAGACAGTGTCCAGGTCCCGGTCACAGGACTGCAAAACTGCGAATGGCTTGTTAAATCTGTTATGGTTCTTTGTATTACTCCATCTGTTACTTGGATAACTGTGGTAATTCTAGAGAAAATACATGCCGACGAGCGCTAGGGGTTGGCAGCTCTGCTTTTGCACCATGCTCCCTCTTATGCTGTGCTGGTGCCTCTGTGCGACCAGCGCCTCTTCCTCCAAACTGCACACGTCACTCGCATGACCTTGATTCCATGTGGGGTCTAGGACCTCATCAACCTCCGCATCATCTTCCACCCACTCCTCAACCCTGCCCTCCTTGCCGGTCTGCACACTGCAGAAAGCCACTGCAGTTGGCACCTGTGTTTTTCCAGCATGTAAAGTCTGCAAAGGACATATGGGAATTGTTTTGGAATTGTATCCAGGCACAGTTTTCCCTATAAACTGACCTCTCAGTTTGACTTGTGAGGGTATTGCCCCCGAATTACAATATTGGTATTTGACGGTTAGTGATGTACCGAACTGTTCGCTGGCGAATAGTTCCCGGCGAACATAGTGTGTTCGCATTCGCCACGGCGGGCGAACACATGCGGGGTTCGATCCGCCCCAATTCGTCATTATTGAGCAAACTTTGACCCTGTGCCTCAGGGTCAGCAGACACATTCCAGCAAATTAGCTGCAGACCCTCCCTTCCAGACCCTCCCACCTCCTGTACAGCATCCATTTTAGATTCATTCTGAAGCTGCATTCTTAGATAGAGGAGGGAAAGTGTAGTTGCTGTTCAATAGATAGGGAAATTGATAGCTAGGCTAGGGTATTCAGTGTCCACTACAGTCCTGAAGGACTCATCTGATCTCTGCTGTAAGAACAGCACCCCAAAAAGCCCTTTTTGGGGCTAGAACATCAGTCTGCTTTTTTTTTTTTTCTGTGTAATGTTGTTGTACAATTATTAGGCCTCATATAAAAATTGTCTTTAGGCCTCATAAAGTTGTCTCAAAGAACGCTTTGTCCTTTGTTAGAAGAAAGTATGCGTCAGTGGAACCTTAGATTCCTGTCGAATGAAACATTGTAACAGCTAGCCTACATGTTGATCTTAATAAAATGTGAAGTTACTAAAAGCCTTGAAAAACTAACCTTGAAACTAACAGTGTCAAACTACTCAAAATGGCTGCCAAAGCACCCCTCCCATCGACTGAGCACCTCGTGCTAACAAGATGGCGCCTGCATCTTGTGCCCACTCCCGTGTCCAGGATGTCACCACCTTTGTTGTTATCTTGAATTCTCCAGTGATGTAATAATGCCTTTATAAGGGTCTGCGCACCCATTTTCTGTGCTCTTGCCATTAAATTTCCTGAAGTTCTTTTATTAACCTGAACCCTGTGTCTCAGTGTGAATTTACTTCTGCGTGCACGCAACTTTATTATTTCTAATTTGGACAGGAACAGATAGTCATTCAAACGTATTGGTTTGCATAAAAGAATCTATTACAATGTAATTGCAGTTGCCTGCCTGCCAGCTTCTGTGTCAGGCTCACAGTGCATAATGTGCCCACTTGCCCAGTGCCACCTTTCATATCTGGTGTCATAATAGCTTAAGCTTGACATTTAAAAAGAACATTTTTTTTCACTGTAACAGATTGAAGAGCAGTTAGTTGTCTGCCAGCATCTGTGTCAGGCTCAGTGGATACTGTGCCCATTTGCCCAGTGCCACCACTCATAGCTGGTGTCACAATAGCTTAAGCTTGACATTTAAAAAGAAAACTTTTTTTCACTGTAATAGATTGAAGAGCAGTTAGTTGTCTGACAGCTTCCATGTCAGGTTCAGTGGATACTGAGCCCATTTGCCCAGTGCCACCACTCATATCTGGTGTAACAGTAGCTTAAGCTTGACATTTGAAAAGAAAAATATTTTTTTCACTGAAATAGATTGAAGAGTAGTTAGTTGTCTGCCAGCTTCTGTGTCAGGCTCAGTGGATACTGTGCCCATTTGCCCAGTGCCACCACTCATATCTGGTGTGACTATAGCGTGCCTTTAAAAACAAAAAAAGTGTTTCACTGTAAGCAAATAGCAGTTAGTTGTCTGCAAGCGTCTGGGTGTCAGGCCTTCAGCGTGTGCTCTGCCAACCTCTGCAAGTGTAATTTGCCACTCATATCTGGTGTCTGTATAGCGTGCTTTTACAAAGAAACTAAGTTTTTCAGTGTAAGCTAATAGCAGTCAGTGTCCTTAAAGCGGGTGTCAGGCCTTCAGCGTGTGCTCTGCCAACCTCTGCAAGTGTACTTTGCCACTCATATCTGGTGTCTCTATAGCATGCCTTTACAAAGAAAGAAAGTTTTTCAGTGTAAGCTAATAGCAGTCAGTGTCCTTAAAGCGGGTGTCAGGCCTTCAGCGTGTGCTCTGCCAACCTCAGCAAGTGTAAATTGCCACTCATATCTGGTGTCTGTATAGCGTGCTTTTACAAAGAAAAAACGTTTTTTCACTGTACCATATATAAACTACAAGCAGCGTGAAAACTTTAAAAACTCAAGTGGCCATGCTGATCAAATTAAATAGTATGCTTTACACAGCGTATAAGGGTGATGTCACAGCACAATGGGAATCTAACAGGGGAAGAGGTGAAAGTCATCCTCCTCCTCCCACAACCACGCCATATCTGCCAAGTGACCCTATGTAGGGGGAACAGTCTCTATTCTGCTCTGTGTCAGTGTGTATCAGGGTCCCTGAGGACAAGTGTCAATCCATATCTGCCAAGTGACCCTATGTAGGGGGAACAGTCCCTATTCTTCTCTTTGTCAGTGTGTATCAGTGTCCCTGAGGACAGGTGTCAATCCATATCTGCCAAGTGACCCTATGTAGGGGGAACAGTCCCTATTCTTCTCTTTGTCAGTGTGTATCAGTGTCCCTGAGGACAGGTGTCAATCCATATCTGCCAAGTGACCCTATGTAGGGGGAACAGTCTCTATTTTGCTCTGTGTCAGCGTGTATCATGGTCTCTGAGGACAGGTGTCAATCCATATCTGCCAAATGACCCTATTCTGCTCTGTGTGAGGAGGAGGAACGGGAAATGAGTAGCTCGGCATCCAACCTTGTGCAAATGGGGTCTTTCATGCTGTCGTGCCTGTTGAGGGACCCTCGTATAAAAAGGCTGAAGGAGAACGACCTGTACTGGGTGTCCATGCTACTAGACCCCCGGTATAAGCAGACAGTGGCGGAAATGTTACCGAATTACAAGTCGGAAAGGATGCAGCATTTGCAAAATAAATTGAAAAGTATGCTTTACACAGCGTATAAGGGTGATGTCACAGCACAACGGGAATCTAACAGGGGAAGAGGTGAAAGTCATCCTCCTCCTCCCACGACCACACCATATCTGCCAAGTGACCCTATGAAGGGGGAACAGTCTCTATTCTGCTCTGTGTCAGTGTGTATCATGGTCTCTGAGGACAGGTGTCAATCCATATCTGCCAAGTGACCCTATGTAGGGGTAACAGTCTCTATTCTGCTCTGTGTCAGTGTGTATCATGGTCTCTGAGGACAGGTGTCAATCCATACCTGCCAAGTGACCCTATGTAGGGGGAACAGTCTCTATCCCGCTCTTTGTCAGTGTGTATCAGGGATCCTTAGGATAGGTGTCAATCCATATCTGCCAAGTGACCCTATGTAGCGGGAACAGTCTCTATTCTGTTCTGTGTCAGTGTGTATCAGGGGCTTTGAGGACAGGTGTCAATCCATATCTGCCAGGTGACCCTATGTAGGGGTAACAGTCTCTATTCTGCTCTGTCAGTGTGTATCATGGTCTCTGAGGACAGGTGTCAATCAATACCTGCCAAGTGACCCTATGTAGCGGGAACAGTCCCTATTCTGCTCTGTGTCAGTGTGTTTCTTGGTCTCTGAGAACAGGTGTCAATCCATACCTGCCAAGTGACCCTATGTAGCGGGAACAGTCCCTATTCTGCTCTGTGTCAGTGTGTATCAGGGGCTTTGAGGACAGGTGTCAATCCATATCTGCCAAGTGACCCTAAGTAGGGGGAACAGTACCTATTCTGCTCTGTGTCAGTGTGTATCAGGGGCTTTGAGGACAGGTGTCAATCCATATCTGCCAAGTGACCCTATGTAGGGGGAACAGTCTCTATTCTGCTCTTTGTCAGTGTGTATCAGGGATCCTTAGGATAGGTGTCAATCCATATCTGCCAAGTGACCCTATGTAGGGGGAACAGTCTCTATTTTGCTCTGTGTCAGTGTGTATCATGGTCTCTGAGGACAGGTGTCAATCCATACCTGCCAAGTGACCCGATGTAGGGGGAACAGTCCCTATTCTGCTCTGTGTGAGGAGGAGGAATGGGAAATGAGTAGCTCGGCATCCAACTTTGTGCAAATGGGGTCTTTCATGCTGTCGTGCCTGTTGAGGGACCCTCGTATAAAAAGGCTGAAGGAGAACGACCTGTACTGGGTGTCCACGCTACTAGACCCCCGGTATAAGCAGACAGTGGCGGAAATGTTACCGAATTACAAGTCGGAAAGGATGCAGCATTTGCAAAATAAATTAAAAAGTATGCTTTACACAGCGTATAAGGGTGATGTCACAGCACAACAGGAATCTAACAGGGGAAGAGGTGAAAGTCATCCTCCTCCTCCCACGACCACGCCATATCTGCCAAGTGACCCTATGTAGGGGGACCAGTCTATATTCTGCTCTGTGTCAGTGTGTATCAGGGTTCCTGAGGACAGGTGTCAATCCATATCTGCCAAGTGACCCTATGTAGGGGGAACAGTCCCTATTCTGCTCTGTGTCTGTGTGTATCAGGGTCTCTGAGGACAGGTGTCAATCCATATGTCAAGGTGTCAATCCATATGTCAAGGTGTCAATATGTCATATGTCAGGTGTCAATCCATATCCATTGTGATTTAGGAATGTTAGGTGATTTATGCCCTTTATGTATTAAAACCAGACTCAACTGTGCATCAACTGTGTAATTTGCCATGGGAGTTTTGCAATGGATACCCCTCCGGCATGCCACAGTCCAGGTGTTAGTCCCCTTGAAACAACTTTTCCATCACTTTTGTGGCCAGAAACAGTCCCTGTGGGTTTTAAAATTCGCCTGCCCATTGAAGTCAATGGCGGTTCGCCCGGAAAATTTTGTGTTTGCGTCATCACTAATCTTGAGTGAACATGATATTTGAAGTAAGATATAATTCATATTTTATAATTAAAACCTTCCTAATTTAATTCATTTGTATGTATAATATACTCTTTAGTTTCTTCCTCAATGGTAGAATTGAATGAACTTCCTCTATGATGATAGATATGGTTTTCTTTAAGGGATAAATTCTAAGATGACTGGTGTATTGTTATGTCATTGTGTGTTGTCATGTTATGTGATATCGGTTTTTTTGACATTTCAGACCTTTTCATGATTTTGATGAATTTGGATGTTAATATCAATGATGCATGTGTTTGTAAATTATATGTGTTTGTAAATTATAATGAAATAAAAATTATTAATGAAAAAAAATAAAATAAATAAAGATCTGACTAATAACATTACCACCTACCTGAGTATCACTGCACAGAGACTGCAAAACTTGAGAGATGTGCTTGTTCACATTCATCTCGAACCACCTAGTGTCACCCCAGGGTGGCTATCAAAAACAAAGGGAGTTTTTAAATGTGGGTCATGCAAGGCGTGTAAATTTATCAACACTTCTAAGTCTGTACTGTGCTTGATTACAAACAACCAGTACCCTATCCGGGATTTCATTATTTGTAGCACAACCAGAATCGTGTATGTCATCACTTGCAGCTGTAACCTCCAATATGTGGGCAAGACATACCAACAATTTTGTAGGCGCATATTACAACATGTGAATTCCGTCACTAATTGTAACATCAGTACACCTATCTCTAACCACGTTTGCTTCCAACATCAGGGCTATACCTCACACCTTAGTTTC
The DNA here is from genome assembly GCF_036172605.1 of Pelobates fuscus. NCBI lineage: Eukaryota > Metazoa > Chordata > Amphibia > Anura > Pelobatidae > Pelobates > Pelobates fuscus. The sequence continues at coordinate 10,423,781 of NC_086322.1, read as the reverse complement.
CAAGAGATTGAGAAGCTAACTACAAATACTAGGAAAGGCGATTTTAACCTAAGATTGCTCAAAAGGGAGTCCTACTGGATCCATGAACTTAAGACCCTAACACCTTTAGGTCTTAATGAGGAGTTTAACTTTACTCCATTTATACACTAGCAATGACCGTCCTGCACATATCACTCCACAATCCCTCATCACCGCTCCCCATGTAAATAGTAGTAGTCTTCCTATACAAATAGTTATTTTTCCACTAATATTTTTCATTTAACAACATTAGGCTGAAAATTTCAGGGTCTAATATTATAATGCTTAAGTCTTCATTTCTTTCACATAAAGGCTGTAAATAGTCATTATTAAGCTTAAGTTTCGTTTTTGTAACATAAGGTTGTAAATAGTTAATTGATTAACACTATTATGCTTATGCCTTCTGTGACGAGACCAATCTCGCCACATTGCATTGGAGGAGCCTGGTTGCCCGCCTGCTGCCTTTGGATTATGGACCGCCAGCTAAAGGGTTAATTTTACTGTGCAGAAGGATTTATTTCTCCCTTTCTGCACAGCCGTTCGGTAGATGCTATCTACTGAACAAACAGCCATTTTTCAGCCTCCCCAGAGTCAAGGGAAGGCGGCCGGCGCTGTTAATGGGCCACCCAGAAGCTGGCGTGTGCCCTCCATCTACCTCCCTGAAGCCGCAGTTAACCGCGGCTTAACAAGCGTGTGCCGGCAATTGACCACCCAGTAGCTGCGGTTAACCGCAGCTTAATTGATTGTTACTGGGTGGTCGCGGTTACACTTAGCGGCCGCTAGATGGCTGTGTTCTGGAGCTCCCCGGGCAGCCAGCGCTTTTCTGCCTGGCTTTCCTGCACCAAATCCGGACACTATTATGTGCAGGTACCTCTGAACCTCCAGCCCCTGGTTCTTATTCGTGTAGATTTAACCGAATACATGTAAATTCGGTAGATTGTATATGTGAATGTTAACCCAGATAGCTATGCCATGGAGCCAATTCGTGTAATTAAAGACTCTGGCTCCATGGCAATTAAACTGTATTCGTGTGGTCTGAGTGTCATTCACCTAATAATGTGCGCTCAGACCTGAGCTATCTGGGGATATGTGACATGTCTGTGTTTTATGTATAAAATGTGTCTTTATGTATTTTAAAGTGATAGTCTGTCTTTGTGTCCCCACGTGTGTAATGGAGTTTTGCCTTTGTCCTGGGAGATAATTGAATTACTTCTCCAGGGCAGAGGGGAGGAAGCCAGGATGCATTGTGGAGATGTTTTACTTCTGTTTGTCCTGAAATGCTAAATGTCTGTCCGTTGTTACAGTCTTCCATCTGGTCCCCTAGGGGAGTGTCCACCAGGTGGGAGACCTGCATAAATACAGGGGCAGGTAGGCCTCAATAAACAGACCACTGCTTGACCCTCAACACGGAGCCTTGTCTCGTTCTTGGGGGGATTCACTGTATGCTGATAGGGGCTGATTGCCAGGAGTGTAAGCCGCTTGGGAGCTTTTCCTGTTCATCTGCTAGCAGCTATTTGTGAGGTTCCAGTTCGGGAGTTTGGTGCATTCACTTATATCCAATTCATGAGTTTTGGTGATTCTACAGTAGCTGTGCCTGTCTTTGAAAAGGGGATTATCGCCTAAACGGATTTTAACCCCTTGTCTGCTGAAACGGTCCGTTACACTTTCATTTAGCAAGTTTAAGCTTTGAATAGCTCTTTCAAGTTTTCTACCAGTTAAGTCTTATGTTCTATTCCACAATGTTTGTGGATAACGCCAGGCAATATTTTTGGTTAAGAATAGAGTTGAGCGAACCCGGACTGTAAAGTTCGGGTTCGTACCGAACATTAGGTTTTTTGGACCCCGGACCCGAACACGGATATATCACTGTATGTTCGGGTTGGAGTTCGGTGTTCGGCGATTTAATGGCGCGTTTTCAAAGGCTGCAGGGCAGCCAATCAACAAGCATTTGACTTGTGTGCCCTTAGAAGCCATAAAAGCCATGCCTACTAATGGCATGGCTGTGATTGGTCAGTGCAGCATGTGACCCAGCCTCTATATATAAGCTTGAGTCGCGTAGCGACGCACGCACATGCGGTCTTATTAGTGTAGGGAGAGGATGCTGCTGCTGATAGGGACAGCTTAGGAAATAATTCTGCAAACTAGTACATTAGTGGGGCGGGGTGCACTTCATATCTGAGAGTCAAATAGAAGCTTTAAATACTGCAGTTACATCAGAGTTTTAAAAAGTCTATTTTTTTTGGTGCTAAATAGTGATGTACCGAACTGTTCGCTGGCGAATAGTTCCCGGCGAACACAGCGTGTTCGCGTTCGCCACGGCGGGCGGACACATGCGCGGTTCGATCCGCCCCCTATTCGTCATCATTGAGCAAACTTTGACCCTGTGCCTCTCGGTCAGCAGACACATTCCAGCCAATCAGCAGCACACCCTCCCTTCCACACCCGCCCACCTCCCTCCCAGCATCCATTTTCGATTCATTCTGAAGCTGCATGCTTAGTGAGAGGAGGGAAAGTTTAGCTGCTGCTGATTAGATAGGGAAATTAATAGCTAGGCTAGGGTATTCAGTGTCCACTACAATCCTGAAGGACTCATCTGATCTCTGCTGTAAGGACAGCACCCCAAAAAGCCCTTTTTAGGGCTAGAACATCAGTCTGCTTTTTTTTTCTGTGTAATGTAATTGCAGTTGCCTGCCTGCCATCTTCTGTGTCAGGCTGGATGCTGTGCCCATTTGCACAGTCAGTGCCACCACTCATATCTGTTGTGACAGTAGCTTAAGCTTTAGATTTTAAAAAATATATTTTTTTTTCACTGTAATAGAAGAGCAGTTGCCTGCCTGCCATCTTCTGTGTCAGACTGGATGCTGTGCCCATTTGCACAGTCAGTGTCACCACTCATATCTGTTGTGACAATAGCTTAAGCTTTAGATTTTAAAAAAAAATAAATAAAAAAATTCACTGTAATAGAAGAGCAGTTGCCTGCCTGCCATCTTCTGTGTCAGGCTGGATGCTGTGCCCATTTGCACAGTCAGTGCCACCACTCATATCTGTTGTGACAATAGCTTAAGCTTTAGATTTAAAAAAAAAAAACATTTCACTGTAATAGAAGAGCAGTTGCCTGCCTGCCATCTTCTGTGTCAGGCTGGATGCTGTGCCCATTTGCACAGTCAGTGCCACCACTCATATCTGTTGTGACAATAGCTTAAGCTTTAGATTTAAAAAAAAAAAAAAAAATTTCACTGTAATAGAAGAGCAGTTAGTTGTCTGCAAGTGTCTGGGTGTCAGGCCTCCTTCAGCATGTGCTCTACAGACCTGTGCCAGCGTACTTTGACAGTTGCCACTCATATCTGGTGTCTCTGTAGCGTGCTTTTACAAAGAAAAAAGGTTTCCAGTGTAAACTAATAGCAGCCAGTCAGTGTCCTTCAAGCGGCTCTGTCAGGCCTACAGTGTGTGCTATGCAGACCGGTGCCAGTGCACATTGCCACTCATATCTGGTGTCTCTATAGCGTGCTTTTACAAAGAAAAAAGGTTTCCAGTGAAAGCTAATAGCAGCCAGTCAGTGTCCTTCAAGCGGCTCTGTCAGGCCTACAGTGTGTGCTCTGCAGACAGGTGCCAGTGCACATTGACACTCATATCTGGTGTCTCTATAGCGTGCTTTTACAAAGAAAAAAGGTTTCCAGTGCAAGCTAATAGCAGCCAGTCAGTTTCCTTCAAGCGGCTCTGTCAGGCCTACAGTGTGTGCTCTGCAGATCTGTTCCAGTGCACATTGCCAGTTATCTGGTGTCTCTGTAGCGTGCTTTTACAAAGAAAAAAGGTTTCCAGTGTAAGCTAATTGCAGCCAGTCAGTGTCCTTCAAGCGGCTCTGTCAGGCCTACAGTGTGTGCTCTGCAGACCGGTGCCAGTGCACATTGCCACTCATATCTGGTGTCTCTATAGCGTGCTTTTACAAAGAAAAAAGGTTTCCAGTGTAAACTAATAGCAGCCAGTCAGTGTCCTTCAAGCGGCTCTGTCAGGCCTACAGTGTGTGCTCTGCAGACCGGTGCCAGTGCACATTGCCACTCATATCTGGTGTCTCTATAGCGTGCTTTTACAAAGAAAAAAGGTTTCCAGTGTAAGCTAATAGCATCCAGTCAGTGTCCTTCAAGCGGCTCTGTCAGGCCTACAGTGTGTGCTCTGCAGAACTGTTCCAGTGCACATTACCACTCATATCTGGTGTCTCTGTAGCGTGCTTTTACAAAGAAAAAAGGTTTCCAGTGTAAGCTAATAGCAGCCAGTCAGTGTCCTTCAAGCGGCTCTGTCAGACCTACAGTGTGTGCTCTGCAGACCGGTGCCAGTGCACATTGCCACTCATATCTGGTGTCTCTATAGCATGCTTTTACAAAGAAAAAAGGTTTCCAGTGTAAGCTAATAGCAGCCAGTCAGTTTCCTTCAAGCGGCTCTGTCAGGCCTACAGTGTGTGCTCTGCAGAACTGTTCCAGTGCACATTGGCTCTCATATCTGGTGTCTCTATAGCGTGTTTTACAAAGAAAAAAGGTTTCCAGTGTAAGCTAATAGCAGCCAGTCAGTGTCCTTCAAGCAGCTCTGTCAGGCCTACAGTGTGTGCTCTGCAGAACTGTTCCAGTGCACATTGCCAGTTATCTGGTGCCTCTGTTGCGTGCTTTTACAAAGTAAAAAGGTTTCCAGTGTAAGCTAATAGCAGCCAGTCAGTGTCCTTCAAGCGGCTCTGTCAGGCCTACAGTGTGTGCTCTGCAGAACTGTTCCAGTGCACATTGCCACTCATATCTGGTGTCTCTATAGCGTGCTTTTACAAAGAAAAAAGGTTTCCAGTGTAAGCTAATAGCAGCCAGTCAGTGTCCTTCAAGCGGCTCTGTCAGGCTTACAGTGTGTGCTCTGCAGAACTGTTCCAGTGCACATTGCCACTCATATCTGGTGTCTCTATAGGGTGCTTTTACAAAGAAAAAAGGTTTCCAGTGTAAGCTAATAGTAGCCAGTCAGTTTCCTTCAAGCGGCTCTGTCAGGCCTACAGTGTGTGCTCTGCAGAACTGTTCCAGTGCACATTGGCTCTCATATCTGGTGTCTCTATAGCGTGCTTTTACAAAGAAAAAAGGTTTCCAGTGTAAGCTAATAGCAGCCAGTCAGTGTCCTTCAAGCGGCTCTGTCAGGCCTACAGTGTGTGCTCTGCAGAACTGTTCCAGTGCACATTGCCAGTTATCTGGTGTCTCTGTAGCGTGCTTTTACAAAGAAAAAAGGTTTCCAGTGTAAGCTAATAGCAGCCAGTCAGTGTCCTTCAAGCGGCTCTGTCAGGCCTACAGTGTGTGCTCTGCAGAACTGTTCCAGTGCACATTGCCACTCATATCTGGTGTCTCTATAGGGTGCTTTTACAAAGAAAAAAGGTTTCCAGTGTAAGCTAATAGCAGCCAGTCAGTGTCCTTCAAGCGGCTCTGTCAGGCCTACAGTGTGTGCTCTGCAGAACTGTTCCAGTGCACATTGCCAGTTATCTGGTGTCTCTGTAGCGTGCTTTTACAAAGAAAAAAGGTTTCCAGTGTAAGCTAATAGCAGCCAGTCAGTGTCCTTCAAGCGGCTCTGTCAGGCCTACAGTGTGTGCTCTGCAGAACTGTTCCAGCGCACATTGCCACTCATATCTGGTTTCTCTATAGCGTGCTTTTACAAAGAAAAAAGGTTTCCAGTGTAAGCTAATAGCAGCCATTCAGTGTCCTTCAAGCGGCTCTGTCAGGCTTACAGTGTGTGCTCTGCAGAACTGTTCCAGTGCACATTGCCACTCATATCTGGTGTCTCTATAGCGTGCTTTTACAAAGAAAAAAGGTTTCCAGTGTAAGCTAATAGCAGCCAGTCGATGTGCTTCAAGCGGCTCTGTCAGGCCTACAGTGTGTGCTCTGCAGAACTGTTCCAGTGCACATTGCCACTCATATCTGGTGTCTCTATAGCGTGCTTTTACAAAGAAAAAAGGTTTCCAGTGTAAGCTAATAGCAGCCAGTCAGTGTCCTTCAAGCGGCTCTGTCAGGCCTACAGTGTGTGCTCTGCAGACCGATGCCAGTGCACATTGCCACTCATATCTGGTGTCTCTATGGCGTGCTTTTACAAAGAAAAAAGATTTCCAGTGTAAGCTAATAGCAGACAGTCAGTGTCCTTCAAGCGGCTCTGTCAGGCTTACAGTGTGTGCTCTGCAGAACTGTTCCAGTGCACATTGCCACTCATTTCTGGTGTCTCTATAGCGTGCTTTTACAAAGAAAAAAGGTTTCCAGTGTAAGCTAATAGCAGCCAGTCAGTGTCCTTCAAGCAGCTCTGTCAGGCCTACAGTGTGTGCTCTGCAGAACTGTTCCAGTGCACATTGCCAGTTATCTGGTGTCTCTGTAGCGTGCTTTTACAAAGAAAAAAGGTTTCCAGTGTAAGCTAATAGCAGCCAGTCAGTGTCCTTCGAGCGGCTCTGTCAGGCCTACAGTGTGTGCTCTGCAGACCGGTGCCAGTGCACATTGCCACTCATATCTGGTGTCTCTATAGCGTGCTTTTACAAAGAAAAAAGGTTTCCAGTGTAAGCTAATAGCAGCCAGTCAGTGTCCTTCAAGCGGCTCTGTCAGGCCTACAGTGTGTGCTCTGCAGAACTGTTCCAGTGCACATTGCCACTCATATCTGGTGTCTCTATAGCGTGCTTTTACAAAGAAAAAAGGTTTCCAGTGTAAGCTAATAGCAGCCAGTCAGTGTCCTTCAAGCGGCTCTGTCAGGCCTACAGTGTGTGCTCTGCAGACCGGTGCCAGTGCACATTGCCACTCATATCTGGTCTCACATTAGCTTGCATGCATAGTAACACTAATCCCCCAAAATATGACAGGCAGAGGCAGACCACCCCGCAGGGGCCGTCGTGGTGCTGTGATTCCTTTTTGCCCTAGAATAATGCCCAGTTTTCAGAAGCCACGTACCCTGAACTTGAAAAGGTCTGAGGACATAGTTGACTGGCTAACACAGGACACCCAATCTTCTACAGCCTCCGCTCGGAACCTTGACGCACCATCCTCCTCCAGCTTAGCTTCAGGCACCTCTCAAGATTCCACTCACCCGCCTGCCGCCACCACCAAAACTAGCAACGCAGACGCTTTACTTGGTATGTCAGAGGAGTTATTCACACATCCGTTTGAAGAAATGAGTGATGCACAACCATTATTGACAGAAGATGTAGATAACAGGGATATGTCTCAGGCAGGCAGCATTAAACACATGGAGGTACGATGTGATGATGATGATGTTGTACCCGCTGCTGCTTCCTTTTCTGAGTTGTCAGATACAAGTGAAGCGGTTGATGATGACGATGCGTCCATGGATGTCACGTGGGTGCCCGCTCGGCAAGAAGAAGAACAGGGCGAAAGTTCAGATGGGGAGACAGAGAGGAGGAGGAGACGAGTTGGAAGCAGGGGGGGGTGTCATCGCAAGGAGCTAGTGGCACAGTCAGACAGCATGCATCGGCACCCGGGGTCAGCCCGACAGCACGCAAATCAACGCATGCTGTGTCCACCACCAGAATGCCGTCATTGCAGAGCTCAGCAGTGTGGATTTTTTTGTGTGTGTCTGCCTCTGACAACAGCGATGCCATTTGCAACCTGTGCCAGAAGAAACTGAGTCGTGGGAAGTCCAACACCCACCTAGGTACAACTGCATTGCGTAGGCACATGATCTCACATCACAAACGCCTATGGGATCAACACATGAGTACAAGCAGCACGCCTACTCTAAGCCGCCATCCTCCTCCTGGTCCAGCATCTTCAGCGACATCAACCACTGCTGTCCTCCTTGCCCCCTCTCAACCATCCGCCACTCCGTTTCCCACCTTGAGCAGTTCCCGCTCATCTGCCCACAGTCATGTGTGGCTATTGGGACACCGCAGTGGAAGGTACCCGGCCGAAATTTCTTTTCACAAAAGGCAATCCCCAACCTATACTCGATTGTGCAAAAGGAAGTAATGGCATGTCTGGCACACAGTGTTGGGGCAAGGGTCCATCTGACCACTGATACCTGGTCTGCAAAGCATGGTCAGGGCAGGTATATCACCTACACTGCGCATTGGGTAAACCTGCTGACTGCTGACAAGCATGGAATGCGTGGCTCTGCAGAGGAGTTGGTGACACCGCCACGACTTGCAGGCAGTCCTGCTGCCACCTCCTCTACTCCTCCTACTCCATCCTCCTCCATAACCTCCTCGGCTGAGTCCTCTTCTGCTGCTACGTCTTGCTCCACATCAACGGCACCCCCTCAGCTCCCCAGGTACTATTCCACATCCCGGATACGGCAGTGTCACGCCGTCTTGGGGTTGACTTGCTTGAAAGCAGAGAGTCACACCGGACAAGCACTCCTGTCCGCCCTGAACGCACAGGTTGAAAAGTGGCTGACTCCGCAGCAACTGGATATCGGCAAAGTGGTTTGTGACAACGGAAAAAAATTGTTAGCGGCATTGAAGTTAGGCAAGTTGACACATGTGCCGTGCATGGCACATGTGTGTAATCTGATCGTACAACGCTTTGTGCATAAGTACACAGGCTTAAAGGACGTCCTGAAGCAGGCCAGGAAGGTGTGTGGCCATTTCAGGCGTTCCTACACGGCCATGGCTCACTTTGCCGATATCCAGCGGCGAAACAACATTCCAGTGAGGCGCTTGATTTGCGACAGCCCGACACGTTGGAATTCAACACTCCTAATGTTCGACCGCCTGCTCCAACAAGAAAAAGCTGTTAATGAATATTTGTATGAACGGGGTGCTAGGACAGCCTCTGGGGAGCTGGGAATTTTTTTGCCACATTACTGGACGCTCATGCGCAATGCCTGTAGGCTCATGCGTCCTTTTGAGGAGGTGACAAACCTAGTCAGTCGCACCGAAGGCACCATCAGCGACATCATACCATTTGTTTTCTTCCTGGAGCGTGCCCTGCAAAGAGTGCTGGATCAGGCCATAGATGAGCGTGAAGAGGAAGAAGAAGAGTTGTGGTCACCATCACCACCAGAAATAGCCTTATCAGCATCGCTTGCTGGACCTGCGGCAACACTGGAAGAGGATTGTGAGGAAGAGGAGTCAGAGGATGAATGTGGCTTTGAGGAGGAGGAGGAGGAAGACCAACCACAACAGGCATCCCAGGGTGCTCGTTGTCACCTATCTGGTACCCGTGGTGTTGTGTGTGGCTAGGGGGAAGAAGATACCTTCATTGACATCAGTGAGGAGGAGGAACGTGAAATGAGTAGCTCGGCATCCAACATTGTGCAAATGGGGTCTTTCATGCTGTCGTGCCTGTTGAGGGACCCTCGTATAAAAAGGCTGAAGGAGAACGACCTTGTTACGGTTACCCTTAGTCTTGCTGAGAGTTGGACTGCTTAGTAGTCTGGATTCCTATTGCTGGAGAGGGTAGGAGCTACTTTCCATAGTATTCCATACGAGTCCTGTAAATGTAGAATAATCCCACTAGCTATAGCACAGCTAGGATCCCCTTTTTGCCCATAAAACGAGTCAAGGCTGCGATTTGAGGGTCAAACAAGAACTCAGGACTGGGGTGCCCAGCCTGCTTTTTTTTGTGGTTACATACAAAAGGGACACTCCCAAGGGGAGGCATAAAATAACCAATCACATATTGGGAGCAACCCACATGTCCCCTCCCCTCAGATAAACAGTTAAGACAATTATGTTACACACATTTTCACCCACATTCTGGATGTACCCCAAAACCAGAGGGTACACCCTTATCCTGCACCACTGGATAGACCTCGTTCAGGGGAGCAACATATCCAAAAACTGGCCCGTTCGGATGAACGGTTCGGGAGTTATGGGTTTCCAAAGTTTGGACCGACCGCACAGACTTTTTAGCCGAAAATAGTTCCATACGTTTAGGCCTTGCGGTCGGTCTCCGTTCCTGCGGTAAAACTCCATGAACCCCTTGCCATCCATAGTTATTCCGGGGGTCGCTGTATTCCCCATGCGAAGGGTAGGTCCAGCACGAAGTTAGGCTATCCTGGAGGTCTCAGCGGTGTTCGCCTGTTTGCGTCTCCGTTTTTAGTTCCAGATGGTTGTGGGCAAACACCGCTGGTCGTACGTAAGATGGCCGCGAACACGTGCAAAGTCCCGAAATGGCGGCCACCTATACGTTTACATAAAGGATTCGTGCTGAACCATACGAACGGCTGTAAATAAGTCAGAAAGGTGCAAATAGCACCAAAAGGCACATAGGAAAATACGGCTTTCGTAACAGACCTGTACTGGGTGTCCACGCTACTAGACCCCCAGTATAAGCAGAAAGTGGCGGAAATGTTACCGAATTCCAACAAGGAAAGGATGCAGCATTTGCAAAATAAATTAAAAAGTATGCTTTACACAGCGTATAAGGGTGATGTCACAGCACAACGGGAATCTAACAGGGGAAGAGGTGGAAATCATCCTCCTCCTCCCACGACCACGCCGGCAAGGACAGGACGCTTTAAAGACGTGTTGTTGATGGAGGACATGCGGACCTTTTTAAGTCCTACGCATCGCCACAGCCCTTCTGGATCCACCCTCAGAGAGCGACTCGACCGACAGGTAGCAGACTACCTTGCATTAACTGCAGATATTGACACTCTGAGGAGCGATGAACCCCTTGACTACTGGGTGTGCAGGCTTGACCTGTGGCCTGAGCTATCCCAATTTGCGATAGAACGTCTGGCCTGCCCTGCTTCAAGTGTCCTGTCAGAAAGGACCTTCAGTGCAGCAGGAGGTATTGTCACTGAGAAGAGAAGTCGCCTAGGTCAAAAAAGTCTAGATTACCTCACCTTTATTAAGATGAATGAGGGATGGATCCCGAAGGGACTGACACTGGGCGATACATTAGATTAAAAAAGGCCTGATGAGATGAGCTGCCTTGGGCTAAAAATGGTCCACACGCTGCTGTATTTTAGCTCTGAATGCCGGTTGACTTGCGTGACTTATCCGCCACCAACTAGGGTTCAAGCCGCCATGTTTTAGGGCACTTTCTGCCTGTGAAACAAACATCAATTTTTCTGGCCGCTGCTACAGCAGCGGCTGCAACAATACCAAATTTTTCAGGCACGTGTACATGCCTAATTTTTAGGCCCACTGGTGCAGCACTGTGGCTTCAAAAACCAAACCAAAAAAAGGAACATAGTGACCCTATGTAGGTGGAACAGTCCCTATTTTGCTCTGTGTCAGTGTGTATCATGGTCGCTGAGGACGGGGAACAGTCTATATTCTGCTCTTGCATTTCTATTTCTTCTTAGATAACAAAAAAAATCTGAGACGACATTGGCAGGGCTATTCACTTGTGTGATCTGTCATGAATTGTCATTTGAATGTTAATTTGAACTGTGGGGCACAAGAACTTGAATCTGACAATTTTTATTTTATCAGAGAACTTGTTCGGAATACAGAAAGGAAAAAAAGGGAGGGTAAGCGGTTAAGGTACATCGATCTTATTCACATCTTATACATTCAAGAGCAAACTGGTTATTCATTCTCGTGGGAGTTTTTCCGCTGCCCTTGTGCCTTCGGTCTAGTACCATGTCAGGGTTGTCTTTCTCTCCTAAACCTGGGTTTGGTCCGGGGTATGGGAAGGGGTAAACCTGGGGACAGGCTACGGTAGGGGAAGAAGAACGGGGGAAATAGACATCGGAAGCCCCTCATCTCCCTTTGTCTCCTTCTTAGTTAACACCGGGTCACCGGGTCTATTCCCTTATCTAACTACTTAACTATGTACAATGTGGGTGTTTGTTCCATTATGCCCTGTAGATTGTTTAACCTCAGCTTGGTATACCTCAATGTTGGCTGTTGTACCATGGTGTTTGGAGTCGTTGACTCTCTGCGTCAGAGCACTTAGGTCTTAGGAGTGGTACTATTCATCCTTCGTGTATATATATATATATATATATATATATATATATATATATATATGATATATGTTATTGTTCTAACACGACCCCCTCCTCCTCCTTCCTCAGATACGCCTCCCATATGTTCCTGGCTTCCACTATGTGGTGTGGGGGGTGTAGCCGCTAGCAGGTTTTTGTTTCATATGCTAGGTTTAGGGAGATCTGTTGGAGAAGGCTAGATCTCTCCGGTGGCTGTTGTTGTTTCCACCCTCTGGCTATTAATAAGTTGGCAGCAATCAAAATATGATATGTTAGGTCGGCATGTGCTTTTGGGAATGGGTCAATCGAGATGAAGAGTAGGGCATTTTCTGGTCTCAGGTTGGTTCTCGTGACCAGTGCCCCTTGTATCACCCCCTCAACTGCCTTCCAGTATCCTCCAGATGTGGAACATTGTGCCCTACTCTATTAAACAACTCCAGCAAAGTCTCAAGGTGTTGGGATATATGGTCGCTAGTCTAGTCGGTACCAAGTACCACCTATATTGTATCTTGCGCATTAGCTCTAGGTGGGATGCGCATCTGGATCTACCTTTATGGGCTATGAAGGCTTGGTTCCATTGTTCTTCTGAGAAGACTGTACTCAAATCCTTATGCCATGCCTCCCAGGTGTGCGGTTCCTAAAATGACTGCCATATACACGTCCACTGATAGGAGACGCGGAAGGTATTAAACTGATATGAACAATACTAAACTCACCACTCCTATCTGGTGGCACATTAGCTTGCCCGCGCAGTGCCCCAAATTTCAAGTAAGAGGACCGACCAAGCATCTTCTTCCATCTCCCTGTTACAGAAATCACTGCCATATCCATAGAAATTGTACATAATATCCAGGATAGTTTTACATGGCCAAATCGTGTCGCCTGTTGAAAGAGGTGACCTTGCTCAGGTCCCAGGTGTGCAGTTCCTAAAATGGCTGCCATATACACGTGCACTGATAGGAGACGCGGAAGGTATTAAACTGATCAGAACAATACTAAACTCACCACTCCAAGTGCTGTTATTTATTGAAATTTTTTGGGGTGAGGCTTTACAGGACAGAGTGCTTCTCCACGGGACATGTTAACTCACGGGCAGCTGGCTCATCAAGGAACCAGAGCAGCTTGAACGAGCAGCTTGAACGGTGTCCCAATAGCTTGCATTTAAAAACAAAAAACATTTTTCACTGTTATAGATTGAATAGCAGTTAGTTGTCTCCAAGCGTCTGTGTCAGGCCTGCTCATCTGCCCACAGTCAGGTGTCTGTCAAGGACATGTTTGAGCGTAAGAAGCCAATGTCAGAAAGTCACCCCCTTGCCCGGCGTCTGACAGCTGGCTTGTCTGTACTATTAGCCCGCCAGCTTTTACCATACAAGCTGGTGGAGTCTGAGGCGTTCAAAAAATTTGTAGCTATTGGGACACCGCTGTGGAAGGTACCCGGCCGAAATTTCTTTTCACAAAAGGCAATCCCCAACCTGGATTCGATTGTGCAAAAGGAAGTAATGGCTTGTCTGGCACACAGTGTTGGGGCAAGGGTCCATCTGACCACTGATACCTGGTCTGCAAAGCATGGTCAGGGAAGGTATATCACCTACACTGTGCATTGGGTAAACCTGCTGACGGCTGCCAAGCATGGAATGCGTGGCTCTGCAGAGGAGTTGGTGACACCGCCACGACTTGCAGGCAGGCCTGCTGCCACCTCCTCTACTCCTCCTTCTCCATCCTCTTCCATAACCTCCTCGGCTGAGTCCTCTTCTGCTGCTGCGTCTTGCTCCACATCAACGGCACCCCCCCAGCTCCCCAGGTACTATTCCACATCCTGGATACGGCAGTGTCACGCCGTCTTGTGTTTGACTTGCTTGAAAGCAGAGAGTCACAAGCACTCCTGTCTGCCCTGAACGCACAGGTGGAAAAGTGGCTGACTCCGCAGCAACTGGAGATCGGCAAAGTGGTTTGTGACAACGGAACAAATTTGTTGGCGGCATTGAAGTTGGGCAAGTTGACACATGTGCCGTGCATGGCACATGTGTGTAATCTGATCGTACAATGCTTTGGGCATAAGTACACAGGCTTACAGGACATCCTTCTTGTCTCTGTACTTAACTGCCAACAGCTCCTCTTGGCGCAGAGTTGAGGTCTCCCCCCTTCGTAGCTGGGTGCGTGCAAGTTGTCCTGGGAAACCTGTGCTGTTCTTTTTAATTGTGCCGCAAGCTACTGTATCAAAACAGTACAGTAGCTTGAACAAAGGGACACTTGTATAAAAATTGTCAGTATACAAGTGGTACCTGTAGCGGAGAGCTGATATCCCACAGCTATTCTCCACTGACGATCCCAGGAAGGCTCAGGAACAAGGCAATAGTAAATCCATAGGCAGAGTTTCCAGCAGGCAAAGTAACACAGCGATATCCCTACAGCAATCCCAATAACTGGACGACACACAGTTTCAGGAACAGAACTGCTGGCTGGTACATCCAGCCTGCCTTTTATTACAACTGTACACAGACAAGCCACACCCAGGGGGAGGCATAAAACAACCAATGGTATCTTGGGTACACCCCACACATCCCCTCCCCTTAGTGTGACACATAATCCCATTATTGTACAGTTTCAAACATAACTTTTACACCATATTCATAACTTCTATAATATTTGTGCTACAAACATAAAACGCATTTTCAGAATCAGCAGCCTTTAATTAGTAATCCTCTCAAAAATCGTCCCAATCCCTCCAGCAGATCAAAAGTTAGCTGGAGGTCCCTTTATGACCGACTGCACACACATTTTCCTGCCCAAAATAGTTCCATAGATTTGAGCTGTGCGGTCGGTCAATTCCTGGCATAAAAATGTCTAAGTCCCGTTCGAAGTGCGGCCGGTACTTCGACGTTAGTTGAAGTGTCGAAGTGGAGTCGATGGTACGGGTCGGCGATGTTCGGAGTTAAAATGGGCGCCGCCACGTGGTCCTTTGTTCGATGCCGTGCACTTCGACGACTTCGACAGCTTCGACGGTTACTTCGGCACTTCGACGGTATCCGAAGTGCCCATTTGAAGTAGCACCACTGCCCTGAGGTAATCCAAGGGCCAGGCACAGTGTTTGTCTTTAGGGCCAGGGTAGGGTAGATGAGGGCAATCCACAATACAGGGAGGACAGCCACAATAGGGTTCCGCTACAGTACCCTTTGTTCATCAGGGGGAATATCAGGTCCCAGACAATCTTGCCACTGGTTCCCATATGTTCTGGGCAACCTGGAGGGTCAAGGTGGATATCCTTTCCCTCGTACACCCGGAAGGCCTGAGTATACACAGTCTCGCTATCACAGAGCTTATACATCTTTACACCATACCTAGAGCACTTGGAAGGAACATACTGCTTGAATCCCAGCCTTCCCTTATACTTCATCAGGGATTCATCCACGCATATATTCCTTCCAGGTGTATAAGCCTCTGCAAACCTGGCAGCAAAGTGGGTAATCAGGGGGCGGATTTTATACAGCCTGTCAAACTGGGGATGCTCCCTAGGGGGACACAGGCTGTTGTCGCTGAAGTGCATGAAATGCAGAATCATTTCATACCTCTTCCTCGACATACATTGGGAGTAAATGGGGGTAGAGCAGATGGGGCTACTGCTCCAGTAGGAGCGGATGGAGGGCTTCTTCATGATGCCCATCAGCATAGTCAATGCCCAGAATCTTTTAAATTCTGGCACAGTGTGTATCTTTGCCAAAAAAGAGTCTGGATTTGTAGCTCAGAATTGATGGGCATATAAATTAGTTTGGGCGACAATGTTCACCAATACAGGGATCCTTAGGACAGGTGTCAATCCATATCTGCCAAGTGACCCTATGTAGGGGGAACAGTCCCTATTCTGCTCTGTGTCAGTGTGTATCAGGGTCCCTGAGGACAGGTGTCAATCCATATCTGCCAAGTGACCCTATGTAGGGGGAACAGTCCCTATTCTGCTCTGTGTCAGTGTGTATCAGGGTCCCTGAGGACAGGTGTCAATCCATATCTGCCAAGTGACCCTATGTAGGAGGAACAGTCCCTATTCTGCTCTGTGTCAGTGTGTATCAGGGTCCCTGAGGACAGGTGTCAATCCATATCTGCCAAGTGACCCTATGTAGGAGGAACAGTCCCTATTCTGCTCTGTGTCAGTGTGTATCAGAGATCCTTAGGATAGGTGTCAATCCATATCTGCCAAGTGGCCCTATGTAGGAGGAACAGTCCCTATTCTGCTCTGTGTCAGTGTGTATCAGGGATCCTTAGGATAGGTGTCAATCCATATCTGCCAAGTGACTCTATGTAGGAGGAACAGTCCCTATTCTGCTCTGTGTCAGTGTGTATCAGGGTCCCTGAGGACAGGTGTCAATCCATATCTGCCAAGTGACCCTATGTAGGGGGAACAGTCCCTATTCTGCTCTGTGTCAGTGTGTATCAGGGATCCTTAGGATAGGTGTCAATCCATATCTGCCAAGTGGCCCTATGTAGGGGGAACAGTCCCTATTCTGCTCTGTGTCAGTGTGTATCAGGGGTTTTGAGGACAGTTGTCAATCCATATCTGCCAAGTGACCCTATGTAGGGGGAACAGTCCCTATTCTGCTCTGTGTCAGTGTGTATCAGGGATCCTTAGGATAGGTGTCAATCCATATCTGCCAAGTGACCCTATGTAGGGGGAACAGTCTCTATTCTGCTCTGTGTGAGGAGGAGGAACGGGAAATGAGTAGCACGGCATCCAACCTTGTGCAAATGGGGTCTTTCATTCTGTCGTGCCTGTTGAGGGACCCTCGTATAAAAAGGCTGAAGGAGAACTGTTACGACACTCACCGCCTGGAGAGTGAAGCCGCCGTTTAGTCGATAATCCCCTTTCTCCAGAAATGCAATTCCAGTATAACCGATCATAAAACTCCCGAACGGAGCATACGAATGCGGTAACTCCCGATCAGCAATCCATCCAAAATCCTTCCACAGCTAGAAATAAACGAAAGCGCTGTCCCAATAGTCAATCCCTCCACAAACGAGACAAAGCTCCGTTTTGAAGGTCAAGCAGAATGTGTTTAATGGGGGCTACCTGCCCAGTATTTATGCAGGTCTCCACCAGGTAGACACTCCCCTAGGGGACCTGGTGGAAGACTGTAAAATATATTAAACAGTAGCCAATCACAGTGGCTATAACACAAGCCCTTCCCATTTTACCCATAATACATCTGTTCCTATCCTGGAGATAATTAGGGAGAAACCTAATTAACTCCGAGGATAGGACCATCGCCATTTTAAAACCAAACACAAAAAATGCAATAAAATACATAAAATCAGAAGTACCGAATATATAGTGTTCGTGCAACGTATCCCCAGATAGCCTGGATCTGAGGGCATATTCCTACCGAATAGCGCTCAGGTCCGATGTACACAGTCCAATCGCCATGGAGTCAAAGTCTCTCATAAGTCCTTCGGTATACGAATGACTCCATGGGACGGCTATCTGGGTAAGTTCATACGGATGAAAGAAACTCCCGAACGGAACAGTGTTCGTATGCCTCCAAGGGAATAGAAGGGGAGACGGCCGTCTCCAGCGGTGTTCGGTAGATAAAGAGTCCGTTTTTAGATCCATGGGTTTTGCACCGAACACCGCTGATTCGCCTCGTGTCCAAAATCGCCTTGTGTTCGGCATACGAACGACGACCACCCGTACGAAATGGAATGGAGAGGTGTTTGCGGTTAACCACACGTTCTAATTTGTGGTCAAGGTGTTAATGAGCCGCACACTCCTCTCCTGGGTGGCCGATGTTCGGTAGTTTCAATCGGTACTTTAGAAAACGTACGAACAACAGCGTACGGACAGGAAATCCACGAATCCAATGAAAACAGACAAACCAGCAATACAGGTCTATGCAGCAGGGTTCGTCACAAGAACGACCTGTGCTGGGTGTCCATGCTACTAGACCCCCGGTATAAGCAGACAGTGGCGGAAATGTTACCGAAATACAAGTCGGAAAGGATGCAGCATTTGCAAAATAAATTAAAAAGTATGCTTTACACAGCGTATAAGGGTGATGTCACAGCACAACAGGAATCTAACAGGGGAAGAGGTGAAAGTCATCCTCCTCCTCCTCCCACGACCACGCCATATCTGCCAAGTGACCCTATGTAGGGGGAACAGTCCCTATTCTGTTCTGTGTCAGTGTGTATCAGGGGCTTTGAGGACCGGTGTCAATCCATACCTGCCAAGTGACCATATGTAAGGGGAACAGTCTCTATTCTGCTCTGTGTCCGTGTGCATCAGGGGCTCTGAAGACAGGTGTCAATCCATATGTCAAGGTGTCAATATGTCATATGTCAGGTGTCAATCCATATCCATTGTGATTTAGGAATGTTAGGTGATTTCTGCCCTTTATGGATTAAAACCAGACTCTGCATCAACTGTGTAATTTTCCATGGGAGTTTTGCCATGGATCCCCCTCCGGCATGCCACAGTCCAGGTGTTAGTCCCCTTGAAATAACTTTTCCATCACTTTTGTGGCCAGAAAGAGTCCCTGTTGGTTTTAAAATTTGCCTGCCCATTGAAGTCAATGGCGGTTCGCCCGGTTCGCCGGTTCGCGAACATTTGAGGAAGTTCGCGTTCGCCATTCGCGAACCGAAAATTTCGGGTTCGCGACATCACTAGTGCTAAATAGTACATTAGTGGGATAGTACATTAGTAGGGTGCACTTCACATCTGAGAATCAAATAGAAACGTCAAATACTGTTGTCACATTGCAGTTTTAAAACTTAAAATTATTTGGTTGCTAAACTGCTAAATAGTATTTTAGTGGCCTGCTCTTCATATCTGAGAGTCAAATCGAAGCGTCTAATAGTGTGCTTACAGTGCAGTTGTAAAAATTCGAATTGTTTTGCTGCTAATCTGCTAACTAATACATTTGCGGCCTGCGGTGCACTTCATATCTGAGAGTCAAATTGAAGCGTCAAATGGTGTGCTTACAGTGCAGTGGTAAACATTCTTATTTTCTGGGTGCTAAACTGCTAAATAGTAAATTTTGGGGCCTGCTCTTCATATCTGAGAGTCAAATAGAAGTGTCTGATACTGCGGTTACAGCGCAATTGTAAACATTCTAATTGTTTTGGTGCTAAACTGCTAAATAGTACATTTTGGGGCCTGCACTTCATATCTGAGAGTCAAATAGAAGTGTCTAATAGTGTGCTTACAGGGCAGTTGTAAAAATTCTATTTGTTTTGCTGGTAATCTGCTGCTTACATTGGAGTTTTAAAAAGTAAATTTATGGGTGGGCGGAGCTTGACTGCCATGCGGACCAGAAGTGCTCAGCAAGAGTTCCCGCGTCTGGGCCCGAATTTGGGGGTTCACCCATTCAAATCGTCTCCTGCAAGCAACTCTCTTGTTCACGGGTCGATGCTGCATCCGGGGGTGCCCGTCCCGTGCACCTCCCTAACCGGCTTGCCCGACCTGAGAATTGCGGCCTACTCGAGCTGGAGCCGTGGGGAGACGGCCGCTCCCCCGGCGCAGAGGAAGATCGGGAGGTCCCCACCTAACACTACCCCCCTCCCGGACCGGCGGGGGTTATCCCGGTCCCCACCAACCTGCCCCCTGTACACAGCCTGGAACCAAGCTGCTTGCTCAACACAGACCCCAACCGCTACACAGGCCCTCAAAATGCCAAGCAGACTCACTGGGCATAAACTTCAGCAGCAGGCCTCCGCTTACCTGCCAACCATCGACCGCTTCTTGGCCCAACTAAAGGCTCACCTTCTGGAGACAACCCGAAGTGGGAGAACTGTACACAGCTCGATGCAGTGCAGAGAAGTGCAGGAGGGGAACAGGAGGTGGAGCGCCCGCACATCGCAACGCCACCACCATCAACAAGGGAAAGCACAGCGTCGAAGCACCCCCCAACTGACCGCTATACGAAGAAGCACAGCCCGACAAAAAAAACGCACACGCACCGGCGTCAGGAAACACAGGGGAGGAATCCCTGATCACCAGCCTCAACGCTGCAGGACCGGCTACCACCACGCTCGTGGGCTGAGAGCTCTAAGGAGAAGTGCTCAGGTACCTACCACATATCATCAGGGGGGCCACCACACCATCACCTATCGGGACGCAGCCGGCAGCAACAGGGAGAACAAGGGCAGCACTCGACACACACTGGCTCTGTGGGAGACCTGGACCCAGAGGAGTGGTCATCAGCATAAAGCTGAACATCGGTGAGTGGGGCTACCGTGGTGAGGGTGGGGGTAGGGTGATCCACATGTGCGGGACTCTGACTAATGCCATCCTTATTCCTCACCATTCCTCACAACACGGCTTGAATTTCCCTTTCTTTTATTAGCTCCCACAGTGATGCAAGTTTTAGTTTTTTGTTTAATTTAGCAGATAAAAGAATGTGCCTGCCTTTTATGATATTCAATGTCAAGAATAAAAAAATAAAAAAAAAGTAAAAATTTTTTTGGTGCTAAATAGTACACTTCATATCTGAGAGTCAAATCGAAGCGTCTAATAGAGTGCTTACAGTGCAGTGGTAAACATTCTTACTTTCTGGGTGCTAATCTGCTAAATAGTAAATTTTGGGGCCTGTTCTTCATATCTGAGAGTCAAATAGAAGCGTCAAATACTGTGTTTACATTGCAATTGTAAACATTTTAATTGTTTTGGTGCTAATCTGCTAAATAGTACATTTGGGTTGTGCTCTTCATATCTGAGAGTCAATTAGAAGCGTATAAGGTTGTGCTTACAGCGCAGTTGTAAAAATTCAAATTTTCTGGGTGCTAATCTGCTAAATAGTAAATTTTGGGGCCTGCTCTTCATATCTGAGAGTCAAATAGAAGCGTCTAATACTGAGGTTACAGCGCAATTGTAAACATTCTAATTGTTTTGGCACTGAACTGCTAAATAGTACATTTTTGGGCCTGTTCTTCATATCTGAGAGTCAAATAGAAGCGTCTAATAGTGTGCTTACAGCGCAATTGTAAACATTCTTAATTTCTGGGTGCTAATCTGCTAAATAGTACATTTTGGGGCCTGCTCTTCATATCTGAGAGTCAAATAGAAGCGTCAAATAGTGCGGTTACAGCGCAGTTGTATAAATTCTAATTGTTTTGCTGCTAATCTGCTGCATACATTTGAGTTTTAAAAAGTAATTTTTTTTTTTTTGGTGCTAAATAGTATATATATGGGGTGTTCACTTCATATCTGAGAGTCAAATCGAAGCATAACTTTGATTTGAATTTACTACATCGGTCATTTGTAATATTGTTTCAAAGCTACAACACTTGTTACACAGATCTAAGTGATAGAAAACAGATTGATATGTTCTACACTACAAACTACCAGATAACAAGCTGCTATATTTAAACCAGTTATCAATAGCTAAGAGGTTCTTAAACAATAGTGTAATTCAGGGGCAATACCCTCACATGTCATACTGAGAGGTCAGTTTATAGGGAAAACTGTTGCCTGGAGGAAATTCTAAAACAATTTCCATATGTCCTTTGCAGACTTTACATCCTGGAAAAACACAGGTGCCAACTGCTGTGGCTTTCTGCAGTGTGCGTACCGGCAAGGAGGGCAGGGTTGAGGAGTGGGTGGAAGATTAGACTACACCCCACATGGAATCAAGGTCATGCGAGTGACGTGTGCAGTTTGGAGGAAGAGGCGCTGGTCGCACAGAGGCACCAGCACAGCATAAGAGGGAGCAGGGTGCAAAAGCGGAGCGGCCGTCCCCTAGCGCTCGTTGGCATGTATTAGATCGAGAATTACCAGTTATCCAAGTAATACATGTAGCGATCAAAGGATCCATAATAGACCTGAGCAAACCCGGTAGGCAGTCCGGTGACCAGGACTCAGACACTGTCTGGGCGGCGGTCGGACGACCGGGACCCAGTATGCCTGATGTTGAAGTTAGGAGTCACAGTGTGGAATGGATTAGCAGAGTCTGGTGCAGGGTAACCGCACGCCCCCTGGTGTTAAGCACCAACGTTTCTGCGGCCACATACCAGGACCCTGATGCAGCTTCAGTTAAAAGAGTACTGGATACCAGAAGTCATCACCAGTCTGATCCACAACTTGGAACAGAATGTGACATTCACTGTAGCGGCTGTGCGTACATTTGGCGTTGTCACCCTGCTGCTGCTCGCCTGTCTGTGCTGCAGCGTAACTTCGGCCTTCCCACTGTCAGGATATTTAAATCGACAGACTCAGAACAGAGCGGACTCCATATTGGATTTCAGGCAAGACAGAAACAAAGTTTATTTCCTTTCTGTAACTAGCCACTAGCCTGAGCTAAGGAATGCATTATGTAAACAAGCCAAGTGATAAACAATGAAGCAGGGGGATGGAATGCTCTGTTTAAATGTTAATGGAATAGAAATAATTTTAAACACAGACACTAGTGACAGAGAAGACTAAATAATTAATTTTACTTTCTACATTTTACAAGGTCCCATTGTACGTAAAGGGTGAAATTGAGTTTAGACATGTCAATCCTTAAAATTACAATCAAAATCGTTGCCACAAAGACTGAGGCAAACACTTTGAACTGGCAGCAAATTTAAGTTATTTTAGTCATTTTAGATAAGCCAAATGACGTCAAAATCGTCATCAGGAAAAGTTAACTCTTTCCTGGAAAGGTAAAGTTTAATTAGGCAAATTCGCCCTCTATGGACCAATTATCTAAATTGCGATCTGCAGGTTGACCACACCTTCAATATCCTATTGGTTCTACCAGCTAATGACGTACAGAGAATCTTTCCCTTTAAAAAGTTAGGACAAAGGGAAGAGAGAGGTTAGTTTGGGCATTCAGATTCGGACATTCAGAGAGATCCAGGACAGATATTCAGGACACTCTGGGACTCAACTCTCAACACTCAACTCTCAAACTCTCTTGGACACAACTCAAGAAACACTCCTTGACACTTAGAATTTTACCATTACTTTCTAACCAACATAAATTTTCTCTATTACTTACACACCTCCGTACAACCAATCATACTCGCATTTAAGTTCCTGGGACTACCTAAGAGCATCTGATTAGAGCATCTACATCACAACTGGTAATTATGCTGGTTTTATTTAATTAATCTAAATTAAATAAAATCTATTAATAGCAGGATACATGCATAGATAAATCACGGTCAGATTTCAATATTTAAAAATCTTAGTTAACTAAAGCATATATAGTTATAAACATTCCATTCTGCAGGTGAAATTAAGAATAATTATATATTAATGTGATATTATCACGTGTTAGCATACCACTGTTTTTATCCAGGTGTGTTGATTTGCTCTGAAATAAGATAAGATATCTTAGGTAGAGTTAAATTCGGCTTTTGTAAAAATCTGGTAAATTATTCTTATTGGATGGTACCAGGAAATGATTAATGAGCTGGTTTGAATGTTATTTTAATTGAAAATTAAATGAGCATAGGATATTATATGCCTAGAAGGATCTAGCTAGCATTGAAAGGGTTACTCAGTTGATCTAACTGTTACCAAAGGTTTTATGGCTTTACCCTGGAAGTTTAGCTTTCTGAGTCTGTGAAGTACCCTCATAAATCAGTTGATGCTGTTAGCCATTGAATTGTTTTAACATTGCCATTGTATACAACGTTATACTAAATATTCACTGATTATTATCATGCATGCTGCCTAATATTATTATTATTTTATTTGTCACAATAAATTATATCTATTTTTATAACAAATTGTGATTTTATTTGTATGGAATACATTTCACTTACATGATAACGATCTCTAAGATCTAAGAGAATTGAAATAGTGGGCAATTATCAACTGTATAATATTATTATCCCATAAATATCCCCACAAATTGGAGGCACACTGCTGAGATCATTAAGTTGAAATTATATTCCATACAATAATTCTGAGGTGTTGCTATTTGTGTAATTCATGCAATATTAATCTTGATATAGAAAAGAGTTTTGTATTGAGATTAAATCAGTGTATAGAAATATGGCCAGCGATCCATCTGTATCAGACAATGCTGAAATCATTGAAAACCTAAGAATACATACTCTTGTCCATATTCATAAACATATGAAGAATGATTTATGCTATGAAGATTAGTTGAAGGGCATAGAATGGGAAGCTAAAAAAACATTTTAAGTGATTCACCCATAATAGCACATCTTTAAGCAATTGGTGGACAAATTAACATAGGAAAAAAAATAGCATTCATCATACACTCTTGGACTTTCTTTATGACAGGACTCCTTAAGGCGTTAGATGAAAACAAGGCACTGAATGCCAGATTGGACAAATACAGTGACGATCTGGGCATTCAAAATGGGAAATACTTTACTTGGGAAAGATTTACTTGCTGAGCATGAAACCCGTCAGGCTGATCATGAAAAAGAACTGAAAGCTTTGACGGATAAATATGCACAGGCAATAAATCAGCTTAAAACGCAATTGGATGAGTATGAAAAGGAGAGTCAGAAATCAGACAGTGAGGTTAGTAGTCATCATTGTGGGCCAAAAGTTGCACAAAAATGCAAGAAAGGACTATCTGTAAATCCCCTCCTTATTATGATTTTCCCACACCAGACCAGGTTTTCATAAAACAGTCTCAAAGTAAAGATGTGAGTAATTCAGAAAAATCACTTGTGGAACAAGATTCCCCGTCTCGTGACATTACCAAGCAATCCTGGCAATCTTGGGCAGAACAGTTTGAAAATACTGTCTTGGCCAAACTTGACAGAGGGAATCAGGTTCAAGGTGATAGGAATGAAAACAGACATGGTTCTGTACACTGGCAGAACTCTGATGCTGATCAGAATTGTGACAGTGAACGAGAAGCTCAGAGTGATGGGAGTGAAAGTGATTGCACTGTCCACTCTGAAGGCCATGTGACTGATATGCCATCTGCTGCAATGTTATACGGATCTAATTCCTCTTCGGCAGTCAGATCGCATAGACGTTTACCAAAAAGAAAGGAAAGTAGAAACGAACGTAAATCAACCATGCCTGTTTATGAAACGCCAAAAGTTATTCAATTCCTTAAAGAGACTGTCCCACAATTTTCTAGAGGTTCAGGAAACATATCTGAACTAGTGATGTACCGAACTGTCCGCCGGCGAACAGTTCCTGGCGAACTTAGCGTGTTCGCGTTCGCCGTGGCGGGCGGACACATGCGCAGTTCGATCCGCCCCCTATTCGTCATCATTGGGCAAACTTTGATCCTGTGCCTCTCGGTCAGCAGACACATTCCAGCCAATCAGCAGCACTCCCTCCCTTCCACACCCTCCAACCTCCCTCCCAGCATCCATTTTCGATTCATTCTGAAGCTGCATGCTTAGTGAGAGGAGGGAAAGTTTAGCTGCTGCTGATTAGATAGGGAAATTGATAGCTAGGCTAGGGTATTCAGTGTCCACTACAATCCTGAAGGACTCATCTGATCTCTGCTGTAAGGACAGCACCCCAAAAAGCCCTTTTTAGGGCTAGAACATCAGGCTGCTTTTTTTTTTTTTTTTTTTCCTGTGTAATGTAATTGCAGGTGCCTGCCTGCCAGCTTCTGTGTGAGGTTCACATTGGATACTGTGCCCACTTGCCCAGTGCCACCACTCATATCTGGGGTCACAATAGGTTAAGCTTTAGATTTAAAAGAAATATTTTTTTTACTGTAATAGAAGAGCAGTTGCCTGCCTGCCAGCTTCTGTGTCAGGTTGGATGCCTTGCCCATTTGCACAGTCAGTGCCACCACTCATATCTGTTTTTACAATAGGTTAAGCTTTAGATTTAAAAGAAATAATTTTTTTTCACTGTAATAGAAGAGCAGTTGCCTGCCTGCCAGCTTCTGTGTCAGGTTGGATGTCTTGCCCATTTGCACAGTCAGTGCCACCACTCATATCTGTTTTTACAATAGGTTAAGCTTTAGATTTAAAATAAATAAAAAAATTTCACTGTAATAGAAGAGCAGTTGCCTGCCTGCCAGCTTCTGTGTCAGGTTGGATGTCTTGCCCATTTGCACAGTCAGTGCCACCACTCATATCTGTTTTTACAATAGGTTAAGCTTTAGATTTAAAAGAAATATTTTTTTTTTCACTGTAATAGAAGAGCAGTTGCCTGCCTGCCAGCTTCTGTGTCAGGTTGGATGCCTTGCACATTTGCACAGTCAGTGCCACCACTCATATCTGTTTTTACAATAGGTTAAGCTTTAGATTTAAAAGAAATAATTTTTTTTCACTGTAATAGAAGAGCAGTTGCCTGCCTGCCAGCTTCTGTGTGAGGTTCACATTGGATACTGTGCCCACTTGCCCAGTGCCACCACTCATATCTGTTTTTACAATAGCTTAAGCTTTAGATTTAAAATAAATAATTATTTTTCACTGTAATAGAAGAGCAGTTAGTTGTCTGCAAGCGTCTGGGTGTCAGGCCTACTTCAGCGTGTGCTCTGCAGACCTGTACCAGCGTGCTTTGACAGTTGCCAATCATATCTGGTGTCTCTTTAGCGTGCTTTTACAAAGAAAAAAGGTTTTCAGTGTAAGCTAATAGCAGCCAGTCAGTGTCCTTCAAGCGGCTCTGTCAGGCCTTCCTTCAGCGTGTGCCCTGCACAACACTGCCAGCGTGCTTTGACAGTTGCCAATCATATCTGGTGTCTCTTTAGCGTGCTTTTACAAAGAAAAAAGGTTTCCAGTGTAAGCTAATAGCAGCCAGTCAGTGTCCTTCAAGCGGCTCTGTCAGGTCTTCCTTCAGCGTGTGCTCTCCAGAACTGTTCCAGTGCACATTGCCAATCATATCTGGTGTCTCTATAGCGTGCTTTTAAAACCAAAATTTGTTTTTCACTGTTATAGATTGAATAGCAGTTAGTTGTCTTCAAGCGGGTGTGTCAGGCCTACAGTGTGTGCTCTGCAGAACTGTTCAAGTGCACATTGCCAATCATATCTGGTGTCTCTATAGCGTTCTTTTACAAAGAAAAAAGGTTTCCAGTGTAAGCTAATAGCAGCCAGTCAGTGTCCTTCAAGCGGCTCTGTCAGTCCTTCCTTCAGCTTGTGCTCTGCAGAACTGTTCCAGTGTACATTGCCAATCATATCTGGTGTCTCTATAGCGTGCTTTTAAAACCAAAATTTGTTTTTCACTGTTATAGATTGAATAGCAGTTACTTGTCTTCAAGCGGTGTGTCAGGCCTACAGTGTGTGCTCTGCAGAACTGTTCCAGTGCACATTGCCAATCATATCTGGAGTCTCTATAGCGTGCTTTTAAAACCAAAATTTGTTTTTCACTGTTATAGATTGAATAGCAGTTACTTGTCTTCAAGCGGGTGTGTCAGGCCTACAGTGTGTGCTCTGCAGAACTGTTCCAGTGCACATTGCCAATCATATCTGGTGTCTCTTTAGCGTGCTTTTAAAACCAAAATTTGTTTTTCACTGTTATAGATTGAATAGCAGTTACTTGTCTTCAAGCGGGTGTGTCAGGCCTACAGTGTGTGCTCTGCAGAACTGTTACAGTTCACATTGCCAATCATATCTGGTCTCACAGTAGCTTGCACGCATAGTACCACTAATCCCAAAAAAAATGACAGGCAGAGGCAGGCCACCCCGTAGGGGCCGTCGTGGTCGTGGTGCTGTGATTCCCTTTTGCCCTAGAATAATGCCCAGTTTTCAGAAGCCACGTACCCTGAACTTGAAAAGTTCTGAGGACATAGTTGACTGCCTAACACAGGACACCCAATCTTGTACAGCCTCCGCTCGGAACCTTGACGCACCATCCTCCTCCAGCTTAGCTTCAGGCACCTCTCAAGATACCACTCACCCGCCTGCCGCCACCACCAAAACTAGCACCACAGCTGCTATACTTGGTATGTCAGAGGAGTTATTCACACACCCGTTTGAAGAAATGAGTGATGCGCAACCATTATTGCTAGAGGATGTAGATAACAGGGACATGTCTCAGGCAGGCAGCATTAAACACATGGAGGTACGGTGTGATGATGATGATGTTGTACCCGCTGCTGCTTCCTTTTCTGAGTTGTCAGATACAAGCGAAGCGGTTGATGATGACGATGCGTCCATGGATGTCACGTAGGTGCCCGCTCGGCAAGAAGAAGAACAGGGCGAAAGTTCAGATGGGGAGACAGAGAGGAGGAGGAGACGAGTTGGAAGCAGGGGGGGTCGTCGCAAGGAGCTAGTGGCACAGTCAGACAGCATGCATTGGCACCCGGGGTCAGCCCGACAGCACGCCAATCAACGCATGCTCTGTCCACCACCAGAATGCCGTCATTGCAGAGCTCAGCAGTGTGGCATTTTTTTTGTGTGTCGTCCTCTGACAACAGCGATGCCATTTGCAACCTGTGCCAAAGGAAACTGAGTCGTGGGAGGTCCAACACCCACCTAGGTACAACTGCTTTGCGTAGGCACATGATCTCACATCACAAACGCCTATGGGATCAACACATGAGTACAAGCAGCACGCCTACTCTAAGCCGCCATCCTCCTCCTGGTCTAGCATCTTCAGCCACGTCAACCACTGCTGTCCTTCTTGCCCCCTCTCAACCATCCGCCACTCCGTCTCCCGCCTTGAGCAGTTCCCGCTCATCTGCCCACAGTCATGTGTCTGTCAAGGACATGTTTGAGCGTAAGAAGCCAATGTCACCAAGTCACCCCCTTGCCCAGCGTCTGACAGCTGGCTTGTCCGAACTATTAGCCCGCCAGCTTTTACCATACAATCTGGTTGAGTCTGAGGCGTTCAAAAAATTTGTAGCTATTGGTACACCGCAGTGGAAGGTACCCGGCCGGAATTTCTTTTCACAAGAGGCAATCCCCAACTTGTACTCGATTGTGCAAAAGGAAGTCATGGCATGTCTGGCACACAGTGTTGGGGCAAGGGTCCATCTGACCACTGATACCTGGTCTGCAAAGCATGGTCAGGGCAGGTATATCACCTACACTGCGCATTGGGTAATCCTGCTGACGGCTGACAAGCGAGGAATGCGTGGCATTGTAGAGGAGTTGGTGACACCGCCACGAATTGCAGGCAGTCCTGCTGCCACCTCCTCTACTCCTCCTACTCCATCCTCTTCCATAACCTCCTCGGCTGAGTCCTCTTGTGCTGCTGTGTCTTGCTCCACATCAACGGCACACCCCCAGCTCCCCAGGTACTATTCCACATCCCGGATACGGCAGTGTCACGCCGTCTTGGGTTTGACTTGCTTGAAAGCAGAGAGTCACACCGGACAAGCACTCCTGTCCGCCCTGAACGCACAGGTGGAAAAGTGGCTTACTCCGCAGCAACTGGATATCGGCAAAGTGGTGTGTGACAATGGAAAAAATTTGATAGCGGCATTGAAGTTGGGCAAGTTGACACATGTGCCGTGCATGGCACATGTGTGTAATCTGATCGTACAACGCTTTGTGCATAAGTACACAGGCTTACAGGACGTCCTGATGCAGGCCAGGAAGGTGTGTGGCCATTTCAGGCGTTCCTACACGGCCATGGCTCACTTTGCCGATATCCAGCGGCGAAACAACATGCCAGTGAGGCGCTTGATTTGCGACAGCCCTACACGTTGGAATTCAACACTCCTAATGTTCGACCGCCTGCTCCAACAAGAAAAAGCTTTTAATGAATATTTGTATGACCGGGGTGCTAGGACAGCCTCTGGGGAGCTGGGAATTTTTTTGCCACGTTACTGGACGCTCATGCGCAATGCCTGTAGGCTCATGCGTCCTTTTGAGGAGGTGACAAACCTAGTCAGTCGCAACGAAGGCACCATCAGCGACATCATACCATTTGTTTTCTTCCTGGAGCGTGCCCTGCGAAGAGTGCTGGATCAGGCTGTAGATGAGTGTGAAGAGGAAGAGGAAGAGTTGTGGTCACCATCACCACCAGAAACAGCCTTATCAGCATCGCTTGCTGGACCTGCGGCAACGCTAGAAGAGGATTGTGAGGAAGAGGAGTCAGAGGAGGATTGTAGCTTTGAGGAGGAGGAGGAGGAGCAAGACCAAACACAACAGGCATCCCAGGGTGCTCGTTGTCACCTATCTGGTACCCGTGGTGTTGTACGTGGCTGGGGGGAAGAACATACCTTCAATGACATCAGTGAGGAGGAGGAACGGGAAATGAGTAGCTCGGCATCCAACCTTGTGCAAATGGGGTCTTTCATGCTGTCCTGCCTGTTGAGGGACCCTCGTATAAAAAGGCTGAAGGAGAACCACCTGTACTGGTGTCCAGGCTACTAGACCCCCGGTATAAGCAGAAAGTGGCGGAAATGTTACCGAATTACAACAAGTCGGAAAGGATGCAGCATTTGCAAAATAAATTAAAAAGTATGCTTTACACAGCGTATAAGGGTGATGTCACAGCACAACGGGAATATAACAGGGGGAGAGGTGGAAGTCATCCTCCTCCTCCTCCCACGACCACGCCGGCAAGGACAGGACGCTTTAAAGACGTGTTGTTGATGGAGGACATGCGGACCTTTTTAAGTCCTATGCATCGCCACAGCCCTTCGGGATCCACCCTGAGAGAGCGACTCGACCGACAGGTAGCAGACTACCTCGCCTTAACTGCAGATATCGACACTCTGAGGAGCGATGAACCCCTTGACTACTGGGTGTGCAGGCTTGACCTGTGGCCTGAGCTATCCCAATTTGCGATAGAACTTCTGGCCTGCCCCGCTTCAAGTGTCCTGTCAGAAAGGACCTTCAGTGCAGCAGGAGGTATTGTCACTGAGAAGAGAAGTCGCCTAGGTCAAAAAAGTCTAGATTACCTCACCTTTATTAAGATGAATGAGGGATGGATCCCGAAGGGACTGACACTGGGCGATACATTTGATTAAAAAAGGCCTTATGAGATGAGCTGCCTTGGGCTAAAAATGGTCCACACGCTGCTGTATTTTAGCTCTGAATGACGTTTGACTTGCGTGACTTATCCGCCACCAACTAGGGTTCAAGCCGCCATGTTTTAGGGCACTTTCTGCCTGTGAAACAAACATCAATTTTTCTGGCCGCTGCTACAGCAGCGGCTGCAACAATACCAATTTTTTCAGGCATGTGTACATGCCTAATTTTTAGGCCCACTAGTGCAGCACTGTGGCTTCAAAAACCAAACCAAAAAAAAATCCTCCAAGATGGCACCAATATACCAGTGGTCTAAGCATCTTCCCACCTTGGCCTAAAAAGGGGAGGTGATTCAACAATTAAAAATCTCTACCATTTACACGTCCACTGATAGGAGACGCGGAAGGTATTAAACTGAGATGAACAATACTAAACTCACCACTCTTATCTGGTGGCACATTAGCTTGCCCGCGCAGTGCCCCAAATTTCAAGTAAGAGGACCGACCAAGCATCTTCTTCCATCTCCCTGTTACATAAATCAATGCCATATCCATAGAAATTGTAGAGAATATCCAGGATAGTTTTACAGGGCCAAATCATGTCGCCTGTTGAAAGAGGTGACCTTGCTCGGGTGCCAAGTGTGCAGTTCCTAAAATGGCTGCCATATACATGTCCTCTGATAGGAGACGCGGAAGGTATTAAACTGATATGAACAATACTAAACTCACCACTCCTATCTGGTGGCACATTAGCTTGCCCGCGCAGTGCCCCAAATTTCAAGTAAGAGGACCGACCAAGCATCTTCTTCCATCTCCCTGTTACATAAATCAATGCCATATCCATAGAAATTGTAGAGAATATCCAGGATAGTTTTACAGGGCCAAATCATGTCGCCTGTTGAAAGAGGTGACCTTGCTCGGGTCCCAAGTGTGCGGTTCCTAAAATGGCTGCCATATACATGTCCTCTGATAGGAGACGCGGAAGGTATTAAACTGATATGAACAATACTAAACTCACCACTCCTATCTGGTGGCACATTAGCTTGCCCGCGCAGTGCCCCAAATTTCAAGTAAGAGGACCGACCAAGCATCTTCTTCCATCTCCCTGTTACATAAATCAATGCCATATCCATAGAAATTGTAGAGAATATCCAGGATAGTTTTACAGGGCCAAATCATGTCGCCTGTTGAAAGAGGTGACCTTGCTCGGGTCCCAGGTGTGCGGTTCCTAAAATGGCTGCCATATACATGTCCACTGATAGGAGACGCGGAAGGTATTAAACTGATATGAACATTTACTAAACTCACCACTCCGAGTGCTGTTATTTATTTAATTTTTTTGTGGTGAGGCTTTACAGGACAGAGTGCTTCTCCACGGGACATGTTAACTCACGGGCAGCTGGCTCATCAAGGAACCAGAGCAGCTTGAACGAGGTGACCTTGCTCGGGTCACAGGTGTGCGGTTCCTAAAATGGCTGCCATATACACGTCCACTGATAGGAGACGCGGAAGGTATTAAACTGATATGAACAATACTCCACTCCTATCAGTAGGTCCGTCCCATTGTGATTTATGCCCCCCACCCACCGCGCAGGGATGGGGGCCGGGGGGAGGAAAGTAGGCCCCCCCATTGTGATTTATGGCCCCCACCCACCGCGCAGGGGTGGGGGCCGAGGGGGGAGGACAGTAGGTCCCCCCATTGTGATTTATCGCCCCCACCCAACGCGCAGGGGTTGGGGAGGACAGTAGCTCCCCCCAGTGTGTATCATGGGCTTTGAGGACAGGTGTCAATCCATTCCTGCCAAGTGACCCTATGTAGGGGGAACAGTCCCTATTCTGCTCTGTGTCAGTGTGTATCATGGTCTCTGTGGACGGGGAACAGTCTCTATTCTGCTCTGTGTCAGTGTGTATCATGGTCTCTGTGGACGGGGAACAGTCTCTATTCTGCTCTGTGTCAGTGTGTATCATGGACTCTGTGGACAGGAAACAGTCTCTATTCTGCTCTGTGTCAGTGTGTATCATGGACTCTGTGGACAGGAAACAGTCTCTATTCTGCTCTGTGTCAGTGTGTATCATGGACTCTGTGGACAGGGAACAGTCTCTATTCTGCTCTGTGTCAGTGTGTATCAGGGGCTTTGAGGACAGGTGTCAATCCATATCTGCCAAGTGACCCTATGTAGGGGGAACAGTCTCTATTCTGCTCTGTGTCAGTGTGTATCATGGTCTCTGTGGACGGGGGACAGTCTCTATTCTGCTCTGTGTCAGTGTGTATCATGGACTCTGTGGACAGGGAACAGTCTCTATTCTGCTCTGTGTCAGTGTGTATCAGGGGCTTTGAGGACAGGTGTCAATCCATATCTGCCAAGTGACCCTATGTAGGGGGAACAGTCCCTATTCTGCTCTGTGTCAGTGTGTATCAGGGGTTTTGAGGACAGGTGTCAATCCATATCTGCCAAGTGACCCTATGTAGGGGGAACAGTCTCTATTCTGCTCTGTGTCAGTGTGTATCAGGGATCATTAGGATAGGTGTCAATCCATATCTGCCAAGTGACCCTATGTAGGGGAACAGTCCCTATTCTGCTCTGTGTCAGTGTGTATCAGGGATTTGACTATCTTTATTCAGATTGAAAAATTACAATTCCAGGAAAAATTTTACAAACATTTACAAGAACATGTTATGCACATCATAGAAACAACGTGAACCTCTTTAAAGCCACAAACTTAAGACAAAAAATACGTACACACAATGTGTAAGGGTTTGAAAGAATATTCTGGATCCTTACATGTTTACTTTATCGTTTGTTTGATTTTTTGTGAACCATATATAAACTACAAGCAGCGTGAAAACTATAAAAACTCAAGTGGCCATGCTGATCAAATTAAATAGTATGCTTTACACAGCGTATAAGGGTGATGTCACAGCACAACGGGAATCTAACAGGGGAAGAGGTGAAAGTCATCCTCCCCCTCCCACGACCCCGCCATATCTGCCAAGTGACCCTATGTAGGGGTAACAGTCTCTATTCTGCTCTGTGTCAGTGTGTATCATGGTCTCTGAGGACGGGGAACAGTCTCTATTCTGCTCTGTGTCAGTGTGTATCAGGGGCTTTGAGGACAGGTGTCAATGTTAGGTGATTTCTGCCCTTTATGGATTAAAAGCAGACTCTGCATCAACTGTGTAATTTTCCATGGGAGTTTTGCCATGGATCCCCCTCCGGCATGCCACAGTCCAGGTGTTAGTCCCCTTGAAACAACTTTTCCATCACTTTTGTGGCCAGAAAGAGTCCCTGTTGGTTTTAAAATCCGCAACATTTGCGGAAGTTCGCGTTCGCCGTTCGCAAACCGAAAATTTCGGGTTTGCGACAACACTAATCTGAACATCTGGAAAATTATGATAGAGCCATGAATTCATTGGGCATGTATGATGACATCCATAAGAAATGGTTCATCACGTGGACCTTTGATTCAATGTGCCGTGTTTATCTAGAAAGTCTTCAAGCTATACAGCTAATGTCCTGGTCCAAGATGAAATATGAAATAATCATGGAATATGGTAAGTATAAAACCATTGCTTTTGCTAAGAAAGTGCTTTATAACTTAAAGTGCCGTCCAGATAAAAGCCCCAGAGAATTTGTAATAATTCTTAAAAATGCATATTCTGTGGCCCAAAGGAAACCCAGGTATGAAAGCACAGACTTCAAAGATCTGTATTTTCATGCCATGCTGGTAAATATACAAATTAATCTCGCAAGAGATTATGATTGTAAGTTACCATTATAATGGCTAGTCAGTCAGTGCATGAAATTGTATACTATACACCTTGCACATGACGAAAATCAGCCAAAGGTTAAGAAGCCTGGTGATAAAATGGTGTCAGAGACTAAAATTCAGTTAGGTTTAGAAACCCAACAGAAAAAGAGGACCTATTCTCAGGTTTTGAAAACACCAAACAGGAAAATGCCGGAAGCAATTCTGTAAACTCCTCTGATGATAACTCTGAAAAGTCCACTGCCAATGGGAATAAACACCCCTGGGTTAATAAGAACCAAGGCCAAGGCAATTCCCAATGGAGAAGGAATCCTCAGGGAAATAGGTGATATGGAAACAGAAACAACCAATCTGCTTCCAATAACTCCCAACAGTCTCAGCCATCACAGCCTAATTCTAATAGGCAAAGACAAAACGGCAATGGGTGAAACAATTTGCGTCGTCAGGTTGGTCAAATGACCGATCAGATGGGCAAATTAATGGAGGAAATGACAAAGATTAACCAAGTCTTTGCCAGAAATCCTTTTTTAGGGACAGCTCCAATTGCAGAGCCACCTGTTCAACTGCAGCAGCAACAACAGGTGCTGCAGCAATAATAGCCACTGTGACTAAACAGGCTAGGTTGTCAGTAGATGTAATACCCAACCCTGTTTCCCTTCCAGGTACTCACAGTCAAACAAACAATAGTTGTGTTAGGAAACCTATTGCCTACCCCATCACTTCACTTCACTTCCAGGTGAAGGAGGCGCAACGTGTTCCTCTGCTTTTTCATTCCAGCCAAAGGCTAAAGTAGCCCCAGCAGCCACTAGTTTCCAGGATCCAGACCTGAAAGGGTTAACTGATAAGATGCCAACCACTAGTTCCCGCTTGACAGTTCAAGATATTCCTAAGAAGGATGGGCCTGTGGGTAAGACTGAGCATTCCTCAGTACAGGTAGAAACTACTGCTGTGACAGGTAGCGTATGGAAAACGAGTGATATGTTGACACATTCTAAATTCTTATGTGAATTAGAAGAACATGAAGGAAGGTACTTAATATCTGTAGAAATACAGGATTCGCTACCTCAGCCTTTTAAAGGGTTAATAGATACCTGTTCACAAGCCACTATCTTATCCAATACCTACTTCCAGCAGGTAATGGACCTAGCAGAGGATAAGCCGAAGCTAAGAGCTTTCCCCAATGCTCTGTTGAGTGTAGGAGGAAATGCCCTTCATGTTATTGGCAATACCTGGTTAAAATTTCAAATAGGTAACAAAACCTTTAGACACCGAGTGATAGTGGTAGATCTCCTTTATGACCGACTGATTCTGGGTATAGACATACTCAGAAGAATTAACACAATTATTGACTGTGTAAATTGAATTGTATGGTCACAAGCTAAGGTTCCTATAACCTATGAGAAATCACATGTTCAATCTGATCGTAATTGCCATGTGATAGAAGAAAGACTTGACTCGATTGAGGTACATTTTAGGAATAGTCAGTCACCTGATGTGACTATCCTGCAGGTGAATGACGCAATCGCACCTGTAGATGAGCATTCCGTAAGAGTTGCTCCAGAGAGGATCCAGAATGTCTCTCTGGAAGGTGAGGTTTTAACCATTTCTCTCCACATGTTGAATCTGTAGATCTGGCAGGTCATGCTCAATTCCTTGCCAGAATTGAAAGGGTTAATAACAACTTATTCTTTCCTATTCAAATAAATGACTTAGGAAGAAGTCGGAATGCAAAGCTGGACTTAAAGAGTGAGAACAGCTATATTAGCAGAAGTCTGTTAAAGCAGATCGCTAATCCTAAAATGCTCAGGTACGCTTCCCCACATGACAGGTGGATCCAGAACCTGGATGGCAAATCAGAGAGTCACAATGTGATAGCAAAATGTTTAATATCTATTTCCATCGGAAATAAGACAGTTAAACATTTATTCCTAGTGATAGACGAACCTCGCTATCAGGTTTACATTGGCAATGATAGATATAAATAGATAATGGAAGTGCACTCAACCCTTCGTCATGGAATCCAGGTGTTACAGATTGCCATTTGTAACTGGCCCTTTAAATGGAAAATTGCCCTGCTTCCCTGGATTGTGGAGAAGCCTATTTGCCAGCCTCCTTCCTCATGACTATGGCCCCTGGAAGATTGTGCCCCTGAAAATGTATTAACTTTTATTGGGTGTGTATGGCCCTTTAAGAACCGTCTGGGGGACATATTGTGACTTTGCTGAACAATGCCCCTTTAAGACTATGTCCCCAGACCTGTAAAATAACTTGCCCCTGGCTCTCTCCCACTTGGTTCAGTAAATAGGGCTTACTGAACCAAGTACCACACAGGCGGACCACCCAGAAGTTAAAGTGTGCAGGCAATTTACCTCCCAGGCTGTGAGGTTACTGCAGGTTAATTGCACGTGGCGGCGGCCATCTTTGTTCATTCGAATGCGGTCAGCGGTGTATGCTAAAGATTCTGTGGAACTAAAATCGGCTACACATTTTGCCGAACACCGCTGACCCTTACCTTCTCCCATACTGAACTTGCAGCTCCAGAGACTAAGTCCCGTTCGAAATGTCGTTTTTCGGCATGAAATTGACCGACCGCACAGCCCAAATCTATGGAACTGTTTTGGGCAGGAAATTGTGCTTGCGGTCGGTCATAAAAGGACCTCCAGCTAACTTTTGATCCACTGGAGGGATTTGGCTGATTTTTGGAAGTGTTTATGTTTGATGTATGCTGAGTCTGAATATGTAACTTTTATGGGAATTGAATGTATGGTTTTAAAGTTACAGTGTGTGTATGAAAACTGTATTTTTATTGTATGTAATAATTGGTTTAACTGTTTATCTGAGGGGAGGGTATGTGTAGGTTGCACCAGATGTGTGATTGGTGATTTTATGCCTCCCCCTGGGAGTGTCCTGTTTGCATGTAACCTCAATAAAAGCCAGGCTGGGTGTTCCAGCACCTCAGACCTCTTCTGACCCTCTAACTTGCAGCCTTGACTCATGTTTGTAGGGGACAGCTATAATCACTACAGGGATTGCTATGCTCTTCATACTCCCTTAGCTACGGAGCTCTTGTAAGAGCTATTGTTCCTGATCCTGCTTCGCTCTACAGAAGGAAGAGGTTCACTTACTGGAACCTGGAGCCTGGTCATAGGTCCAGGGCGCAGAGCAGACGGCGAGATACCAGCCCAGCAAGCGGTGGTTCGTGGAGTCTGCAGTGCTTATGGTGGCTGCGGTGCTGATGGTCCTTTGGTGAGCGCTAGGAGCATCCTTTTCTACGGTCCAACTTCCAGCCAGCCTGGAGGCAACCGTAACACCAGGGTGCTCCAAAGTCCCAGTACCAGGATGGACCACATATAAAATTATTAAACGTAGAAAATAATCCAGGCACTCCAACGAATTCCAGAATACAGGCAATTTTATTAGAACCAGGAACTACACAGCAACGTTTCGACCCCTTGAAACCAGACAAGTGTCACATTGGCATGGCGGAGGTACAATATTTGGGCCACCGAGTCGGGTGTGGTAAGCAACGGCCAGAGCCGGCTAAGATCGAGGCCGTTGCTGATTGGCCCACTCCCCGTACCAAGACACAAGTCATGGCCTTCTTGGGAACAGCCAGCTATTACAGACGCTTTGTCCCGGACTATAGCGCCCTGGCTAAACCCCTGACAGACTTGACCAAAAAGAAGTTACCCCGACAAGTCCTGTGGTCCCCGGAGTGTGAGGTGGCTTTCCAAGCGTTAAAGAATGCTCTTGTTAATGCTCCGGTGTTAGCTACCCCAGATCCTAACAAAAGATTTATTGTCCACACAGACGCTTCAATGTTTGGACTGGGGGCAGCATTAAGCCAGATCGGAGAGGACGGAGGAGAGCACCCGGTAGCATACCTGAGTCGAAAGCTGTTGCCAAGGGAGGTCAGTTATGCGACCATTGAAAAAGAGTGCCTGGCGTTGGTCTGGGCTCTCAAAAAACTCACCCCCTATCTCTATGGCCGGGCTTTCACCCTTATCACCGACCACAATCCGTTGGTCTGGCTCAACCGGGTCTCAGGGTACAATGCCCGTTTGCTGTGCTGGAGACTTGCCTTACAACACTATGATTTTACCATCCATTGTCGCCTAGGCAAGCAAAACGGAAATGCACTGTCATGCCAAACTGACCTAATATCAGACTAAAACTTTGAATTTTCCGACAACCCTCCTGAACCAGGAAAGCTCCAACCGGGTCTGTCGGAGCAGGGAGAAAAAGGGGGGCCATGGTAAAGGATTTTTATGTATTTACCTGTGTGCCTTCGGTTATGCCTTCTCCCTGCAGTGTGTAACGAGATTATACCCCAACACGCAGGATTCAGCTAAACAGAAGACAACACAGAGGGAAGATACGTCTACCGGTCAGTAGACCCCCAGCCCCCTCAGCCTCATCCCCCACCCCTCTCAGCCTCACCCCCACCCCCTCACCATCACCCCCACCACTCTCAGCATCACCCCCCACCACCTTCAGCATCACCCCCCTCACCACCCTCAGCATCACCCCCCACCACCCTCAGCAGCACCCCCCACCACCCTCAGCATCACCCCTCACCACCCACCACCCTCAGCATCACCCCCACCACCCTCAGCATCACCCCCACCACCCTCAGCATCACCCCCCACCACCCTCAGCATCATCCCCCACCACCCTCAGCATCATCCCCCACCACCCTCAGCATCACACCCCTCACCACCCTCAGCATCACACCCCCCACCACCCTCAGCATCACACCCCTCACCACCCTCAGCATCACACCCCTCACCACCCTCAGCATCACACCCCTCACCACCCTCAGCCTCACCCCCCCACCACCCTCAGCCTCACCCCTCCACCACCCTCAGCATCACCCCCCACCACCCTCAGCATCACCCCCCACCACCCTCAGCACCACCCCCCACCACCACCCGCAGCATCACCCCCACCACCACCCTCAGCATCATCCCCCACCACCCTCAGCATCATCCCTCACCACCACCCTCAGCATCATCACCCACCACCACCCTCAGCATCAC
Organism: Pelobates fuscus; assembly: GCF_036172605.1. Classification (NCBI taxonomy): domain Eukaryota; kingdom Metazoa; phylum Chordata; class Amphibia; order Anura; family Pelobatidae; genus Pelobates; species Pelobates fuscus. Next base: position 10,384,282 of record NC_086322.1, on the reverse strand, counting down.
CCCCCACCACCACCCTCAGCATCACCCCCCCACCACCCTCAGCATAACCCTCCCACCACCCTCAGCCTCACCCCCCTCTCACTCTCACATTACCCTCACTCTCACATTATCCCCCCTCTCACGCTCACATTACCCCCCCGCTCCCTCTCACCATCAACCCCCCGCTCCCTCTTACCATCAACCCCCTCTCCGTCTCACCATCACCCCACCTCACCATCACCCCCCCTCACCATCACCCCCCCTCTCACCATCACCCCCCCCTCTCCCTCTCACCATCACCCCAACACCATCACCCCCCTCTCACCATTACCCACCTCCCCCCCCCCCATACACACAACACACTTCAAGCAGCTACCCCATACACATAGGGTCTCAGACAAAAATGCAAATATGTTCAGAGACATACATTCACACACACACAAGGATACTCTCTGTCAGACACACTCTCAGGCACATACACAGGTCGACAGTGCATCAATGTGTATATGTGACACTTTTTTTTGTTAGTGGGGCCTCATGTTTGCGTTTCGACTAAGGCCTCATAAAGTCTAGAGCCGCCTCTGGTCTTTAATACAGGACAGCATCATCATTTCTGAGATGCTATTTTCTGCAGTATACTGGCACTCTCAAGCTTGTTTCATTAAATATTGTTATCAGTTTTGTTAACAGCTTCAGAGCAGCTCACTGGGACGTGACCTTTTAACTATTTCCCTCAAATATCTACTGCTACGTGATGTGATGGAAGGTGACGGCGTAAGTACATTTTTGAGGTGGTTATCCGAGGTAAGCATGGGACAAAATTTGTGTAAGATATTTTTTACGTTATCCCAGCCAGCATCGAAAGTGCCAGTGCATCTTATGGAGCTAGCTTCCACCTTCCGGGTATCTTCACTAATTCGGTCTTGTTCCGTATTTATGGCTCTCAGAAAGTCCTTTTTTAAGACCCTATTGGGGTAGCCCTATTCTCTGAACATATGGCGTAACTCATTGGCTTTACACTTAGACTCCTCTATAGTGGAGTATTTCCGGTGTAATCTCAAGTATTGCCCGATGAGGATATCAGATTTTAAAGGTATTGGATGGTGGCTAGTCCAACATAGGAGATTGTTAGATACTGTACAGTGTGATTGATTCATCCCGTCAGGAAACATGTGTAATAAATACGATTCTGTTGTAGGAAACAAGGAAAATTCCAGCAATGCATGTATCACCACTTCAAACTGTTTCCAATAGCTTTCCAAGCACTGACAGGACCAAAACATATGAACCAAAGAACCTCTATCTTCAGCATCGACATCTCCAGCATTCCGACGATGAATCACAATAGAAGTGTGACAATCTGTGACAATACTAAATACAGGGCCGGTGCTAGGATTTTTAGTTACACAGGCAAAGATGCATTTTGGCGCCCCCAACCCTCATTAAAAAAAAAAAAAAAAATGCATCTTCACCTGTGTGTCTTTCCTCCCAAGCCACAGGCACACAGGCATCATTTTTCAGTCACACAGTCAAAGTCATACAGGTACACTGTCATACAAAGACAGCAATAATCATACAGAGACATACAGACACATACAGTCAGAGACATACAAGCAGAGATATACATGCATACAGAGACATGCAGGCATATAAAGACATACATGCATACAGAGGCATACCGTCATACAGACACATACATACAGACAGGCATACAGAAACATACATACAAAGACATTCAGGCACATACATACAGACATACAGGCATAAAGAAACATACATACAGAGACATACAGGCATGCAGACACATACATACATACAGGCATACAAAGACATACACACATACAGATACATGCATGCATACAGAGACATAACGTCATACAGACACATACATATAGACAGGCATACAGACACATACATACATACAGAGGCATACCGTCATACAGACACATACATACATACAGAAACATGCATACAGAGACACACAGACACACACATACGTACATACAGAGACATAAAGGCATACAGTTACATACATGCATACAGAGACATATATACAGACATTTAGAGACAAACATACATCCAGTTACATACATGCATACAGAGATATACAGAAACATACGTACAAGACATACAGGCATACGGACACATACATACATACAGAGGCATACCGTCATACAGATACATACATACAGACAGGCATACAGAAAAATACATACTCACACACACAAACTCACAGACACATACTCGAACACACACACTGACAGACACACATACTCACATACACACTGACATACACACTCACACACACCGACAGACACACTCACTCACACACAAACTCATAGACACACTTACACACACACTGACAGACACACATACTCACATGCACGCACACACTGACAGACACACACACACACACACACTCACACACACACACACTGACAGACACACACACACTCACAGACACACATACACACTGACATACACACTCACACACACCGACAGACACACTGACTCACACACAAACTCATAGACACACTTACACACACACTGACAGACACACATACTCACATGCACACACACACTGACAGACACACACACACACACTCACACACACACACACTGACAGACACACACAAACTCACAGACACACATACACACTGACATACACACTCACACACACCGACAGACACACTCACTCACACACAAACTCATAGACACACTTACACACACACTGACAGACACACATACTCACATGCACACACACACTGACAGACACACACACACTGACAGACACACACAAACTCACAGACACACATACACACTGACATACACACTCACACACACCGACAGACACACTCACTCACACACAAACTCATAGACACACTTACACACACACTGACAGACACACATACTCACATGCACACACACACTGACAGACACACACACACACTGACAGACACACACAAACTCACAGACACACATACACACTGACATACACACTCACACTCACATGCACACACACATACACACACACAGTAATTAATAAAGAATTAATAATAAATTAAATTTAAATTTCCCACCCAGCCTCCCTACCTGGAGTGCTGGCGTGGGTCTCTCATTGGTGGTCCAGTGAGGCTGCTGGGAGGCGTGCGGCTGAACTGAATTAGGAGGTGGCGAGGGAGCTCTGATCTCTCTGACCGGCTCCCTCGCAGGCTGTTTTCTGATGCCGCGGGAGCCGGAATATGACGTCATATTCCGGCTCCCGCGGCATCAGCAAAAGGCGCGCGAGGGAGCCGGTCAGAGAGATCAGAGCTCCCTCGCCACCTCCTAATTCAGTTCAGCCGCACGCCGCTCCGCTCCGCTCTGGGGATCCAGGAGGTGACCAGGCAGGAGGGAGCACTTCCCTCCTGCCGGTCACTGGAATTTTGCGCCCCCAGAGCCGGTGCGCCCTAAGGCGGCCGCCTGTGCCGCCTTATGGACGCGCCGGCCCTGACTAAATACCATCTCATCAATTTACAATAAGCCTCCAAATGGGAGATGCTGCTAGAAGATCTTTTCATCACCTCCATAGCTTTGAATCATATAGGTACGAGGATGGAGACCTTTTTTCCCATGTAACATGTAAGGTAATTATATCCGTTATATATCCGTTAAGTCCCTAAAAGCACTATAACATGTAGACAGGCGTCTAAGTTTTAAATGTGTATTTATACAAAAGCGACCTATTGGAGTTATTTTCATGAGATCCAATGCTTTAACATTATATTTCAGTAAGATGTTTTTTTATCTGCAGATAAGTAAATAATTCACAAATTGGAAGAGCAAATTAATTTTGGATATCTGGAAAGCTTTTAATGGATAGCACAATATATACACTTTACAGATTCCACAGGAGGTCCAAGCCTGCAAATCAAGATCTGGTGTAAATACTGTTAGGGCCCGTATTGGAGCCATAGATAAAATCGTATTTTCTCCCATTAATTTCGGTGCCTGCCTTTTCCAATATGTGAGCATTAATTCAGAGGAGGAAAACATGTTGTGTTTATGTTGTTTTGTAGATAATACTGTTGACCACAGCATCTTATCCAATTTGAACAGATCTATAAATGCTTCTTCCAGTCTAGTCCAAAGAAGTTTATATGAGCAAGATAGGATAGACACGCTATGGGTTAATAATGATGCTTTATAATACAGCATAACGTTTGGGATCCCCAGTCCCATTCAGCTATATAGTTGAATAACGGTCCCATTCAAGGCATCCCAGTGGGTCAGGACCCTTTGGTTTGTCTCATTTTGGAAGTTATTACGTTGTCCAGACCCCTTGAACCAATTTACCCCCCCCCCCCCATTGGGACATGGACTGCGTCTTCTTCGGGGATGGGCAGATAATACGGGTTGGACTCTCTGACTACTTTCGGCTGAGCTTACGCTATTGTTATGTCTTATTTACTTCCGATGCATTTTGGGTGTTGCTGGATGTTGGGTGTTCGATGCATTTTGGGTGTTCGACGTGGATGTTTTTTTCCTTCTATCCAGGTGGTTTACCCTTTTCTATCTCGTGCCATGATACATAAGACTCTACAACAGTTTTTTATCCATTCTTTTTGGTAGTCCCTCAGATGTACATGGAGGTTACTGCGACTTTACAGACTTCGTCTTCGGACGAGCTTCTATACTTTTATGTCGAGTCCACAATCTGGTCTCTATTATCACTTTGGCTAGATAAATTCGCTGGCTATTGTCTATGGCTGAGATCACTGGTCTGGTTGTTTGCCGACAATAGGCAATGTGCAGTTTGGAGGCAGGATAATTATTTTGTGTGTTCTATGAATGAAATTCTTCTCATGCTTCTTTCACTTTTCTAAATCATCATCGTTAAAAATGCAAAATATGAAGCCTCCAGTCATGTAGTAAAATTGTCGATTATGCTAAGGTAGTGTATATATAATCTTAAATTTAGTAATGACAGGAGGCAAACATTTTCCCACCCTTCTTTCCTTCCCACCCTTGGCTTTCTGTTTCTTGGTTTGTAATTTTCACTGTTAGGATTTAGGTTTTGAATGTTTCATAGTGATAGCACATCTACTGCTATTATTACCATTCATTTTACCATTCATTAAATTAGCCTGATTTAATTTAAGTTTATTACATGCTTATTGTAAGATGGAAAACGTACCATTTCAGATGCCTTTCACTTCTTTTTGTTTCCTTTAAGTGTTATTGTTTACTTCCATTGCAAGACCCGCTTCGGCAGTCTCTCTGGATGACTCCTCATCCGGTTTATGGATTGCTACATTCTTTTTCATGGTTCCTTATGACTTGCTTTCCTATTTCTGACTCTATTGTTATTACTGTCACTACAAAGAAAGAGGAGGAGCTTAGACTGGCAGGGCCTTTTGTTGAATGTGTAGTTGTTTTTTGATTGATTGTTCTGTTTATGATCTGTGCTGCTGGAGTTTTCTCATTAAAGAGAGTTGTGCAAAAAAGTTGCCTTCTGTCATTACTAAAATTAAGATTATAGGTAGACTACGTTAGCCTAATCTACAGTTTGTATTTCTTTGTTTTATGAAAGTATATGCCATTAGTGATGTACCGAACTGTCCGCCGGCGAACAGTTCCCGGCGAAATTAGCGTGTTCGCGTTCGCCGCGGCGGGCGGACACATGCGCAGTTCGATCCGCCCCCTATTCGTCATCATTGGGCAAACTTTGACCCTGTGCCTCTCGGTCAGCAGACACATTCCAGCCAATCAGCAGCACTCCCTCCCTTCCAAACCCTCCAACCTCCCTCCCAGCATCCATTTTCGATTCATTCGGAAGATGCATGCTTAGTGAGAGGAGGGAAAGTTTAGCTGCTGCTGATTAGATAGGGAAATTGATAGCTAGGCTAGGGTATTCAGTGTCCACTACAATCCTGAAGGACTCATCTGATCTCTGCTGTAAGGACAGCACCCCAAAAAGCCCTTTTTAGGGCTATAACATCAGGCTGCTTTTTTTTTTTTTCCTGTGTAATGTAATTGCAGGTGCCTGCCTGCCTGCCAGCTTCTGTGTGAGGTTCACATTGGATACTGTGCCTACTTGCCCAGTGCCACCACTCATATCTGTTTTAACAATAGGTTAAGCTTTACATTTAAAATAAATATTTTTTTTTCACTGTAATAGAAGAGCAGTTGCCTGCCTGCCAGCTTCTGTGTGAGGTTCACATTGGATACTGTGCCCACTTGCCCAGTGCCACCACTCATATCTGTTTTAACAATTGGTTAAGCTTTAGATTTAAAATAAATAATTTTTTTTCACTTTAATAGAAGAGCAGTTGCCTGCCTGCCAGCTTCTGTGTCAGGTTGGATGCCTTGCCCATTTGCACAGTCAGTGCCACCACTCATATCTGTTTTAACAATTGGTTAAGCTTTAGATTTTAAATAAATATTTTTTTTCACTGTAATAGAAGAGCAGTTGCCTGCCTGCCAGCTTCTGTGTGAGGTTCACATTGGATACTGTGCCCACTTGCCCAGTGCCACCACTCGTATCTGTTTTAACAATTGGTTAAGCTTTAGATTTTAAATAAATATTTTTTTTCACTGTAATAGAAGAGCAGTTGCCTGCCTGCCAGCTTCTGTGTCAGGTTGGATGCCTTGCCCATTTGCACAGTAAGTGCCACCACTCATATCTGTTTTAACAATAGCTTAAGCTTTAGATTTTAAAGAAATAACTTTTTTTTCACTGTAATAGAAGATCAGTTAGTTGTCTGCAAGCGTCTGGGTGTCAGGCCTACTAAAGCGTGTGCTCTGCAGACCTGTGCCAGCGTGCTTTGACAGTTGCCAATCATATCTGGTGTCTTTTTAGCGTGCTTTTACAAAGAAAAAAGGTTTCCAGTGTAAGCTAATAGCAGACAGTCAGTGTCCTTCAAGCGGCTCTGTCAGGCCTTCCTTCAGCGTGTGCCCTGTACAACCCTGCCAGCGTACTTTGACAGTTGCCACTCATATCTGGTGTCTCTATAGCGTGCTTTTACAACCAAAATTTTGTTTCCACTGTAATAGAAGAGCAGTTGCCTGCCTGCCAGCTTCTGTGTGAGGTTCACATTGGATACTGTGCCTACTTGCCCAGTGCCACCACTCATATCTGTTTTAACAATTGGTTAAGCTTTACATTTAAAATAAATATTTTTTTTCACTGTAATAGAAGAGCAGTTAGTTGTCTGCAAGCGTCTGGGTGTCAGGCCTACTTCAGCGTGTGCTCTGCAGACCTGTGCCAGCGTGCTTTGACAGTTGCCAATCATATCTGGTGTCTCTTTAGCGTGCCTTTACAAAGAAAAAAGGTTTCCAGTGTAAGCTAATAGCAGACAGTCAGTGTCCTTCAAGCGGCTCTGTCAGGCCTTCCTTCAGCGTGTGCCCTGCACAACCCTGCCAGCGTACTTTGACAGTTGCCACTCATATCTGGTGTCTCTATAGCGTGCTTTTACAACCAAAATTTTGTTTCCACTGTAATAGAAGAGCAGTTGCCTGCCTGCCAGCTTCTGTGTGAGGTTCACATTGGATACTGTGCCTACTTGCCCAGTGCCACCACTCATATCTGTTTTAACAATTGGTTAAGCTTTACATTTAAAATAAATATTTTTTTCAGTGTAATAGAAGAGCAGTTGCCTGCCTGCCAGCTTCTGTGTGAGGTTCACATTGGATACTGTGCCTACTTGCCCAGTGCCACCACTCATATCTGTTTTAACAATTGGTTAAGCTTTACATTTAAAATAAATATTTTTTTTTCACTGTAATAGAAGAGCAGTTAGTTGTCTGCAAGCGTCTGGGTGTCAGGCCTACTTCAGCGTGTGCTCTGCAGACCTGTGCCAGCGTGCTTTGACAGTTGCCAATCATATCTGGTGTCTCTTTAGCGTGCTTTTACAAAGAAAAAAGGTTTCCAGTGTAAGCTAATAGCAGACAGTCAGTGTCCCTCAAGCGGCTCTGTCAGGCCTTCCTTCAGCGTGTGCCCTGCACAACCCTGCCAGCGTACTTTGACAGTTGCCACTCATATCTGGTGTCTCTATAGCGTGCTTTTACAACCAAAATTTTGTTTCCACTGTAATAGAAGAGCAGTTGCCTGCCTGCCAGCTTCTGTGTGAGGTTCACATTGGATACTGTGCCTACTTGCCCAGTGCCACCACTCATATCTGTTTTAACAATTGGTTAAGCTTTACATTTAAAATAAATATTTTTTTTTCACTGTAATAGAAGAGCAGTTAGTTGTCTGCAAGCGTCTGGGTGTCAGGCCTACTTCAGTGTGTGCTCTGCAGACCTGTGCCAGCGTGCTTTGACAGTTGCCAATCATATCTGGTGTCTCTTTAGCGTGCTTTTACAAAGAAAAAAGGTTTCCAGTGTAAGCTAATAGCAGACAGAAAGTGTCCTTCAAGCGGCTCTGTCAGGCCTTCCTTCAGCGTGTGCCCTGCACAACCCTGCCAGCGTACTTTGACAGTTGCCACTCATATCTGGTGTCTCTATAGCGTGCTTTTACAACCAAAATTTTGTTTCCACTGTAATAGAAGAGCAGTTGCCTGCCTGCCAGCTTCTGTGTGAGGTTCACATTGGATACTGTGCCTACTTGCCCAGTGCCACCACTCATATCTGTTTTAACAATTGGTTAAGCTTTACATTTAAAATAAATATTTTTTTTTCACTGTAATAGAAGAGCAGTTAGTTGTCTGCAAGCGTCTGGGTGTCAGGCCTACTTCAGCGTGTGCTCTGCAGACCTGTGCCAGCGTGCTTTGACAGTTGCCACTCATATCTGGTGTCTCTATAGCGTGCTTTTACAACCAAAATTTTGTTTCCACTGTAATAGAAGAGCAGTTGCCTGCCTGCCAGCTTCTGTGTGAGGTTCACATTGGATACTGTGCCTACTTGCCCAGTGCCACCACTCATATCTGTTTTAACAATTGGTTAAGCTTTACATTTAAAATAAATAATTTGTTTTCACTGTAATAGAAGAGCAGTTGCCTGCCTGCCAGCTTCTGTGTCAGGTTGGATGCCTTGCCCATTTGCACAGTCAGTGCCACCACTCATATCTGTTTTAACAATAGCTTAAGCTTTAGATTTTAAAGAAATCATTTTTTTTCACTGTAATAGAAGATCAGTTAGTTGTCTGCAAGCGTCTGGGTGTCAGGCCTACTTCAGCGTGTGCTCTGTAGACCTGTTCCAGCGTGCTTTGACAGTTGCCAATCATATTTGGTGTCTCTATAGCGTGCTTTTAAAACCAAAATTTATTTTTCACTGTTATAGATTGAATAGCAGTTACTTGTCTTCAAGCGGCTCTGTCAGTCCTTCCTTCAGCGTGTGCTCTGCAGAACTGTTCCAGTGCACATTGCCAATCATATCTGGTGTCTCTATAGCGTGCTTTTAAAACCAAAATGTATTTTTCACTGTTATAGATTGAATAGCAGTTACTTGTCTTCAAGCGGGTGTCTCAGGCCTACAGTGTGTGCTCTGCAGAACTGTTACAGTTCAAATTGCCAATCATGTCTGGTCTCACAGTAGCTTGCACGCATAGTACCACTAATCCCCCAAAAAATGACAGGCAGAGGCAGGCCACCCCGCAGGGGCCGTCGTGGTCGTGGTGCTGTGATTCCCTTTTGCCCTAGAATAATGCCCAGTTTTCAGAAGCCACGTACCCTGAATTTGAAAAATTCTGAGGACTTAGTTGACTGGCTAACACAGGACACCCAATCTTGTACACCCTCCGCTCGGAACCTTGACGCACCATACTCCTCCAGCTTAGCTTCAGGCACCTCTCAAGATTCCACTCACCCGCCTGCCGCCACCACCAAAACTAGCACCACAGCCGCTTTACTTGGTATGTCAGAGGAGTTATTCACACACCCGTTTGAAGAAATGAGTGATGCGCAACCATTATTGCTAGAGGATGTAGATAACAGGGATATGTCTCAGGCAGGCAGCATTAAACACATGGAGGTACAGTGTGATGATGATGATGTTGTACCCGCTGCTGCTTCCTTTTCTGAGTTGTCAGATACAAGCGAAGCGGTTGATGATGACGATGCGTCCATGGATGTCACGTGGGTGCCCGCTCGGCAAGAAGAAGAACAGGGCGAAAGTTCAGATGGGGAGACAGAGAGGAGGAGGAGACGAGTTGGAAGCAGGGGGGGGTCGTCGCAAGGAGCTAGTGGCACAGTCAGACAGCATGCATCGGCACCCGGGGTCAGCCCGACAGCACACCAATCAACGCATGCTGTGTCCACCACCAGAATGCCGTCATTGCAGAGCTCAGCAGTGTGGCATTTTTTTTGTGTGTCTGCCTCTGACAACAGCGATGCCATTTGCAACCTGTGCCAAAGGAAACTGAGTCGTGGGAGGTCCAACACCCACCTAGGTACAACTGCTTTGCGTAGGCACATGATCTCACATCACAAACGCCTATGGGATCAACACATGAGTACAAGCAGCACGCCTACTCTAAGCCGCCATCCTCCTCCTGGTCCAGCATCTTCAGCCACGTCAACCACTGCTGTCCTTCTTGCCCCCTCTCAACCATCCGCCACTCCGTCTCCCGCCTTGAGCAGTTCCCGCTCATCTGCCCACAGTCATGTGTCTGTCAAGGACATGTTTGAGCGTAAGAAGCCAATGTCACCAAGTCACCCCCTTGCCCAGCGTGTGACAGCTGGCTTGTCCGAACTATTAGCCCGCCAGCTTTTACCATACAATCTGGTTGAGTCTGAGGCGTTCAAAAAATGTGTAGCTATTGGGACACCGCAGTGGAAGGTACCCGGCCGGAATTTCTTTTTACAAAAGGCAATCCCCAACTTGTACTCGATTGTGCAAAAGGAAGTCATGGCATGTCTGGCACACAGTGTTGGGGCAAGGGTCCATCTGACCACTGATACCTGGTCTTCAAAGCATGGTCAGGGCAGGTATATCACCTACACTGCGCATTGGGTAAACCTGCTGATGGCTGACAAGCAAGGAATGCGTGGCATTGTAGAGGAGTTGGTGACACGCCACGAATTGCAGGCAGTCCTGCTGCCACCTCCTCTACTCCTCCTACTCCATCCTCTTCCATAACCTCCTCGGCTGAGTCCTCTTGTGCCGCTGCTTCTTGCTCCACATCAACGGCACCCCCCCAGCTCCCCAGGTACTATTCCACATCCCGGATACGGCAGTGTCACGCCGTCTTGGGTTTGACTTGCTTGAAAGCAGAGAGTCACACCGGACAAGCACTCCTGTCCGCCCTGAATGCACAGGTGGAAAAGTGGCTGACTCCGCAGCAACTGGATATCGGCAAAGTGGTGTGTGACAACAGAAAAAATTTGATAGCGGCATTGAAGTTGGGCAAGTTGACACATGTGCCGTGCATGGCACATGTGTGTAATCTGATCGTACAACGCTTTGTGCATAAGTACACAGGCTTACTGGACGTCCTGAAGCAGGCCAGGAAGGTGTGTGGCCATTTCAGGCGTTCCTACACGGCCATGGCTCACTTTGCCGATATCCAGCGGCGAAACAACATGCCAGTGAGGCGTTTGATTTGCGACAGCCCTACACGTTGGAATTCAACACTCCTAATGTTCGACCGCCTGCTCCAACAAGAAAAAGCTGTTAATGAATATTTGTATGACCGGGGTGCTAGGACAGCCTCTGGGGAGCTGGGAATTTTTTTGCCACGTTACTGGACGCTCATGCGCAATGCCTGTAGGCTCATGCGTCCTTTTGAGGAGGTGACAAACCTAGTCAGTCGCAACGAAGGCACCATCAGCGACATCATACCATTTGTTTTCTTCCTGGAGCGTGCCCTGCGAAGAGTGCTGGATCAGGCTGTAGATGAGTGTGAAGAGGAAGAGGAAGAGTTGTGGTCACCATCACCACCAGAAACAGCCTTATCAGCATCGCTTGCTGGACCTGCGGCAACGCTAGAAGAGGATTGTGAGGAAGAGGAGTCAGAGGAGGATTGTAGCTTTGAGGAGGAGGAGGAGGAGCAAGACCAAACACAACAGGCATCCCAGGGTGCTCGTTGTCACCTATCTGGTACCCGTGGTGTTGTACGTGGCTGGGGGGAAGAACATACCTTCAATGACATCAGTGAGGAGGAGGAACGGGAAATGAGTAGCTCGGCATCCAACCTTGTGCAAATGGGGTCTTTCATGCTGTCCTGCCTGTTGAGGGACCCTCGTATAAAAAGGCTGAAGGAGAACAACCTGTACTGGCTGTCCACGCTACTAGATCCCCGGTATAAGCAGAAAGTGGCGGAAATGTTACCGAATTACAACAAGTCGGAAAGGATGCAGCATTTGCAAAATAAATTAAAAAGTATACTTTACACAGCGTATAAGGGTGATGTCACAGCACAACGGGAACCTAACAGGGGGAGAGGTGGAAGTCATCCTCCTCCTCCTCCTCCCACGACCACGCCGGCAAGGACAGGACGCTTTAAAGACGTGTTGTTGATGGAGGACATGCGGACCATTTTAAGTCCTATGCATCGCCACAGCCCTTCGGGATCCACCCTCAGAGAGCGACTCGACCGACAGGTAGCAGACTACCTCGCCTTAACTGCAGATATCGACACTCTGAGGAGCGATGAACCCCTTGACTACTGGGTGTGCAGGCTTGACCTGTGGCCTGAGCTATCCCAATTTGCGATAGAACTTCTGGCCTGCCCCGCTTCAAGTGTCCTGTCAGAAAGGACCTTCAGTGCAGCAGGAGGTATTGTCACTGAGAAGAGAAGTCGCCTAGGTCAAAAAAGTCTAGATTACCTCACCTTTATTAAGATGAATGAGGGATGGATCCCGAAGGGACTGACACTGGGCGATACATTTGATTAAAAAAGGCCTGATGAGATGAGCTGCCTTGGGCTAAAAATGGTCCACACGCTGCTGTATTTTAGCTCTGAATGACGTTTGACTTGCGTGACTTATCCGCCACCAACTAGGGTTCAAGCCGCCATGTTTTAGGGCACTTTCTGCCTGTGAAACAAACATAAATTTTTCTGGCCGCTGCTACAGCAGCGGCTGCAACAATACCAAATTTTTCAGGCATGTGTACATGCCTAATTTTTAGGCCCACTGGTGCAGCACTGTGGCTTCAAAAACCAAACCAAAAATTAAAATCCTCCAAGATGGCACCAATATACCAGTGGTCTAAGCATCTTCCCACCTTGGCCTAAAAAGGGGAGGTGATTCAACAATTAAAAATCTCTGCCATTTACACGTCCACTGATAGGAGACGCGGAAGGTATTAAACTGATATGAACAATACTCCACTCCTATCAGTAGGTCCGTCCCATTGTGATTTATGCCCCCCACCCACTGCGCAGGGATGGGGGCCGGGGGGGAGAAAAGTAGGCCCCCCCATTGTGATTTATGCCCCCCACCCACCGCGCAGGGGTGGGGGCCGAGGGGGGAGGACAGTAGGTCACCCCATTGTGATTTATGGCCCCCACCCACCGCGCAGGGGTTGGGGAGGACAGTAGCTCCCCCCAGTGTGTATCATGGGCTTTGAGGACAGGTGTCAATCCATACCTGCCAAGTGACCCTATGTAGGGGGAACAGTCTCTATTCTGCTCTGTGTCAGTGTGTATCATGGTCTCTGTGGACGGGGAACAGTCTCTATTTTGCTCTGTGTCAGTGTGTATCATGGTCTCTGTGGACGGGGAACAGTCTCTATTCTGCTCTGTGTCAGTGTGTATCATGGACTCTGTGGACAGGGAACAGTCCCTATTCTGCTCTGTGTCAGTGTGTATCAGGGGTTTTGAGGACAGGTGTCAATCCATATCTGCCAACTGACCCTATGTAGGGGTAATAGTCCCTATTCTGCTCTGTGTCAGTGTGTATCATGGTCTCTGTGGACAGGGAACAGTCTCTATTCTGCTCTGTGTCAGTGTGTATCAGGGGTTTTGAGGACAGGTGTCAATCCATATCTGCCAAGTGACCCTATGTAGGGGGAACAGTCCCTATTCTGCTATGTGTCAGTGTGTATCAGGGGTTTTGAGGACAGGTGTCAATCCATATCTGCCAAGTGACCCTATGTAGGGGGAACAGTCCCTATTCTGCTCTGTGTCAGTGTGTATCAGGGTTTTTGAGGACAGGTGTCAATCCATATCTGCCAAGTTACCCTATGCAGGGGTAACAGTCCCTATTCTGCTCTGTGTCAGTGTGTATCATTGTCTCTGTGGACAGGGAACAGTCTCTATTCTGCTCTGTGTCAGTGTGTATCAGGGGTTTTGAGGACAGGTGTCAATCCATATCTGCCAAGTGACCCTATGTAGGGGGAACAGTCCCTATTCTGCTCTGTGTCAGTGTGTATCATGGTCTCTGTGGACAGGGAACAGTCTCTATTCTGCTCTGTGTCAGTGTGTATAAGGGGTTTTGAGGACAGGTGTCAATCCATATCTGCCAAGTGACCCTATGTAGGGGTAACAGTCCCTATTCTGCTCTGTGTCAGTGTGTATCAGGGGTTTTGAGGACAGGTGTCAATCCATATCTGCCAAGTGACCCTATGTAGGGGGAACAGTCCCTATTCTGCTCTGTGTCAGTGTGTATCAGGGGTTTTGAGGACAGGTGTCAATCCATATCTGCCAAGTGACCCTATGTAGGGGTAACAGTCCCTATTCTGCTCTGTGTCAGTGTGTATCATGGTCTCTGTGGACAGGGAACAGTCTCTATTCTGCTCTGTGTCAGTGTGTATCAGGGGTTTTGAGGACAGGTGTCAATCCGTATCTGCCAAGTGACCCTATGTAGGGGGAACAATCCCTATTCTGCTCTGTGTCAGTGTGTATCAGGGGTTTTGAGGACAGGTGTCAATCCATATCTGCCAAGTGACCCTATGTAGGGGTAACAGTCCCTATTCTGCTCTGTGTCAGTGTGTATCATGGTCTCTGTGGACAGGGAACAGTCTCTATTCTGCTCTGTGTCATTGTGTATCAGGGGTTTTGAGGACAGGTGTCAATCCATATCTGCCAAGTGACCCTATGTAGGGGGAACAGTCCCTATTCTGCTCTGTGTCAGTGTGTATCAGGGGTTTTGAGGACAGGTGTCAATCCATATCTGCCAAGTGACCCTATGTAGGGGTAACAGTCCCTATTCTGCTCTGTGTCAGTGTGTATCATGGTCTCTGTGGACAGGGAACAGTCTCTATTCTGCTCTGTGTCAGTGTGTATCAGGGCTTTTGAGGACAGGTGTCAATCCATATCTGCCAAGTGACCCTATGTAGGGGGAACAGTCTCTATTCTGCTCTGTGTCAGTGTGTATCAGGGCTGGGCTTTGAGGACAGGTGTCAATGTTAGGTGATTTCTGCCCTTTATGGATTAAAAGCAGACTCTGCATCAACTGTGCAATTTTCCATGGGAGTTTTGCCATGGATCCCCCTCTGGCATGCCACAGTCCAGGTGTTAGTCCCCTTGAAACAACTTTTCCATCACTATTGGGGCCAGAAAGAGTCCCTGTTGTTTTTAAAATTCACCTGCCCATTGAAGACATTTGCGGAAGTTCGCGTTCGCCGTTCACGAACCGAAAATTTCGGGTTCGCGACAACACTATATGGCATATGTTAAGCAAATTAGTAGAAATTGGTTTTAGAGAAACACTTATTAGAGCATAACTTTAGTGCAATAATAGTGTAAAAGCAAGAGTTGAATTGTTATGGATTTGAAATTATTATTATTATTATTATTATTGCCATTTATATAGCGCCAACAGATTCCGTAGCGCTTTACAATATTATGAGAGGGGATTTAACTATAAATAGGACAATTACAAATAAACTTACAGGAACAATAGCTTGAAGAGGACCCTGCT
This sequence comes from Pelobates fuscus, assembly GCF_036172605.1. Classification (NCBI taxonomy): domain Eukaryota; kingdom Metazoa; phylum Chordata; class Amphibia; order Anura; family Pelobatidae; genus Pelobates; species Pelobates fuscus. The sequence continues at coordinate 10,368,518 of NC_086322.1, read as the reverse complement.
CAATCGAGCTTACATTCTATAGGAGGTGGGGTGTAAAACACATTAGAACAGGAATTTACAATCAAATAAGGTGGGTGCCCTTTAGGAGAGGGCAAGAGACAGGTATGTGAGGTAGGGGTTAGTCTTGGAGGCCATAAGCTTTCCTAAAGAGATGGGTTTTAAGGTACTTCTTAAAAGATGCAAGACTAGGGGAGAGTCTGATGGCGGTAGGCCGGCTATTCCATAGGAAGGAAGCCGCCCGCGAGAAGTCCTGCAAGCGTGAGTTGGCCGTACGAGTGCGGACAACGGACAGGAGGTGGTCACGGGCAGAGCGGAGAGACCGAGAAGGGACATACCTATGGATCTGTGAGGAGATATAGGATGGGCTAGAGTTGTTCAGTGCTTTATGGGTGTGAGTTAGTACCTTGAATTGACTCCTATAGCATACAGGAAGCCAATGTAAGGACTGGCAGAGGGGTGAGGTGTGAGAGAAACGACTAGAGAGGAAAATCAGTCTAGCTGCAGCATTCATTACAGACTGTAGGGGTGCAGTACGGCTTTTGGGAAGACCAATCAGGAGAGGGTTACAATAATCCATGCGGGAAATTACTAGAGCATGGACAAGCTCCTTGGTAGTATCTGGTGCAAGAAAGGGGCGGATGCGGGCAGTGTTTTTAAGATGGAATCTACAGGATTTTGCAACATGCTGGATGTGAGTCTCAAAGGTGAGACCAGAGTCAAGTATGACGCCAAGACAGCGCCCTTGCAAGGATGGACTGATGTTGGTACCACAAACTTGAAGGGAGAGCGAAAGAGGAGGATCAGTATTAGGAGGAGGAAAGACAAGGAGCTCAGTTTTTGAGAGATTGAGTTTCAGTAAGCGGGAGGACATCCAGTCAGAGATGGAAGAAAGGCAAGCAGTGTCACATTGCAGGACGGCAGGGGAGAGGTCCGGGGAGGAGAGATATAGCTGGGTGTCATCAGCGTACAGGTGGTAGTGGAATCCAAAAGAGGTAATACGTTTGCCAAGAGAGGCAGTATAAAGAGAAAATAGAAGGGGACCAAGGACGGAGCCTTGGGGGACTCCAACCGAGACAGGGCGAGGGGAGGAGGTATCGTTAGAAAAAGTGACACTGAATGAGCGTTGGGAGAGATAAGAGGAAAACCACGAGAGGACAGAGTCACAGAGACTAAGCGATTGAAGAGTTTGAAGAAGGAAAGCATGATCATCGGTGTCAAAGGCCGCTGAGAGGTCAAGAAGAATTAGTATGGAGTAGTGGCCTTTGGATTTAGCTGCGATTAGGTCGTTAGTAACTTTGATAAGGGCAGTCTCTGTAGAGTGGAGAGGGCGGAAGCCAGATTGAAGGGGGTCAAGGAGAGAGTTGGAATTGAGGAAATGAGACACACGGGTAAAGACAAGTCTTTCCAGAAGCTTTGAGGAAAAGGGAGCAGGGATATGGGACGGTAGTTAGAGAGCGTGAATCGGTCGAGGGATGTTTTTTTTAGTATAGGTACTACAGTGGCATGTTTAAGGTCAGCAGGGACGATGCCAGAAGAGAGCGAGCAATTGAAGATGTGTGTTAGAGAAGGCACGAGACAAGTGGAGAGAGATCTGATAAGGTGAGATGGGACAGGATCGAGTGGGCAAGTGGTGGGGCGAGAGGAGCAAAGAAGAGCAGCCACCTCTTGGTCAGTAGCTGGGGAGAATTTCTGAAGGGTAGGAAGGGCATGATCTATGTGTGATTGAGAAACAGAAAGTCAAGGAGGGGAGAATTCTTTCCTTAGCTGTTCAATCTTGTCAGTGAAGTAACATGCAAAGTTATCAGCAGTAAGGTTAGTTTTGGGGGTGGCCACAGCAGGGCGAAGAAGAGAATTAAAGGTGTCAAAGAGACGCCTGGGGTTGCGGGAACATGAACTAATGAGAGAGGAAAAATAGGACTGTTTGGAAAAGGCAAGGGCTGCACTGTATGAACACAATAGTAATCTATAATGGAGAAAGTCTGATTGGGGTACGAGACTTCCTCCAGGAGCCTTCAGCACAACGGGTGCATCTTTGCAGGTAGCGCGTTGATTTAGTATGCCATGGTTGGGGGCGGGTCCTCCTTGAGGGGCTTGTTTGGAGTGGCGCTGCAGTGTTCAAGGCAGATGTAAGAGTAGAGTTATATATGGAGATGGCCAGTGAAGGACAGGAGCGGGAAGGGATGGACAGCAGTTGTGAATCAATGTCAGCTGACAACTGTTGGAGATCAAGAGAATTAAGGTCCCTCCTGAGTTGAAGGGGGTTAGGCTGAGGTTGTTGGGTGAGGGGGTACGCGAGAGCAAATGATAAGAGGTGGTGATTAGAGAGTGGATATAGAGTGTTGCAGATATTAGATACTGTACATGCATAAGTGAAGATTAGGTCAAGGGTATTGCCAGCTACATGGGTGGGAGAATTTGCCCACTGCAATAGCCCGAGGGAGGAAGTAATTGAAAGTATTTTAGTGGCTGCAGAGGTCAAAGGTGGGTTTATAGGAATATTGAAGTCCCTGAGAATTAGGGATGGAATGTTAGAAGAGAGGAAATAGGGTAGCCAGGCAGCAAAGTGGTCAAGGAAGAGAAGAGGGGAACCAGGGGGACGGTAAATAACAGCAATGTTAGCAGAGAAGGGTTTGAAAAGGCGAATTGAGTGTATTTCAAATGACGGGAAAGAGAGGGAAGGGGGGGTGGGAAGAGGTTTAAAAGAGCAGTGAGGGGAGAGGAGAAACCCACCACCACCACCTTTACATTCAGAGTTTCTTGGGTTGTGGGTAAGTTGGAGATCACCGAAGGACAAAGATGCATGGGGTGGCAGTGTCAGAGGGGGAGAGCCAGGTTTCTGTTAAGGCTAGTAAATCTCTTGAACGAGAGATGAAGAAGTCATGGACAGCAGTGGATTTAGTTATATTACAAACAGAGCGTGCGTTCCAGAGGGCAGTATTGAAGGAGGATTTAGAGGAGCATGAGATGGGTATGAGATTAGTGTGGATCCTTGGGTTAGTATGTGCTGAGTTTGTTGAGAGGGGACCAGGGTTTGGAGAGACATCACCAGCTGCTAGGAGCAGAAGGATAGAAAGGAAGTGAAGGTGGGAGTAGGATTTGAAAGTTTTGTAGGAGGGTATGTATGTAGAGGATTTGGGAGGAGTTGGTGGAGATAGGCTGGAAAGGTATGTGTAGAGTGCATGGGATGAATAGAGAGGGGAGGGGAGTAAGGTAGAAGTAATGATGATGGTGTTGCCAGGGACAGGTGAGTGAAAGGATAGGGATATTTTAGTGATGAGAGAAGTTAGTGTTAAAGTGTAAAATAGAAGGGAGAACATGTGTATTATATAGATATGTAGATCATATATACAAACACACACAAATATCAATGAGTGTTTAAACCAATGTAAGGATGCAGTGTGTTAAATGAATTCAGGTGAGGTTTATTGACTTGATTGGTGTATTAAGGAAACCAGCTGATGTGCACTATCTATAAGTAAGTTGATGACCATGGGGTGGGATGGTGTGGGTAGGGTAGGGTGGGCAATCTTCCAGAGATGATACCTCTGCTCTGAAGATTCAGCAGGACTTGGTTGCTTGGGAGTGCTGGGTGTTAATGAAATATGAATAACATTATAGACTATGAGTTTCACCATTTAGCAAATATTCCCTGGATAATTTTAGCACTAGATTCGCTTCAAACAAAGGAATTGTCCTGGAAACTGGTAGTAACCAGTTCTATCTGTATAAAGTAAGAGGTGTGCTGTACACAAGAATGTTTACGTGGGGGCTTTGTGGAAGGAGGTCCGCAGCCCACCAGGATCAAGAAATATAGAGTTCCACAGGCGTCACAATGCAGGATAAAGGCACAAAAATATTTATTGGAGATCAAAAGGGACAAAAGAAATACAATGTTTCGGCCTGAGGCCGTATATTTATTTTGTCCTTTTTGATCTCCAATAAATATTTTATTTTGCATTCACTATGTTATAACACCTGTGGATCTCTTTTTTTGCAGTTCTATCTGTAAGCCTGGCAAAAAAATATTAAAAAAAATGGTGTGACAAGACCAATCTCGCCACATTGCATTGGAGGAGCCTGGTTGCCCGCCTGCTGCCTTTGGACTATGGCCCTGGGACATTGGGCCCTTTTAAAAAACGTATTCGGCCCTAACAGAGTGCATGTCACTCATTCTGGCCCTTTAAACACAGTGGGGCCATTCGGTACTTGCCCTGTGTGAGGGGTGATACCCCCAGATAGCTATGCCATGGAGCCTATTCATATAATGAAAGACTTTGGCTCCATGGCAATTAAACTGTATTTGTGTGGTCTGCGTGCCATTCACCTAATAATGTGCACTCAGACCTGAGCTATCAGGGGATATGTTACATGTCTGTGTTTAATGTATAAAAAGTAACTTTATGTATTTTAAAGTGTTTTACTGTCTTTGTGTAACCATGTGCTCAATGGAGTCTGCCTCTATCCCTGGATAATTGGATTACTTCCCCCCATTGTTTCCAGGATAGAGGCCTCTGTAAAACCTGTGTGAGCCAGATTTTGCCATACTGCAAGCCAGGGCCCAAAAGATACTATTACTAACTTTTGAACCCCTGGTCTGATTCATGCCAATTTTTAATATGTTGTTCCCCTGAATGGATTGATTGTGGATACGTATTTTTAGGATTAATGTTATGTATGGTTTTAGAGTTATGAAAGTTGGGTAAAAAGTATGTTTTAACTGTATGTATAATGGGATTATGTGTCACACTAAGGGGAGGGGATGTGTGGGTTGCACCCGTGATACTATTGGTTATTTTATGCCTCCCCCTGGGTGTGGCCTGTATGTGTACACTTGTAATAAAAAACAGGCTGGGTGTGCCAGCACCTCAGACCACTGCTTGACCCTCAACACAGAGCCTTGTCTCGTTCTTGGGGGGATTCACTGTATGCTGTTAGAGATTGATTGCTAGGAGTGTAAGCTGATGTCTGCTTTTCCTGTTCATCTGCTAGCAGCTATTTGTGAGGTTCCAGTTTGGAGTGCTATTTTGTATCCAGTTCGGAAGTTTGGTGTTCTGCAGTAGCTGTGCCTGTCTCTCAGAAAGGGGCATATCGCCTAAACGGATTTTAACCCCTTGTCTGCTGAAACGGTCCGTAACAAATGGTTTAACTGGTTTTGAGATGCATGCTAGAGGCAGGGAATAGGAGGAGAATAGTCAAAGTGTTATTGAGTCACAGGACTTAGCCTGCAGAGAGTACATAGTGAACGAGAAAGGAGGAAAGAGACCCACGTTAAAACTGCAAGAATTATGAAATGCTTTAAATAACTAATCACTTTGATAAATATTTGGTACTTGTTTAGCATAGTATGCCTTTAGTTGTAATGTATATTTGAATTTGTTACTTTTTTTTTTTACATCTTTTTATTAAACATTATTATCGTTGCCAGTTTCTGAGTAATTTTCATAATTTGAGTGAATGTAACGGTTACCCAGAGTAAGAAGGGTTATTTACCGCTAGAAACGTCCTTTTCCTTTCGTCAAAGCAGCGCTGTAGTATTTCTCCATAGACCTCAATGCCGACCTGTAATTCTTAATAGCTGTAAAGAGCTAATAGTGATATAGCAGTTCCCCTCCAATCACAAGACCAAGCTGCGTGTTGAGGGTTAAACAGGAAGTCAATTTTAATGGAGGCACACTGGCCTTTTATGCAAGCTTCCCAACAAGGGTGACAACTAGGTGGACCTTGTTGGGCACTGGGACACAAAGTGTACAAGCCAGTAAAAACAATGTGACAATGAATGACACTCCCACATGCAGTACACAATCCCTTCTTTCTGCCTGTGATATAATTAAGGCATATAATGCATTAACTTAATTATCCCCAGGCAGAACAAATACACATTTTTACAAAGTCCAATAAGTACTCCAAAACACAACACATGCCCAAAGTCACATCCCCTATTAGCCCTGATCTGAGTGAACAACATATACAAAAATCATCCAGATCAGAACAGGGGTTCAGGAAATTCCTGAAAGTTTCTTTTTGACCGACCGGCTGAGCAGCCGGTCTATTTTAAACAGTCAAAATACTGTTCGAATAACCTAACGTAATGGTGAATGACCATGGTCAATGTGTGTCCCTTGTTCGTGGGCTTCGACTCACCAAACGGCGTTTGACTCCCGTTTGAATATTCAAAGTTCCCTGGAAGGTAACTGTTCAGCGGTGTTCGTGCCGTTGCGTGTCCGATTTGAGTTCCATGATCCCGACGACAAAACACTTTGACCAAATGAGATGGCCGCCGCCACGTGTTCGAATGTCGGCCAATTCAACTACTTCGACTCACTTTTACTGTTCGAAAGGCCACTTCGAAAATTTTGGACGTTCGAAGAACCATTGTTCAGAGTCCCAATAGGCACAATTAGGGGTTTTAGAACCCATAAATCCCAGTGGCAAAGTAAATAAAGTAAAATAACCTCCAGGGATAAAATGAAGACAAAATCCATAACAGGGTATCTGTTACAGATACTTCTAAGATATAACTCTGCCAAATCCAATTAAAATTCTGAAATCATTTGCTTAAGTGAGCTTTTGGGTTCCAGCAACTCTACCAGTCATTGTAATTAGGGTTGTCCAGAACAATGTGGTTGGCGGATTTCTGTTATAAGAAATAAACTAATATATACCGTATATACTTGAGTATAAGCCGACCCGAATATAAGCCGAGGCCCCTAATTTTACCCCCAAATACTTATTGACTCAAGTATAAGACTAGGGTGGGAAATGCTACTGGTAAATTTCTAAATAAAATTAGATCCTAAAAAAATTATATTAATTGAATATTTATTTACAGTGTGTGTATATAATGAATGCAGTGTGTGTGTATGAATGCAGTGTGTGTGTATGAATGCAGTGTGTGTGTATGAGTGCAGTGTGTGTATGAGTGCAGCGTGTGCGTATGAGTGCAGTGTGTGTATGAGTGCAGTGTGTGTACGAGTGTAGTGTGTGTATGAGTGCAGTGTGTGTGTATATGAGTGCACTGTGTGTATGAGTGCAGTGTGTGTATGAATGCAGTGTGTGTGCGTGTATGAGTGCAGTGTGTGTATATGAGTGCAGTGTGTGTGTATGAATGCAGTGTGTGTGAATGAGTGAAGTGTGTGTGTATGAATGCAGTGTGTGTATGAGTGCAATGTCTGTGTGTGTGTTGCAGAGCCTTGGTGGGGGGTGGGCAATTTTATTATTATTATTTTTTTAATTATTTTAATATTGTTTTTATTATTATTATTTTTTATTATTATTTTTTATTTTATTTAATTATTATTTTTTATTATTATTTTTTTATTTTATTTTATTATTATTTTTATTATTATTTTTTATTTTATTTTATTATTTAAAAAAATTTCGTCCCCCCTCCCTGCTTGATACATGGCAGGGAGGGGGAGCTCTCACTCCCTGGTGGTCCAGTGGATGGGCACTGTGTAGGAGGGGGCTGGCAGAGATCTTACTTACCTCTCCTGCAGCTCCTGTCAGCTCCCTCCTCCTCCGCGCCGGTCCGGTCAACTCCCCTGTCAGCTCCCAGTGTAAGTCTCGCGGCCGCACTATGACCCTGCGGCTCTCGCAAGACTTACACTGGGAGATGACAGAGGTGCTGAACGGACCGGCGCGGAGGCGGAGGGAGCTGACAAGAGCTGCAGGAAAGGTAAGTAAACTCTCTGCAGCCCCCACAGCCCCCAGTCTGTATTATGGCAATTTAAATTGCCATAATACATACAATTGACTCGAGTATAAGCCGAGTTAGGGTTTTTCAGCACAAAAAATGTGCTGAAAAACTCGGCTTACACTCGAGTATATACGGTAGGTAGTATATCATTTTGGGACTCCAAAAAACACAGAGTCTGCCGTCATCTTGGGATTCCCAAAATACATGGTCTGCAGCCATCTTAGAACTCCCAAAAACACATGGTTATCAGTCATCTTAGAACCTCTCCAAAACAATCATATAGTCTGTGACCATTTGGAAGCAAACACATAGGTACAGTGACCCACAACACCCCTTCTCCCGCTTCCACCCCAAGTGAAATTATTAGTGCCTCCCTCGTTTTGACTGTGGTATCATATTGCCTGCCTGTATATTGTTTCTAAAGTTGATGCTGCTGACAATGCCTTATTTGGATATTGACAGTTCTCACTTTTTATGTTTTTTTGTGTTCTATAGATCAGCTATGGAGCTACTGACCAGTCGTTGACTGATAGACTTCAATATCCACATGTTTTCCATATGTTTCAAAATAACCATATCTATTACAAAATGGTAGTCAAGTTTCTGAAACACTTTGGATGGAATTGGGTTGGAATTTTCGAGCTGGATAGTGTAACTGGAGAGACAGAGAGCAGAGTTCTCACAGATTATTTGGCCACTAAGGATATCTGTGTCGCCTTCACAATAAAATATATTGATCTGGTTAAGGACCAAATGTTTGAAAAAATTAACAAAATAATACAAAAGTCGGGTGCAAAAATAATCATAATTTGTGGATCATTTTCTCCTCAAACTTTTACAACATTAATGTCATTACTTTGGATATTATATGATTATTATATATTTTTTTCAGCTTACGATGGATTCAATATTAATGACAGTGCCATTAACTTACCAGCCTTTAATGGCAGTTTCCTGATTGCACCATATGATATGCCATTTTCATGCCCTTGGAGAATGCTTACTGTGAGTCATCCTTCAAATTTCCCAGAAGACAAGCTTCTTGAAGAAATATGGATGCTATCCTTAGAGTGTTTATCAATAAACATTGCTACTAATTTTTTCTATGCACTTTATCTTGGGATACGTCTAAGAAACTGCTCTACGGAATATCAAATTACATTTTCAGAAAATGAAATGACTGCTAATTCTTTATCTCGAATTGTTAAAGCATTTGAGTTCTTAGTTTTGTCTTTGCACCTGATGCTGTTTAATGACAACAAATCACTTCATGAAAAATCATTAAATAACATTTTTAGGCATAAGGTAAATTGTTTAAAGTTTTTTTTTTATATTCAGTAAAATTTTGTTTATTAGGATTTTGAAAAGTCATATATTGGTACTGTTTGGAGTGACCCGACACACAGGACCTAAATCTAAATATAAAGTATAGATGTGTATAGAATGGTAGAATTATTGCTGTGCCTTCAAAGAGCTGAAATGGTAAAAGAGTAGTCAAGCCGAAGTGAAAGCAGTTCAGAAATTCACCAAGTTGGTAAGTTGATGTAGAGGTCTCTGCTCGCAACAGGGTTGATAGTCCCAAGGTGTTTGGAAAAGTCTCTGAGTCGTTTGATGAGGTCAACAGGAGGCTCTTGCCCCTGTTGCCAACCAGAAGGGAATCCTCCATTCCCCAGCGATACCTGACAGAACTATGTTGCAGCCTTCTGACAACTGATTTGTTTCTCTGATAGGAGTGAGAACGGGAATGTGACAGTCTAAATATGTGTTACCGCCTGTCATTCCCTTATTCCCATAAAGTAATATCGCCAATAATCCACAGGGTAAAATATCGCTGGTGTTGCATAATAATCCACACATGAGCCAAAGCTTAATGCTGGAAAGAGACTGGTTTAATGACAGGCAAAGGCATTACATTTTTACAGCATCAGACTCCTCATATGAGCCAGCGAGATAATTAAGTTTTGTAAACATACTAAACTCAATTATCTGCTGGCCAGAAAAATTTTACAATTTCACATTTTTCTGAAATATTATACACAGACATAAAAATTCCACAAAAACTCCACATCCATATCCGTGGATAGCTGAGCTTGATGGGAGTAACATATGAAAAATTCAGACAAATCAAACAGCACCGTGTAGAAGTTTGACCAGGTTGCCACGAGGTTGAATCCGACAAAGAGTTCCATAGAATTGGCAGCAAGAGCTGGTCTCCGTTCGTGTGTGGATTTATACGAAAACTGCCATAGAGTTAAGCTGATTCGTGTAGAATGCTCCCCTTTTTCATCTGTTTGAAACTCACGAACATCGTTCGTCTACCATATGGGGAAGTAGTACGTACGGGACTTCCATAGAGACCGGGGTTCATGCGAGTGTCATGCCCAAAACAGTTCCAGGCACCCGACGACCAAGTCCCACTGGCCGCGTTCGGGAGACAAGATGCACGAAATGGCGGCCACCTAGGAGCATTCAATTAGTCTGCGGTTTTCGTATAGTTACACAGTGTTCCACGTTCTGATTAGTACCCAGGGTGGTCTTTGTTCGGTAAAACGAATGATTAACCGAACATCTAAAAAAATTAAATGAATGAACAAGGGAATTAGGTAGCAGGGAGGGGAAATAACCGAACGGTTACTGGGAAATCCTTCACAGGGAGGTCAGCATATATGGCTACTATGTGGCCTTCGTGGCGTATCGTCCCCAGTGCTCACTAGCAATTCGTAATCACTAACCTCACTGTTACGTCTCGGGTTATGGCAATGGTGTCTCTAGGTGCTCCTTCGGGTGCTGCAGCTGATTTTCACACTCGGAACACTGTGGTGATCTGGGGAGGGTCACAGCCTCCGTCAATGCCCATAGAGGAGAGGAGGTTGTGGACATATTGCAGGAGTGTCTCACCCCCGACTGTCTAAGGGATTAGTCTGAGGCAAAGGTTCCGGCACCTATGGAGCATCTCCATTGTGGTGACCGTGCGATTTAGTCGCTGTACCTGGGAGCTAAGGACCTCTATCTGGCTTTAGGTGTCTTGGAGTTTATTATCTCTGGAGGCTTCTCTCTCCTCCATCTCTTTCACTTTCTGGTGAACCACCCCTATTTCAGACTTGGAGACCCTCTTTCCAGACCTGCAGAAGGTCCGTGAGGGGCTTCTTTTTTTTTTACTTTCTTTTATTTATCAAATTTTATCAAATTACATATTTTCTCTTTTAGAGAATACGTAAAACAAGCTGTTACATATGAATTTATTCATCATTCAAACTACATCTATATATAGATATATATGGGCTTTGTTAGGATATATTTCATTTCCTTCTCTTCCTTCATTTATCCTGGGCTAAAACTGAGCTAAAACTGAGACATGCATCGGCATCTTATTTTCTTTCTAAGATAATTCTCTTGTGTTTACTCAGAGGATAAAAGAAGGAGAACTACCACAACAAGAGGACATAGTCTTAAATTAGAGGGGCAAAGGTTTAATAATAATTTAGGAAGTATTACTTTACTGAGAGGGTAGTGCATGCATGGAATAGCTTTCCAGCGGAAGTGGTAGAGGTTAACACAGTGAGGGAGTTTAACCCCTTAACCCCTTAAGGACACATGACGTGTGTGACATGTCATGATTCCCTTTTATTCCAGATGTTTGGTCCTTAAGGGGTTAAGCATGTGTGGGATAGGCATAAGACGATCCTAGACTTAAGATAAGGCCAGGGACTAATTAAACGTATTTTGAAATATTGGGCAGACTAGATGGGCCGAATGGTTCTTATCTGCCATCACATTCTATGCTATCTAATTATCTCCTATTTTTTTTAATATTTATAATCTATCATCTTTGTAATATGCCTACTATTAATTCCATCTGCTTATTTTGATCAGACTGTAGGAATTATTTCTATTTATACCTAGTTCCATTTTACATTGGTATATCGTCTGGGACTTGGTTTCATTCCATTCTGGGATCTTGCTACTTTTCCAGTTTCTTGCTAGTACCAATTTTGAGGCCATCAGAAAATGTGTTATCGTTATCCTATTCTCTTCATGTATTTTAGGCCAGTCTAAATTTAGTAAGAGACTCTCTGGTGTAAAAGGTAGTAACATCCCCAGTAGTATATGTATCTGATTTCTAATATCCCTCCATACATTTTTGAATAGCCCACATTCCCACCAAATATAGAGATAATTGTCTTTTTCTATGCCACATCTCCAGCAGCAGTCCTGATGAACTTTATATATTTTAGCTAATTTTTCAGGGACAATATATCACCGGTTCATTAATTTATAAAAATTCGCCACTATATTTAAACAATGCATCCTTACATTTACCTTTATCCACTCTTCCTCTGTTATCTCTCTGTTCAGATCTTTTTCCAACACTCTTTTTGCAGTAAAATATTGTATTTCGACCTTTAAGCATAGTTCTCAATTTTTTATTTTCCTACTTTCTATTAGGCAATAAGCACTTTTCCAAGAAATGTTTAATTCTTAGATATGTAAAGATCTCCCTATTTGGGTGTTTAATGTTCTTTTTGCATTTGGCTGAAGATTTACATTTTTTGTTCCTACTGTACAATCCCCCAGTGTCCCTATTCCTGCGTCTTTCCAGCTTCTTATACTTATATCTATAATATTGCCTTGTATTAATTCTATAGTCAAAATATCTAGCAATCTATTTTCTATATTAAGATCCTTCTTAAGTCTTTGCCACATACCTTAAATGTTTCCTATAACCAGCAATTTTTTAGGATCAATCTTATAGTTGTACTTTCTGCCCATTGTCCATAAGACTGTAGTCATGTTATCATATTCCATCATTTCTGTTTCTAGTTGATACCATGCTGCTTCTTAAGAGTTCTCCCTCTGTGGGAAAAGTCATACAGAATCTAGAATGTTTGGGATGGCTAATCCCACTTCCTTTGTCCTTTTTGATAATAATTTTCACAAAAAATAGTCCAACTACTTAAAACACCCAACCATAGCAACAGATATCAGTTATTATCATTAGATTCTGAAATTGACAATGAGGATCATTTAGAAATCCGCACTCACTCCAACCCACTAGCTCCAACACCCTACCCATTACAGCCAAGAAAAGGGACTTTAAGTCCAGAGGCAAACGTAGTGGCAGACGAGCACAAAACAGAGAGACTAGAAACATAATCAATACTCCTTACGAAACCCTCTGTGGCATCTTAAACTTATCCAATAAAATCTTATCCGCCACTCAGATATCTGTTTTTAACAAAGGCTTGAAATTTACCCCAACTAATTATTTTAAACAGTTTGAAGCCTTTTTAGATGTAAATAAGTTTGTTTGCAAACTAAAGAGATTTTTGAATGATAAAAAGAAAGAAGCAGAAATTGTATCCTCTTCTATCACACAAACAGACCACCAGATCATCAACACTACTTTGAAAGAAAAATCTAAATTGTATCCTTCCCATTTTCAATCTGCCCCTTTAATTATGTTTGAGAAACTCGTTTTAAAAGACCTTTAATTTAAACATTAATAATAATAAATATGACATAATCTAACTTATGCTGAACGTAATGCACTGAAACATTTACAAGAGGATAAAGATATAGTTTATCAAACCTGCTGATAAAGGAGGTGGAATTGTCATTTTATCAAACAATATGTATATAGCAGAATCTCATAGGCAATTAAAAGACATAGACATATACGAAGAATTACCTTCTGACCCTAACTCAAAGACCCTAAGCACCTTATCCTTATTTTTTTAAAAAGGTCTAGATTCTGGTATTTTAAGTAAGCAAGAATTTAATTACCTAAACGTAAAACACCCATTCTGGTTATATATTTCTTACCAAAAATACACAAAAATGAGAATAATCCTCAAGGCCACCCAATTGTGTCAGGGATTGGCTCCCTTCTACCCAACGTATCAGAATATATTGACATACTTCCCCAACCTTCCGTGAAACTAATGAAATCCTACCTCAAAGACTCTATGACACTATTACACTTTTTAAACAATTTTAAATGGCAACCCAATTTCATTTTAGTTACATGTGATGTGCAGACCCTTTACACTATTATTCCCCATCACGTAGGATGTCAGGCAGTAAAACATATGTTAACTAAGGAAAATAGAATTCCAAAAACTCAAATCGATTTTATATTAGAAGGTATAAATATTATTTTAAACAATATTTTTGATTTCTTAACTCATTTTATCTTTAAAAAAAAAATGGACAACAATGTGGACCAGGTTCGCCCCGAGCTATGCCAACCTATTAATGGCAGATTGGGAGTCCACTGCTGTATGGGGAGGACATGCTTGGCTGGCGAACCTGGTTACCTATTTTACATCGATGATCTATTTTTTTTATCTGGGAGGGCACAGAAGATGTTCTTATTTCTTTTATTAACTATTTAAATGACAACAACAGAGGCATTAATTTATCATTTTAATTTACTTTAAAGTGACACAAAAGGTAAGGATAGTAATAGACTAATGACAGTTGCAAGAGAGGTATCAGTCGGGAGCTATTAACAGTTTAATTGATACACTTTTATGAAGAAGTGGGTTTCTAATGATTTTTTAAAGGAGTTAAGACTGGGTGAGCATCTAACGGAGGAGGCAAAGAGTAAAGGCCTAGACGGGACATAGGGACATACTATTAGGGAGGATAGATATTAATATTAGTGTATTAGGGAGGATAGATAGGTGGGAGCAGCATTAAAAAAAGTAATTAAAAAACACTGGCATTTGTTAAAACAAGATGATATACTTAATAATATTATACCAGATAATATAGAGTTGTGAGCGGACACCTGGATGTTCAGGTTCGCAGGGTTCGGCTGAACATCGGCAAAAAGTTTGAGTTCGGCCTCGAACTTGACCCGAACTTGACCCCAAACCCCAACCCCATTGAAGTCAATCGGGACCCGAACTTTTGGGCACTAAAATGGCTCTAAAAGTCCTGGAAAGGGCTAGAGGGCTGCAAAAGGAAGTAAAATGGGGGACAAGTGCCCTGCGAACAATTGGGGTAGCCCCTAAAAATTTTTGGGACATATAAAAAAAGAAAACAAAGAATAAGTGCACTCGAGTATAACAATGGCTGGGTGAGGCCGGTATAAATGTCTATTCTGCAAGGTACAGACAAGTCTGGTGGGATCCATGCCTGGTTCATTTTAATAAATGCGAGCTTGTCCACGTTGGCTGTGGACAGGCGGCTGCACTTGTCTGTGATAACGCCCCCTGCCGTGCTAAACACACGTTCAGACAATACACTGGTTGCAGGGCAGGCCAGCACCTCCAAGGCATAAAGGTCAAGCTCAGGCCATGTGCCCAATTTGGAGACCCAGAAGTTGAATGGGGCAGACCCATCAGTAAGTACATGTAGGTGTGTGCACACGTACTGTTCCACCATGTTGCTGAAATACTGCCTCCTGCTAAGATGTTCCATATCAGATGGTGGTGCTGGTTGTTGTGGCATGCTGACAAAGCTTTTCCACATTTCAGCCATGCTAACCCTGCCATCTAAGGTGCTGGCGGTGCCCCAGCTGCATTGGCGACCTCGTCCTCTGCCTTCACCTTGTGCTTCCACTGAGCCCCCAGTGTCAGTTGGGAATGCCCTCAGCAGCACGTCTACCAGCATGTGCTTGTAGTCGCGCATCTTCCGATCACACTCCAGTGAGGGAATTAAGGATGGCACGTTGTCCTTGTAACGGGGATCCAGCAGGGTGGCCATCCAGTAATCAGCACAAGTCAGAATGTGGGCAACTCGGCAGTCGTTGCGCAGGTACTTTGGTGACTCTAGATAACCTCTGGCCGATTGCAGGTCCCCATGACGGCGACAACGCATTCGGGTGGCCATCCAGTAATCAGCACAAGTTAGAATGTGGGCAACTCGGCAGTCGTTGCGCAGGTACTTTGGTGACTCTAGATAACCTCTGGCCGATTGCAGGTCCCCATGACGGCGACTACCACATCCAAGGAAGGCAGCAGGCGCGCAAATTACCCACTCCTGACGTGGGGAGGTAGTAATGAACAATAACAATACAGGACTCTTTCGAGGCACTGTAATTAGAATGAGTACATTTGAAATCCTTTAACGAGGATCTATTGGAGGGCAAGTCTGGTGCAGAGCGACTAGCCCATGCGTGCTGCAGTTGAAACTCCTCTATTGCCTGCTGCTGCTCGCACAGTCTCTCCTGTATATGCAAACCGGCTAGGCCCAGAGCTGCTATGAGATTTCGCCCATTATCTTACACCACCAGGCCAGGCTTGAGGCTCAGTGGCAACAACCACTCATCGGTCTGTTGTTCCATGTCCGTCCACAGTTCCTGCGCGGTGTGGAGTTTTCCCCCCAAACATATGAGTTTTAAAACAGCCTGCTGTCTTTTCCCCCTGGCTATGCTGAAGTTGGTGGTGAAGGTGTTACACTGACCAGATGAGGAGGTGGTAGAGGAGGAGGAAGTGGAGGAGGAGGAGGAGGCAACAGGAGGCAAAGAGAAATGCCCTGCAATCCTTGGTGGCGGAAGGGCATGCGCCAAACTGCTATCCGCCTCAGGCCCAGACGCCACTACATTTGCCCAGTGTGCAGTTAGGGAGATATAGCGTCCCTGCCCGTGCTCACTGGTCCAAGTATCAGTGGTTATGTGAACCTTGCCACAGATGGCAATTCGCAGTGCAAACCTGATTTTGTCCGCCAATTGGTTTTGAAGGGAAGGGATGGCTCGCCTAGAAAAGTAGTGGTGACTGGGAACCATGTACTGTGTGACAACCACCACCATCAGGTTTTTAAAAATGTCTGTCCACCAGATGGAATGACAGCATTTCAAAGGCCAGGAATTTTGAAATGCTGGCATTCAGGGCCAGGGATTGCAGGTGGTTAGGGGGGTACTTCCTCTTTCTTTCCAGTGTTTGGGAGATGGACAGCTGAACGCTTCCATGGGACATGGTGGAGATGCTTGGGGACGGTGGAGGTTGTGGTGGCATTGCTTCCACATCCTCTGTTTGCGGGGTGGCAGGTGCCACTGTCACTCCAGAGGTAGAGGAAGAGGCCAAGACAGCAGCAGAAGAGGAAGCAGGAGGAGCTTGAGAACTTTCTTGCTTTTGGGGTGCTTACTCCATTGCAGCTCATGCTTTGCATGTAGATGCCTGGTCATGCAGGTTGTGCACAGGTTTAGAACGTTTATGCCTCGCTTCAGGCTCTGATTGCATAGCGTGCAAACCACTCGTGTCTTGTCATCAGCACATTGTCTGAAGAACTGCCACGCCAAGGAACTCCTTGGAGCTGGCTTTGGTGTGCCCGGTCCCTGAGTGTGGTGGGCAGTAGCAGCTGTACTGTCTAGGGGATGGCCGCTCTGCTTTTGCACCCTGCTCCCTCTTATGCTGTGCTGGTTCCTCTGTGCGACCACCGCCTCTTCCTCCAAACTGCACACGTCAGTCGCATGACCTTGATTCCATGTTGGGTCTAGGACCTCATCATCCTCCACATCATCTTCCACCCACTCCCTTATTTGACGCTCTCCTCATTGTTTGCGTTCACCCACCAAATTAACAGATGGATTATGTCAGGCGACAATGTAACCACCAATAGTCAACAATTAAGTTCACTGGCAGTAAGGCAGTGCTGGTGTCCTAAAGAGAAAAAAATTCTAGAGGTCACACAACAGTGTGACAGGCGTAATTAATGCCGTTACTTCACTGTCTCAAAAAAGTGTGATTTTTTTTAAACCAACAATGTAAAAATAGTATTTAAGGGTTTTATTGGACTGCAAGAAATGCACTGCAGGCCACAAATGTGCTATTTAGCACCAAAAAAATTTGAAATTTTCAAAGTGCGATGTAACCACAGTATTTGACACTCAGATATGAAGTGCACGCCCCAAATTTACTATTCAGCACTTAAAGAATTTGAATTTTTCAAAGTGCGATATAACCACAGTATTTGACGGTTCTATTTGACTCTCAGATATGAAGTGTATGCCCCAAATTTACTTTTTAGCACCCAAAACATTTGAATTGATCAAACTGCGATGTAACAACAGTATTTGACAGTTCTATTTGACTCTCAGATATGAAGTGCACGCCCCAAATTTACTCTTTAGCACCCAAACAATTATAATTTTTCAAAGTGCGATGTAACCACAGTATTTGACGGTTCTATTTGACTCTCAGATATAAAGTACACGCCCCAAATTTACTTTTTAGCACAAAAAAATAGATTTTTCAAAGTGCGATGCAGCCACAGTATTTGACGGTTCTACTTGACTCTCAGATATAAAGTGCACGCCACAAATTTACTTTTTAGCACAAAAAAAAAAATAATTGGTCAAACTGTGATGTAACCACAGTATTTGACGGTTCTATTTGACTCTCAGATATAAAGTGCTCGCCCCAAATTTACTTTTTAGCACCAAAAAAATTGAAAAAATTTAAACTGCGATGTAACCACAGTGTTTGACGGTTCTATTTGACTCTCAGATATGAAGTGCACACCCCAAATTTACTTTTTAGCACCAAAAAATGTTTAATTTGTCAAACTGCAATGTCACAGCAGTATTAAAAAATGCATAGATAGGGGGGCGGGGCCGGCCGCCGTGCTGAACGGACGCACAGGAGAAGAGCTCCTGAAAATTTACAAACTTTAAGCTCTTAATAAGCCTGCAAAACTACCACCCGACGACTAAAAGCTTAACACCGGTGCAAGCAGCAGTCCTGGTCCCGAGGAGAGGCTTGCCGCGAGGTTCTAGTCCCTCGGTGGGGCGATCCACGTCAAGGAAGATGGGGACCGCTCGGGCGGTGAGTGGGGTGGACGGCCGCTGCCCAGCTATCCTGCCCACCAGCGGAGCGGCTGAATCGGGAAGCTAGGGGGTCCGGCCCTGTCCCCCCCCCCCCTGGGCCGGCGGGGGTGATCCCGGCCCTCCACCCTGTGATCCCTCGGAGCGCCACAACACCAACGAGCACCAGCTCCCAAGATGGCGGAGACCGCATGGCAAATAACCCGGGCGCGAAAGCAACAGGACATACCTTCCCCTCATGATGCCGCACTCTGAATGACACGGCTCCAGCCAGGGATTTAAAGCCAAAAGCACGCACATAAGAGAAGTACCTGAGGGTAATGACCCACAAAACGGGACAGCGCTACAAGGCCCTGGTTTACCCTGCCATGCCGCTTCACCTCCTATGTGTGGGCAGAAACGAACAGCCAAGCACCCTAAAGTCACCATACAGGGACTATCCCCTCGTCTGAGACGGAAAACAAGGGGACAGCACTCCCCCACGGAGGGAATATTGCCTCAATAAACAAATATCGAATGGAAGTATGCCTGCAACCGGAGCCATCATGCCCTCTGTCCCGTCTTGGCAGGCTGCACAGCATACGGACGGGCCGCCCGACAAGCCACCACGGACCATCAACCGGCTGATATTGGGCTAGCATGAGGTGGACATTTCAGACAAGCGAAACTTGTCCTCAGTATTGATGTCACTAACATGATCTGCTTTAGACGTTTAAGCTGCGTAAACTTTACAGATAACATGATATGTACTACTTAAGTTAGCCAATCAGCCCTGGCATGTTTTTGTTTATATGATCTTGGGGTACAGACCCAGACTAATGTTAACTCTTTGGTATAACTTGGTATCCTTTTTCATGTGATAGCAGCATGTCACTGCATCTCAAGTTTAAATGCCAGACTCATGCTCCAGTGTCTCTGATACTTTAATTTAAATGTCACTGCTACAGCAATGTTTAAATAGAGTGCTAATCATTACTTTATGCAGGTCACACCTATTACCTCTTTTCTTTGTGAAACGCTGAATGCTAGAAATGGTCAAGACCTGCAGCAAACGTGTTATAATAGCCTGTTTATCTTTATAATTTAAAAATGTGCAGAAACCAAACTGTCATACAAATGTACAACTATGTCAGAACTATGCTTGCATATGCTGTCGTGGCAGTGTAAGATGCATTGTTATTACTTGCACACAAAAATAAAGAATTTAAAAAAAAAAAAAAAAATGCATAGATGTTGCCCACAGGGCTACCAGAACAGGATTAAAGTACCGTATATACTCGAGTATAAGCCGAGTTTTTCAGCACATTTTTTGTGCTGAAAAACCGGAACTCGGCTTATACTCGAGTCAATAGTCTGTATTATGGCAATTTGCATTGCCATAATACAGACCGGGGGGAGGGGGGCTGGCAGAGATCTCACTTACCCGTCCTGCAGCTCCTGTCAGCTCCCATCTCCTCCGCGCCGTCCGTTCAGCACCTCGGTCAGCTCCCAGTGTAAATCTCGCGAGAGCCGCGGCTCTCGCGAGACTTACAGTGTGAGCTGACAGAAGAGCTGAACGGACGGCGCGGAGGAGAAGGGAGCTGACAGGAGCTGCAGGACGGGTAAGTAAGATCTCTGCCAGCTCCCACAGCCCCCGCCCCCCCCACTGAACTGCCAATGCTGGACCACCAGGGAAGGAGCCCCCCTCCCTGCCATGTATCAAGCAGGGAGGGGGGACGAAAATAAAAATAAGAATTAAATAAAAAATATTCAGACACACACACACTGCATTCATACACACACACACTGCACACATACACACACACACTGCACTTATACACACACACTGCACACATACACTGCACTCATACACACACACACTGCACTCATATACACACACTGCACTCATACACACACACACATACTGCACTCATATACACACACACACTGCACTCATACACACACACTGCACTCATGCACACACACGCTGCACTCATACACACACGCTGCACTCATACACACACGCTGCACTCATACACACACTGCATTCATACACACACTGCATTCATTATACACACACTGCATTTATTATACACACACTGCATTCATTATACACACACTGTAAATAAATATTCAATTAATATATTTTTTTTAGGATCTAATTTTATTTAGAAATTTACCAGTAGCTGCTGCATTTCCCACCCTAGTCTTATACTCGAGTCAATAAGTTTTCCCAGTTTTTTGGGGTAAAATTAGGGGCCTCGGCTCATATTCGGGTCGGCTTATACTCGAGTATATACGGTAATGTGCCTGGCACACATGCAGTTGCAAGTGCCCACCTAACAAACAGACTTATCTCAGGGCAGGGTAGGGTACAAAAATGTAGTATAGCACCCACAAAAATAATCGCTGTAGTTTGCAGATTCAACACCAGAATTCTTTCCTAATCTGTCCCTCACAGCATCCTCTCCGTACACTAATAAGAGCTCAGGTGACGTGTGGCGCTACGTGACTCCAGCTCATATAGAGGCTGGGTCACATGCTGCACTGGCCAATCACAGCCATGCCATTAGTAGGCATGGCTGTGATGGCTTCTAAGGGCAGACGAGTCAAACGCTTGTTTATTGGCTGCCCTACAGCTTTTCAAAATACGCCATTAAATCACTGAACACCGAACTTGAACCCGAACTGTTACTGAAATATCCGGGTTCGGGGTCAAAAATCTTAATGTTCGGTTCGAACCCGAACTTTACGGTTCGGGTTCGCTCATTTCTACAGATAAACCCAACAGTGTTTTTAGAGGAGCCCAAAATTTTAAGTCTATTTTAACCAAAACTTTTACTAAGGAAGACAAACCTAATGTAATCTCTTTAGCTTTCTTTCCAAACGCCAGTGGTTTGTATAAATGTAAAATATGTATCATCTGTAGAAATACCGACTCCTTTATCCCATTTAGAATTACTTTATTTAACCCCTTAAAACTGGAGGGCGTACTAGTATGCCCTATTCTAAGCGACTCTAATCGCCGCAGGGCGTAATAGTGCACCCTCCATTTTTTTTTACTTACCCGGTCGCCGTTGATCCCACGCGATGATCGCGGTTGGGGGGACTCCCAGGGAGCCCCCTCGGCACATCCTATGTCCTGAAGCCCCCCCTGGCCATGTGAGAGTGAGGTTCTTGCGAGGACCTCACAATCACATGGCCGGATTAGCTGCCTGGTGCATTGCCAGCAGGGGGACTAATGACAGTTAGTCCCCCTGCTGACTGGAAATAAAATAAAATAAATTAAATAAGTGTAAAAAAAAGCTATATACTTAGATCATATATATATATATATATATATTATATATATATATATATATATATATATATATATATATGATCTAAGTATATATATATACACATATACATACACACACATACACTGTCTAGGTGTATTTTACTATTAATATATATATATATAAATATATATATATTAATATCAAATTACACGTAGACTGATACTGATTATATATATATATATATATATATATATATAATTATTGTTATAAATAAATTTATATATAATATAAAAAAGATGTAAATAATTAAAAAATAATAATTAAAAAATATATAGATGTGTGTTATTTCGTTCTAACTGTATTGTGATATATATATATATATATATATATATATATATATATATATATATATATATATATATAAACAGAAATAAAGAGATGCACTCCAAGGACTTGGTAAATGAAAAAAAGGGGTTGTTTATTCCAATAGGTATAGCATTTAAAAAGTAGCCGACCCGTTCGGGTCTTTTAAATTATGTGGGTAAAACAGAGACAGCTCTCTGTGAGAGAATCAGAGGCCACAGATCTAGTATCCGGCTTGCCTATCGTGATGGCAAGTCGGACAAACCTGTGGCCAGACATTTTCTAGAGTTGCAACATCAACTCTCCTCACTCAGATGCATAGCAATAGAGCATGTTCCAATGCCAAATCGTGGAGGTGATAGAGCGAAATTGCTATTACAAAGGGAAGCCTATTGGATTCACCAATAAGGAACACTGTCCCCTAAGGGTCTCAATGAGAAGTGCTCTTTTATAGCATTCTTATGAGAACAGTATCTAAGGGGGCATATGTAGTCTGTGAACACAACATTTCCTCTTCTTCTTGATTCTATTTGATTCATATTGATAATAATAATTCCATCTAAATTTGGGACAGCAGCTTTTGCTTTGTTTTTCGGCCTTTCTGTGCTTGGTTGCCTTTTATCATTATTATTTTTTGATTTTATATTTAAATTTTTTAATATATAGTTTTTTCATATTTTGGTACGTACAGCATTTAATTATGCAGGGGACAACATACATACAACTTTTTTACAACATCTTTTGACAAGTAATGGTTAGACACACTAATTTGCCCCTTAGTTACTTTGATGCCATATACATTAACACTGTAAATATATATTTTTTTCACTCACCACATTCATCACACCAATGAGCAAGATAGTACTCAATTTTTAAATATTAGAGTACCTTACACTCACATTAAGTGTTGATTATTTCTTCACTTATTTTAATAGTTTTTGACACAAGATTGTATCAGATTTGAATCACAGCTCTAACACACTAGTTTCACAACACTTGTATGTCTCTCTCTCTCTTCTTGGTCTTAGATCTCTTTTGAGACTTGTAACAATTATTCTTGATTATGCATCTTTGTGTAATCACTTGTGCACTTAAATAAGGGTATGTAAATTTGTATATAATTCTCTAGTAACTATTATTAATTTTATTTTAATTTGTATCCTTATTTGTAAGGCAATTGTGTATCTATTACATGTAGTGCTGTTCCCTGTAATGGAACTGCTCGTTTCCGTGAAGCCAGGGTGAGTTAAATCGTCAATTTCTGTTTAAATCCGCTCGAAATGCGGTTGGAATAACACTCACTAAATTGTCCACGTTTGGACACGTGAAAAATACACGTAAAAAAAAACACGTAGAAATGAGCTACAACCAATGGGACGTCGGCATCCTTGGTTGCTAAGCACCTACGCATTCTGTCCAATCAGATGGTGGGTGGCGGTCAGGTGACCAACCCGGAAATGACTCCGGTCTTCACACACTTGGCGGCAAATGGCAATGAGCAGCCCCTGATAGCCAGCTGTATGTAAGTACCTGTTACGATTGCCTCCGGGCTAGCAGGAGGTTTGATCGCTTGGATGTCCTGGTTCCCGAACACAAAGAGTCGAACGGAGCTGCAATCGGTAGAGACCTGTAAGTGTAGAATTTAGTCCCGAACACGAGGTGGCGGCCATGTTTTAAGCGCTGACAATAGGCAGCGGCACCTCGGTGTAAGTTTATGGAGCTCTCTACGGCCAGACGGATATACAAACCCCCGCTCTCGGTCTGGAAGTCATTGCCGTTCGGGGTACGAATCGGGGACCACCCGGGAGGGTACTTAGCCTGTGGTTAACCACAACATTCCATCCTATTACCTTGTGGCTAACCGCAAACCGCAACTCCCTGGGTGATCAAGTGGCGGCACACGCCTTCGACTGGGTGGTCGGCCGTTCGGTACTTCCAGGGGTGACCGGGGTTAAGTGGCGGCACACGCCGAGAACTGGGGGCTCCGTCGTTCGTTTGTCGAACTTCGGTATTACTCCTTTCGGGTAGTTAGTAGTTTTCTAGCAAAAGGGTCGGTTGTAGCAGCGAGGAAACAGTAATAATGGAACAGTGTATAACAGTAATGTAACAGGGCTCCCTCCTTGTGGAACACTTCGGCAGACACCGTCTGACCCCTTTTCGGGGTAGACTAAGGCTGTCCAGATTTCTGGTTAGGCTGGGCTGATATCTGTTTGCCTGGACAATCCATCGGCATTGCCATTCTGTTTCCCGGGTCGATAAGTGATGGTAAAATTAAACGGTTGTAGGGCCAGACTCCACCGTAATAGTCGGCCATTATCTCCAGAGACCCGGTTTAGCCATACCAAGGGGTTGTGATCCGTAACCAGAGTGAACTCTTGTCCGTACAGATAAGGAGTCAGTTTCTTTAGTGCCCACACCAGTGCCAAGCACTCCTTTTCCACGGCTGCATAGCTAACTTCGCGTGGCAGGAGCTTATGACTGATGTAGGCAATAGGGTGCTCCCCTCCGTCTTCGCCTACTTGGCTGAGGACAGCTCCCAGCCCGAACATGGAAGCATCTGTGTGAACGATAAAACGTTTGTTAGGGGCAGGGCCGGACTGGGGATACAAAGCAGCCCTGGGAAAAAAAATCTATGCCAGCCCCATAAGTCATTGCGCCATATATTGTCGCATGTAATATGTAAGGTTATGTCTTGCCATCCCCAGATGATTGAGTAATATATATATATATATATATATATATATATATATATATATATATATATATATATTGCTTTTTCTAATATAAAATATTGGTCCTTTCAGAGTAAAACATTTAATTATACAGTAAGCATACTGGCTTGATGATCTCAGTCATAGAGGCAGAGACCAGCACGACGTTGGAAAAAAAAAAGTGAGTAAAACACTATTTTTAAAAACACACACAGACACCACGACTGACACACACACACACACCATGACAGACATACACACACCATGACAGACACACCATGACACAGACAGACACACACACACCATGACACAGACAGACAAACACACACCATGATACATACACACCGTGACACAGACACACACACACACACCATGACACAGACAGACAGACACACAACATGACACAGAAACACACACACACCATGACAGACAGCCACACACACCATGACACAGACACACACACACAGCATGACACAGACACACACACACAGCATGACACAGACAAACACACACACACACACACACAGCATGACACAGACAGACACACACACACACAGCATGACACATACACACACACACAGCATGACACAGACAGACACACACACAGCATGACACAGACACACAGACACACACAGCATGACACAGGCACACACACACATATACACAATAATAATAACAACAGATACATATAAATATTCATGGTAAATGGAGTCACATAGAACCATTCAGTAAAAGTAGGGGTTGCTTATGTAAGGAGCTCACAGAAAGAGAGAATAAGTGCAAAGATGCAACATATACACATTATTTCAAATGGTAGATCATGTTTTCACATCCTGTACCGTATGGTGGATGACCATCAGATAAAATCATAATAATAATCATAGGCGTGCGCAGCCTGTTGCATTAGGGTGTGCACCCTAAAGCACAAACACACACGCCGCGTGTATATGTATTTTATATACACATACACACACATACATATACATACATACATACACACACACACATATATATATATATATATATATACATATATATATATATATATATATACAAATACAAATATACGTAGGTGCAGTGTGTGTGTGATTATGACCGGTGCAGCGTGTAAGGGGTGCAGTGTGTGTGATTGCGAGGGGTGGTACAGTGTGGTGTAATTGTGAAGGGTGCAGTGTGTGTGATTGTGAGGGGTACAGTGTATGTAATTGTAAGGGGTACAGTTTGTGTAATTGTGAGGGATTCAGTGTGTGTGGGGTACAGTGTGTATGATTGTGAGGGGTGCACTGTGTGGGCGACAGGGGTTAGGAGGGTGGAGGGGCAGCGACAGGGGTTGGGGGTAGAGGGACAGGAGGTAGAGGGGTGGAGGGGCAGTGACAGGAGGTAGCGGGGGTAGACGGTTAGTGACAGGGGTTAGGGGGGTAGTGACAGGGGTTAGGGGGTTAGAGGGTAGTGACAGGGGTTAGAGGGGTAGTGACAGGGGTTAGACGGCTAGGAACAGGGGTTAGGGGGTTAGAGAGGTAGTGACAGGGGTTAGGGGGGTAGTGACAGGGGTTAGGGGGGTAGTGACAGGGGTTAGAGGGGTAGTGACAGGGGCTATGGGGGTAGAGGGGTAGTGACAGGGGTTAGGAGGGTAGTGACAGGGCTTAGGGGGGTAGTGACAGGGGTTAGGGGGTTAGATGGGTAGTGACAGGGTTTAGAGGGCTTGGAACAGGGGTTAGAGGGGTAGTGACAGGGGTTAGAGGGCTAGGAACAGGGGTTAGGGGGGTAGTGACAGGGGTTAGAGGGCTAGGAACAGGGGTTAGAGGGCTAGGAACAGGGGTTAGAGGGGTAGTGACAGGGGTTAGGGGGTAGTGACAGGGGTTAGAGGGCTAGGAACAGGGGTTAGAGGGCTAGGAACAGGGGTTAGAGGGGTAGTGACAGGGGTTAGGGGGGTAGTGACAGGGGTTAGGGGGGTAGTGACAGGGGTTAGAGGGGTAGTGACAGGGGTTAGAGGGGTAGTGATGGGTTAGGGGGGTAGTGACAGGGGTTAGGGGGGGTATGGGGGCAGAGGCAGGGTGGGTGGGCAGTGAGTGACAGGGGACAGAGGGGGGTTTAAATACCTGCCCTGGTGGTCCAGTGGGCGCCCCTCTCTTCAGTCTGCAGCTCTGCCGGGAGTGAGCTGCAGACCACATGGTGATATCCTCTCCTGGCCTGTCCAAGATTTGTGAGGGTTATATTACCATATATGTTGCAAAGATGCAACATATACACATAGGGCAGACTGATAGGCTGGGGAAGCTCTTCTGGCGGCCGCTGGGGAAGCTCTTCTTGCGGCCGCTGAGGGAGCAGGCTGTTCTGTCTCTGCTCCCCCTCCCTCGCGCGCAGCTTAATGAGACCGGGGCCGGTCTCATTAAGCTGCGCGCGAGGGAGGGGGAGCAGAGACAGAACAGCCTGCTCCCCCAGCGGCCGCAAGAAGAGCTTCCCCTGCGGCCGCCATTAAAGTTCTCCATGCGGCCGCAGGTCATCAAAATGTCTCCCTGGCCCCAGGTGCCGACGGCCCACCGGGAAATTTCCCGGTATCCCGGTGGGCCAGTCCGGCCCTGGTTAGGGGCTGGGGCAGCCAACACGGGAGCATTCACAAGAGCAGTTTTTAAGTCTGAAACGCTGTTTCACAGTGGGGAGACCACAGGACCTGTCGAGGAAGGTTTTTCTTGGTTAAGTCTGTCAGGGGTTTGGCAATGGCACTATAGTCGGGCACGGACCTCCGGTAATACCCTGCGGTACCTAAAAAGGCTAGTACTTGTGTCTTAGTGGTGGGGGTGGGCCAATTGGCGACTGCCTCTATCTTAGCAGGCTCTGGTCGTTGTTTCCCGCACCCCACTCTATGACCCAGGTACTGCACTTCAGCCATTCCAAAATGACATTTCTCAGGTTTCAGAGTCAGGCCTGCGGCCCGAATCTGATCTAAGACCATCCCTACGTGGGCTAGGTGTTCCTCCCAGGACGCGCTATGGATCGCTATGTCGTCCAGGTATGCACAGGCAAAACCCTGGAAGCCATCAAGGAGTCTATCCACTAAGCGCTGGAACGTGGCTGGGGCATTTTTCATCCCGAATGGCATAACCTTGAAGTGATATAAGCCAAACGGGGTGACGAATGCCGACTTAGGGATAGCTTCCGTGGCCAGGGGGATTTGCCAGTAACCCTTACACAGGTCAATGGTAGTTAGGTAGTTTCCCCTGGCTATGCGATCCAGCAGCTCGTCTACCCTGGGCATGGGGTCTTCGGCTGCGGGGCTACAGATGGCCAATACATCTTCGGGGCGTTGGAGATATGCTTTTAACATGTTAACATGAAACAATTTCCTTAGGCTCGGATCGTGACAGCTGGCAATCACATATGTGGTGTCTCCTCTCTTCTCCACTATTTGGTACGGGCCCTGCCAGGCTGCCTGTAATTTGTCGGCTTTAACGGGTTTGAGGACCATTACTTTTAGTCCTATCTCAAAGCTTCTTTTCCTCGCTCCCCTATTATACCAGACCTTCTGTCGCTTCTGGGCCGCCTGGAGGTTAGCCCGGACCGACCTGGCTAATTGCTCCATGCGGTCCCTAAGCTCTAGGACATATGGTATGATGGGGACCCCAGAGTTCTCCGTCTCTCCCTCCCAATGCTCTCGGATCAGGTCTAGGGGGCCCCGGACCTTGCGTCCATACAGCAGTTCGAACGGAGAGAATCCGGTAGTTTCCTGAGGCACCTCCCGATAAGCGAATAGGAGGTGCGGTAGGAAACGTTCCCAGTCTCTATATTCCTGGGTTAAGGTTTTTAACATTTGTTTAAGGGTCCCATTAAACCTTTCGCATAGCCCATTGGTCTGGGGGTGGTATGGGGAACTGAGAAGGGATTTAATTTTGCAGACCTGCCACAGCTGTTGAGTTAGTTCAGCCGTGAATTGTGTGCCTCTGTCCTACACGAGAGAAGACCTGTACCAGCGCATTGGCTACGGTGTCCGCCTGGATATTGGACAGGGCCACAGCCTCCGGGTAGCGGGTAGCGTAATCTACAATAGTGAGAATATATCTCTTCCCGGAGGGACTGGGAGTGGCGAGGGGTCCTACTAGGTCAATGGCCACCCTACTGAACGGTTCTTCTATGAGGGGCATATTTACGAGGTGTGCCTTAGGGTGGTCTCCTCTTTTGCCGACCCTCTGGCACACTTCGCACGTACTGCAATACGCGCGCACATCTGTATGTACCCCTGGCCAGAAGAAGGTATGGGTGATACATTTGAGGGTCCGGGTTACTGCTAAATGTCCTGCTAGGGGAATATCATGACCTACCCGGAGGATATCCCGTCTATATTTGTGAGGGATTACTAACTGCCTCCTATGGTTCCCTTTCTTTTCCGTCTGTCGGTACAGTCTGCCCTGTTCCCATACAAATATCTCTTGGTCGGATCCCCCTGTCCCTGAGTCGGCTCTCTCTCTGTATTTCTGGAGAGTGGGGTCGGTTTTAGTTTCAGCCTCGAAGGCGGTAGGGGTATCCCAGGGTAATGGGGAAGGGAGGTTCGTTCTTACCTGAGTCTCCCGCACTGGTGAAGGGTCTCGAGTACGTCATGCTTGGGACCGGGTGGTGACCGGGTATGCCTCGGAGTTATAGGATGGGGCAAATGCAGAAGTCATAGGTCCCAGGTCGTTGCCCAGTAAAGCCTCAGCGGGTAAACTATCCATGATCCCCACCCTCACAAGTCCTTTTCCCGTACCCCAATCAAGATGCACTTTAGCTGTGGGTAATTTGTATATTTCCCCTTCAGCCACTCGGACCGCCACCGTGTCTGTGGAGCGCTTATGTATTGGCACGAGCTTCCCCTGGACCAGAGTAATAGTGGCCCCTGTGTCTCTCAAACCTTGTGCCGGATGGCCCTCCAACAGTACCGCCTGTCGATGGTGCTGTCGGTTGTCGGTTGCGGCATATACGGGGTTGGCTTCATGCAATGGTCCCAGATATTCCTTCCATAGGACTTTCTTGGTCCACACAGAAAGCGCGGGCTGAGCGGTTATTACCCAGGGAGCTGTTGTTGAGGGGGCAGTTGGCAATGAGGTGCCCTGGCTGCTTGCATTTGTAGCAAGCGAGGCGGGATGTTCTTGAGGGTACTGGCTGGGTGGCCCGGCATAGCGAGTAGGTCCGGCCGGTACCGGGGTACGAAAATCTGTTCGGGGGCTTGGTCTATGGGTGTCTCGTGGTTCGGTCCGGGTGGCCGTTCGAGAGTGGTGGTATTCGTGTACCTGAGCGTCCCGGTGTTTGTCAGCTAGCCATGCTGCCTCATTGAGATCGCTCGGACGCCGATCTTTTAACCACTCTCGGTCTTTTGGCTCTAACCCATTATAAAAATGTTCTAACAAAAACAGTTCCAGCACTTCGGCCGCGGTAACGGCACGGTACCCATTCATCCAGTGGGTGGCCGCTCTCCACATGCGGTGGGCCCATTCAGCATGAGTGTCATTGACTTTCTTGCTGGTGTTGCGGAATTGTCTGCGATATGTGTCGGGAGTTACTGCATACCTCCTCAGTAGGGTGTCTTTCACCGTCTGGTATTGCTCTGCTTCCTCGGTGCTGAGAGTCCGAAAAGCCTCCATAGCTCGACCCGCCAGTTTCCCAGCTAGTATCTTTGGCCAAGCTGTGGTGGGAATTTGGTGTAACGCACATTGCCGTTCGATGTCAGCCAAGAACTCGTCAATCCCCATTTCACTTTCCACAAATGGCTTGAAGGCTGCGAAGGGAATCTTTGGGACTCCCGTTGCCTCCGGGGGGTTTCGGTCGGCGAGTTTCATTTTGTGTTCGTAGGCTCTGGTCCTTTCGGCATCCGCCTCGGCTTCGGCCATCAACTGCCGTATTAGTTCCACAGAAGGGTTCGGCCCATACAGGGGAAGCCTCTCCCTAACCAACCGGGTTTTCTCATCGGTGCAAATGGCTGTGGGTTCTGCCATGGTAAAACTCTGGTCCATCTCGGTTAGTTCCGCGATTAGCTCTCTCCTTGGTCGGCTGTTCGCGTGTCCCCCTCGGCTCTCGAGTAAGTCTTTTAGCGTGGTGTGCTTCAATTTGTCGTAGTTATCTCTCCATCCGTTCTGTACCTCTTTTAGGAATTCCAGGATTATCCCACCGCTGCCACCAATTGTTACGATTGCCTCCGGGCTAGCAGGAGGTTTGATCGCTTGGATGTCCTGGTTCCCGAACACAAAGAGTCGAACAGAGCTGCAATCGGTAGAGACCTGTAAGTGTAGAATCTCTCCCTAGCTATAGCCCAGCTAGGATACCCTTTCCCCACAAAACGAGTCGAGGCTGCGAATTGAGGGTCAAAATAAGAACTGGCTTTACTGACACAGTACAGTGGTATTTATGCAAACATTCTAGGTCCAGGGACAACCCCCTTGGACCGAGTGGCATGTCGGGACAAAATATACATTCAGCCAATAACAACATACTGTATCCTTTGAAATAAGTCCCCGCCCTTCTTGGGGATAATGAATCCAACGGCTGGAAGGCCTCGATTATCCCCAAGGGCCCAACATCCCACGTGGAATAACCATAAAAGAAAACAGTATAAAATACACAATTATAATATTTCAATAGGAATCCCTCACATTCCACCCATCATTAGGTAGCTCGGTTCAGAGCGCATCATCCAGGCGAATAGCGCTCTGACCTCACGAATGGCCCGTTCAGTCTCTGGCATACAAAGTAAAGTCTTTTGTACGGTTTTAGTCCCGAACACAAGGTGGCGGCCATGTTTTAAGCGCTGACAATAGGCAGCGGCACCTCGGAGTAAGTTTATGGAGCTCTCTACGGCCAGACGGATATACGAACCCCCGCTCTCGGTCTGGAAGTCATTGCCGTTCGGGGTACGAATCGGGGACCACCCGGGAGGGTACTTAGCCTGTGGTTAACCACAACATTCCATCCTAATTACCTTGTGGCTAACCGCAAACCGCAACTCCCTGGGTGATCAAGTGGCGGCACACGCCTTCGACTGGGTGGTCGGCCGTTCGGTACTTCCAGGGGTGACCGGGGTTAAGTGGCGGCACACGCCGAGAACTGGGGGGTCCGTTGTTCGTTTGTCGAACTTCGGTATTACTCTTTCGGGTAGTTAGTAGTTTTCTAGCAAAAGGGTCGGTTGTAGCAGCGAGGAAACAGTAATAATGGAACAGTGTATAACAGTAATGTAACAGTACCCTAATTATTTATTCACTTATTCCTTATATAACTGTGTTTTTAATATTATGATTGTGTATGTCCTGATGAAAGCTCCCTAGAGGAGCTGAAACGTCGAATCTCTTCAACAGTAAAATAACTTTGAACAAAATCCATGAGTGCCGGTTTTTGCTATTTTATATATATATATGTACATAAAGAGGGAGCTCTATCCGTGCTGTTTGGTCTCCTGCTGCTGGCAGAACACTACACCTGTAATTGGCCTGCTATGTCTGTGCCCCATTGATTGGCCTGCTATGTCTGTGCCCCATTGATTGGCCTTCTATGTCTGTGCCCCATTGATTGGCCTGCCATGTCTGTGCCGCATTGATTGGCTAGCTATGTCTACGCCCCATTGATTGACCTGCTATATCTGCCCATTGCTTGGCCTGATCTATCGGTGCCCGAATCCCCTTTTGGCCGCAGGCCTAGGGGGGATATCACGGAGGACAGCCCAGTACCCACTATTGACATGGAGATAAGGGGTGTCCAGGCAAGAACTGCTGCCATACTATCCAAGAGGACACCAGTATACGGCCACCTAAATGTGATTGGAAGGGTGAAGGCCCTAAACATCAAGAACTTTTGAAGAACCTCTGGCGCAAAAAACATGGTTTGCTCCAGCCCGGCGGCGACACATCTCCCAGGATTTCGCACATGCAGGGACCAGTGCTCAGATGCCAACAGGGGACCTCAGTGTTTCCTTGTATTTAGCAACTAAGTCTTCAGCTGCCTTTCAGGTACCTATCTTAGGTATTGGTAATTTTCCCTGCATCGAGTTTAGCTCCTGACCCTTTCAATTGTTTTTTCCTTATCTTGCTTCTCCGATTTACCATTTAACTTCTCTCCGAGGTACGTATTTACCTTTTATCTACATCAATTGTCATTGCTTTGTTTTCGTGCCTTTCAATTTTCCTATTGCTCGAGTTGTCGAAAGGCCTGACCTGGCCTCCTCCGACCTCCCGGGCTCTCGTGGATCGCGGAGAACGTCTCCAGCTTTCCTCAGGCTACCAACGGTCATCCTGGACCCAGCGCGCGCATGGGATCCGGGCGGTCCGTTGGTAGACTCCATCATTATTTCAGTAGGTTAATCTCTCATCATCCCCTTCTGTTATTATGGATGGCTCGAGGTCATAGACTACGCCATCTACCATTGGTCGGGTTTATTACCAGTTGATCCCACCTCTCAGGTGAGTGATACATAGAGAGGTCTCGTGGTCAGAGGAACCCCCCTCAGGACCTCAGTCCTACGCTGCTATTATTAAATGGTGTACCCTGCAGTTGGTCACTCTGAGTCTGATATGGACTCTAGTTGGGATTGCAAGAGGGTGCGGCCCCCCATCACCTCGGCCTGAGACTGATATTTATTTACACGAGTAGAGAACGTATCCTTCTCATATTCACACACTGATTCGTTATTGGAGGGCGCGACCCTCCTCCATCCTCAGTCTGATACTGAGATGGATACAGGAGACAGGTTCTGAGTTTGCTCCACTCTCATGGCAAGAACCGGACATGGATGTAGACACTACCTTTTGTTAACGGGTGCGGCCCGCTCCTACTATCAGCCTGCTGCTGACACAAGTTTTATTACATTATTAGAGGGTGCGGCTCTCTCATGCACTCACGCACTGCGGTGCCTCACCATTGCTGAGCACACAGGCTTGTACCTGTACAGGCCAATGAGGTCTGCATAGAGGGGCGTCCCTCCTACATTCAATGCAATATGGAGGTACGTGTCACGTACCAGGTTTACTGCTGATGCTTCAACTTTTGTACAC
Organism: Pelobates fuscus; assembly: GCF_036172605.1. Lineage (NCBI taxonomy): Eukaryota > Metazoa > Chordata > Amphibia > Anura > Pelobatidae > Pelobates > Pelobates fuscus. The sequence goes on along the minus strand of NC_086322.1, from coordinate 10,334,712 downwards.
GGGTATAGTACCTCACCGGTATGCAAGGGAGACGATACTTCATAATGACTGGGTAAGGGGAGAGAACCCCTCCATTTTATTTACGTTCGGCTACTGACTTCGCTATAGAGGGCTACCTGATTGGGCAAGGTATAAATGTTTAGACTGGATTTCTCTATTTCTCCTATAATGGATCTGCTGGCTGGCTGCCGTACCACTGTATCCCACTCGAGAAATACTCACTGAGGTATTACTGGGAGAGTTTCCGCACCTTATTTTCACGCTCTCCTGAGATTTGATGGGATAACATAGGGGCTGTTTGAACTGGGTACAGCTCCCAGGTTCGACCCAATTTTTTGGTGACTCCATGCCTTCCTATTGGATATATTCCTGGAAGACGGTACGGTCAACGGAGGTGCCTCGATTATTACAGGTGCAGGTTTTAGTATGATCTAGCCTATATCATACAAACAATCACAATCTGTCTAGGTTATACAGACCATTGCGTACCAATGGTTTAGACTATTTTTACCCATGGCAAGGTGACAGGAGATTCTGCGGCCTTCATAGAGCAAGTGTGCGCTGTCTTACTCGCGTGACAAGACTGGGGAAGGCCCACAACCTGGGCTGCAGGTACACCGTACGCATAGACCGCATGGAAAGTACGGAATCTTCGGTCGACCTTGGTTGTTAACAATCTTGGGATAGATGACAGGACTACCTCTGCTCCTCTGAGAACATGATTCAGTTATGGAGGACCGTCTTTTTAGGCTTTAATCCCTCACGGGAACCGTCTGGGTTGTGGTTTTCTGCTAACCCACCTAGTCAACTACCGTCAAGGAGGCCTGCTTGAACCCTATGGGGAGAACCATGGGTATCCCGACTCCTGCACATACGTCACAAGGTCGGGACGCAACCTACTGCTGGAGAAATGCTCTGGAGCGGTAGCAAGCTCAGATATGACGACCGACGTTCCGGAACTGAATGGCCTCTGCTTCGGACGGTTGTAGCTGGGACCTTGTTGGTTCGCTATTCCAGTTCTCCTATCGTTAGTGAAGGGACTTTTTAGTCTTACCTGTGTATTTGAGAATGCTATGGGTTCTCGAGACTCCAGGCTAAGAAGGGAGGTATTCCTACAGTTCGGTTCTCAAATTCACTTTTTTGGGTCCCTTGGCCTGGGGCCTTATTGGGGAGATACGTGCCCGGACAGTCAGGGATACAGGGATCTAAGGTCTCACCATATTGTACCCTGTCTTGAAAGTGGCGTGCTGACCACGAACTTTGGCAGGTTGGACATGGAACAGGATTGTACAGACTATTTATCGGATTATTCACTCTTCCCCCAATCAGTCGCCAGTCTCGCAGACGGAAGTCCAACTCCAGACCCGCTCACCAGGGCCATTTTGTTTTTCATCAGCAGGCCTACACTTCGAACCGATTTTAGAAGAATTTGCGGTTCCCCACACAATAAGTACGGAGGACTCGTCTTCGTCTATGCAGGGCCCTATTTCCCTTGGCCCATCTGTCACTCCCCGACAAGGATATATTTGGAGGGAAATCTCATACTCTAGTTTTGATTCCCCCTTTTGGTTATATCTAGGATACACAGTTCCCCAGAGTAGCCGATCATCGTTTTGCTACGCTAGTTCAGTGTTGGGACTCGGATTGGATGTCCCTGGGGAGTACCTTATTCTACCACGGTTGCAGTTTACGCAGTCCATTTGGAGTACTGGTAGCACTCTTGCTGGCATAATAGGTTCATTCTCGGACGAGACCACCAGCCGGGTGGATCATGAGAGAACGATAAGGCTCTATTCAGTTCGGTTACGGAAATGATAGTAGACTCAGACGCATTACCTGAGGTTGGAATTTTGTCTACAAGACCACTTTACCTAGTGATCCCGACACGATCGAAGGAGCCATCTCCCACATCAAAGGTCGAGAACTAGTGACAGTTTTTCTCGTAATCCTAAATCTACGTAGGACCCTCTGTGTTTTACAATTACAGGGAAATGGCTACTAGGTTAGCTTTGCAGTTCAGGGTCGCCTACTAGGAAACGGGTCATATCCCATGTACAGTGGATACAACAATGGATGGCGTTTTTCCCGTATTTGAGATACATCGACAGCTAGCATCTTCATTTATCCGTCTACTGTCACTTCTCACTGTTGGAGGGCACATTGAGGATTGCTCTGGTTATCTCCCGGAATAGGTACCAGCGAAACAAACAGCATTGGATTTGTTGGCTGAGCGTTAAAACAGCAAATACGAAGCCTCCTGTCATGTTATAAAATTATAGATTATGCTAGCTTTAGTGTACCTATAATCTTAATTGTATTAATGACAGGAGGAGAGTATTTCCCACCCATTCTTATCCCTCCCTTGTTTAATTTTAATAGTTTGGGTTCATCAGGTACGTATGCAACTCTGCTTGTTGTCTCTGCTACCTGTCACTTGTTCTTATGTCTACGTTTCATAAGTCGGGTTGAGATATCTACATACTAGGGTATTTTGGTTGCTACATTAAGTACCTACATGCTTGTTAAGGGTACATTTAATTGACTAATCAATCTGTTCGATTCTGTTTTTTCTCGTTTCAGTTTACAGTCTATCAACACTATCTGGTTTGGCAGTTCTCCTCGGATGGTGGACATCGTCGTATTCATTGTATCTAGGACTTTGTTTCTTCCCATTATATTTTTGCCTTTTGTTCTGTTTTGTCACAGCTTGAAAGAGGAAATGCTGCATGGGAAGGGGAGTTTTATAGTACCTAACTTTTTTCTGATTGGTTGTTTTTTCTGTGCTGCTGTGGAGTTCTAATAAAGAGAGACTTAAGCAAATACGCGCCTCCTGTCATTAATAAAATTAAGATTATAGGTACAATAAAGCTAGCATAATCTACAATTTGCATAATAATTTGGAACAGGGTGTACTTAGTTATGTTGCCTCTTGTTTTACCTTTCATCTCTTGTCTCGTTTTATTTTGTCTTGTATTCCCAGTTCATGTACAGTCCAGTCCTGTCCATGTCCTGTTCAGGTTTCCTTCTAGTATTTTGTACATGTTCTGGGTTCTTCTGTCAGTCCTTCTCCGGTTCTGGGTTCTTCTAGTCTTGTCTTGTTATATGGTTTGGTGCCTGTTCTAGTCTTGCCTTGTATCTAGTACTGGAGACATTTCTGCTGCAAAGCCTACCTATCCAGATCCTGGGAGGTCTGCATAATATCATCTAGCTCCAGGGATCCGTAGAAGCTGCATCGGGGTCCTGGTATGTGGGTAACCACAACACAAGGGGGCGTGTGGTTACCCTGCACCAGGCCCTGATAGTTCATTTTGTCGCTGTGACTCCTATTTTCATCATCAAGCATACAAGGGATCCCGGTCTCCGGACCACCACCAGTGGCACCAGCGATGTCAGCTCAGCATCGCATCCCTTGTTTCCAAGATGGCTGCGGCATTACTTCTGTTTCTGACTGTGGGGATCTCGCGCATGAGTGGTAAGTTTTTGTAGACACGAGGGATCCATCTAGTAGTATAAAAGCATACTGCGTCTAGGAAATTACCCAGAAAGTTAAAAAATCAAGCAGTTTTGCTAGTGTACCCTGCCTTTACTCCTTGCATTTATCTCAAGGGTTAGTTATGCTTCAAAGATCAACATAGCTTCATTGAAGTAATTAATTATTTTGTTAGACTATATCTAATTTTGTAAATCTTATTGATTTTAAGATGGCCTCTTTTCCCACCTCCCTTAGAAGCGAATACAGAAGAAAAAGGTGAGTACACCCTCATGGGGATACAAAAAGAGTGCATCTACGGCCTGAATGTAATAACATATGGCCTTGTCATTTTAGCCCTAGAACCTCTCAGGATTCATCTCCAAGAAAGAGGAAACAGAAAACCAAATGCTGCATGGGCTGCAGTGCAAAAGCCCCAGAGGGGAAGAACCTATGCTTCCAATGTATGGAAGAAGTAGCGGAGAGATAAACCAAAAGAAGCTCTCCCCAATCGGAATTAAAAAATGGGTTTCGCCATCTCTGAAGGCTTTCAATCAGCATCCAAAGGGGCTATTAAAAGGTATAGAGAAGCTTCTGTCTCTTTGGGATCTAGCCTAGATCAAAATGATCCAAATTCAGAAGAGGAGGAATATTATGAATACTGGAACAAATCTCTAGACCCCAGGAAGGTGGATAAACTAATCTCCTTAGTTAGAAGCACCTTAAAAATTCCATAGCATAGAAAGGAAACTTCAGCATCAGATGCCTTCTTCAAACACCCAAGATCTGCCAGGCCTAGTTTTCCGCTCCATTCAAAAATAAAATAATGAATACACTCTAGATGGTCCAAACCAGAAAAAAGACTTGCCCTAATAGCAAAAGTGAAAAGAATGTAACCATTTGCATCAGAAGAAGTGAATCATTGGGAAACCATTCCACAAACTGATGCAGCGGTAATCCAGTTAGCAAAGAAGACCATACTTCTCATAGATAGCATGGCATGCCTGAAAGAACCTATGGAAAAAAGAATGGACTCAAATCTGGTAAAACAATATCTGGCAATCGGGCTGGGATTACATCCACTGTAGCCTTAACATCAGTAGCCAGTAGCGTGAAGGTCTGGATTGACATTCTAGAACAAGATAGAGGAAACTTAGATTGAATCCCTGAAAGACATAAAACTGGCAACAGACTTCATGTCTGAATCAGCTCTAGATATCACAAAAGCCCTATCAAAAATCCTTGTATTATCAGTAGCGGCTAGAAGAGCACTGTGGCTTGATTCTTGGGGAGCAGACTAGGCCTCTAAAGCCAGCCTTTGTGCCTTACCTTTATAAGGGGAAAGGTTATTTGGTAAAGTCCTAGATTATGCCATTCAGAAGGCCGCTGATGGGAAGAAAGCCTTTCTATCACAGTCAAACAGAAGACTGCACAATACATTTTACAGAGACAAGTATAACAAAGAGAAATGGGTCCTGAGGTAGGTCAAGTAGGTCATACAAGCCTGGAAGGGTATACGTTAGATCATCCCATCATTCCAACAGATCAGATGCTCCAGAGGAAGAGGAACCCGACAAGACACAAAGTCTTTATAAAGGTTGGGACACCCATACTGGAATAGTGGGAGCCTGTATGAAACAGTTCTTTCTGGTATGGGCAACATCTATAAAGACAAATGGGTTCTGAGTATAATCATAGACGGCTACAAACTAGAATTCAAAGAATTCCCAAGAAATTATATATTTCATTGGTCAAAGGTATCAGCAGGAATAAAACTGAAAGCATTAACTGTCTACAACAGTTGATCACACAAGAAGTCATCAAACCGAGGAATACAGGGGATTCTATTTGAATATATCTTTGGCTCCAAAGCCGAATGGGAAATGGTGACTCATTCTGCACCTAAAAATAATCAATGTATATCTCAAAAATATGTCTTTCAAGATGGAGTCCATAGCCTCCATAAAACAGGCTATTGTTCAAGGTGACTGGCTAACATCGATAGATCTAAAAGACGTGTACTATTCGATCCCAATACATCAATACCACCAGAAGTTTCCTGAGATTGTGGATATTGGGGAAACTCTATCAGTTCCAGGGCATAAACCGATAATGTTTTAAAAAATTCTCATCACAGTAATTGCAGTTCTGAGGAAGATAGGGATCCAAGTATTCCAGTACTTGGATGATATCCTGGTAGTAACACAGGAATACCACACAGCAGTCCTTCAAACAGAGGAGGTGATTTCCCCTCTGCAAGAATTTTGGTGGCTTATAAACAAAAACAGGTGCAATCTCATTCCATCCAGACACATAGTGTTTCTAGGAGCAAGTATAAACACAGAAGATTCAACAATGTCTCTGTCCCGTGATCGTATTATTTGGATCAAGAACAAAATATCAGAACAAATTCTAAGAACAAGAGTACAAGCAAGAATATATATGAGTGTACTAGGATCCCTCATCTATAGGTCTGGTCAGATAGAAAACAAGACAGGCCGAGATGAACTTCCTCAGACAGACCAACAAATCAGCAATGAATTGGGATCAATGGATTGAAATTCCCCAAGACCTGAAAATTCTATTAAGATGGTGGATGAAGGAGTTTAATTTGAACAAGGGATTTCCCCTAGAAGATCCCCAATGGGAAGTGATTACAATGGATGCAATTACAAGGGGATGGGGAGCACATTACAAGAACCTTGTTGCACAAGGAGTGTGGAACGAACATACCAGGTTTCTCCACTCCAGCATCCTGGAAATGAGAGCAATTTTCAGGGCAATGATGTAATTTGCCATTTAGCTGAGGGGAAAGAGACTACTGATAAGAACAGACAACAAGGTGGTTGCTGCCTACCTGAACCACCAAAGGGGCACAAAGAGCAATCAGCTACTTACCCAGATGCAACCAGTTATGCAATGAGCCATGATTCATTTAAAAGATCTAAAAGTGCTATATCTATAGAGCTCAATTTAAAATTCTGGTTCTTGCTTTCAAATCTCTACATAATGCTGCTCCCACCTATCTATCCTCCCTTATACACACGTCTAGGCCCTTACGATCTGCTGAAGACTTACGTCTATCTTCTGTCCGTACTCCCACCTCTGATGCTCGCCTTCAAGATTTCTCGAGGGCTGCACCGTTCCTGTGGAACTCGCTTCCCTCCTCCGTTAGATGCTCACCCAGTCTCCACTCCTTCAAAAAATCTTTAAAAACCCATTACTTCGTAAAAGTGTATCAATTAAACTGTTTATAGCTCCTAACTGATTCCTCTTCTGCAACTGTCACTAGTCTAATACTATCCTTACCTTTTGTGTCATTTTACCCCACTCCCTCTAGCATGTAAGCTGCAGAATTTGACGGCGCTATATAAATATCATAATAATAATAATAATAATAATAATCTACCAGGAATAGAAAATACCTTAGCAGACTTCCTAAGCAGAGCATGCATAGATGCAGGAGAATGGTCTCTGAACGGGGAAGTATTTCTACAGGTAGTGAAGACATGGGGCATCACAAAAATAGATTTGATGGCCACATCAGGGAATTCACAAACCCCAAGATTCTTCTTGAGATGGAAAGACAACCAAGCAGAAGTCCAGGATGCCCTATCCCAAAGGTGGGAGTTCGAGTTGGCATACATTTTTCCACCTTTACCACTGATCAACAAAGTGCTGCAGAAAATATGGAAGGAGAATCGCATGGTGATTCCAATCACCCCATCATGGTCAAGGAGACCTTGGTTCCTGCTGCTGTTATGTGTGAGCCAAAGAGCCCCAATAATACTCCCACAGAGATGGGACTTTCTTGTCCAGTAGTGAACCCGGATCCACAATCACTTCAATTAGTGGCATGGTTCTTGAGAAAAACAACCTCTTAAAATCTGGATTATCAGAGTCAGTCTCCAATACACTGCTAAAATCCAGTAAAAGCTCTACTTCAGCTTTCTGTTACAAAGTATGGGAGAAGTTCCGCTCATGGATGTCAAAAAGGGAATCATCTGTGATGAACCAAGTGTGGTGGATATATTGAATTTCCTTCAGGAAGGCCTGGATAAAGGGCTTAGCCTAATTACCTTTAAAGTACAAGTTTTGGCAATTTCAGCCCTGACAAATACCAGATGCGCTATAAATCCTCTAATAATTAGTTTTTTTAAAGCAGTTTTTAGGATAAGACCACCTACCAAACAGTTGGCACCTCCTTGGGACTTGCCTCTAGTACTAAATGCTCTAACAAAAGTAACATTTAAGCCAATGGAAGAAATGGGAATTTATTTACTTACCATGAAAACACTCTTCCTTCTCGCAATAACATTGACCAGAAGGGTATCAGAGATCCATGCATTAAGTTCAGAAGAACCATATATAGTATTCTATCAGGATTGGGTGGTGCTTGTTACTAGACCTGATTTATAAGTATATGCTACTTTTTAGGAAATGGAGAAGGATATAGAAGGATGGGCCTATCCGTCATGGTGTATATTAGAGTAGTATTCATTTCCAGTATGGTTGGATAACTTCACAAGACCACCAAATGTGGCCTGGTGTGCCTTTGAGTCGTTGGCATCTCCAACAGTGTGCTGGGGTTTGAGGAAAGAGATGTTGTGAGGGTGTGTAGTGCCACCTGGATATCCTTTTATAATTGCTCTCCTGTGTGGAATTGCTAATTGAACTGCAGAAAATGTTAGAGAAAATACAGTTGAAAGAGAGTATGTGAACCCTTTGGAATGATATGGATTTCTGCACAAATTTGTCATAAAATGTGATCTGATCATCATCTAAGTCACAACAATAGACAATCACAAACTTTTTTTTACCTATTCCTGGCATTTTAACCTTTCCTGGTTACTTTGACTTCCACTGGCAATTTTAAAGTTCCAGTACTCCAAGAAATCCTACGTGGGGATCATACCACCAGCGCCTATCCATAGAGCAGTACCTCTGCTCTATCTTTGTGAGTATTATTTTATTTCCTCTACTACTCTCTTAACCTATCACAATTGAGAGCACTATTGCTGCTTTTTATTTTTCTATATTGGAGCCTTGGATCACCAGACGGTGCTGACGGACGTATCGCCGCTACAAATCCTATAAGCGGGGATTATACCGCTGTACGCTATCCACACCAGAGCTGGCCATAGCTCCCTCAAATGTGAGTTTTTTTTACCTCTTCTTATCTGCACACTGAACCACATCAAAATTGAGAGCACTATTGTCGCTTTCTGTCTTTCTTTTCCGAGTTCTGGACTACCAGACGGTGTTGACGGAGACCCCCTCCCTACATATCCCATAAGCGGGGATTATACCGCTGTACGCAATCCACACCAGAGCTGGCCATAGCTCTCTTGAATGTGAGTTCTCTACATTTTGTTACCTATCACACCCTGAACTTTCATACTATACCATTAGTCGCCTCTACCTCTCTTGTATTTACATATACGGAACGGTCTACACTAGACGCATCCACAGAGGAACTCTATCAAGTATCCTAGACCATCTATTGGCACCCTAGCAATACTTTACTGGACTATCTACCCTTATTTGGCGCAGCCCTTCCATATCTTTTTGTAATAGACAATCACAGTCTGCTTAAACTAATAACACACAAAGAATGAAATGTTGCCATGTTTTTATTGAACACACCATGTAAACATTCACAGTGCAGGTGGAAAAAGTATGTGAACCCTTGGATTTAATAACTGGTTGAACCTCCTTTGGCAGCAATAACTTCAACCAAACATTTCCTGTAGTTGCAGATCAGACGTGCACAACGGTCAGGAGTAATTCTTGACCATTCCTCTTTACAGAACTGTTTCAGTTCAGCAATATTCTTGGGATGTCTGGTGTGAATCGCTTTCTTGAGGTCATGCCACAGCATCTCAATCGGGTTGAGGTCAGGACTCTGACTGGGCCACTTCAGAAGGTGTATTTTCTTCTGTTTAAGCCATTCTATTGTTGATTTACTTTTATGCTTTTGGTCATTGTCCTGTCTCAACACCCATCTTCTGTTGAGCTTCAGCTGGTAGACTGATGGCCTTAAGTTCTCCTGCAAAATGTCTTGATAAGCTTGGGAATTCATTTTTCCTTCGATGATAGCAATACATCTAGGCCCTGACGCATCAAAGCAGCCCCAAACTATGATGCCTCCACCACCATACTTCACAGTTGGGATAAAGTTTTGATGTTGGTGTGCTGTGCCTCTTTTTTGCCACACATAGTGTTGTGTGTGTGACGAAGTGCCCTTCGCCACTTGGGCCTGGAGAGGACTGCTTGCCAGCCTCTTGCCATGTGATTATGGTCCCTGGGAGATTGGGCCCTTTAAAAACAGTATTCGGCCCTAACAGAGTGCATGTCACTCATTCTGGCCCTTTAAATACAGTGGGGCCATTCGGTACTTGCCCTGTGTGAGCAGTGATACCCCCAGATAGCTATGCCATGGAGCCTATTCATATAATGAAAGACTATGGGAAAGACTTTGGCTCCATGGCAATTAAACTGTATTTGTGTGGTCTGCGTGCCATTCACCTAATAATGTGCACGCAGACCTGAGCTATCTGGGGATATGTTACATGTCTGTGTTTAATGTATAAAAAGTAACTTTATGTATTTTAAAGTGTTTTACTGTCTTTGTGTAACCATGTGCTCAATGGAGTCTGCCTCTATCCCTGGATAATTGGATTACTTCCCCCCATTGTCTCCAGGATAGAGGCCTCTGTGAAACCTGTGTGAGCCAGATTTTGCCATGCTGCCAGGGGTTTTAAAAGATACTTTACTAACTTTTGAACCCCTGGTCTGATTCATGCCAATTTTTAATATGTTGTTCCCCTGAATGGATTGATTGTGGATATGCATTTTTATGTGAATGTGATGTATGGTTTTAGAGTTAGGAAAGTTGGGTAAAAAGCATGTTTTAACTGTATTTATAATGGGATTATGTGTCACACTAAGGGGAGGGGATGTGTGGGTTGCACCCGTGATACTATTGGTTATTTTATGCCTCCCCCTGGGTGTGGCCTGTATGTGTACACTTGTAATAAAAACCAGGCTGGGTGTGCCAGCACCTCAGACCTCTGCTTGACCCTCAACACGGAGCCTTGTCTCGTTCTTGGGGGGATTCACTGTATGCTGATAGAGACTGATTGCTAGGAGTGTAAGCTGATTGTCTGCTTTTCCTGTTCGTCTGCTAGCAGCTATTCGTGAGGTTCCAGTTCGGAGTGCTATTTTGTATCCAGTTCGGGAGTTGGAAGATTCGTACAGTTTGGAGTTCGGGAGAATTGGTGATTGCAGTAGCTGCTGGTCTATGGAAAAGGGGGATATCGCCTAAACTGGGTTTTATCCTCTTGTAAGTGAAACGGTCCGTTACAATTGGTGGCAAGCGGGGGATCGTTTCTACAGCCAGAAGGACAGCTACAGAACACCAATTCCTCGGAATTACAAATTGAGGGCAACGTTAGCACTCGTGCAGCACCCCCGGCAGCAGAGGTATCCAGCGACTTGGAGCAGACAAGTATGGAAGGCTCTGACGCTGAAGATTATGGGCTGGCCGAGGTGAGGCAGCGAGTGGCCCAGGATGGGGGTTATGTATCCATGGAGATATTCCAGGGGATCTGGAACCAGGTCATGGCTAAGCGAAACTCAAGGATGGACGGAGAGTATGCTCAGCGGAAAGAGTGTTACAGCAGCAGAGTAGAGGCTGCATCCGAGGAGGTTAGCCGTCTTCCCCTAAGGCGGCAGTGTGTAACCCAGGGAGCTAAAGGTGCTGTCCTTCCTCCCCAGCGGCAGATTGTATCACAGGGAGCTAAAGGTTCCGTCCTTCCTCCCCAGCGGCAGATTGTATCACAGGGAGCTAAAGGTTCCGTCCTTCCTCCCCAGCGGCAGATTGTATCACAGGGAGCTGAAGGTGTCGTCCTTCCTCCCCAGCGGCAGATTGTATCTCAGGGAGCTGAAGGTGCCGTCCTTCCTCCCCAGCGGCAGTGTGTGTCCCAGGGAGTTGAAGGTGCAATCCTTCCTCCCCAGCGGCAGTGTGTATCCAAGGGAGCTGAAGGTGTCGTCCTTCCTCCCCAGCGGCAGTGTGTACCCCAGGGAGCTGAAGGTGCAATCCTTCCTCCCCAGCGTCAGTGTGTCATCCCAGGGAGCAGAAGGTACCGTCCTTCCTCCCCAGCGGCAGTGTGTACCCCAGGGAGCTGAAGGTGCAATCCTTCCTCCCCAGTGGCAGTGTGTATCCCAGGGAGCTGAAGGTGCCGTCCTTCCTCCCCAGCGGCAGTGTGTATCCCAGGGAGATGAAGGTGTCATCCTTCCTCCCCAGCGGCAGTGTGTACCCCAGGGAGCTGAAGGTGCCATCCTTCCTCCCCAGTGGCAGTGCGTATCCCAGGGAGCTGAAGGTGCCGTCCTTCCTCCCCAGCGGCAGTGTGTACCCCAGGGAGCTGAAGGTGCCGTCCTTCCTCCCCAGCGGCAGTGTGTACCCCAGGGAGCTGAAGGTGCAGTCCTTCCTCCCCAGCGGCAGTGTGTATCCCAGGGAGCTGAAGGTGCCGTCCTTCCTCCCCAGCGGCAGTGTGTACCCCAGGGAGCTGAAGGTGCCGTCCTTCCTCCCCAGCGGCAGTGTGTACCCCAGGGAGCTGAAGGTGCAATCCTTCCTCCCCAGCGGCAGTGTGTATCCCAGGGAGATGAAGGTGCCGTCCTTCCTCCCCAGCGGCAGTGTGTACCCCAGGGAGCTGATGGTGTCGTCCGTCCTCCCCAGCGGCAGTGTGTAACCCAGGGAGCCGAAGGTGTCGTCCTTCCTCCCCAGCGGCAGTGTGTACTCCAGGGAGCTGAAGGTGCAATCCTTCCTCCCCAGCGGCAGTGTGTACCCCAGGGAGCTGAGGGTGCAATCCTTCCTCCCGGCAGCAGTATGTACCCCAGGGAGCTGAGGGTGCAATCCTTCCTCCCCAGCGACAGTGTGTACCCCAGGGAGCTGAAGGTGTCGTACTTCCTCCCCAGCGGCAGTGTGTCCTGCAGGGAGCAGAGACCGTCAGTCTCACACCTCAGCAGCAGGACAAAATAATGAAAGGGGAGACAGCTGGTCCCCCTCTCCACCAGCAGAGAGAGTGTCAGGGAGAGGAGCCTGTTAACCCCTCTCCCCAGCGGCAGTTGACAGTCCAGAGAGAGGAGCTTGTTACACCCTCTCTCCAGCGGTAGCCTAACCCACCAAGGGGAGATGGTAAGCCCCACAACTGTGCAGATGGGACCGTGGTCTCTGCACATACAGCACAGGGGGTAGGGATGGTCGGTCCTGCCCCCCAGCGACCGGGCTGTTTAGCCAAAGAGGAGACAACCGGTCTCTCTTCCCAGCAGCAGCCTGATTTCCAGGAGGAGGTGATGATGGATCCCTCCACCTTACAACAACCAGCGTCCTGGGGAGTGGAGGCAACCGGCCTCCCTCTCCTCCACCAGCCAGAGGTACCTGAGGTAGTGGACCTCATAGATTTGTCCTGGAGACACACACAGATGGCAGGTGGAGATGGGACCGAGGTCTCTCCACCGGCCCTACAGGGATGCTGGGTACCCGGCCCAGATCCCCAGCGGCAGTGCATCCCACAGGTAGAGGAGACAACCGGTCTCTCTTCCCAGCGGCAGCCTGAGTTCCAGGAGGAGGTGATGGTGGATCCCTCCACCTTACAGCAACCAGCATCCTGGGGAGTGGGGGCAGCCGGCCTCCCCCTCCCACCGCAGCAGGAGATACCGGTTGAGGGGGAAAACAACCCTAACCACACTGGCACAGATGGGACCGCAGTCTCTGTGCCAGTCCTACAGGGATGCTCGACGGGCGGTCCAGATCCCCAACCTTCCCTGCAGGGATACCAGGAGGAGGTAAGCAAGCCTTCCCCTCCCCTGCTACATCCCGACCGGGTCCTGGGGGCAGTGGATGAGCCTACGATACTCACTGACCCCCTTCCAGCTGAAGAGCTGGCATCCGGGCAGAGTGTTGCTAGCCTCTGCCCTCCCTTTTTTCCTGGTCCAGAGCCTGATTTACCGCAGGCTAAACCAGCAGAAGAGCTGGCAGCAGAGCAGAGCGCCTCTGGCCTCTGCCCCCAAGTAACCCCAGCTGTCTGCCTAGCTGCGCCAGGGAGACCGAGGAGGCTGAACTGTCCCACTACAACCTGGAACCTACAGGCCAGTACCATTTATTGTGGGGGGGTTACTCTGTGAACTTTTTACTGTGGGTGGGCTGCCCGACTAACCTAGGTACTGACCGGCAGAAGGTCAGGTACCTGTTTAGTCTTCCCCCCAAAGGGAAGATGTGTGATGAAGTGCCCTTCGCCACTTGGGCCTGGAGAGGACTGCTTGCCAGCCTCTTGCCATGTGATTATGGTCCCTGGGAGATTGGGCCCTTTAAAAACAGTATTCGGCCCTAACAGAGTGCATGTCACTCATTCTGGCCCTTTAAATACAGTGGGGCCATTCGGTACTTGCCCTGTGTGAGCAGTGATACCCCCAGATAGCTATGCCATGGAGCCTATTCATATAATGAAAGACTATGGGAAAGACTTTGGCTCCATGGCAATTAAACTGTATTTGTGTGGTCTGCGTGCCATTCACGCAGACCTGAGCTATCTGGGGATATGTTACATGTCTGTGTTTAATGTATAAAAAGTAACTTTATGTATTTTAAAGTGTTTTACTGTCTTTGTGTAACCATGTGCTCAATGGAGTCTGCCTCTATCCCTGGATAATTGGATTACTTCCCCCCATTGTCTCCAGGATAGAGGCCTCTGTGAAACCTGTGTGAGCCAGATTTTGCCATGCTGCCAGGGGTTTTAAAAGATACTTTACTAACTTTTGAACCCCTGGTCTGATTCATGCCAATTTTTAATATGTTGTTCCCCTGAATGGATTGATTGTGGATATGTATTTCTATGTGAATGTGATGTATGGTTTTAGAGTTAGGAAAGTTGGGTAAAAAGCATGTTTTAACTGTATGTATAATGGGATTATGTGTCACACTAAGGGGAGGGGATGTGTGGGTTGCACCCGTGATACTATTGGTTATTTTATGCCTCCCCCTGGGTGTGGCCTGTATGTGTACACTTGTAATAAAAAACAGTCTGGGTGTGCCAGCACCTCAGACCTCTGCTTGACCCTTGTAACGGAGCTCCGTGTACCCCGACCGAGTACCCTCCGTTGATGGATGCTCCTAGCGCTCTCAGAGGACTCCAAGCACTGCAGACGACACCACAACCACCGCAGGCTCCACAACCGCCGTAGCTTAACTGGAGCCGCGCCGTCTTCCGTCCACCCTGGAATGAACCTTCAGCATTCAGGAACGTGTGGGGAAGATCTCTCCTCCTGGAGAGCGTATCCGGAACAAGCTCTTAAAAGAGCTAAGTGATTAAGAGCTCAGGGGAATATGCAGCGCATAGCAATCCCCAGTGTGATATAGCAGTTCCCTCCAATAACGAGACAAGGCTACGTATTGAGGGTCAGAAGAGGTCTTAGGACTGGAACACCCAGCCTGCTTTTTATTAGGATCAGGTACATACAGGACACTCCCAGGGGGAGGATGAAATTGACCAATCACATGCATGGTAACACCCCCACGTCTCCTCCCCTCAGATAAACACATAACCCAATTAAAACATACATTATTTTACCCAAGTTCTGGATGTACCCCAAAAACAGGGGGTACAGCTTTAAATCTGGTATCCCCAAATAGCCCTTGTTCAGGGGAACAGTCTGTCCAAAAATCAGCCCATTCGGATGGATGGTTCGGGAGATACAGGGCTCCAAAGTTTTGACCGACCGCACAGACCAACTAGCCGAAAATAGTTCCATGAGTTTTGGCCTTGCGGTCGGTCTCCGTTCGCACGGTAAAATAGACGAAATTCTTGCCATCCATTCGCGTCTTTGTGGTCGCTAGAATCCCCATACTAAGTTAAGTATAACTACCGAACGGCCGGTCGTTCGGTAGTTTCCGTGCGTATTTCTGGATGTCTGGAGGTCTTAGCGGTATTCGCCTGTTTGTGCTTCCGATTTCAGTTCCATGCGTTCACAGGCAAACACCGCTGTTCGCACGCAAGATGGCCGCGAACACGTGGAAAAGTCCCGAAATGGCGGCCACCTATTCAGAGCACAAAGAATTCGCATGAAATCATACGAACGGCTGTATTCTCCAGTAATGGCATTCTCATGCAATATATTCGCCTAAATCCCCTGGCTGTTAGGTTATATTAGCAGTCCAAACCTACAGCATAGATAAAGGGAAAAAGACAGTCTAATACAAGTCCATATGCCTGAATACAGGGTTTACAGTGCAATATAGTCCAGGACCATAGTCGCAGGGGAGGAGGCAGGCAAGCAGGCCTCTCCAGGACAAAGTGGCGAAGGGCACTTCGTCACACATCTCCCCTTTGGGGGGAAGACTAACCAGGCACCTGACCTTCCGTCGGTCAGTGCCTCCGTTAGTCGATCCACCAACCCACAATAAACAGATGTCCGAGTAGCCCCCCCACAACATCAAAGTACAGGAACAGCCCCCCCACAACACACAGTCACTGCACCTGGGTATTTGGATGTGGTAATGAGGCCACATGCCGAGGGTACTTGAAGGGCAGAGGCCAACTGCACTCTGCCCAGATGCCAGCTCTTCTGCTGGGGTAGCCTGCAGGACATCAGGCTCTGGATCAGGGACAAAGATAGGGCAGAGGCCGACTGCGCTCTGTCCAGCTGCCAGCTCTTCCGCTGGGGTACTGAGACCATAGTCCGGCTCAGTAGTCAAGGGAATGTGGACGTCAGGAGGGGTTAGCATCGCCTCCGTTAACCCTGGTGCCACGCTAGGAGTTAGCTGGGGAGGGGAATTTGTACTTACCCCCTCCTCTGGGTGTCCCGGTGAGGGTAGTTGGGGATCTGGAAAGGCTGTCCAGCATCCCTGTAGGTCAGGCACAGAGACCACGGTCCCATCTGCGCCGTCTGGAGGATTGGTGTCTCCCCTTGTTGGGGGAAGCTGTCGCTGGAGAGGGAGACCGCCTGTCTCCACTCCCTTACCATGGTCCTGTTGCTGTAGAGAGGGACCAACTGTCTCTGCTCTCTGTAGGACACACTGCTGCTGGGGGGAAAGGACGGCACCTTCGGCCCCCTGGGGTACACACTGCCGCTGGGGAGAGGGGGGGCTGTGCTCCTTTCCTGGAAACACAGGCTGCCGCTGGAGAGGGAGACCGCCTGTCTCCACTCCCTTACCATGGTCCTGTTGCTGTAGAGAGGGACCAACTGTCTCTGCTCTCTGTAGGACACACGGCTGCTGAGGGGGAAGGACAGCACCTTCGGCCCCCTGGGGTACACACTGCCGCTGGAGAGGGAGACCGCCTGTCTCCGCTCCCTTACCATGGTCCTGTTGCTGTAGAGAGGGACCAACTGTCTCTGCTCTCTGTAGGACACACTGCTGCTGGGGGGGAAGGACGGCACCTTCGGCCCCCTGTAACTCACGCTGTTGTTGGGGCGCAGGGACGGAATACTTTGCCCTCACTGCCCGATATTCTGCTTCCATCTGCAGATACTCCGCCAGTTCTCTCCTCACTATTGGTACAATTTCCTCTGTTAGGAGGGGCCCGTAGATAGCCAACCGCCGCTTCAGCATAGCGTCAAACTGTACGTGACTATACCAATAGTCCAGTTTTGCTTGGTGTTCCCAGGATGCTGTTCCTCGCACTAGGGAAGCCATCCTGTTGTAGCCAGGGGCGCTGCCCAATGGCTAGCGTTGCCCTCAATTGTAACTCCAAACGTTACCCGTGTCTCTGAGCTGCTTCTCCTCGCACTAGGACGCCATCCCACCGCTGCCACCAATGTAACGGAGCTCCGTGTACCCCGACCGAGTACCCTCCGTTGATGGATGCTCCTAGCGCTCTCAGAGGACTCCAAGCACTGCAGACGACACCACAACCACCGCAGGCTCCACAACCGCCGTAGCTTAACTGGAGCCGCGCCGTCTTCCGTCCACCCTGGAATGAACCTTCAGCATTCAGGAACGTGTGGGGAAGATCTCTCCTCCTGGAGAGCGTATCCGGAACAAGCTCTTAAAAGAGCTAAGTGATTAAGAGCTCAGGGGAATATGCAGCGCATAGCAATCCCCAGTGTGATATAGCAGTTCCCTCCAATAACGAGACAAGGCTACGTATTGAGGGTCAGAAGAGGTCTTAGGACTGGAACACCCAGCCTGCTTTTTATTAGGATCAGGTACATACAGGACACTCCCAGGGGGAGGATGAAATTGACCAATCACATGCATGGTAACACCCCCACGTCTCCTCCCCTCAGATAAACACATAACCCAATTAAAACATACATTATTTTACCCAAGTTCTGGATGTACCCCAAAAACAGGGGGTACAGCTTTAAATCTGGTATCCCCAAATAGCCCTTGTTCAGGGGAACAGTCTGTCCAAAAATCAGCCCATTCGGATGGATGGTTCGGGAGATACAGGGCTCCAAAGTTTTGACCGACCGCACAGACCAACTAGCCGAAAATAGTTCCATGAGTTTTGGCCTTGCGGTCGGTCTCCGTTCGCACGGTAAAATAGACGAAATTCTTGCCATCCATTCGCGTCTTTGTGGTCGCTAGAATCCCCATACTAAGTTAAGTATAACTACCGAACGGCCGGTCGTTCGGTAGTTTCCGTGCGTATTTCTGGATGTCTGGAGGTCTTAGCGGTATTCGCCTGTTTGTGCTTCCGATTTCAGTTCCATGCGTTCACAGGCAAACACCGCTGTTCGCACGCAAGATGGCCGCGAACACGTGGAAAAGTCCCGAAATGGCGGCCACCTATTCAGAGCACAAAGAATTCGCATGAAATCATACGAACGGCTGTATTCTCCAGTAATGGCATTCTCATGCAATATATTCGCCTAAATCCCCTGGCTGTTAGGTTATATTAGCAGTCCAAACCTACAGCATAGATAAAGGGAAAAAGACAGTCTAATACAAGTCCATATGCCTGAATACAGGGTTTACAGTGCAATATAGTCCAGGACCATAGTCGCAGGGGAGGAGGCAGGCAAGCAGGCCTCTCCAGGACAAAGTGGCGAAGGGCACTTCGTCACAACCCTCAACACGGAGCCTTGTCTCGTTCTTGGGGGGATTCACTGTATGCTGATAGAGACTGATTGCCAGGAGTGTAAGCTGATTGTCTGCTTTTCCTGTTCGTCTGCTAGCAGCTATTCGTGAGGTTCCAGTTCGGAGTGCTATTTTGTATCCAGTTCGGGAGTGTGGTGTTCTGCAGTAGCTGTGCCTGTCTCTCAGAAAGGGGCATATCGCCTAAACGGATTTTAACCCCTTGTCTGCTGAAACGGTACGTTACAGTGTGTTTCTTCCAAACAACTCAACTTTGGTTTCATCTGTCCACAGAATATTTTGCCAGTACTGCTCTGGAACATCCAGGTGCTCTTGTGCAAACTGTAAACATGCAGCAATGTTTTATTTGGACAGCAGTGGCTTCCTTTGTGGTATCCTCCCATGAAATCCATTCTTGTTTAGTGTTTTATGTATTGTAGATTCGCTAACAGGGATGTTAGCATTTGCCAGTGACTTTTGTAAGTCTTTAGCTGACACTCTAGGATTCTTCTTCACCTCATTGAGCAGTCTGCGCTGTGCTCTTGCATTCATCTTTACAGGATGGCCACTTCTAGGGAGAGTAGCAGCAGTGCTGAACTTTCTTCATTTATAGACAATTTGTCTTACCGTGGACTGATGAACAGCAAGGCTTTTGGAGATACTTTTAGAACCCTTTCCAGCTTTATGCAAGTCAACAATTCTTAATCGTAGGTCTTTTGAGAGCTCTTTTGTGCGAGGCATCATTCACATCAAGCAATGCTTCTTGTGAAAAGCAAACCCAGAACTGGTGTGTGTTTTTATAGGGCAGGGCAGCTGTAACCAACACCTCCAATCTCATCTCCAGTTGGCTGACATCTCACTCCAATTAGCTCTTGGAGATGTCATTAGTCTAGGGGTTCACATCATTTTTCCACCTGCACTGTGAATGTTTACATGGTGTGTTCAATAAAAACATGGCAACATTTCATTCTTTTTGTGTTATTAGTTTAAGCAGACTGTGATTGTCTATTGTTGTGACTTAGATGATGACTAGATGGATTTGTGCAGAAATCCATATCATTCCAAAGGGTTCACATACTTTTTCTTGCAACTGTATGTGTATATTCGCTGTTTGAGAATTAGAGGTGGAGTTCCTCTGCACAAGCTTCTAGAAATCTAGGGTGAGAATGGGAGGTGTCTTTTTGGATTATTTTATAGAATATGGACAAGTGCTTGGTTTTGAGTCTACGATTCGAACAGGTGTATTTAAAAGTCGTCAAGTCCCTATCACCTTTACAGAGATCCGATTAAGAGTTGAGAAAGTGTGATATTTGTGAAAATCGAAAGTGAGCACAGGAGGGGGCTGGGACTGAGAAATACGCTCAAATAGTTGCCTGACCCCTGTCGTAGTAACCATCCTGCCTAGTGTGAGATAAGAAGAGTTGTACAGGGTTCTGAAAGAGGCTATCGACATGCCTAGACGAAACTGGGTAATTTCTACAGTTGTTGCCAGGATTTTATGGTTTAGGTTTCAGAATAAGGATTATGTGACTACAGTATATGTAGCGGGCCGAGGGTAACCCGGCAGGTAACCTCAGCTAATGCAGAATGAAGAGACCCGTTTTCCCCAGTAACTGGATGACATACAGTTCCAGGAGTTCAACAACAACTTTATTGGCTCGGCTTTGTACCTTCCCAATGCAAGGAGTGGAACACACGCAATGGGTGTGGGTCCTCTCCCTCCCAGGGGTCACACAATAGAACCGTTGTTCCCGCTACTCGGTGCCCCTCCCAGAGTCCTCCCCATCCCTGTTCCCGCCAACCCTCTCCATGTTTTCCCACCTCCGGTGACCAGTCGTCTTCATCCCATGAGCCTTTGTACCTGGGAATCCCAGTGCTGGAAAGCTTCCCACCTCTGTGACTCTCAGCCACAGAAAGCCTGCCAAACTGCCATTGTCCCCAAGGAATGTCACCACCAATCTCAGGGACCCCCAGACCGGTACTCAACACAAACAGTCTCTGTTCACAGGGTCCCTGGGTGAAACCAGGCAAGGGATGTGTCCCATTTCGGGACACGAATGCTCCCCTTGGCCGCCGATTGACTATACGAACTGCGGCCACCAACGGAAGCACTCATTAATTACTTAAATTGTGGTTTCATACTTATGTTGCCAAAGTTCTAATTGATAGGTGCGAACATTCCAAGGGCCACTGGGGAGGGCCTTGTTCGGGAACCGAACAAGACAAGAAGCAATTTGTGAATACTCCCCCTGGATGGCGTTCATCTAACGAACTGGTCTTCACCCAGGGTAGGCATGTGCCAAGGCTTCCCTTGTGGTTTGTGGTTTTCACACCTCATTAGCAAGGTGTGAACGTTCTAACTAAACATTTTAAATGGGATCTTAGGATGGTCCCCATTCGGGAGACGAACGGAACACGTTCGTTTGAGCTCTCCCGAATGGGGAGCAGGTAAAACATACACAGATTCACAAATACATGGGGGAAATACAGGCAATCACATAAAGACAATTCACGGATGGGCAATGGTCCCGCCACAGTAAGATGAGTTTGCATAGGTCACTACAAGTGAACAAAAGGTTGTGAAAAAGATTTGTTTTTTAAAAGGGCAGGTGTGCTTAATGTCTGATTGTGGTAATGAAATAAGTGCCAAGAGAGTATGTAGTGCTTATAAAATTGACTCCATAATTTGTGCAAAAATGCTTAGGAACCTGAGTGAAGATATTAAAGGGATTTTGTGAATATTAAAGTGCCATAGTTAAAAATATCTAATATAGATATTAAAGTGAATCTGAAGATAAAAGATGTCTGTAAGTAGAAGCTAATGACTTATAAATACTAAAATTAAAATGGTAAAACATTAATGGTAAATACAACATTTTTAAAATGCATAACAAAATGAAAATCATTTTCAAAAAAAGCTCATGAAATATATAAGTAGTTCATATAGTATATACATGAAAGATTTCATAACTGTGGCCACAGGTTTGTCCAACTTTCCTTCTCTAAAGGCAAGCTAGATACTTGACCTGTGGCCTCTTATTCTTTCACACAAGGACATGTGTGACAATTTGTAAATCACATGATTGGTACAGCAATTGATTGTGTCTTATATGGTACCGTTTACCAGTATAGGGATGGTAAAAACTTTTTGCTGGTATCATATGTCCACATGTGACACACCCCAGGCATCTCACACACCCAATATTTTTACCTTCTCACTAGATTATATCAGTGTATAGGGTCTGTGTGTACTAGAAGTTCTCTCAAGATCCTGTGTCTCCTAAAACAAAACATAGGTTTTTGATGGATCACTACTGGTAAAGAAGGGTCTCCACTGATGATGTTCCAATTGTCTTGCACAGCTTTGGCTAACAAGTTGCTTGCTGAGTGGAATTTTGTAGGAATTATTGGTCTTGATTTCAACTCCCTACTTTTTGAGTCTCTATTATTGTGCTTATCTGCGGCTTTAGCTAAAGCTCTGTCCAAGACCAGCCCCATGTGATGATTTTGTCATACATATTTTGTATTTATTTGGCACATTGTTCCTTGGAAATGTTGTCCCTGCAGACTTACCTGGACCAGCAATCCCAGTCCGGGGGGACTGCTTCAGGAGACAGACAGTCCCCCTGCTTCCACATCGGCCCTCCAGGGCCATGTGATCGCAACGGACGTCGCAATCACATGGCCACAAAGTAGTCTATTCCATCTCTATAAGCAACTTGACACGTGGCCCCCTAGTCTTTCACAAAATGTGGTCTCTGTTTTGCAAATGCAATGAAGTCCACAAGGACTTGTTAATTCGTGAATCACATGGTCCATACGGCAATTGATTCTGTGTCTTATATGGTACCTTTTACCTGGGATGGCAAAAACTCTTTGCTGGTATTATATGTGACAAACTCCCCTTTTCAAGTGAGTTTGCCATGAGTTCTTGGAGAGGACTACATGCCAGCGTTTTGCCCTGTGACTATGTCCTGTTGTGAACTTTGGGCTAAAAACACGATTCCCTTTTTCCCTGCTATGGTGCAGTATATGGGGCTTACCGAATGGATTAGGTTTATGGTGTTCATTTACCAAACAAACTGTCAAACAGCCAGACCACCCACAAGTGGATTGTGCAGCCTGTTAACCTCCCAGAAGCTGTGGTTAACCACAGCTTAATTGACAACGGTGTTGCGGTCACCGGCCCGCCGAGCCTCACGGTCGTGCCCGACCGGCACGACCGCTCCGACTACACGAGCTTACCTGCTCGTCGGCGAGCCGGGAACCGCGCACATAGTTCTTCCGGGCATCGCGCCCAGATCCAAGATGGCGCCGACCGCGTGGTTGCGTCTATTGCTAGCCCCGCCCCGAGAATTATACCAACGTGTGCGTGACGTCACGACGTCAACGCACACGCACGTTTTGGGGTCAGAGGTCGCCCTCTGACCAATCATAGCCTAGAGAGGGGTATTTAAACCCCTAGCTTTCCCCATTACTTTGCCATGTCGTGGTTTCAGTTTCCTGGTTTCCTGAAATTGCTATTCTCGTGTTTCCGATTTCCTGGTATCCTGATCCTTGGCGTTTCCCTGGTTATTCTGATCTATGGTTTCCCTGACTTGGCTTGTTTAATCGGTATTGAGTATTTTCTGGCTTCCTTGACCTCGGCTTTCCCTTTGACCATTCTCTGTCTCTAGCGTATTAGTCCGGCCATTCTAAGGACCGGTTTACGCTCTTTCCTATTATTTTCCTTTTCTTACTTATGTATATGTTTACATAGTTTCTGCGTGCTGGACCACATTACTAGTCGTGACATTACGACATGGCCATGGATCCTGCAGAACTATGCAAGCATATGATCGCATGTGAGAGTAGGGTGGAGGATATGGACCACAGGTTAGACCAATTTGCCCAGGCATTTCAGACCTTGCTCCAGAGGACTGCCTATTTAGAGGTCCCTCCGGTACCACCTGTGGTTCCGCCACCTGTAGTGGTTCCCGTACCACATAAACCACCGTCCATAACCTTGTCACTGCCCCCCCGCTATGGAGGTGATTCTAAGGAATTCAGAGGTTTTTTAAACCAAATTGAATACCACTTTGAGGCCTCCCCAGGTTCATTTCCAACAGATAGATCAAAAATAGGCTATCTGATGAACCAATTAACTGGAAAAGCTTTGACCTGGGCTAATCCCTTATGGGAAAGTGGTGACGCAGTAGCCCGTGATTACAATACTTTTCTTACGGCCTTTAAAGCTACATTTGAACCTAAAGGCAGGGAGAAGAACGCTGCCAAAGCCCTTATGCGAATCAAGCAAGGCAGTCGTTCTGTAGCCGATTATGCTATAGAGTTCAGGACATTAGCGTCTGAGGTTGATTGGACCAATAGCGGTCTGGTGGCTGCTTTCTCTGAAGGTTTAGCTGAGAATATACACGATGAGACTGCAGCTAGAGACCTTCCGGTTAGTCTTAACGAGTTTATTGCCTACATGATAGACATTGACAACCGGCTCAGAGAGAGAGAGAAAAACAAACAACGTAACAGACGCTCTAATTTGTCCATAGCCCCTCGTTTCTCTAACCCAGTGGTGAGTAGCCAAACGCCTCTTCCAGAACCTGAACCCATGCAATTGGGTAGTGCTAAACTCACTGAGGCAGAGAGACAACACAGACGTAACGAGGGGTTATGTATGTATTGTGGCAAGAAGGGGCATCTAAGGTCGTCATGCCCGGCTCGGCCGGAAAACTTGCACACCTAAGGCACGTACGGGGACCGACCTTAGGTGTGATGTATATGTCCCCTAAATTGACTAAGAACCGTTTCCTTATCAAAGTAACCTTATCTTTCGAGAACACTACTGTTCAATGTGAGGCTATGATTGACTCTGGGGCAGCGGAGAATTTCCTAGACAAAGAATTCTCTGCAAAACATCTCCTGCCCTTAAGACATAAAGAGAAACATATAGCAGTCGAGGCCATTGATGGGAGGCCTCTTACCCAGCCTTTCATCACACACGAAACTCTGCCAATCACTGTTTCAGTGGGTGTTCTCCATTCTGAAGAAATGACCTTTCAAATTATCTCTTCACCTACAGTTCCGATAATACTCGGTTTCCCTTGGCTCCTTAAACACAATCCACGTTTGGATTGGATTGAAGGAGAGATTGTGAGTTGGGGTGAGAGATGCAAAGGTGTCTGCTTTAAACAAATCCCACAACCTATTGGCACCATTAATGTTCCTGTTACACCTCCCTTGACCACACAAATTCCACAACAGTATATGGATTTGAAAGAGGTATTTAACAAGGTCCAGTCAGAAGGGTTACCTCCTCATAGACCTTATGACTGTACTATAAATTTATTACCAGGGACTATGCCTCCCAAGGGAGGAGTCTATGCCTTGTCCCCCCAGGAAAATCTTTGTTTAGAGGAATACATTAAGGAGGCTCTCAGAAAGGGTCATATCCGTAGGTCCTCCTCACCAGCCGGGGCTGGATTCTTCTTTGTCTCTAAAAAAGAAGGAGACCTACGCCCTTGTATTGATTATAGGGGTTTGAATAGGATTACCATTAAAAACGCCTACCCTATTCCCCTTATATCAGAGCTATTTGACAGATTGAAGGGAGCTCGAGTCTTTACCAAGCTCGATCTCCGAAGTGCATACAATCTAGTCAGGATTAAGGACGGTCACGAATGGAAGACCGCATTTAACACCAGAATGGGACATTACGAATACCTGGTTATGCCGTTTGGATTATGTAACGCTCCAGCGGTATTCCAGGATTTTATTAACGATGTCCTAAGAGAGTACCTTCACATGTTCGTTCTAGTGTATTTGGACGACATTCTCATCTATTCCCCAGACCTAGAGACACATCACGAACATGTGAGAATTGTACTGAAAACCCTGTTACAAAACGGCCTTTACTGTAAACTGGAGAAATGCCAGTTTGACCAAACGGAGATACAATTCCTTGGATACGTTATATCTCCGTCTGGTTTCCAGATGGATCCTCGTAAACTGGAGGCAGTCTTACAGTGGCCATTACCCAAGGGCCTTAAAGCTACTCAACGCTTTATAGGTTTTGCAAATTACTACCGCAAATTCATAAGGGGATTTTCCTCCGTGATTTCCCCTATAACCAATTTAACAAAAAAAGAAACAAATTGTATATCTTGGCCCAAAGAAGCAAGAGAGGCATTTGAACAATTAAAATTTTTATTTTCCTCAGCACCTGTCCTGACCCATCCTGATCCATCCAAACCATTTATCCTAGAGGTGGATGCATCAGAAACAGGAGTTGGAGCCATTCTGTCTCAAAGAGAAAGTCCTGATACGCCTTTACATCCCTGTGGATTTTACTCTCGCAAACTCACACCTGCAGAGAGGAATTACGACATAGGGAATAGGGAACTTTTGGCCATTGTACTTGCCCTTAAGGAATGGAGGCATCTCTTAGAAGGTTCCAAAGAGCCACTTTTGATCTTTACTGATCATAAGAATTTGGCTTATATTGGGGACGCTAAGAGACTGTCCTCTCGTCAGGCTAGGTGGTCATTGTTCCTCTCCCGATTCAATTTCGTAATTACGTACCGGCCTGGTACTAAAAACACCAAGGCAGATGCACTTTCTCTGCAGTTTGAGACAGATGAAGTACCAGAACAGGAGATATATCCTATTGTACCTCCTGAATGCCTCATTGCCACTACTGTTTCCGAAGTGTCTTCTCCACTCTTCTGTGCCATAATAGCAGATCAAACTCAGGCACCTGTGGGAAAACCTCCGGACAAACTGTATGTGTCACCTCAGTTTCGAAAGAAGGTACTAGATTTGTTCCATGACAACCTCACAGCGGGCCATCCTGGAGTCCATAAAACTCTCTCAGCCGTCTCCAGGAGATTTTGGTGGCCTGCTCTTAGAAACGATATCAAAGATTATGTTGGGGCATGTCAAATATGTGCAGTTTCTAAAGTTCCTCCTAGGTCACCTCCTGGACTGTTACAACCACTGCCCATACCTAGTGCTCCATGGACCCACTTGGCCATGGATTTCATTGTGGATCTACCCAGTTCAAACGGGTTTAATACAGTCCTTATGGTTATTGATAGATTCACGAAGATGGCACATTTCGTCCCACTTAAGAAATTACCATCTGCTCAAGATCTTGTTCAAATATTCTTGAGAGAGATCTTTCGGTTGCACGGTGTACCCAAAAACATAGTATCAGACAGAGGTACCCAGTTTGTTTCTAGGTTTTGGCGTTCCTTTTGCAAACAATTGGGCGTCGAACTCTCCTTTTCATCAGCATATCACCCTCAAACAAATGGAGCAGCAGAGAGGGCGAATCAGTCTTTAGAAGCCTATTTACGTTGCTTTATAAATGCCAATCAATCTAACTGGTATGAGCTCTTACCCATGGCTGAGTTCGCCAGAAACAACGCCACTCATGAATCTTCTAATCACAGTCCATTCTTTGTTAATCAGGGTTATCACCCCGCTGTTTTACCTTCTGCATTCTCAGACACAGAAATCCCCGCTTTGGACACCCGTTTAGAATCGATTCATGATACCTGGGATTCCGTCCATTCAGCTCTGCAAAAAGCCTCATTCCGAGCAAAGGTCCAAGCTGACAAGAAACGGGGCGCTAATCCTGTCTATCTTCCAGGTGACAGGGTGTGGCTCTCCACGAGACATATCAAGCTCAAGGTCCCATCCATGAAATTTGCCCCTCGGTACATTGGTCCCTTTCGAGTTACCCAACGTATTAATCCAGTGACCTATTCTTTGGCACTACCGGCTCATATGAGAATAGCGAATACTTTCCATGTGTCTCTGCTCAAGCCCCTTACTTGCAATCGCTACACCAGGGTATCCACTCCTCCTCCGCCCTTGGTAGTGGGTGATCAAGAAGAATACGAAGTCCATTCTATCATGGACTCCAAATTATCCAGAGGTGTCTTGTCCTATCTCGTTGACTGGAAGGGTTATGGTCCCGAGGAACGTTGTTGGGTTCCTGCTGACCGGGTCCATGCGCCCCGTCTTCTCCGGTCGTTTCACAACCGCTTTCCTCTTAAGCCGGGTCCTTCCCGCCCGGTGCGCGGTCTTCGAGTGGGGGGTACTGTTGCGGTCACCGGCCCGCCGAGCCTCACGGTCGTGCCCGACCGGCACGACCGCTCCGACTACACGAGCTTACCTGCTCGTCGGCGAGCCGGGAACCGCGCACATAGTTCTTCCGGGCATCGCGCCCAGATCCAAGATGGCGCCGACCGCGTGGTCGCGTCTATTGCTAGCCCCGCCCCCGAGAATTATACCAACGTGTGCGTGACGTCACGACGTCAACGCACACGCACGTTTTGGGGTCAGAGGTCGCCCTCTGACCAATCATAGCCTAGAGAGGGGTATTTAAACCCCTAGCTTTCCCCATTACTTTGCCATGTCGTGGTTTCAGTTTCCTGGTTTCCTGAAATTGCTATTCTCGTGTTTCCGATTTCCTGGTATCCTGATCCTTGGCGTTTCCCTGGTTATTCTGATCTCTGGTTTCCCTGACTTGGCTTGTTTAATCGGTATTGAGTATTTTCTGGCTTCCTTGACCTCGGCTTTCCCTTTGACCATTCTCTGTCTCTAGCGTATTAGTCCGGCCATTCTAAGGACCGGTTTACGCTCTTTCCTATTATTTTCCTTTTCTTACTTATGTATATGTTTACATAGTTTCTGCGTGCTGGACCACATTACTAGTCGTGACAAACGGTTGGGTGGTCGTCGTTTGTATAGTCAAACACATGACGGCGGCCATCTTGTTTAGTCGAACGCATCCAGCTGTGTTTTGTCTTCGAGCGCATGGAACTAAAATCGGACACTAGACGGCATGGACACCGCTGGGACTTCCATCTCCAGTTAAGTTCAACTGGAATTGCACGAACGGAGCGCCGTTCGGTAGATTTCATCTACTGATCCAGATACACCCACTGACTCTGTGCACGATTTGCTCCGTTCGACTAATGGAACATTACTTCGACTGGTTTAAATAGACCCACCGCACAGCCTAATTCTCTGAAACAGTTTTGGGCATGAAACCATGCGTGCGGTCGGTCAAAAGAGACTTCCAGGAATTTCCTGAACCCCTGCTCTTTTCTGGGTGATTTTGGGATATGCTGTTCACCCAGATCAGGGCTATCAGGGGATGTGTTATGGGGATATGTTGTATTTTGGGGTACTTATTGGACTTTATAAAAATATGTGTTTTTCGATCTAGGGATAATTAAGTTATTGTATTATCTACCTTAATTGTATTACAGACAGAGGGGAGGGATTGTGTACTGTATGTGGGAGTGTCGTTCATTGTTACATTGTTTTGATTGGCTTGTATTGTGTCCTGTGCCCAACAAGGTCCACCTGGGAAACTTGTATAAAAGGCAGTGTGCCTCCATTAAACAGCTATCCCAGCTTATAATCCCAAACTATGTGTTGTCCTGTTATTGGAGGGAAAGATGATTTACTCCTGTGTCTGCTGTTCCAGCTTGCAGGAGATTCAACGGGGAAAGTCTTTGTAAGGACTAGAGCTAATTCCCCATTCGGCTCCAGGAAAGAGTGGTTCCAGGGCACCAGTCAAGCCACAGCAACTGTGGGCAGAAGTGCTGTAGTTTGTCCCCTGTTTCAGCTAGGAAGCGGTCCTTGGCGGAGATCCCCAGCCAGGGGTACAGGGAGCTCTGTAACATCATATGTCTGCAAGTGACATATGATACCAGCAAAAATTTGTTTTTGTTTTTTTTTAATTCTGGCTGTGGAAGAATGATATATGAGGGTCAGATAGGCCTGCAATAAAGCTGAGGGAGGGGGATATGCATCTAAGCACAGAGATGAGGGTTGATATCAATAAAAGAAGGGAGGGTTCAGAGGGTAAATAGAGGTATACATGTAGGTGAATAACTCATTTAAATACAGGGCTAGTAAACCTATGCATGTAGGTGACTAGAACAATCAAATACAGGGCTAGTAAAACTACACTTGAGCATAACAGACAAGGACATAAAGCAATGCACCCAGGATATAAAGAGTAAGGTTAATACAGTTTGCAGAGAAAATAAAATAAATAAGTACATTTACAGGATCTTTAAGATTAGAATTGAACGATGATGTACAGGATAGAGTCTTAGTATTATCCTCCAGAAGGCTACCTTGCTTATGGCAGATGAGAGAAACATAGAAACATAGAATGTGACGGCAGATAAGAACCATTCGGCCCATCTAGTCTGCCCAATTTTCTAAATACTTTCATTAGTCCCTGGCCTTATCTTATAGTAAGGATAGCCTTATGCCTATCCCACGCATGATTAAACTCCTTTACTGTGTTAACCTCTACCACTTCAGCTGGAAGGCTATTCCATGCATCCACTACCCTCTCAGTAAATTAATACTTCCTGATATTATTTTTAAACCTTTGTCCCTCTAATTTAAGACTATGTCCTCTTGTTGTGGTAGTTTTTCTTCTTTTAAATATGGTCTCCTCCTTTACTGTGTTGATTCCCTTTATGTATTTAAATGTTTCTATCATATCCCCCCTGTCTCGTCTTTCCTCCAAGCTATACATGTTAAGATCCTTTAACCTTTCCTGGTAAGTTTTATCCTGCAATCCATGAACCAGTTTAGTAGCCCTTCTCTGAACTCTCTCTAAGGTATCAATATCCTTCTGAAGATACGGTCTCCAGTACTGTGTACAGCACTCCAAGTGAGGTATCACCAGTGTTCTGTACAATGGCATGAGCACTTCCCTCTTTCTACTGCTAATACCTCTCCCTATACAACCAAGCATTCTGCTAGCATTTACTGCTGCTCTATTACATTGTCTGCCTACCTTTAAGTCATCAGAAATAATTACCCCTAAATCCCTTTCCTCAGATGTTGAGGTTAGGACTCTATCAAATATTATGTACTCTGCCCTTGGGTTTTTACGTCCAAGATGCATTATCTTGCACTTATCCACATTAAATGTCAGTTGCCACAACTCTGACCATTTTGCTAGTTTACCTAAATAATTTGCCATTTGCCATTTATCCCTCCTGGAACATCAACTCTGTTACATATCTTAGTATCATCCGCAAAAAGACACACCTTACCATCAAGACCTTCTGCAATATCACTAATAAAAATATTAAAGTGAATGGGTCCAAGTACAGACCCCTGAGGTACCCCACTGGTGACAAGCCCAAGCTTCAAATATACTCCATTGACTACAACCCTCTGTTGCCTGTCACTCAGCCACTGCCTTAGTGCCACTGCCCATTCAACAATATTGGAATCCAAACTCAAAGATTGCAGTTTATTGATAAGCCTTCTATGTGCAACAGTGTCAAAAGCCTTACTGAAATCTAGGTAAGCAATGTCTACTGCACCACCCTGATGTATAATTTTAGTTACCCAATCAAAAAAATCAATAAGATTAGTTTGGCATGATCTTCCTAAAGTAAACCCATGTTGTCTCTGATCTTGAAATCCATGTGTTTTTAGATGTTCAACAATCCTATCCTTTAACATGGGTTCCATCACTTTCCCCACTACTGAAGTAAGGCTTACTGGCCTATAGTTGCCCGACTCCTCCCTATTACCTTTCTTGTGAATGGGCACAACGTTCGCTAACTTCCAATCTTCTGGGACTACTCCTGTTAACAATGATTGGTTAAATAAATCTGTTAATGGTTTTGCTAGTACACCACTAAGCTCTGTTAATAGCTTTGGGTGTATTCCATCAGGTCCCATTGACTTATTTGTCTTTACTTTTGACAGTTGAAATAGAACCTCTTCCTCTGTAAACTCACGTGTAATAAATGACTAATTTATCCTTTTTCTTAACTGAGGTCCCTTTCCTTCATTTTCATCTGTAAATACCGAGCAAAAATATTCATTGAGGCAGTCAGCTAGACCTTTATCCTCATCTACATACCTTCCTTCTATTGTTTTTAATCTAACTAATCCTTGTTTTGCTTTTCTTTTCTCATTTATGTATCTAAAAAAAGTTTTCTCCCCCTTTTTTACTGACTGTGCTATTTTCTCCTCTGTGTGTGATTTGGAAGCTCTTATAACTTGCTTAGCCTCTTTCTGCCTAATCTTATAGGTCATTCTGTCTTCCTCACTCTGTTTTTTTTTCATAATTACTAAATGCTAACTTTTAGTTTTTTACTATTTTGGCCACATCTGCGGAGAACCACAGTGGTTTCTTGAATTCTTTTGAGTTTTACTGACAAGCCTAATGCAATTTGCTGTTGCCTTCAGTAGTGCAACTTTTAAATAATCCCATTTCTTTTGGACTCCATTTAAATTGCTCCAGTCTGATAATGACTCCTTTACACATATTCTAATTTTAGAAAAGTCTGTTTTTCTAAAGTCTAAAACTTTTGTTTTTGTGTGGTGTGACTCAGTCACTGTTCTTATATTAAACCACACTGACTGGTGATCACTGGATCCTAAACTTTCACCTACAGTAATATCTGATACCAAATCTCCATTTGTTAACACTAAATCTAGTATGGTCTCTTTATGAGTTGGTTCCTCAACAACTTGTTTTAGAGACAATCCCAGTAGGGAGTTTAGAATATGTGTGCTCCTGGCATAAGTAGCTATTTTTGTTTTCCAATTCACATCAGGAAGATTAAAGTCACCCATGATGATAACTTCCCCCTTCATTGTCATTTTAGCTATTTCTTCAACTAGTAGATTATCTAACTCTTCAATTTGTCCTGGGGGCCTATAAATCACACCTACATGAGTTACTGTGTGATTACCAAATTCTAACGTAACCCAAGCGCAGAGCGCTCCCTCCTGCCGATCTCTCAATGTAGCATGGCCGGGCGGCACGGAACACGGGACAGGTACCTCTGTTTCCTGTACCCGGCCGCCGGCGGACTGACAGGAAGTGCTCACTTCCTTTCAGTCCGCCGGCGGCCGGTTACAGGAAACAGAGGTTCCTTTCCCGCGTTCCGCGCCGCCCGTCCATGCTACATTGGCAGGAGGGTAAGGACCACTGGGGGAGGAGGGAGGGGGGACACCTAGGACCACTGGGGGGGGGACCTAAGCTAAGGGGGGTGGAGGGGACTAAGGACCACAAGGGGGGTGGAGGGGACCCTAAGGATCACTGGGGGGAGGACTAAGGATCACTGGGGGAGGAGAGGGGGACTAAGGACCACTGGGGAGGAGGGAGGCGGACTAAGGACCACTGGGGGAGGAGGGAGGGGGGACAAAGGACCACTGGGGGAGGAGGGAGACTAAGGACCACTGGGGGAGAAGGAAGGGGGGGAAAGAACCACTGGGGGAGGAGGGGGGAACTAAGGACCACTGGGGAGGAGGGAGGGGGGACTAAGGACCACTGGGGGAGGAGGGAGGGGGAACTAAGGACCACTGGGGGAGGAGGAGGGGGGACAAAGGACCACTGGGGTAGGAGGGGCACTAAGGACCACTGGGGGAGGAGGGGGAACTAAGGACCACTGGGGGAGGAGTGGGGGAACTAAGGACCACTGGGGGAGGAGGAGGGGGGACTAAGGACCATTGGGGGAAAAGGGGGGACTAAGGACCACTGGGGAAGGAGGAGGAGGGGGGGGACCTAAGCTAAGGACCACAAGGGGGGTGGAGGGGACACTAAGGATCACTGGGGGGGGACTAAGGATCACTGGGGGAGGAGGGGGGACTAAGGGCCACTGTGGGAGGAGGGAGGGGGACAAAGGAAAACTGGGGGAGGAGGAGGGGGGACAAAGGACAACTGGGGGAGGAGGGGGGACTAAGGACCACTGGGGGAGGAGGGAGGAGGAAGTGGGACACTAAGGACCACTGAAGGAGGAGGATTGTGGGAACTAAGGACCACTGGGCAAGGAGGAGGGGGGACTAAGGACCACTGGGGGAAAAGGGGGGGACTAAGGACCACTGGGGGAGGAGGGGGGACTAAGGACCACTGGGGTGGAGCGGGAGGGGACACTAAGGATCACTGGGGGATAGGGGGGACTAAGGATCACTGGGGGAGGAGAGGGGGACTAAGGACCACTGGGGAGGAGGGAGGGGGACTAAGGACCACTGGGGGAGGAGGGAGGGGGACTAAGGACCACTGGGGGAGGAGGGACACTAAGGACCACTGGGGGAGAAGGAAGGGGGGAAAGAACCACTGGGGAGGAGGGGGAACTAAGGACCACTGGGGAGGAGGGAGGGGGGGCTAAGGACCACTGGGGGAGGAGGGAGGGGGACTAAGGACCACTGGGGGAGGAGGAGGGGGGACAAAGGACCACTGGGGGAGGAGGGACACTAAGGACCACTGGGGAAGGAGGAAGGGGGAAAGAACCACTGGGGGAGGAGGGGGGAACTAAGGACCACTGGGGGAGGAGGGGGGGAACTAAGGACCACTGGGGGAGGAGTGGGGGAACTAAGGACCACTGGGGGAGGAGGAGGGGGGACTAAGAACCATTGGGGGAAAAGGGGGGATCTAAGGACCACTGAGGGAGAAGGAGGAGGGGGGGGACCTAAGCTAAGGACCACAAGGGGGGTGGAGGGGACACTAAGGATCACTGGGGGGACTAAGGATCACTGGGGAGGAGGGGGGGACTAAGGGCCACTGTGGGAGGAGGGAGGGGGGACAAAGGACAACTGGGGGAGGAGGAGGGGGGACAAAGGACCACTGGGGGAGGAGGGGGGACTAAGGACCACTGGGGGGAGGGAGGAGGGAGTGGGACACTAAGGACCACTGAAGGAGGAGAATTGTGGGAACTAAGGACCACTGGGCAAGGAGGAGGGGGGACTAAGGACCACTGGGGGAAAAGGGGGGGACTAAGGACCACTGGGGGAGGAGGGGGGACTAAGGACCACTGGGGGAGGAGGGGGGACTAAGGACCACTGGGGGGAGGGAGGAGGGAGTGGGACACTAAGGACCACTGAAGGAGGAGGATTGTGGGAACTAAGGACCACTGGGCAAGGAGGAGGGGGGACTAAGGACCACTGGGGGAAAAGGGGGGGACTAAGGACCACTGGGGGAGGAGGGGGGACTAAGGACCACTGGGGGAGGAGGGGGAGGGGACACTAATGATCACTGGGGGATAGGGGGGACTAAGGATCACTGGGGGAGGAGAGGGGGACTAAGGACCACTGGCAAGGAGGGAGGGGGACTAAGGACCACTGGGGGAGGAGGGAGGGGGGACAAAGGACCACTGGGGGAGGAGGGACACTAAGGACCACTGGGGGAGAAGGAAGGGGGGAAAGAACCACTGGGGAGGAGGGGGGAACTAAGGACCACTGGGGAGGAGGGAGGGGGGACTAAGGACCACTGGGGGAGGAGGGAGGGGGGACTAAGGACCACTGGGGGAGGAGGAGGGGGGACAAAGGACCACTGGGGGAGGAGGGACACTAAGGACCACTGGGGAAGGAGGAAGGGGGAAAGAACTACTGGGGGAGGAGGGGGGAACTAAGGACCACTGGGGGAGGAGGGGGGAACTAAGGACCACTGGGGGAGGAGGAGGGGGGGACAAAGGACCACTGGGGGAGGAGGGGGGACTAAGGACCACTGGGGGGAGGGAGGAGGGAGTGGGACACTAAGGACCACTGAAGGAGGAGGATTGTGGGAACTAAGGACCACTGGGCAAGGAGGAGGGGGGACTAAGGACCACTGGGGGAAAAGGGGGGGACTAAGGACCACTGGGGAGGAGGGGGGACAAAGGACCACTGCGGGAGGAGGGGGGACTAAGGACCACTGGGGAGAGGGAGGAGGGAGTGGGACACTAAGGGCCACTGAAGGAGGAGGATTGTGGGAACTAAGGACCACTGGGCAAGGAGGAGGGGGGACTAAGGACCACTGGGGAGGAGGGAGGGGGGACTAAGGACCACTGGGGGAGGAGGGAGGGGGGACTAAGGACCACTGGGGGAGGAGGAGGGGGGACAAAGGACCACTGGGGAGGAGGGACACTAAGGACCACTGGGGAAGGAGGAAGGGGGAAAGAACCACTGGGGGAGGAGGGGGGAACTAAGGACCACTGGGGGAGGAGGGGGGAACTAAGGACCACTGGGGGAGGGGGGACAAAGGACCACTGGGGGAGGAGGGACACTAAGGACCACTGGGGAAGGAGGAAGGGGGAAAGAACCACTGGGGGAAAAGGGGGGGACTAGGGGCCACTGGGGGAGGAGGAGGGGGGGGACCTAAGCTAAGGACCACAAGGGGGGTGGAGGGGACACTAAGGATCACTGGGGGGACTAAGGATCACTGGGGAGGAGGGGGGCTAAGGGCCACTGTGGGAGGAGGGAGGGGGGACAAAGGACCACTGGGGGAGGAGGAGGGGGGACAAAGGACCACTGGGGGAGGAGGGGGGACTAAGGACCACTGGGGGGAGGGAGGAGGGAGTGGGACACTAAGGACCACTGAGGGAGGAGGATTGTGGGAACTAAGGACCACTGGGCAAGGAGGAGGGGGGACTAAGGACCACTGGGGGAAAAGGGGGGGACTAAGGACTACTGGGGAGGAGGGGACACTAAGGACCACTGGGGGAGGAGGGGGAGGGGACACTAAGGATCACTGGGGGATGAGGGGTGGGACTAAGGACCACTGGGGGAGAAGGAGGTGGGACTAAGGACCACTAAGTGGGGAGGGGACTAAGGACCACTGGGGGAGGAGGGGGAGGGGACACTAAGGATCACTGGGCGAGGAGGGGGGGACACTAAGGAACACTGGGAGAGGAGGGGGCAGTAAGGACCACTGGGGCAGGGGGGGGAGTAAGGACCACTGGGGAAGGGGGGGAGTTAGGACCACTGAGGGAGGAGGGGGGAAGGTCCACTAGGGGTTTGCCAGAGGGAGGACCACTAAGGGGGGAAGAGGGGAAGGACTACCAAAGGGGGGAGGGAGGACCACTGAGGGAGGGAGGGAGGACCACTAAGAGGGGGAGGGGGGAGTGAGAAGACCATCAAGGGGGGACTGCAGAGGGACAGGGGGCCAAGGGAGAACACTGAGGGACAGGAGGGAAGGGGAAATCACTAATTGACAGGAGGGGAGAGCACTATGACATTTAAAAAAAAAATAAAGAGCTGCTCCCCTCTCAGTCCCTATCCTACCCCACAAACCCTCTCTTTTACACTACACACATACACAATTCATCCCCCCCACATACACAGAAACATGCAATGCATTATTACACACAGACACACCAGAAACACACAATGCATCCCTTACGCTCACACAAACACTCATTCTCTTACACACAGAAACAAAATGCATCTCTTACACACTCAATGCACACCTTACAGACACACACTGCTTTCAATTACATGCACAGAAACACACCTTGCATCCCT
Organism: Pelobates fuscus; assembly: GCF_036172605.1. NCBI lineage: Eukaryota > Metazoa > Chordata > Amphibia > Anura > Pelobatidae > Pelobates > Pelobates fuscus. The sequence goes on along the minus strand of NC_086322.1, from coordinate 10,297,882 downwards.
TACACACACACACACACAGAGAAACATACAATGCATTCCTTACACGCAAACACACACTGCATCCACTATACACACACTGTGTGGCGAAACCAACCTCGCCACTGGGCCCTGGAGAAGCCTGTTTGCTAGCCTCCTACCTGCTGACTATGGCCCCTGGGGTATTTGGGGCATATTGTACTTTATATTGCTGCTACTGGCCCTTTAAAATCATCGATGGACATATTGGGACTTTTGGGATACTGTACCTTTAAGACTGTGGAGCATATTACAGTAATACTGCCTTTGGTCCTTTAATATCATGTATGCATTTATGTGTTCAGTTAACCTGGGTTATATGAATGCAGCATTCTCTGATTGTTCGGTAGAATCACTCCATTCAGTCTGGAACTAAAATCGGACACTTGACTAGGCAAACACCGCTGAGACCTCCATACTTCCAGAAATTCGTATAGAAACTACCGAATGACCCGCCGTTCGGTAGAAAGAACCCCACAAACAAGGGAATTCATTCAAACCCTCTCCAGGCTCTATAACACAGGCAATTCGTCTGTTTCCATTCCCTTGTTTGTGACCGACCGCAGGGCCAAAATGCATGGAACTGTTTTCGGATACTTTACCCATGCGGTCGGTCAAATCTTTGGAACCCCATATCTCCCGAACCGTTCATCCGAATGACTTGAATTTTGAATATGTTGTCCCCCTGAATAAGGGCTATCCAGCGATGCTGGATTTAAAGGTGTACCCCCTGTTTTTGGGGTACATCCAGAACTTGGCTGAAAAGGTGTACCGGATAATTGGGTTTAATGTTATCTGAGGGGAGGGGATGTGTGGGCTGAACCATGTATGTGATTGGGTATTTTATGCCTCCCCCTGGGTGTGGACTGTATGTGTATTATTGTAATAAAAGCCAGGCTGGATGAGCCAGTCCAGAGTTCCTGTTTTACCCTCAAAGTGATGTGTCGTCTCATTATTGGGGGAAGGATTTATTGTATGCTGTTCCAGATGACTGCTAGGAGTACAAGCCTATTCGTATGGTTCCTATTCAATGGTCTACAGCATTCATATGCTTGGGAGAATTTAAAAGGTTTCTCGGATTCGGTGATTGTGGTGTCTGCCAGAGTGCTTGGAGTCCTCAGGAAGCACTAGGAGCATCCATTAACGGAGGTACCCAGTCGGGGTGCCAGGCGATCCGTTACACACTACACAAATTGATATCCCTATACACTACATTCTATAAGAACACACACATTACATCCTCTACAATAACACATAGATCATCCCCTACACACATACACTCCACTACCTGTGAGAGAACTCATGGGTGGGCCATGTAGGTGGATTTATGTGTGGGCATTGCAGGCATACTCATGGTCAAGCCCTGGGGGCCCAAACCTTGAGCTGTGTATGGCGCTGCTTCCTGTTCTACACCAGACCTGTGGAGCCAGACTGAGCCCATCATCAGCCTATTGTCCTCATCTGGTGGTAAGTAGGCAATCCAATATATTATTAGTGGCACTAATCTCTAATTTACCTCACATTAAATGGATACTATAGTTACCAGAAGCACTACAGCTTAATGTAGTGGTTCTGGTGTCTATAGCCTGTGCCTGTAGGCTTTTTAATGTAAACACACTGTCTTTTCAGATAAAAGACACTTTGTGCAGACTGACGTTGGCCCATATGGCAGAGCATATGAGCGTGGGCATTGTGATGTCACATGGTGGGCAGGACATATGGGGGGGGGGCGGCAATTTTTTTTTTGCCTAGGGCGGCAAAAATCCTTGCACCGGCCCTGCATTCCAAACAGAGCTACCATGAGAAATAAAGCCAAATCCTTGCTCCCGGCACCATTCGCCAAGCCACAAGTTAAAGTCCCTAATACGCATCCGCCTGTCATTCTGAGTGTTATGCACAGGCAGAACTTCAGAGAATGACAGTGTGGAAGCAACCTGCCGTATATCATTGGCAAAAACACTAAAAACTTCCTTAACCTCTGAAACATCATTGCAAGCCAAGTCATTCGTCCCTAAATGGACAAGTACATCCAAATCCCCTTCCTGCTTTGCTTGCTTAACAATATTACAGATACGTCTCCTGTTGGAGCTAAGACTTTCTTGCAGCACTTTCTTGATTTCTCCTTTTTGTATCCTCCATGTGGCATATTGGAGTACACAGAACTCACATCTACAATTGCTAAAATAATTAAATAAAGCTTTATGGACAATCTATAGTTTGTAAATCTCATAAAATATGTTTCGTATCTGTCATATAAGCAGGATTTCAAGATACATGAGTCTGTCGAAAAAAACTCTATTTACTCTGAAAGAATGCAAGTAAGATAGTTCACTTATTATGGGGTGGCCAGGTGGAGTTCTAAGTATCACTTTTTTAAAATAAATAAAGATGTTCACTCCATAGATTATCATTATAACTTTATTTTAGTAATGCTAGATGTAACTTGTTTGTATTACAATATACCTTGAAAAGTGTCTCAGTTTTGCGAGGGCATTTTATACCTATCACCTTTTTTGTGGTTCATACTGTATTATACTATGTGGGGTGTGTTCTAATATTTTCAGTGATTCCTTGACCTGTGATATACCCACAAGGGAAACTCCAAGTACCATAACCTCTACAGCCTTATTGGAACTACAATAGACTGTAGTGGTTATAGTACTTGCACTGGCCCTTGTAGAAAATTACTCTATTTTATGTCTGCTGTGTCAAGAGGAAAACAATATAAAATTCATATTATTTATTATTATTTCATCTTATAGTTACATCATTACTTTTCCTCTGGTCTTCATATGTATGAAGATAATTATTTTGATGAAACTGGAGAGGTTATTTACCCTTACTTTATATATTACATATTTATCCAACCCAATGATGCAACTCCAAATAAAAGTTTTGTAGGAACCTTAACACCATGGAATAATGAAGATCAGCAGCTGGTCATCAACACACAATCTATCAAATGGAAGAACGAGAAGAATGAGGTCAGTTCAATTTCTAAAAAAAGGAAATAGATTTATGGACTTTCCCTCTCCTCCCCCACTCACCATTATTATTGTGAGGGGTGGTAGGATGGATACTAGTTAGGGTGTGTTTATAGAGGCTTGAGGAACCATAGCCTCAATATATATTGGGTAATGTCTTCCTTTCATCAAATTAGTACCACATCCACCTGCTGTTAATGGAATAAAGCATCTCCCACTTTTTCTACAATATTGCCAGCACCAGTGTGTAATAGATACACAACCTTATCATTATTTTGCCTTCACCCACTGGTCATTGGGGTGGTTAATTGGCACTTCTTTCTAATTGTTCTTTTGAACCCCCACCCTCTTACCATAGCTTGAGACAAGTGGGTGAAAAACAGCATATATTTTTCGAGACAAATGAATGTGCCCTCACCTGATGCCAATGTCTGTTTATATGAACCATTGGCCGGTACCCTAATAAAATGTATACACACCTTGTAAGTAAGACGACCCTGCAGTAGAAGGCAAAAAAAAATATATTTATTAACTAGTTTGTATTTCCATGCAGGCAGGGTATTATTCCCTACCGCTAGACTGCCCTTTTTTCTTGTGTCACAAAGGGTGGCAAGCATTAACTCTAGAGTGTTGTACATTATTATGTGACCTTTCAATTACTCCTCCAACCTAATAATAAAAAATGCCACATCTGGATACAGCCTCTCCAGGTTCTCACTTTCTGCTCTGTAGGACTTTTTTTCTGTCTTGTTCTTTATTATAGTGAATATTGACTTGCTGCGGCCTGATTTAAATTGTCTGTTACATCCTTGAAAAGCTTAAGACTGTTACCTTTGGACCTATAGCCCCCTATCTCTCTCTCCCCAGTGGACATGTCACTCTAATTCTCATCTCTGATGAGAAGAAATGTATCACTCTTTGCTGATCTAACGTATGTTCCATCATTTCAAAAGTGGAATTACATTATCTTGGTAAAGAAGATGATGCTGTGGCAAACCTACTTGTTCTTGATGTTCCCTCAAATTTTGAATATCCTCCACACTGCAGTGAAAGTGCCCAACAATATCCTTTTGATCACAGTTATGACACGTCCTCAAAATTGACAACATTGATGTTCTGCCACAGACCTTTTGTTTGTATAAATATATATATATAATAGCCATTGGAAAATGAAAGTACACCCTCTTTGAGTTCTATAGTTTTAAATATCAGGACATAATAACATTCCTCCATCCTTAGCAGGTCTTAAAATTAGGTAAATACAGCCTCAGATGAACAACAACACATGCCAAAACTAAGTACACCTTATGACTCAATAACTTGCAGAACCACTTTTAGCAGCAATACCTTAACATAATCTTTTCCTGTCTGACTTCATCAGTCTCTCACGTTATTGTGTAGGAATTTTGGCCCACTCTTTACTCCATTGCATCAGGTCATTGAGGTTTGCTGGTATTTTTTAAGCACAGCTCTCTTAACCCGATAGCGCCTTTATGACCTGCTATGCTGTCCCTGTTTAAAACCTCCCAAGTGTGCCCGCTCACTCCCATGCTGCATATCACGGTTGGGGAACCTGCCTGCAGGAAATCAGTGGCAATCTGCACTGATACAATGTGTCAGCCAATGATTTAAAATCACTGACTGACATATTGTCCCTGCCCCTCTCTTCACTTCACTATAATCTGAGGCGAGAGAGGTAGAGAGATCGTTGGAAAGTGTGTCCAGACTTTTAAAACTTTTAATACATTTTTACAAAGTTTGTTTTAAAAAGTGATTTAATTAACCCTTTCAGTGCTGATCACAGCATTGTGATCAGGCTGATCATGACATTCAGTACTTTTGTACTAGTGTTTAGGGTAAAAAAAAAAATGTTTTCTATCCTTTTTGTCAGCCAGAGCATTTTAAATCTCCTTAACCCCTTCCCAGATGCCGTGATCACTGTACTGTTGAAATTTTTTTAGTACTGATCGCATCGGTCTAAGCTGCTATCCGTAATTTTATTTTAGTCTTTGGTTGGGTTTTTGTGGCTTGAAGTATGAATTGGGAGATGGGTGTAGTTAATGGGTGTTGGGCAGGAAATAAAGTAATTACCCCCTTAGTTTTTAACGTTTTTAGCATACAATTAGTCCCCCCAGAATAGAACACCATTACTCAGTAGACTAGGTGTATGCCATTCTCTCAAGCAGTGATGGTGACACTCTGCAAGACAGTGACACTATGACTGCCTCTGACATTGAACCTATAAGTGAATCCTCAAGCCCCACCACCACCTAGGGGACACTCAGAAAGCCCAATACCAGATGCAAACTGGGTACCGCCAAACCTGACGGCCACAGAAATACCCCCTTTCACGGCAACCCTTGACATCATTGTAATAATGGATGCTTGTGAGCCAATAAAATATTTTGTGCTGTTTATGTCAGACAACATATTTCCGCTATTGGTGAAGCAAACCAATTTATTTGTCAACCAGTATGTGACAGTGAATCGGGGTTACATAATAACAGGAAAAATATGTGGCACCCCAAGGATGTCACAGAAAAGTGCAAAGCTTGGGCCCTTTAACCAACTCGTAAGGAGGCCATACTCGATTTAGTGTGAAAGGAACACCATAGTCACCTAAATTACTTTAGCTAAATAAAGCAGTTTTAGTGTATAGATTATTCCCCTGCAATTTCACTGCTCAATTCACTGTCATTTAGGAGTTAAATCGCTTTGTTTCTGTTTATGTAGCCCTAGCCACACCTCCCCTGGCTATGATTGACAGAGCCTGCATGAAAAAAAACTGGTTTCACTTTCAAACAGATGTAATTTACCTTAAATAATTGTATCTCAATCTCTAAATTGAACTTTAATCACATACAGGAGGCTCTTGCAGGGTCTAGCAAGCTATTAACATAGCAGGGGATAAGAAAATCTTAATTAAACAGAACTTGCAATAAAGAAAGCCTAAATAGGGCTCTCTTTACAGGAAGTGTTTATGGAAGGCTGTGCAAGTCACATGCAGGGAGGTGTGACTAGGGTTACATAGTTACATAGTTAGATAGCTGAAAAGAGACTTGCGTCCATCAAGTTCAGCCTTCCTCACACCTGTTTTTTGCTGTTGATCCAAAAGAGAAAAAAAAAAAAAAAAACCCCAGTTTGAAGCACAATTTTGCAACAAGCTAGGACAAAAAATTCCTTATTGACCCCAGAATGGCAGTCAGATTTATCCTTGAATCAAGCAGTTATTACCCTACATTGAAAGATTATATCCTTGAATATTCTGTCTTTGCAAGTATGCATCTAGTAGCTGTTTGAACATCTGTATGGACTCTGATAAAACCACTTCTTCAGGCAGAGAATTCCACATCCTGATTGTTCTTACAGTAAAAAAACCTTTCCTTTGCCTTAGACGAAATCTTCTTTCTTCCAGTCTAAACGCATGGCCTCGTGTCCTATGTAAAGTCCGGTTTGTGAATAGATTTCCACACAATGGTTTGTATTGGCCCCGAATATATTTGTATAATGTTATCATATCCCCTCTCAGGCGACGTTTTTCTAAACTAAATAGGTTTAAATTTGTTAACCTTTCTTCATAGCTGATATGTTCCATTCCTTTTATTAATTTTGTAGCCCGCCTCTGCACTTTTTCTAGTGCCATGATATCCTTCTTTAGAACAGGTGCCCAAAATTGCACAGCATATTCAATATGTGGTCTTACCAGTGATTTATAGAGAGGCAAAATGATATTCTCGTCCCGAGAATGAATGCCCTTTTTCATGCATGACAATACCTTACTGGCCTTGGCCACTGCTGATTGACATTGCACATTGTTGCATAGTTTGTTGTCTATAACAATTCCCAAGTCCTTTTCGTGTGTTGTTATCCCTAATTCGCTTCCATTAAGGGTATACGTTGCTTGTGTATTCTTTACGCCGAAGTGCATAACTTTGCATTTTTCAACATTAAATTTCATCTGCCATTTGAGTGCCCAGTCCTCCAGTCTATCTAAATCCTTCTGCAGCAAAGTAATATCTTGCTCACATTGTATTATTTTACAAAGTTTTGTGTCATCTGCAAACACTGAAACATGACTTTCAATGCTGTCTTCAAGATCATTTATAAAAATGTTAAATAGAAGGGGTCCCAGAACAGACCCCTGAGGGACACCACTTGCCACCTCTGTCCAGCTTGAAAATTTACCATTAACGACAACTCTTTGTATTCTGTTTTTAAGCCAATGTTCTACCCAAGAACAAGCATTTTCATCGAGACCGATTTCCTTGAGTTTGAACACTAATCTTTTGTGTGGAACTGTATCAAATGCCTTGGCAAAATCCAAATAGATCACATCCACTGCAACACCCTGATCTATACTTCTACTTACTTCTTCGTAGAACGCAATCAAGTTAGTTTGACATGACCTGTGCTTCATAAAACCGTGCTGATTTTTGCTGATAACCATATTCTTCTCAAGGAATTCTTGAATATTATCCCTTAATAACCTTTCAAATATTTTACCAGCCACAGAAGTTAAGCTCACAGGTCTATAATTTCCAGGCAAGGATTTTGAACCCTTTTTGAATATAGGAACCACATCTGCCTTCCTCCAATCCTCCGGAACACTTCCTGAAAGAAAAGAATCTTGAAAGATTAAAAACAGAGGTTCACTTATTTCTACACTTAGTTCCTTAAGTACACGTGGATGGATACCGTCAGGCCCTGGAGCTTTGTTTATATTAACTTTCTTTAGTTGCTGCAGCACATTGTCTTGAGTTAACCAATTACAATTATTCTGCAAGTTTTTAGTAGCAATCATTTGCACATCTATTGCCATGGGTTCTTCTTTAATATATACGGAGGAGAAATAGTTATTTAGAATTCCTGCCTTTTCTTGGTCTTCATTAACTAACACCCCCGTTTCAGTTTTAAGTGTACCTATACTTTCATTTTTGGGTTTTTTGGAATTTATGTACTTAAAAAATGCTTTGGGGTTGGTTTTGCTCTCTTTAGCTATCATTTTTTCATTTTGAAGTTTAGCAAGTTTAATTGCCTTTTTGCACGCATTATTTGCTTTCTTATATCTTTTATAAGATGCATCTGATTTGTCTGATTTAAATGCTTTAAATGCCCTTTTCTTATTTTTAATCTCTTGTTTTACTTCTCTACTAAGCCACATTGGTTTTAATTTGTTTCTTTTATACTTATTTCCCAATGGTACATACTGAGAAATGTACCTTTCTAATATTTGTTGGAAGATGATCCATTTATCCTCAGTGTTCTTTTCACTAAAGAGTTTATGCCAGTCAATATATTGTAAAGCTTCCCTTATCTTATTGAAATTGGCCTTTTTAAAATTATATGTTTTAGTATACCCCATGTGCTTTTGTTTTTTTGAGTTTATTTCAAAGGACACTATATTGTGATCACTATTTCCCAAGTGCTCACCTACTTGAATGTTGGTCAAAAGATCAACGTTGTTTGTTAAAACCAGGTCCAGACAAGCGTCCATTCTAGTTGGTGCTTGTACAAGTTGTGACATGAAGTTGTCATTTAACAAGTTTAAAAACCTAATTCCCTTTGCTGAGCTACTAGTCCCTATGTCCCAATTTATGTCTGGGTAATTAAAATCTCCAATAATTAAAGTGTTACCAAGATTTGCAGCTTTCTCAATTTGCTCAAACAGCTGTTGTTCCTCGTCAATATTAACATTAGGTGGTTTATAACATATCCCAACCAATAGTTGGTTTCCCTTCTTTCCCCCCAAGCAGATATTTACCCATAAAGCTTCCACATTTTCCTCATCGCATTCAATTTGCTTATGATTTGGCTTTAAATCATGGTTGACATACAAACATACCCCACCACCCTTCTTGTTTTTCCTATCCTTCCTAAATAATGTGTACCCATTTAAGTTAACTGCCCAGTCATGTGTCTCATCCCACCATGTTTCAGTTATGCCTATTATATCATATTGTTTAGTGTATGCTAATGCCTCTAGTTCCCCCATTTTGTTATTTAGGCTCCTTGCATTAGTAAGCATACATTTAATATCATGCGTCTCTTGTTTATTTTGTGAATTACCAACATTACATAGCTTCTCTGTTCTGAGCTTGCCCCTCCCCCCGTCTCCACCCTCCTTATACTGTTCTAAAGCCCATCTCCTTTCTGTCCTATCTCCATTTTGTAGATTGCTATGACCCTCCCCCCCTACTACTAGTTTAAAATCTCCTCCAACCTTCTAGCCATCCTATCCCCCAGCACTGCAGACCCCCTTCCGTTTAGGTGCAATCCATCACTACTATATAGGTTGCACCCAATCGCAAAGTCGGCCCAGTGCTCTAAAAACCCAAAACCCTCCTTCCTGCACCAAGACTTCAGCCACGCATTAACCTCTCTAATCTCCCGCTGCCTTTCCACTGTAGCACGTGGCACAGGTAATATCTCAGAGAATACCACCTTGGAGGTCCTTTTCTTGAGTTTGCTACCTAATTCCCTGAAATCATTCTTTAGGACCTTCCATCTTCCTCTTACTTTGTCATTGGTACCAACATGGACCATGACCGCTGGGTCATCCCCAGCCCCTCCCAATAATCCATCCACTCTGTCAGCAACATGCCGGACCCGAGCACCCGGGAGACAGCAAACTGTCCGGTTGAGCCGATCAGAGTGGCAGATTGCCCTATCTGCTCTCCTAATGATAGAGTCCCCTACCACCACAACCTGTCTTGCCTTCCTTACATTTTGATCCCCACCCGTACTAGAGGGGCTGTCACCTCGGCTGTTAGAAGTAACAGCTTCCTCTAATACAGCTACTCCTGAGCTGATGCTCCCAACATCTTCCCTCAAACGGGCAAATCTGCTAGGTTGCACCAAATCAGGACTAGCTAGCCCTTTCCTCTTCCCTCCCCCCCTGCTTCCTCGCCCCACTGTCACCCAGCTACATGCCTGTTCCCCATCTGTCATATCTCCTCCCTCTCCACTACCTGTCCCCACTAAACTCTGCTCAGTCAGCAGCAGACTCCTCTCAAGATTGTCGATCTCCCTCAAAGTTGCGATTTGCTTCTCAAGATCTCCAATCTGAGCTTCCAGAGAAGCCACTCGCACACAACCATCACAGAGGTATGGACCATGGACGGGTACATCCAGGCATCCATACATGCAACAAGATGTGCATTGAGTTAAACTAACAATCTTGCTAACACTCATTTCCCCAGATACAGATAAAAAAAAAAAATAAGTAAAAAAAAAAAAATAAAAAAGAATCTATATATATATAAATAAAAAAAAAATTTAAAATTACCTTGATAGTTTAAACCCCTAGTTAGTTCCAACTCCTGGTTTTTTAACTCCTACTTGAAAGAGTTCATAAACAAAGGGATTTAACTCCTAAATGGCAGAGGATTGAGCAGTGAGGCTGCAGGGGCATGTTCTATCCACCAAAACTGCTTCATTAAGCTAAAGTTGTTCAGGTGACTATAGTGTCCCTTTAACAAATGGAATCAGATATTACTGTAGGTGAAAGTTTAGGATCCAGTGATCATCAGTCAGTGTGGTTTAATATAAGTACAGTGACTGAGTCACACCACACAAAAACAAAAGTTTTAGACTTTAGAAAAACAGACTTTTCTAAAATGAGAATATGTGTAAAGGAGTCATCATCAGACTGGAGCAATTTAAATGGAGTCCAAGAGAAATTGGATTATTTAAAAGGTGCACTGCTTAAGGCAACAGAAAATTGCATTAGGCTTGTCAGTAAAAGCAAAAAAATTCAAGAAACCACTGTGGTACTCCGCAGATGTTGCCAAAATAGGAAAAAACTAAAAGTTAGCATTCAGTAATTATAAAAACACAGAGTGAGGAAGATAGACAGATCCATAAGATTACAATAATAGAGGTCCAGGCACTCCTTGGTTCAAGACAGGTACTTTATTAGGAACCACAACAGCAACGTTTCGACCCCAACGGTCTTTGGGGTCGAAACATTGCTGTTGTGGTTCCTAATAAAGTACCTGTCTACAACAAAGGAGTGCCTGGACCTCTATTACTTTTTTATTTCTGGAAATCTGATGTTTGATTCCGGCTCAGACTTATGGGAGTGAGTGAAGTTCCACACATACTACTTAAGATCTATAAGATTAGGCAGAAAGAGGCTGTGACAGACCCATCTGTATGGACTAAAGATTGCTGGTTCGTCTGTTTGCCTCTATTCCGTTTAATTGCCTGTCCGTATGCCCCTGTTCGTGTGTTTCTCTAAGTACCGATTGAAACTACCGAACGGACGGCCACCCAGGAGAGAAGTGTGCTGCTGGTTAACCTCTTGGCCCCAATTAGAACGTTGTGGTTAACCGCAGACACCTCTTTATTCCATCCGTATGGGTGGTCGCCGTTCGTATGAAAACTACCGACCGCCCTTCTATTCTATTTCGGCGAGGCATACGAACACCGGTCCGTTCGGGAGTTTACAACATTCGCATGGACTTAGCCAGATAGCCATCCCATAGAGTCATTCGTATACCGAAAGACTTGTGATAGACTCCATGGCGATTGAACTGTATACATCGGATCTGAGTGCTATTTGGTAGAAATATGCACTCAGATACGTTACACGAAGCACCTGCATTCGGTATTTTCAAAATTATGTATTTTAGTGTATTTTTATTGTTATATTCAAAATGGCAATTTGCCTCTATCCCTTGAGCTAATTAGGTTTCTTCCCAATTATCTTGAGGATAGAGAGGAGGGATTTATGTATGTAAGCCACTGCGATTGGCTATTGTACAATAAATGTCCCAGTCTTCCATTTGGTCCCCTAGGGGAGTGTCCACCAGATGGGAGACCTGCATAAATACCGGGCGGGTAGCCCTCAGTAAACAGAATCCTGTTTTACCCTCAAGACGGAGCTTGGTCTCGTTTGTGGGGGGAATTACTACTTGGGAAAGCGCATTTCGGTTGTTTTAGCCGTGGAAGGAGTTCGGCTGATTTTATGTTCGGGAGTTACCGTGTTTACTTAAACTCCGTTCAGGAATTTGGCAGTCGGCCGTGTAAATCCTGCATTTTGGGAAAAGGGGATTAACGACTAAACGGCGGTTTCATTTAAAGTGGCGGTGAGTGTCGTAACAGAGTCTAAGCAAGTTACAAGAGCCTCCAAAGCACACACAGAAGATAAAATAGCACATTCAGTAAAAAAAGGGACAAAACATTTTTTCAGATAAATAAATGAGAAAAGGAAAGTAAAACAAGGATTAGTTAGATTAAAAACAAAAGAAGGAAGGTATAGAAGAGGATAAAGGTCTAGCTGACTGCCTCAATGAATATTCTTGTTCAGTATTTACAGATGAAAATGAAGGAAAGGGGCCTCAGTTAGGAAAAAGGACAAATGCGGAAGTGAGTTTATAGAGGAAGAGGTTCTATTTCAACTGTCAAAAATAAAGACAAATAAGTCCAAGGGACCTGATGGAATACACCCAACGTTATTAAAATAGCTTAGTGGTGTACTAGCAAAACCATTAACAGATTTATTTAACCAATCATTGTTAACAGGAGTAGTCCCAGAAGATTGGAAGTTAGATTGGAAGAAAGGTAGTAGGGAGGAGTCGGGCAACTATAGGCCAGTAAGCCTTACTTCAGTAGTGGGGGAAAGTAATGGAAACCATGTTAAAGGATAGGATTATTGAACATCTAAAAATACATGGATTTCAAGATCAGAGAAACATGGGTTTACTTCAGGGAGATCATGTCAAGCTAATCTTATTGATTTTTTGATTGGGTAATGTGACGAGACCAATCTCGCCACATTGCATTGGAGGAGCCTGGTTTCCCGCCTGCTGCCTTTGGACTATGGACCAGACTTTAAAAGAGTTATTTTCCCTGCAGAAAGGCTTATTCGTGCCTTTTCTGCCGGGGTGTTCGGTAGATTTTATCTACCGAACAAACTAACGAATGCGCGACCACCTGGGAGCTGGAGTGTGCCGTCAATTTACCTCCCTGAAGCTGCGGTTAACCGCAGCTTAATTGACGAATCCAGGGTGGTCTTTGTTCGGTTGCCGACCACGAGGCGGCGGCCTTTTTAATCGTGCAAAAGACCATCGGTGTTCGGCAAATATTCTATGGAACTAAAAACTGACACTTATTTGCACAAACACCGCTGAGCCGTCCGTCTCCTGGTTCCTATTTGTGGGAATGTAGCCGAACAGCCGTTCATTCGGTATTTTGTTTTATGTGAATATGTGTTAACCCAGATAGCTATGCCATGGAGCCTATTCGTGTGATTAGAGACTTTGGCTCCATGGCAATTGAACTGTGTGAATAGGATCTGAGCGCTATTCGGTAGTTTTGTGCGCTCAGATCCCAGCTATCTGGGGATATGTGACATGCCTATGTTTTATGTGTAAAAAGTGACTTTATGTATTTTAAAGGGTTTGCTGTCTTTTGAGTCCCCACATGTGTAATGGAGTTTTGTCTCTGTCCTGGGAGATAATTGAATTACTTCTCAATTATCTCCAGGATAGAGGGAGGAGATCAGGATGCAATGTTTTACTGCTGTATGTCTGTAATTGGTGTATGTCTGTCCCTTGTCACAGTCTTCCATTTGGTCCCTTAGGGGAGTGTCCACCAGGTGGGATACCTGCATAAATACTGGGCGGGTAGCCCTGAGTAAAACAGACCACTGCTTGACCCTCAACACGGAGCCTTGTCTAGTTCTTGGGGGGATTCACTGTATGCATATATAGACTGATTGCCAGGAGTGTAAGCTGATTGTGTGCTTTTCCTGTTCGTCTGCTAGCAGCTATTCGTGAGATCCCAGTTCGGGAGTTTGGAGTGCTACCTTATTCCCTTGTATGCAGTTCGGGAGTTTGGTGCATTCACTTATATCCAATTTGTGAGTTTTGGTGATTCTACAGTAGCTGTGCCTGTCTCTGAAAAGGGGATTATTGCCTAAACGATTTTAACCCCTTGTCTGCTGAAACGGTCCGTTACAGGTAACTAAAATAATAGATTAGGGTGGTGCAGTCGACATTGCTTACCTAGATTTCAGTAACGCTTTTGACACTGTTGCACAGAGAAACATAGAATGTGACGGCAGATAAGAACCATTCTGTCACGATTTGGGGAACCTAACACACTAACACAAACAGTCACAGAAAAAGGGTGCAGTACCGGTCCTTAGAATGGCCGGGTTAAGCACACTAAGAATAGTCAGGAGACGAGCTGAGTAAGAGGAGCCAGAAATCAGGATAACGAGAAACAAGCCGAGGTCAAAGGAGCGGAGAATACAAGAGAGTCAGAGAAACAAGCCAGATAATCGGTAACCAGAGAGTGAGTTGCTATTCCCGTATCAAGGTGAATCCCTCATTTGGTATTATCCCTCGATACCCGGGTTACCCGGGTTATACCGTAACACTCTGTAAACTCATTTGACTCATTTGTCCTTTTTCCTAACTGAGGCCCCTTTCCTTCATTTTCATCTGTAAATACTGAACAAAAATATTAATTGAGGCAGGCAGCTAGACCTTTATCCTCTTCTACATACCTTCCTTCTTTTGTTTTTAATCTAACTAATCCTTGTTTTACTTTCCTTTTCTCATTTATGTATCTAAAAAAATGTTTTGTCCCCTTTTTTTTTACTGACTGTGCTATTTTCTCTTCTGTCTATGATTTGGAAGCTCTTATAACTTGCTTAGCCTCTTTCTGCCTAATCTTATAGGTCATTTTGTCTTCCTCACTCTGGTTTTTTTTATAATTACTAAATGCTAACTTTTTGTTTTTTACTATTTTGGCCACATCTGCAGATTACCAAAGTGGCTTCTTGAATTTTTTGCTTTTACTGACAAGCCTAACGCAATTTTCCGTTGCCTTCAGCAAGGCAACTTTTAAATTATTCCATTTCTCTTGGACTCCATTTAAAGTGCTCCAGTCTTATAATGACTCCTTTACACACAACTCTTCAATTTGTCCTGGGGGCCTATAAATCACACCTACACGAGTTACTGTGTGATTACCAAATTCTATCGTAACCCAAACGGACTCCATGTTCGCATCACTATCTTTTATTAGGCTAGATTTTATGCATTCCTTCACATACAGGGCCACCCCTCCCCCTTTCTTGCCTTCCCTGTCTTTTCTATATAAAAAGTATACTGGTATTGCTATTAGTGATGTCGCGAACACAAAATTTTCGGTTCGCGAACGGCGAACGGGAACTTCCGCAAACGTTCGCGAACCGGCCACAAAAGTGATGGAAAAGTTGTTTCAAGGGGACTAACACCTTGACTGTGGCATGCCGGAGGGGGATCCATGGCAAAACTCCTATGGAAAATTACACAGTTGATGCAGAGTCTGGTTTTAATCCATAAAGGGCAGAAATCACCTAACATTCCTAAATCGCAATGGATATGGATTGACACCTGACATATGGATTGACACCTGTCCTCAGAGACCCTGATACACACTGACACAGAGCAGAATAGGGACTGTTCCCCATACATAGGGTCACTTGGCAGATATGGATTGACACCTATCCTAATGATCCCTGATACACAATGACACAGAGCAGAATAGGGACTGTTCCCCCTACATAGGGTCACTTGGCAGATATGGATAGACACCTGTCCTCAGAGACCATGATACACACTGACACAGAGCAGAATAGAGACTGTTCCCCCTACATAGGGTCACTTGGCAGATATGGCGTGGTCGTGGGAGGAGGAGGATGACTTTCACCTCTTCCCCTTTTAGATTCCCTTTTGTGCTGTGACATCACTCTTATAAGCTGTGTAAAGCATACTTTTTAATTTATTTTGCAAATGCTGCATCCTTTCCGACTTGTTGTAATTCGGTAACATTTCCGCCAATGTCTGCTTATACCGGGGGTCTAGTAGCGTGGACACCCAGCACAGGTCGTTCTCCATCAGCCTTTTTATACGAGGGTCCCTCAACAGGCACGACAGCATGAAAGACCCCATTTGCACAAGGTTGGATGCCGAGCTACTCATTTCCCGTTCCTCCTCCTCACACAGAGTAGAATAGAGACTGTTCCCCCTACATAGGGTCACTTGGCAGATATGGATTAACACCTGTCCTCAAAGCCCCTGATACACACTGACACAGAGCAGAATAGAGACTGTTCCCCCTACATAGGGTCACTTGGCAGATATGGATTGACACCTATCCTAAGGATCCCTGATACACACTGACAGAGAGCAGAATAGAGACTGTTCCCCCTACATAGGGTCACTTGGCAGGTATGGATTGAAATCTGCCCTCAAAGCCCCTGATACACACTGACACAGAGCAGAATAGAGACTGTTCCCCCTACATAGGGTCACTTGGCAGATATGGATTGACACCTATCCTAAGGATCCCTGATACACACTGACACAGAGCAGAATAGAGACTGTTCCCCCTACATAGGGTCACTTGGCAGGTATGGATTGACACCTGTCCTCAAAGCCCCTGATACACACTGACACAGAGCAGAATAGAGACTGTTCCCCCTACATAGGGTCACTTGGCAGATATGGATTGACACCTATCCTAAGGATCCCTGATACACACTGACAGAGAGCAGAATAGAGACTGTTCCCCCTACATAGGGTCACTTGGCAGGTATGGATTGAAATCTGTCCTCAAAGCCCCTGATACACACTGACACAGAGCAGAATAGAGACTGTTCCCCCTACATAGGGTCACTTGGCAGATATGGATTGGCACCTATCCTAAGGATCCCTGATACACACTGACACAGAGCAGAATAGAGACTGTTCCCCCTGTAACGGATCACCTGGCACCCCGACTGAGTACCTCCGTTAATGGATGCTCCTAGTGCTTCCTGAGGGCTCCAAGCACTCTGGCAGACACCATAATCACCGAATCCAAGAAACCTTTAAATTCTCCCAAGCGTATGAATGCTGTAGACCATTGAATAGGAACCATACGAATAGGCTTGTACCCCTAGCAGTCAACTGGAACAGCATACAATAAATCCTTCCCCCAATAATGAGACGACACATCACTTTGAGGTTAAAACAGGAACTCTGGACTGGCTCATCCAGCCTGGCTTTTATTACACTAATCCACATACAGGCCACACCCAGGGGGAGGCATAAAATAACCAATCACATACATGGTTCAGCCCACACATCCCCTCCCCTCAGATAACATTAAACTCAATTATCCGGTACACTTTTTCAGCCAAGTTCTGGATGTACCCCAAAACCCGGGGGTACACCTTTAAATCCAGCATCGCTGGATAGCCCTTATTCAGGGGGACAACATATCCAAAATTCAAGTAATTCGGATGAATGGTTCGGGAGATATGGGGTTCCAAAGATTTGACCGACCGCATGGGTAAAGTATCCGAAAACAGTTCCATGCATTTTGGCCCTGCGGTCGGTCACAAACAAGGGAATGAAAACAGACGAATTGCCTGTGTTATAGAGCCTGGAGAGGGTTTGAATGAATTCCCTTGTTTGTGGGGTTCTTTCTACCGAACGGCGGGTCATTCGGTAGTTTCCATACGAATTTCTGGAAGTATGGAGGTCTCAGCGGTGTTTGCCTAGTCAAGTGTCCGATTTTAGTTCCAGACACTCGACGGCAAAACACCGCTGTTCGGTAGTTTAAGATGGCCGCCGCCACGTGTTTGTTTCCCGAATGGCGGCCACCCAGAGGACAAAGAATACATTACACGGATTGCCAATTACCCGTTTGCAACATTGTTGCAAACTGTAATTGGAGGCACACTTATTCCTGGGTGGTCTGGTTGTTCGGTAGTTTCACTCAATATAATAAATGGAGTGATTCTACCGAACAATCAGATGAATGCTGCATACATATCCCAGGTTAAACTTAATACACATATAATATTACAGGCAGTACACTAGAATATGTATCACAGTCTTAAAGGGACAGTAGTCCCAAAAGTCCCAATATGTCCATAGATGCTGTTAAAAGGGCCAGTAGCAGCAATATACAGTACAATGTGCCCCAAATAACCCAGGGGCCATAGTCAGTAGGTAGGAGGCTAGCAAACAGGCTTCTCCAGGGCCCAGTGGCGAGGTTGGTTTCGCCACATTTCTCCCCTTTTCCAAACAGACTAACAGGGTACCTGACCTCTTGCCGGTCAGTGCCCTTGTTAGTCCAGCAGCCCACCCACAAAACAGAAACAGCAGTACAGTCCACCCACAATGAATGGTTACTACACCTGAGTAATGGAAAAACTTGTCCAGGTCCAGGTGCCTCACCCCGGCTGTGTGGGGGACTGGTAGGCTGTTTTGGTGGGTTGCTGAGTGGGCAGAGTGGGCAGACTGGTGCCAGCACTACTACGGGAGTAGTCTGGTTGGAGCCTTGCTGGAGACCGACTGCCTCCCCTTTAGCTGCGCAGCTCTGCTGCTGGAGACCGACTGTCTCCCCTTGAGTTACACAGCTCTGCTGCTGGAGACCGACTGTCTCCCCTTTAGTTACACAGCTCTGCTGCTGGAGACAGACTGTCTCCCCTTTGGCTAAACAGCCCTGTTGTGGGGGGGCAGGACCGACCGTCCCTAACCCCTGTGCTGGAAGTGCAGAGACCACGGTCCCATCTGCACAGGTGTGGGGCTTACAGTCTCCCCCTGGTACATTAAGCTGCCGCTGGGGAGAGGTGGTAACCAGCTCCTCTCCCATTAGAACACTCTGCCCATTGATGATCCGCCGCTGGGGAGAGGTGGTAACAATCTCCTCTCCCATGCCTACTTTCAGTCTTTGTGGAGGGAGACCGACTGTCTCTCCTCCCAATTCAGTGTCCTGCTGCTGGGGAATAGAGACTGGGCTCTCTATTCCCAAAAAATCACGCTGCTGCTGGGGGGTAGGACCAACTACCTCTGCCCCCTGTAACTCAGCCTTCCGCTGGGGAGGGAGGACGCTGCTCTCCTCTCCCTGCACTTCACACTGCCTTCCCGGCATATCACTCTGCTGCTGGGGGGTAGGACCAACTACCTCTGCCCCCTGTAACTCAGCCTGCCGCTGGGGAATGGGGACTGGGCTCCCAATTCCCTGCAATTCACACTGCCGCTGGGGAATGGAGACTGGGCTCCCAATTCCCAACAAATCACACTGCCGCTGGGGAGTGGAGACTGGGCTCCCAATTCCCAATAAATCACGCTGCTGCTGGGGGGTTGGACCCACTACCTCTGCCCCCTGTAACTCGGGCGCAGAGACCACGGTCCCATCTGCACTGGTGTGGGGCTTACTGTCTCCCCTTGGTGTGCTAAGCTGCCGCTGGGGAGAGGGGGTAACAAACTCCTCTCCCTTACACACTTTCAGCAGCTGGGGAGCAGGGCTGACCCTCTGTACTCCCTGTAGGCAGGGCGCAGAGACCCCGGTCCCATCTGCGCTGGTGAGGGGCTTACTGTCTCCCCTTGGTGAGCTGCGCTGCCGCTGGGGAGAGGGAATAACAAACTCCTCTCCCTTACACACCTTCAGCCACTGGGGAGAGGGGATAACAGGCTCCTCTCCCTGCACCGTAGACTGCCGCTGGGGAGCAAGAACGGCACCTTCAGCTCCCTGTAACGCACACTGCCGCTGGGGATCTGGGCCGACTGCCCAGCATCCCTGTAGGGCCGGTAGAGAGACCGCAGTCCCATCTCCACCTGCCATCTGTGGGTCTTCCCAGGACCAATCCGTGAGGCCCCTCAACATTTGTGAGTAAGGGCCACCTGCTTCCCCACCTGGCAACTCTGGCTGCTGCTGGGGATCTGGGCCGGCTGCCCAGCATCCCGGTGGGCCCGGTGGAGAGACCTTGGTCCCATCTCTACCTGCCTGTTGTGGTTCCTCACAGGACCAGTCTATGAGGACCCCCACTTCGGGTTCCTCCCGCCGCCTCAGGGAAAGACGGCTAACCTCCTCGGATGCAGCCTCTACTCGGCTGCTGTAACGCTCCTGCTGCTGAGCATACTTCCTCTCTTTCGCCAACCGGAATTCTCGGTCCAGCCTTGTGTTTCGCTCGGCCATGACCTGGTTCCAGATCACCCGGCGTGTCTCCATGAGTATATCATCCCCATACTCGGCCACTCGCTGCCTCACCTCGGCCAGCCAATCATCTCCAGAGCCAGAACCTTCCATACTAGTCTGCTCCCAGGGGCGCTGCACGACTGCTAGCGTTGCCCTCAATTTGTAAATCCAAACGTACTGTGTCTCCGAGCTGCTTTACCTCGCACTAGGACGCCATCCCACCGCTTGCCACCAATGTAACGGATCACCTGGCACCCCGACTGAGTACCTCCGTTAATGGATGCTCCTAGTGCTTCCTGAGGGCTCCAAGCACTCTGGCAGACACCATAATCACCGAATCCAAGAAACCTTTAAATTCTCCCAAGCGTATGAATGCTGTAGACCATTGAATAGGAACCATACGAATAGGCTTGTACCCCTAGCAGTCAACTGGAACAGCATACAATAAATCCTTCCCCCAATAATGAGACGACACATCACTTTGAGGTTAAAACAGGAACTCTGGACTGGCTCATCCAGCCTGGCTTTTATTACACTAATCCACATACAGGCCACACCCAGGGGGAGGCATAAAATAACCAATCACATACATGGTTCAGCCCACACATCCCCTCCCCTCAGATAACATTAAACTCAATTATCCGGTACACTTTTTCAGCCAAGTTCTGGATGTACCCCAAAACCCGGGGGTACACCTTTAAATCCAGCATCGCTGGATAGCCCTTATTCAGGGGGACAACATATCCAAAATTCAAGTAATTCGGATGAATGGTTCGGGAGATATGGGGTTCCAAAGATTTGACCGACCGCATGGGTAAAGTATCCGAAAACAGTTCCATGCATTTTGGCCCTGCGGTCGGTCACAAACAAGGGAATGAAAACAGACGAATTGCCTGTGTTATAGAGCCTGGAGAGGGTTTGAATGAATTCCCTTGTTTGTGGGGTTCTTTCTACCGAACGGCGGGTCATTCGGTAGTTTCCATACGAATTTCTGGAAGTATGGAGGTCTCAGCGGTGTTTGCCTAGTCAAGTGTCCGATTTTAGTTCCAGACACTCGACGGCAAAACACCGCTGTTCGGTAGTTTAAGATGGCCGCCGCCACGTGTTTGTTTCCCGAATGGCGGCCACCCAGAGGACAAAGAATACATTACACGGATTGCCAATTACCCGTTTGCAACATTGTTGCAAACTGTAATTGGAGGCACACTTATTCCTGGGTGGTCTGGTTGTTCGGTAGTTTCACTCAATATAATAAATGGAGTGATTCTACCGAACAATCAGATGAATGCTGCATACATATCCCAGGTTAAACTTAATACACATATAATATTACAGGCAGTACACTAGAATATGTATCACAGTCTTAAAGGGACAGTAGTCCCAAAAGTCCCAATATGTCCATAGATGCTGTTAAAAGGGCCAGTAGCAGCAATATACAGTACAATGTGCCCCAAATAACCCAGGGGCCATAGTCAGTAGGTAGGAGGCTAGCAAACAGGCTTCTCCAGGGCCCAGTGGCGAGGTTGGTTTCGCCACACCCCCTACATAGGGTCACTTGGCAGGTATGGATTGACACCTGTCCTCAAAGCCCCTGATACACACTGACACAGAGCAGAATAGAGACTGTTCCCCGTCCTCAAAGCCCCTGATACACACTGACACAGAGCAGAAAAGAGACTGTTCCCCCTACATAGGGTCACTTGGCAGGTATGGATTGACACCTGTCCTCAAAGCCCCTGATACACACTGACAAAGAGCAGAATAGGGACTGTTCCCCCTACATAGGGTCACTTGGCAGATATGGATTGACACCTGTCCTCAAAGCCCCTGATACACACTGACACAGAGCAGAATAGAGACTGTTCCCCCTACATAGGGTCACTTGGCAGGTATGTATTGACACCTGTCCTCAAAGCCCCTGATACACACTGACAAAGAGCAGAATAGGGACTGTTCCCACTACATAGCGTCACTTGGCAGATATGGATTGACACCTATCCTAAGGATCCCTGATACACACTGACACAGAGCAGAATAGAGACTGTTCCCCCTACATAGGGTCACTTGGCAGGTATGGATTGACACCTGTCCTCAAAGCCCCTGATATACACTGACAAAGAGCAGAATAGGGACTGTTCCCCTTAAATAGGGTCACTTGGCAGATATGGATTGACACCTATCCTAAGGATCCCTGATAAACACTGACACAGAGCAGAATAGAGACTGTTCCCCCTACCTAGGGTCACTTGGCAGGTATGGATTGACACCTGTCCTCAAAGCCCCTGATATACACTGAAAAAGAGCAGAATAGGGACTGTTCCCCCTACATAGGGTCACTTTGCAGATATGGATTGACACCTATCCTAAGGATCCCTGATAAACACTGACACAGAGCAGAATAGAGACTGTTCCCCCTACATAGGGTCACTTGGCAGGTATGGGTTGACACCTGTCCTCAAAGCCCCTGATACACACTGACAAAGAGCAGAATAGAGACTGTTCCCCGTCCTCAGAGACCATGATACACACTGACACAGAGCAGAATAGAGACTGTTCCCCCTACATAGGGTCACTTGGCAGGTATGGATTGACACCTGTCCTCAAAGCCCCTGATACACACTGACAAAGTGCAGAATAGGGACTGTTCCCCCTACATAGGGTCACTTGGCAGGTATGGATTAACACCTGTCCTCAGAGACCATGATAAACACTGACACAGAGCAGAATAGAGACTGTTACCCCTACATAGGGTCACTTGGCAGATATGGATTGACACCTATCCTAAGGATCCCTGATACACACTGACACAGAGCAGAATAGAGACTGTTCCCCATACATAGGGTCACTTGGCAGGTATGGATTGACACCTGTCCTCAAAGCCCCTGATACACACTGACAAAGAGCGGAATAGAGACTGTTCCCCGTCCTCAGAGACCATGATACACACTGACACAGAGCAGAATAGAGACTGTTCCCCATCCTCAGAGACCCTGATACACACTGACACATGGCAGAATAGGGACTGTTCCCCTTACATAGGGTCACTTGGCAGGTAAGGATTGACACCTGTCCTCAAAGCACCTGATACACACTGACACAGAGCAGAATAGAGACTGTTCCCCGTCCTCAGAGACCATGATACACACTGACAAAGAGCAGAATAGAGACTGTTACCCCTACATAAGTTCACTTGGCAGATATGGCGTGGTCGTGGGAGGAGGAGGATGACTTTCACCTCTTCCCCTGTTAGATTCCCATTGTGCTGCGACATCACCCTTATACGCTGTGTAAAGCATACTATTTAATTTGATCAGCATGGCCACTTGAGTTTTTATTTTTTTCACGCTGCTTGTAGTTTATATATGGTTCCCAAAAATCAAACAAACGATAAAGTAAACATGTAAGGATTCAGAATTTTCTTTCAAACACTTACACATTGTGTGTACGTATTTTTTGTCTTAAGTTTGTGGCTTTAAAGAGGTTCACATTGTTTCTATGATGTGCATACCATGTTCTTGTAAATGTCACATTTTTCCTGGAATTGTAATTTTTGAATCTGAATAAAGATAGTCAATTCCCTTATACACACTGACACAGAGTAGAATAGGGACTGTTCCCCCTACATAGGGTCACTATATGCGTTTTTTTGGTTTGGTTTTTGAAGCCACAGTGCAGCACCAGAGGGCCTAAAAATTAGGCATGTACATATGCCTGAAAAATTAGGTATTGTTGCAGCCGCTGCTTTAGCAGCGGCCAGAAAAATTGATGTTTGTTTCACAGGCAGAAAGTGCCCTAAAACATGGCGGCTTGAACCCTAGATGGTGGCGGATAAGTCACGCAAGCCAACCGGCATTCAGAGCTAAAATACAGCAGCGTGTGGACCATTTTTAGCGCAAGGCAGCTCATCTCATCAGGGCTTTTTTAATCGAATGTATCGCCCAGTGTCAGTCCCTTCGGGATCCATCCCTCATTCATCTTAATAAAGGTGAGGTAATCTTGACTTTTTTGACCTAGGCGACTTCTCTTCTCAGTGACAATACCTCCTGCTGCACTGAAGGTCCTTTCTGACAGGACACTAGAAGCGGGGCAGGCCAGAAGTTCTATCACAAATTAGGATTGCTCAGGCCACAGGTCAAGCCTGCACACCCAGTAGTCAAGGGGTTCATCGCTCCTCAGAGTGTCGATATCTGCAGTCAAGGCGAGGTAGTCTGCTACCTGTCGGTCGAGTCGCTCTCTGATGGTGGATCCCGAAGGGCTGTGGCGATGCGTAGGACTTAAAAAGGTCCGCATGTCCTCCATCAACAACACGTCTTTAAAGCGTCCTGTCCCTGCCGGCGTGGTCGTAGGAGGATGACTTCCACCTCTCCCCCTGTTAGATTCCCGTTGTGCTGTGACATCACCCTTATACGCTGTGTAAAGCATACTTTTTAATTTATTTTGCAAATGCTGCATCCTTTCCGACTTGTTGTAATTCGGTAACATTTCAGGCACTTTCTGCTTATACCGGGGGTCTAGTAGCGTGGACACCCAGTACAGGTCGTTCTCCTTCAGCCTTTTTATACGAGGGTCCCTCAACAGGCACGACAGCATGAAAGACCCCATTTGCACAAGGTTGGATGCCGAGCTACTAATTTCCCGTTCCTCCTCCTCACTGATGTCAATGAAGGTATGTTCTTCCCCCCAGCCACGTACAACACCACGGGTACCAGGTGACAACGAGCACCCTGTTGTGGTTGGTCTTCCTCCTCCTCCTCAAAGCCACATTCCTCCTCTGACTCCTCTCCCTCACAATCCTCTTCCAGTGTTGCCGCAAGTCCAGCAAGCGATGCTGATAAGGCTGTGTCTTGTGGTGATGGTGACCACAACTCTTCCTCTTTATCTTCACGCTCATCTACAGCCTGATCCAGCACTCTTCGCAGGGCACGCTCCAGGAAGAAAACAAATGGTATGATGTCGCTGATGGTGCCTTCGGTGCGACTGACTAGGTTTGTCACCTCCTCAAAAGGACGCATGAGCCTACAGGCATTGCGCATGAGCGTCCGGTAACATGGCAAACAAAATTCCCAGCTCCGTAGAGGCTGTCCTAGCACCCCGGTCATACAAATAGTCGTAAACAGCTTTTTCTTGTTGGAGCAGGTGGTCAAACATTAGGAGTGTTGAATTCCAATGTGTCGGGCTGTCGCAAATCAAGCGCCTCACTGGCATGTTGTTTCGCCGCTGGATATCGGCAAAGTGAGCCATGGCCGTGTAGGAACGCCTGAAATGGCCACACACCTTCCTGGACTGCTTCAGGACGTCCTGTAAGCCTGGGTATATTGCACAAAGCATTGTACGATCAGATTACACACATGTGCCATGCACGGCACATGTGCCAACTTGCCCAACTTCAATGCCGCTAACAAATTTTTTCCGTTGTCACACACCACTTTGCCGATATCCAGTTGCTGCGGAGTCAGCCACTTTTCCACCTGTGCGTTCAGGGCGGACAGGAGTCCTTGTCTGGTATGACTCTCTGCTTTCAAGCAAGTCAAACCCAAGACGGCGTGACACTGCCATATCCGGGATGTGGAATAGTTCCTGGGGAGCTGGGGGGGTGCCGTTGATGTGGAGCAAGACGCAGCAGCAGAAGAGGACTCAGCCGAGGAGGTTATGGAAGAGGATGGAGTAGGAGGAGTAGTGGAGGTGGCAGCAGGACTGCCTGCAAGTCGTGGCGGTGTGACCAACTCCTCTGCAGAGCCACGCATTCCATGCTTGGCAGCCGTCAGCAGGTTTACCCAATGCGCAGTGTAGGTGATATAACTGCCCTGACCATGCTTTGCAGACCAGGTATCAGTGGTCAGATGGACCCTTGCCCCAACACTGTGTGCCAGACATGCCATTACTTCCTTTTGCACAATCGAGTACAGGTTGGGGATTGCCTTTTGTGAAAAGAAATTTCGGCCTGGTACCTTCCACTGCGGTGTCCCAATATCTACAAATTTTTTGAACGCTTTAGACTCCACCAGCTTGTATGGTAAAAACTGGCGGGCTAATAGTTCGGACAAGCCAGCTGTCAGACGCTGGGCAAGGGGGTGACTTTCTGACATTGGCTTCTTACGCTCAAACATGTCCTTGACAGACATATGACTGTGGGCAGATGAGCGGGAACTGCTCAAGGTGGGAGACGGAGTGGCGGATAGTTGAGAGGGGGCAAGGAGGACAGCAGTGGTTGACGTGGCTGAAGATGCTGGACCAGGAGGAGGATGGTGGCTTAGAGTAGGTGTGCTGCTTGTACTCATGTGTTGATCCAATAGGCGTTTGTGATGTGAGATCATGTGCCTACGCAAAGCAGTTGTACCTAGGTGGGTGTTGGACTTCTCACGACTCAATTTCTTTTGGCACAGGTTGCAAATGGCATCGCTGTTGTCAGAGGCAGACACACACAAAAAAATTCCACACTGCTGAGCTCTGCAATGACGGCATTCTGTTGGTGGACACAGCATGCGTTGATTGTCGTGCTGTCAGGCTGACCCTGGGTGCCGATGCATGCTGTCTGACTGTGCCACTAGCTCCATGCGACGACCTCCCCCTGCTTCCAACTCGTCTCCTCCTCCTCCTCTCTGTCTCCCCATCTGAACTTTCACCCTGTTCTTCTTCTTGCCGAGCGGGCACCCACGTGACATCCATGGACGCATCGTCATCATCAACCGCTTCACTTGTATCTGACAACTAAGCAAAGGAAGCAGCAGCGGGTACAACATCATTATCATCACACCGTACGTCCATGTGTGTAATGCTGCCTCACTGAGACATATCCCTGTTATCTACATCCTCTGGCAATAATGGTTGCGCATCACTCATTTCTTCAAACGGATGTGTGAATAACTCCTCTGACATAATACAAATACTATTTCTGGTTAAAGAAATATATGGGTGGATTGGCGCTATTAGAAATGATGTAAAAAGGTAAACAGCAACAACCCCCAAGTGCCAAACAAATCACCCAAAGGCACTATACAAATACAACAAGTGATAAAAGACAAAACAGGAGGGGGTGCTATATATATGAAACCACAGTAATATACTTATATCTGTACATAGGTAATTCTGTCAGAGATCTGCCGGATCGATCTAAGAAACAATAATGTACATAGCATAATACTGTTAAGCAAAATGGTAAATAGATATGGTCTGGTATTGGGTCACTCACGATCTCCAAAGCCTATTATAGCAGGCTTAGACTGTAACGGCTCCTCATAAAGTCATGCAGACTATGTTGTCCAGTATATTCAGCTCTTCGGATTTTCCCCGATCACACCAAAAAGCTCCAAAAGCCAAATGGATACGAATAAAGGGATTTATTGGATAAAATAACAATAAACAAAGTAATATAAAAAGTAGTATAAAAATACAGGGCACTACACGTTTCGACTTTCGTCTTCTTCCAAGGTGCATACAGTCCGAACGATTTCCATCTCTTTAAATAGGTCCGGTGATGCCGGCATTCCCGGGCAAATTTTCAATTCACTTTCGTATTGTGACGTCACTTCCGGGTTCCGTCGACGTGACTTGCGTCGGTGATGTCATTACGGATCGGCTCGTGTTCTAATCTTTAGCTCGGAGAAATTTAAAAATAAGGATACGTGAGCATATCTACAACATAAGGAGAGGTTTTTTAAAACACAGTGTTTCCTCACAATTTTTGAATGCCCATGGTGGGAACCCTGCAGGGCTGAATTTCTATGGAATTCAGACAATTAAACCCCATTGGAGGGGAGGTCAAATTGAGTCCACGTTGAGTCGTAGCGAAATGAGATGGATCTTTGATCTGGAGACATTGACTCCGGGTGGACTCAACGTGGACTTTGAGATGGCAGCCCTCATTTAGTAGATCAGCCCTCGAAACCTCTCTATATATATTTTTTTCCCTTTGTACTTTTTGAAAGGCAACTTCTATCCTAAGTGACTCGGTCCCACTTAGACGTTCTCTGGTCTCCGTTGCCGGCTGAATTTCAGGGAAGAACGATGGAGCAATAATGACACGCACACAGTTGCTTTCCAACGAACTTCAAATGTATTAGGGATAGACAGTTATATTTATACAGTATCGGATATGAACTTTGACTTACATAAAATGCAATAAATGGTTACACAGGATACATGTTTTTGCAACAAGCGGATATAGCTGATTTTGCACAAAATCCCTTGTGATCAAGCATGTGATTCTTTTCACGTAACTATCATTATTTTAGGTTGCGGATGCGTGTTTGTTATCGAAAGCAGAAGTTTAATATCAAAACATATCAAAACACAGAAGTCCAAGGACAGTCCAAGCTCAAAATAATCCTGCGGTTAGTCTGGTATTTAGCTATTGAGTAAATCATTAAAAAGAGAATATATTAGCTGAATTTATAAGATGAGATTCATTAACCATTTATTGACTCTCTCTATCCCTTCATTCCCCTCTTTGAGCAAAACTTGCTCATACCCTTTTGTTAAAGTCGTGACTTAAATATGAATATTAATTAATATATAATAATTAAGCAACAAATAACAACTTTAATATTTTTTAGAGTTCGGTATTATGGTCGAATATATAATAGGAAATACACAAAACATTGTAGTATTAAATGTATATTTAATATAATTATAATAACAATTAAACAAATGCTAGCAGAATGTCAATTTACTACAATAATTACACAATACAAACTACAACATATTACTTACACGGCTCCAGCCTGTTTGGCTGGAGCTATACAGTCAGTTACATTTTCAATCAATGCAAGCAAAAGAAAAGGGAGAGAGTTCCTCCTACTATTTGGTTTTATCCAGTAAGTAGGCTGGCCTGTGATGTCACTTCCAGAAGCACATGAGTTAGCACACTGACCCCTAGTGGTGCCTCTAAAGCATTAAGCTCATTATGCTTTTTTATGACAAAAAGTCATTAATTAATAAATACCATTACACCTTTTAGGGTTAATTTAGCCAGGGTAGCTGATCATGGTATATTCAGAATTGCTAGCCAATTCTGCAGGACTTTCATTATTTCTTCGGCCACTATTCCCATGGCATATACCCTGGCTAATATAGATCACATGTAGATGTTTTCAGGAGTATTATTCTCATGCATGTAGAATTGTAAGAATTCTGCATAAACTGGTGGTGGGGGTAATGGACGTGACGGTGGTGTGGCTTTGTAGATGCAACATATCACTCTTGTGAGTACATAAAAGAGGAGAGATATAGATGCACCCATAATTAAGATCAGACCTAAGGTTTTTACTGTATTAAGGATGGAGGAGAAATTAAACCAATCACCCCAGTAGTTAGCTATCCCAGAGTTACTCTTCATTTCCTTTGCTAAATCTTCTAATTTCTGTATAGCTAAAGTTACTTTTCCATTGGGGCCAGTATTCTGGGGTATATAGGTGCAACATACCCCTGAGGCATTTTTACAAACTCCCCCTTTCTCTGCTAGAATCATGTCCAGGGCCAGTCTATTTTGGAAAGTCATTTGTGAAGTAGCTTGTAATTGTTCAGCAAGGCCTTGTAGGGCATCTCTAGTATAATTAATGAACCTTTGCTGGTTATAGTATATGTAATTAATCCAATCAACATTTTTACTGGCGGTAATCATAGGAAGTATGGATTCAAATCCAGCTGCTACTTCATCTCTTGCCTTAAACTCTTTGGGTACACCCCGTGGGATACCTATAGTATCTAAGTGAATGTGTGGATCAAGGCTACCAATGGGCACTGCCCTCTTCCTGCGACTGGAGACAGGTATTGCTTTGGATACAGAAAGAGAATCACTAAAGATGTGTAATGGCATGATAATTTTAGCTGGGGTGCATTCACCTCTCCATGGAGTGGGGAGCCTATATCTAATCTTCATGTCCCCACAGATCCAGTATACATCTCCCACTGATAAAGTCTGGTTTGATAGGGTGATGTTACTATAATAGGGACAAAAACCATTAGAAAAATTACCAAATTGTTTTCCTTTGTTATCAGTATTGTTACCCCTAAAACATTTATAATTACCAGGGTAAATGGAGACAGCATCGTGTAATTTAACTTTAGACTCGCCTAAAGGATGCTTTACTTTCCAGGTCTCACAACCATCTGTAGAATCATTTGTACCAGTGAATAGACTAAGAAAACAGTTCCAATATTCATCAGGGACAAAGAGTGGGACTGTTCCTAAATGAGGTCTGGAACTGCCACACACATAACAATTGGACCTGTTATTGGAATGAGCATTATATCTCATCCATTCCAACCAGAGATTATTGTCGGTGTATCCTGTTTCTAGGGCAACAGTATCCTCAAAAGTTGCATCTGCTATGGCCATCATATCTCCAAGGGTGTGAATATGTGGTTTGAGGGGGTTAACAAGTGTCTGATGTGAAGTAAGCTTCTCCCATTCTGTTGAGTTCCACATATCCTTAAATTGAAACCGTCCTTTAGTGGCAGTGGATACCATATCTATATAGGTAGATAATATGTACAGACCTTCATCATTTTTATTGGGGTTTTCTAGGTTAAGTATCAAGGGCATTCGTTTACCCAATTTCTTCCTATACCCTATCCCTTCACTTTTTTTTCCCTTTGTACCATTTTTTATTATTCAAAATTTTATTATATAAAACATTTTTTTTTTTTTTTTAAATGTAAAAAAAATTTTTTTTATAAAAATTCGTATATATATATACATTTTTATTTATCTTTTAGAACCTTTTGGGCAAAACCGTTTCCCCACATGTGTTCTCCACTTATGTTGTAGAATATATTGATATAATCTTTGAATCAGATGTATATTCTGTTGATTGTATTTTGATTTGTTTATTTGCACAAAAAGATGTGGATTGACGATTTCTAATGGATCTATTTTTTCCTACTAAAAAGTGGACTTTATAAAATAAGCTGCCACCTTTAAAGATGGCGCTAAAGTATAGCAATATCCGAGCTAAAGACAAGAACACGAGCCGATCCGTAATGACGTCACCGACGCAAGTCACGTCGACGGAACCCGGAAGTGACGTCACAATACGGAAGTGAATTGAAAATTTGCCCGGGAATTCCGGCATCACCGGACCTATTTAAAGAGATGGAAATCGTTCGGACTGTATGCACCTTGGAAGAAGACAAAAGTCGAAACGCGTAGTGCCCTGTATTTTTATACTACTTTTTATATTACTTTGTTTATTGTTATTTTATCCAATAAATCCCTTTATTCGTATCCATTTGGCTATTGGAGCTTTTTGGTGTGATCGGGGAAAATCCGAAGAGCTGAATATACTGGACAACATAGTCTGCATGACTTTATGAGGAGCCGTTACAGTCTAAGCCTTCTATAATAGGCTTTGGAGATCGTGAGTGACCCAATACCAGACCATATCTATTTACCATTTTGCTTAACAGTATTATGCTATGTACATTATTGTTTCTTAGATCGATCCGGCAGATCTCTGACAGAATTACCTATGTACAGATATAAGTATATTACTGTGGTTTCATATATATAGCACCTAACTCCTCTGATACCAAGTAAAGCGGCTGTGGTGCTAGTTTTGGTCGTGGCGGCAGGCGGGTGAGTGGTATCTTGAGAGGTGCCTGAAGCTAAGCTGGAGAAGGATGGTGCGTCAAGGTTCCGAGCGGAAGCTGTAGAAGATTGGGTGTCCTGTGTTAGCCAGTCAACTATGTCCTCAGAACTTTTCAAGTTCAGGGTACGTGGCCTCTGAAAACTGGGCATTATTCTAGGGCCAAAGGGAATCACAGCACCACGACCACGATGGCCCCTGCGGGGTGGCCTGCCTCTGCCTGTCATTTTTTGGGGGATTAGTGGTACTATGCGTGCAAGCTACTGTGAGACCAGATATGAGTGGCAATGTGCAATGGCAGAGGTCTGCAGAGCACACGCTGAAGGAAGGCCTGACACACCCGCTTTAAGGACACTGACTGCTATTAGCTTACACTGGAAAACCTTTTTTCTTTGCAACAGCACGCTATAGAGACACCAGATATGAGTGGCATTTGTAAAGGTACACTGGCAGGGGTCTGTAGGGCACACGCTGAAGGACGGCCTGACACACCCGCTTTAAGGACACTGACTGTTATTAGCTTACATTGGAAAACTTTTTTTCTTTGCAAAAGCACGCTATAGAGACACCAGATATGAGTGGTGTAAAAGACCGTTTCAGCATAAAAGGGAATAAAATCCGTTTAGGCGATAATCCCCTTTTTACAGAAAGGCACAGCTACTGCAGAACATCAAAACTCACGAATTGGATATAGGCGAATACATCAAACTCCCGAACTGTATACCAGGGAATAAGATAGCACTCTAAGCTGGAACCTCACGAATAGCTGCTAGCAGACGAACAGGAAAAGCAGACATCAGCTTACACTCCTAGCAATCAATCTACAACAGCATACAGTGAATCCCCCCAAGAACGAGACAAGGCTCCGTGTTGAAGGTCAAGCAGTGGTCTGAGGTGCTGGAACACCCAGCCTGGTTTTTATTACAAGTGTACACATAAAGGCCACACCCAGGGGGAGGCATAAAATAACCAATAGTATCATGGGTGCAACCCACACATCCCCTCCCCTTAGTGTGACACATAATCCCATTATACATACAGTTAAAATATACTTTTTACACAACTTTCATAACTCTAAAACCATACATCACATTCACATAAAAATACATATCCACAATCAATCCATTCAGGGGAACAACATATTAAAAAATGGCAGGAATCCGACCAGGGGTTCAAAAGTTACTAAAAGTATCTTTTGTCCCTTACTAGCCGCATGGCAAACCAGTTTAGAAAGGTTTTACATAGGCCTCTATCCTGGAGACAAAGAGGAAAGTAATCCAATTATCCAGGGCTAGAAGCAGACTCCATTAACCACATGGTTACAGAAAGACATAAAACACTTTAAAATACAGAAAGTTACTTTTTATCCATAACACACAGACATTTCACATATCCCCAGATAGCTGGGATCTGAGCGCACAAAACTACCGAATAGCGCGCAGATCCTATTCACACAGTACAATTGCCATGGAGCTAAAGTCTTTCCCATAGTCTTTCATTATATGAATAGGCTCCATGGTATAGCTATCTGGGGTATCACATTCCCATAAAGTCTGGTCCATAGTCCAAAGGCAGCAGGCGGGCAACCAGGCTCCTCCAATGCAATGTGGCGAGATTGGTCTCGTCACATCTCTCCCCCTTTCCAAAAAGACTAACAGGGTACCTGACCTCCTGCCGGTCAGTGCCCTTGTTAGTCCAGCAGCCCACCCACAAAGCAGAAAAATCAGTACAGCCCACCCACAATAAATGGTTACTACACCTGGGTTGAGGAGAAACGTGTCCATGTCCAGGTGCCTCACCGCGGCTGTGTAGGGGATTGGTAGGCTGCCTTGGTGGGTTGCTGAGTGGGCAGAGACCAGCGGTACTCTGTCCTGGTGCCAGCACTACCACCGGAGTAGTCTGGTTGCTGGAGACGGACTGTCTCCCCCTTAGGTGCATAGCTCTGCTGCGGAATGGGGAGACCGGTTGTCTCCCCCTTAGATACACAGCTCTGTCGTGGGGGGTAGGACCGACCACCCCTACCCCCTGTGTGGTAAGTGCAGAGACCGCGGTCCCATCTGCACCGGTGGGGGGCTTACAGTCTCCCCCTGGTACATTAAGCTGCCGCTGGGGAGAGGGGGTAACAAGCTCCTCTCCCAATAGAACACTCTGCCGCTGGGGAAAGGAGACTGAGCTCTCTATTCCCTGCCCATTAATGATCCGCCGCTGGGGAGAGGTGGTAATAAGCTCCTCTCCCATACATACTTTCAGTCTTTGTGGAGGGAGACCGACTGTCTCTCCTCCCAATACAGTGTCCTGCTGCTGGGGAAAGGAGACTGGGCTCTCTATTCCCTGCTGGATACTCTGCCGCTGGGGAAAGTAGACTGGGCTCTCTATTCCCTGCACATCACACTGCCGCTGGGGAATGGAGGCTGGGCTCCCAATTCCCAAAAAATCACGCTGCCGCTGGGGGGTAGGACCAACTACCTCTGCCCCCTGTAGCTCAGCCTGCCGCTGGGGAATGGAGACTGGGCTCCCAATTCCCAATAAATCATGCTGCTGCTGGGGGGTAGGACCAACTACCTCTGCCCCCTGTAACTCCTATCCCTGCACTTCACACTGCCTTCCCGGCATATCACTCTGCTGCTGGGGGGTAGGACTGTAACGGACCGTTTCAGCATATGAGGGAATAAATTCTGTTTAGGCGATAATCCCCTTTTTACAGAAAGGCACAGCTACTGCAGAACATCAAAACTCATGAATTGGATATAGGCGAATACATCAAACTCCCGAACTGTATACCAGGGAATAAGATAGCACTCTCAGCTGGAACCTCACGAATAGCTGCTAGCAGATGAATAGGAAAAGCAGACATCAGCTTACACTCCTAGCAATCAATCTCCAACAGCATACAGTGAATCCCCCCAAGAACGAGACAAGGCTCCGTGTTGAGGGTCTGAGGTGCTGGGGCACCCAGCCTGGTTTTTATTACATGAGTACACATACAGGCCACACCCCGGGGGGAGGCATAAAATACCCAATGACATAGATGTTACCTCCCACACATCCCCTCCCCTTAGTGTGACACATAATCCCATTATGCATACAGTTTAAAATATACTTTTACACAACTTTCATAACTTTAAAACCATACATCGCATCCACATACAAATCACATATTCAGACTCAGCATACTTTAAACATAAACACTCTCAAAAATCATACCAATCCCTTCAGTAAATAAAAAGTTACACGGAAGTCCTTTTATGACCGACCGCAAGCACCTTTCCTTGCCCAAAACAGTTCCATGGATTTGGGCTGTGCGGTCGGTCACTTTCTAGCATAAAAACGGCTAAGTCCCATTCGAAG
This sequence comes from Pelobates fuscus, assembly GCF_036172605.1. Classification (NCBI taxonomy): domain Eukaryota; kingdom Metazoa; phylum Chordata; class Amphibia; order Anura; family Pelobatidae; genus Pelobates; species Pelobates fuscus. Next base: position 10,262,982 of record NC_086322.1, on the reverse strand, counting down.
TGTGGCTGGTATTCGAAGTGTCGAAGTGGAGTTGATGTTAAGGGTTGGCGGTGTTCGAAGTTAAAATGGCCGCCGCCACGTGGTCCTTTGTCCGATGCCGGCCACTTCGACGACTTCGACAACTTCGGGACTTCGACAACTTCGGCACTTCGACAGCTTCGACAGCTTCGACAGCTTCGACTGTGTCCGAAGTGTCATATACAAAAGTACCAATCCTTCCCCAAAGTATTTAAAGAGCTAGGGACAGTATAATACAATCCACCTGCCCAAAAGTAGTTCTTAAAGGGTCAGTACATTATGGTAGAAGTCCATAAGCCCCAATTCAGTCCCTTAAAGGGCAATATGTCCCAGGGACCATAATCACTGGGCAGGAGGCTAGCAACCAGGCTTCTCCAGTTCTCAGTGGCGAGGTTGGTTTCGTCACATCTCTCCCCCTTTCCAAAAAGACTAACAGGGTACCTGACCTCCTGCCGGTCAGTGCCCTTGTTAGTCCAGCAGCCCACCCACAAAGCAGAAAAAACAGTACAGCCCACCCACAATAAATGGTTACTACACCTGGGTAGAGGAGAATCTTGTCCATGTCCAGGTGCCTCACCATGGCTGTGTGGGGGACCGGTAGGCTGCCTTGGTGGGTTGCTGAGTGGGCAGAGACCAGCGGTACTCTGTCCTGGTGCCAGCACTACCACCGGAGTAGTCTGGTTGGAGCCGGGTTGCTGGAGACGGATTGTCTCCCCCTTGGTTGCATAGCTCTGCTGCGGAATGGGGAGACCGGTTGTCTCCCCCTTGGATACACAGTTCTGTCGTGGGGGGGTAGGACCGACCATCCCTACCCCCTGTGTGGTAAGTGCAGAGACCACGGTCCCATCTGCACCGGTGGGGGGCTTACAGTCTCCCCCTGGTACATTAAACTTCCGCTGAGGAGAGGGGGTAACAGGCTCCTCTCCCACTAGAACACTCTGCCGCTGGGGAAAGGAGACTGGGCTCTCTATTCCCTGCACATTACGGATCTGCAGCTGGGGAGAGGTGGTAGCAAGCTCCTCTCCCATACATGCTTCCATCATCTGTGGAGGGAGACCGACTGTCTCTTCTCCCAATACAGTGTCCTGCTGCTGGGGAAAGGAGACTGGGCTCTCTATTCCCTGCTGGACACTCTGCCGTTTGGGAAAGGAGACTGGGCTCTCTATTCCCAAAAAATCATGCTGCTGTTGGGGGGTAGGACCAACTACCTCTGCCCCCTGTAACTCAGCCTGCCGCTGGGGAGGGAGGACGCTGCTCTCCTCTCCCTGCACTTCACACTGCCTTCCCGGCATATCACTCTGCTGCTGGGGGGTAGGACCAACTACCTCTGCCCCCTGTAACTCAGCCTGCCGCTGGGGAGGGAGGACACTGCTCTCCTCTCCCTGCACTTTACACTGCCGCTGGGGAATGGAGACTGGGCTCCCAATTCCCAATAAATCACGCTGCTGCTGGGGGGTAGGACCAACTACCTCTGCCCCCTGTAACTCAGCCTGCCGCTGGGGAGGGAGGACACTGCTCTCCTCTCCCTGCACTTTACACTGCCGCTGGGGAATGGAGACTGGGCTCCCAATTCCCAATAAATCACGCTGCTGCTGGGGGGTAGGACCAACTACCTCTGCCCCCTGTAACTCAGCCTGCCGCTGGGGAGGGAGGACGCTGCTCTCCTCTCCCTGCACTTCACACTGCCTTCCCGGCATATCACTCTGCTGCTGGGGGGTAGGACCAACTACCTCTGCCCCCTGTAACTCAGCCTGCCGCTGGGGAATGGAGACTGGGCTCCCAATTCCCTGCAATTCACACTGCCGCTGGGGAATGGAGACTGGGCTCCCAATTCCCTGCAGGACCGGTAGAGAGACCTCGGTCCCATCTCCACTGGCCACCTGGGGTTCTTCCCAGTAAAACTGTACAATATCTTCCCAGCTGAAGGGGTCTGGATCTGGGTCTGCGCTTCCCTGCTGAGCCTTCTCACTGGAGTGGAACAGATTTTGGTAGCCCTGTTCCAGCTCCATCTCTCGGGTCACTAGGTAGACCAGGTCTTGCTCTATCTCCTGAGTGTCGTCCCAGTCATACCTGCTCTCCCTCCACTCAAAGAGATCACTGAACCGGGCTTGTGTGGGGCTTCCAAATTTAGGCTCTGAAAAAGACTCCCATAACAAGCCAGGACCATCAAACTCCTCTCCCTCTGGCTTGTCATGCTCGGCTGTCCGCGGTAGGTACTGAGCTTCATACCACCAGAGTGCCTGGTAGGCATCCTCCAGCCACATCTCCTGCCTTATCAGGTACTTCAGATCTTCTACCCACTCTTCCAGGGGCTGCTCTCCCAGGAAAGGCATCCGCAGGGCTAGTCGCTTTTGCTGTCGCTGCTCGTCCTTGGAGAGCCTCTCGTCCCGCAGATATTCCACAATACCCAGTGCCTGGTACCAGATGCCTTTGCGGACTGCATCTCGGTCATCCATGACACCCTCATCGTACTCCACTGCTGGTTCCATCCTGGTGCATTCAGGGTCGCTGTACTCAGACATGCGTTGCCCTCAAATTGTAAATCCAAAGAAATGGTGTTCTGTAGCTGTCCTTCCGGCTGTAGGAACAATCCCGCCGCTTGCCACCAATTGTAACGGACCGTTTCAGCATATGAGGGAATTAATTCTGTTTAGGCGATAATCCCCTTTTTACAGAAAGGCACAGCTACTGCAGAACATCAAAACTCATGAATTGGATATAGGCGAATACATCAAACTCCCGAACTGTATACCAGGGAATAAGATAGCACTCTCAGCTGGAACCTCACGAATAGCTGCTAGCAGATGAATAGGAAAAGCAGACATCAGCTTACACTCCTAGCAATCAATCTCCAACAGCATACAGTGAATCCCCCCAAGAACGAGACAAGGCTCCGTGTTGAGGGTCAAGCAGTGGTCTGAGGTGCTGGGGCACCCAGCCTGGTTTTTATTACATGAGTACACATACAGGCCACACCCCGGGGGAGGTATAAAATACCCAATGACATAGATGTTACCTCCCACACATCCCCTCCCCTTAGTGTGACACATAATCCCATTATGCATACAGTTTAAAATATACTTTTACACAACTTTCATAACTTTAAAACCATACATCGCATCCACATACAAATCACATATTCAGACTCAGCATACTTTAAACATAAACACTCACAAAAATCATACCAATCCCTTCAGTAAATAAAAAGTTACACGGAAGTCCTTTTATGACCGGCCGCAAGCACCTTTCCTTGCCCAAAACAGTTCCATGGATTTGGGCTGTGCGGTCGGTCACTTTCTAGCATAAAAACGGCTAAGTCCCATTCGAAGTGTGGCTGGTATTCGAAGTGTCGAAGTGGAGTTGATGTTAAGGGTTGGCGGTGTTCGAAGTTAAAATGGCCGCCGCCACGTGGTCCTTTGTCCGATGCCGGCCACTTCGACGACTTCGACAACTTCGGCACTTCGACAGCTTCGACTGTGTCCGAAGTGTCATATACAAAAATACCAATCCTTCCCCAAAGTATTTAAAGAGCAAGGGACAGTATAATACAATCCACCTGCCCAAAAGTAGTTCTTAAAGGGTCAGTACATTATGGTAGAAGTCCATAAGCCCCAATTCAGTCCCTTAAAGGGCAATATCTCCCAGGGACCATAATCACTGGGCAGGAGGCTAGCAACCAGGCTTCTCCAGTTCTCAGTGGCGAGGTTGGTTTCGTCACAAGGACCAACTACCTCTGCCCTCTGTAACTCAGCCTGCCGCTGGGGAATGGAGACTGGGCTCCCAATTCCCTGCAGGACCGGTGGAGAGACCTCGGTCCCATCTCTACCGGCCACCTGGGGTTCTTCCCAGTAAATCTCTACAATATCTTCCCAGCGGAAGGGGTCTGGATCTGGGTCTGTCACCTTACTGTCCTGCTGAGCCTTCCCAATGGAGTGGAAGAGATCTCGGTAGTCCTGCTCCAGTTCCCACTCCATGTTTGCTAGGTGAGCCAGGTCTTGCTCTACCTCATGGGGGTCATTCCACTCATGCCTAGCCTCCCTCTCATAGAAAATGTCCTGAAGTCTGGTTTGCGCAGGGCTCCCGAAGCCAGGCTCTGCAAAGGACTCCCATAACAAGCCAGGACCATCAAACTCCTCTCCCTCTGGCTTGTCATGTTCGGCTGTCCAGGGTATATACTGTGCCATATACCACCAGAGCGCCTGGTAGGCATCCTCCAGCCATAGCTCCTGCCATACCCGGTGCTCTAGTTCCTTCACCCATTCCTCCAGGGGCTGCTCTCCCAGGAAGGGCATCCGTAGGGCCACTTGCTTCTGCAACCGCTGCTCTTCACTGGGGAGACTCTCACCCTGCTGGTATTGTACATTATCCAGGGCCTGGTACCAGATGCCTTTCCTTAATGCATCCCGGTCATCCATGTCACCCTCATCGTACTCCACTGCTGGTTCCATCCTTGTGCTGTCAGGGTCGCTGTACTCAGACATGCGTTGCCCTCAAATTGTAAATCCAAAGAAATGGTGTTCTGTAGCTGTCCTTCTGGCTGTAGGAACAATCCCGCCGCTTGCCACCAATTGTAACGGACCGTTTCAGCATAAAAGGGAATAAAATCCGTTTAGGCGATAATCCCCTTTTTACAGAAAGGCACAGCTACTGCAGAACATCAAAACTCACGAATTGGATATAGGCGAATACATCAAACTCCCGAACTGTATACCAGGGAATAAGATAGCACTCTAAGCTGGAACCTCACGAATAGCTGCTAGCAGACGAACAGGAAAAGCAGACATCAGCTTACACTCCTAGCAATCAATCTACAACAGCATACAGTGAATCCCCCCAAGAACGAGACAAGGCTCCGTGTTGAAGGTCAAGCAGTGGTCTGAGGTGCTGGAACACCCAGCCTGGTTTTTATTACAAGTGTACACATACAGGCCACACCCAGGGGAGGCATAAAATAACCAATAGTATCATGGGTGCAACCCACACATCCCCTCCCCTTAGTGTGACACATAATCCCATTATACATACAGTTAAAATATACTTTTTACACAACTTTCATAACTCTAAAACCATACATCACATTCACATAAAAATACATATCCACAATCAATCCATTCAGGGGAACAACATATTAAAAAATGGCATGAATCTGACCAGGGGTTCAAAAGTTACTAAAAGTATCTTTTGTCCCTTACTAGCCGCATGGCAAAGAAAGGTTTTACATAGGCCTCTATCCTGGAGACAAAGAGGAAAGTAATCCAATTATCCAGGGCTAGAAGCAGACTCCATTAACCACATGGTTACAGAAAGACATAAAACACTTTAAAATACAGAAAGTTACTTTTTATCCATAACACACAGACATTTCACATATCCCCAGATAGCTGGGATCTGAGCGCACAAAACTACCGAATAGCGCGCAGATCCTATTCACACAGTACAATTGCCATGGAGCTAAAGTCTTTCCCATAGTCTTTCATTATATGAATAGGCTCCATGGTATAGCTATCTGGGGTATCACATTCCCATAAAGTCTGGTCCATAGTCCAAAGGCAGCAGGCGGGCAACCAGGCTCCTCCAATGCAATGTGGCGAGATTGGTCTCGTCACAAGTGGCAACTGTCAAGGTACACTGGCAGGGGTCTGCAGGGCACACGCTGAAGGAAGGCCTGACACACCCGCTTTATGGACACTGACTGCTATTAGCTTACACTGGAAAACTTTTTTTCTTTGCAAAAGCACGCTATGGAGACACCAGATTTGAGTGGCAACTGTCAAGGTACACTGGCAGGGGTCTGCAGGGCACACGCTGAAGGAAGGCCTGACACACCCGCTTTAAGGACACTGACTGCTATTAGCTTACACTGGAAAACTTTTTTCTTTGTAAAAGCACGCTACAGAGACACCAGATATGAGTGGCAACTGTCAAAGTACACTGGCAGGGGTCTGCAGGGCACACGCTGAAGGTCTGAAACACCCACTTTAAGGACACTGACTGCTATTAGCTTACACTGGAAAACTTTTTTTCTTTGTAAAAGCACGCTACAGAGACACCAGATATGAGTGGCAACTGTCAAAGTACACTGGCAGGGGTCTACAGGGCACACGCTAAAGGAAGGCCTGACACACCCGCTTTAAGGACACTTACTGCTATTAGCTTACACTGGAAAACTTTTTTTCTTTACAAAAGCACGCTATAGAGACACAAGATATGAGTGGCAACTGTCAAGGTACACTGGCAGGGGTCTGCAGGGCACACACTAAAGGAAGGCCTAACACACGCTTTAAAGACACTGACTGCTATTAGCTTACACTGGCAAACTTTTTTTATTTGTAAAAGCACGCTATAGAGACACCAGATATGTGAAACGAGAATATACCCCTACACGCAGGATCCAGCCAAACAGAAGACAGCACAGAGGAGAGATACGTCTACCGGACCTTAGAGTGGCCGGACTCGACGTAATAGGAGAAGTACAGAGTCAGGAACGATCCGAGGTCAAGGGCACAAAGAGACACATCGTAAATGAGAACTAGCCGGGGTCTGGTACACAGGAATCAGCAAGCCGGCAAACAGTACAGACAAGGATAAAGCGAAAACGAAGTCAGAATACAAAGCCAAGGTCAAATACGGAGAAACACAACTGAACACAACAAGCACTAAAGGGAACTGTAGCAGAAACCACGATAGGGCAAGGAACTAAGGGAAAAGGGTGAGTATAAGTAGCCTTCAAACTAATGTGATTGGCTCCTGTCACTTCCACACCCCCAACAGGTAAGTGTATGGGGTGATTGGCATGACAGGAGCCAATGGGAGCCTTTTTGCAATTTAGGCTCCCACTGTCTCTTTAAGAGCGCGCCCGAGACTCGCGGCGCGCTCTTAGCTGCAGGCGGACACGTGACCGCATCTCGCGGTCACTGCCCGTCCTCCTGTTAGGAGAGTCGGATGAGCCGCGCGCGGCTCGTGCAGCCGCAGGAACGCGCATGGCTTGAAGAGAGGACCACGGCCGGCCCCCGGATAAGGTAAGTACCGCTACAGTACCCCCCCCCCCCTGAGGACACGCCCTCCGGGCGGGTAGGACCAGGCCTGGCAGGAAAACGCGAATGGAAAGAACGTACAAGACGGGGAGCATGAACAGCATCCGCAGAAATCCAACTGCGCTCCTCAGGCCCATAACCCTTCCAATGTACCAAGTACTGAAGCCGACCCCTAAGGAAACAAGAGTCAAGAACAGCAGACACTTCGAACTCCTCATGACCCTCCACAGAGACAGGAGGGGGAGTGGGAGTATGCCGGGTATAGCGGTTGCGTATGTAAGGCTTCAATAACGAGGTGTGAAAGACATTAGGTATACGCAGATTCTTAGGCAGACCCAAGGCATAAGAAACGGGATTAACCTTATGTATAATGCGATAAGGACCAATAAAGCGGGGAGCCAATTTCCTAGAAGGCACCCGGAGGCGAATATTCCGTGTGGAAAGCAAAACCCTGTCCCCCACAACATAGGAAGGAGCCGCTCTGCGATGTTTGTCAGCCTGAGCCTTCTGGCGGGCAGCAGAGTCCACCAAAGAATGCTGAACCTGCTCCCAAGTATTACGCAAACCAGCCAAATGCTCATCCAGAACTGGCATGCCCTGTGAGGAGAATGCAGCCGGAAGAACAACGGGATGCTGGCCATAGACAACGTAAAATGGGCTTTTGCCGGAAGAATCATGAGTGGCGTTATTCCGAGCAAATTCAGCCCAAGGAAGCAGGTCAGACCAATTGTCCTGATGGTGAGACACAAAACAACGGAGGTACTGCTCCAGAGACTGGTTGGCACGTTCAGCAGCTCCATTAGACTGGCGATGGTAAGCGGAAGAAAATGAGAGAGAAATACCCATCTCCGAACTAAAGGCTTTCCAGAACCTGGAAATAAATTGGCTACCCCTATCGGATACAATAGATAAGGGAATACCATGTAATCGAAACACTTCTCTAGCGAAGATAAGAGCCAGTTCCTTGGAAGTGGGCAACTTGCGAAGAGACACAAAGTGAGCCATTTTGGAAAACCGATCTACTATCATTAGGATGACTGTGTTACCATTCGAAGGGGGTAATTCAACAATAAAATCCATTGATAGGTTAGACCAAGGTCTCTCGGGAACGGGTAACGGATGCAACAGCCCACAAGGAACTCTACGAGAGGATTTCATACATGCACAAGTAGTACAAGCACTTATATAGTCAGTAACATCCTTACGTAAGGTATCCCACCAAAAATACCGATAAACGGCTGACAGCGTTTTGGATATACCAGGATGTCCAGCAGTCTTAGTATCATGATACAGTGACAGAATATCCCGTCTCTCGGGAACGTCAACAAACAATTTATCATTAGGCCTCTCGCTAGGTGCCATGCTTTGTTTCGCTTGTATGGCCTGCAAGAGGGACGAGGAAATAGACAATATAGTAGTTGCTATTATCCTGTCTGGGGGAATGACAGGAGTAACATCAATCTCCTGTTTGTCAATAGTCTCGAACTGTCTGGACAGAGCGTCCGCTTTAGTGTTCCGATCACCTGGCCTATAGGTGATTATATAATTAAAATGAGACCAGAACAGTGACCACCTAGCCTGCCTGGAAGACAATCTTTTAGCTTCGCTAAGGTAGGATAGGTTCTTATGATCCGTAAATATGAGGATAGGATCCTTAGTGCCCTCTAACAAATGTCTCCATTCTTTGAGTGCTAAAATGATAGCAAGGAGTTCGCGATTACCCACATCATAATTCCTTTCTGCTTTGGACATTTGTTTAGAAAAGAAGCCACAAGGATGCAATGGCTTGTCAGGAGACTCTCTTTGGGATAAGACAGCACCTACCCCTATATCGGAAGCATCAACCTCAAGTATATATGGCAATGAGGGGACAGGATGCTGTAAAATAGGTGCAGAGGCGAACGTAGTCTTAAGAAAGTCAAAAGCCTGAAGTGCCTCGGTAGACCAGGGACGTGTATTGCCATCCTTTTTAGTCATACGAGTAATAGGTGCTACGATAGACGAAAAACCTTTGATAAAACGTCTATAATAATTAGAGAAACCCAGAAAACGCTGGATGGCTTTCAGACCTTGCGGCAGAGGCCATTCTATGACCGCAGCGAGCTTCTGGGGATCCATCCGAAAACCCTTAGCGGAAATCAAATACCCCAAAATCTGGACCTCGGACCATGGATACCCTAACACCAACTGTGAAGAGGGAGAGGTGATGACCTGGAACCGAATGGTTTCATAGTGTAGAACCCCTGTGTACATGTGTAGCGGTGCAGTCTCATGAGTAACAACTGGAGATATCAATGGTCTACCATCTATGGCCTCAACGGCCAAGGGTATCTCCTTCTCCCTGATGGGAATATTGTTTTTCTTTACAAAACCAGAGTCTATAAAATTCTCAGCTACCCCAGAGTCAACCAGGGCGTATATATTTCAACTATACAACTCTCTCCCATATGTAAAGAAACAGGGAGAAGCAGTCGGTTAGGAGGCAATGTAGGAGACTTAGAAATCACACCCAAGGCCAGTCCCCTATAAGGTCTTAGGTGCGAGAGTTTTCCGGGAGCAAAGGACACTTCTTTACCATATGGTCTCTCTTACCACAATATAGGCAGAGTCCCTCCCTTCTCCTATGTAATTTTTCATTATCAGAGAGTTTGGCAACCCATAATTGCATGGGTTCCTCTTCAGATACTTTTACACTCTCCGGTGTAGTAACTCTGGGGTGAATAGGTGTAACAAAACGTCTATTCCTGTTCTTGGTATAGAGCCTGTCACGAATCCTATTATCTATATCGATGAGGTAGTCAATAAGGTCCTCTAAGGCATCAGGAAGCTCCTTAGCTGCTACCTCATCCAATATAGAGTCTGATAAGCCTTCCATGAAGGCAGTAGTTAACCCATTGTTGGTCCAATCTACCTGTGAGGCAAGGGTACGAAACTGAATAGCGAAATCAGCCACAGATCTAGAACCCTGTTTAACTCTCATTAATGCTCTTGCGGCATTCTTAGACCTTTTCATAGTGTCAAAAGTTCTCCGAAAAGCTGTAAGGAAACTGTGAAAGTCATGCACCATAGGTCCATTAGCCTCCCAAATAGGGTTTGCCCATTCAAGTGCTTTGTCGGTAAGTTGGTGCATAAAGAATCCAACTTTAGACCTCTCTGTGGGAAATGAACGTGGATACATCTCAAAATGAAACTCTATTTGGTTAATGAACCCTCTGCAAGTCTTAGAATCCCCTCCATACCTAGGAGGAGGTGTTAAATGGGCCAAAGTAGTAGGCAAAATGGATACTTCAGGAAGCAGGGGTGGAGGAGGGTTAGGTGCGGTTGCTGGAATGGTTCTAGCTAAGAGCGTCTGGAGAGCCTGAGCTATCTGATCCATACGGTGATCCTGCTCTACAAATCTAGCCTCATGGGACGCCATCTGTTGAGCTAAATCTGCGGGGTCCATGGCCCTATCGTAATGTAAAGAGAATATACCCCTACATGCAGGATCCAGCCAAACAGAAGACAGCACAGAGGAGAGATACGTCTACCGGACCTTAGAGTGGCCGGACTCGACGTAATAGGAGAAGTACAGAGTCAGGAACGATCCGAGGTCAAGGGCACAAAGAGACAGCGTAAACGAGAACTAGCCGGGGTCTGGTACACAGGAATCAGCAAGCCGGCAAACAGAACAGACAAGGATAAAGCGAAAACGAAGTCAGAATACAAAGCCAAGGTCAAATACGGAGAAACACAACTGAACACAACAAGCACTAAAGGGAACTGTAGCAGAAACCACGATAGGGCAAGGAACTAAGGGAAAAGGGTGAGTATAAGTAGCCTTCAAACTAATGTGATTGGCTCCTGTCACTTCCACACCCCCAACAGGTAAGTGTATGGGGTGATTGGCATGACAGGAGCCAATGGGAGCCTTTTTGCAATTTAGGCTCCCACTGTCTCTTTAAGAGCGGGCCCGAGACTCTTAGCTGCAGGCGGACACGTGACCGCATCTCGCGGTCACTGCCCGTCCTCCTGTTAGGAGAGTCGGATGAGCCGCGCGCGGCTCGTGCAGCCGCAGGACCGCGCGCGGCTTGAAGAGAGGACCGCGGCCGGCCCCCGGATAAGGTAAGTACCGCTACAATATGAGTGGCAACTGTCAAAGTACACTGGCAGGGGTCTGCAGGGCACACGCTGAAGGAAGGCCTGACACACCCGCTTTAAGGACACTGACTGCTATTAGCTTAGATTGGAAAAAAAAATTTATTTGAAAAAGCACGCTATAGAGACACCAGATATGAGTGGCAACTGTCAAAGTACACTGGAAGGGGTCTGCAGGGCACACGCTGAAGGAAGGCCTGACACACCCGCTTTAGGGAAACTGACTGCTATTAGCTTACGCTGAAAAACTTTTTTGCTTTGTAAAAGCACGCTACAGAGACACTAGATATGAGTGGCAACTGTCAAAGTACACTGGCAGGGGTCTGCAGGGCACATGCTGAAGGCCTGAAACACCCACATTAAGGACACTGACTGCTATTAGCTTACACTGGAAAACTTTTTTTCTTTGTAAAAGCACGCTATAGAGACACCAGATATGAGTGGCAACTGTCAAAGTACACTGGCAGGGGTCTGCAGGGCACACGCTGAAGGCCTGAAACACCCGCTTTAAGGACACTGACTGCTATTAGCTTACAATGGAAAACTTTTTTTCTTTGTAAAAGCACGCTACAGAGACACCAGATATGAGTGGCAACTGTCAAAGTACACTGACAGGGGTCTGCAGGGCACACGCTGAAGGAAGGCCTGAAACACCCGCTTTAAGGACACTGACTGCTATTAGCTTACACTGGAAAACGTTTTTTCTTTGTAAAAGCACGCTATAGAGACACCAGATATGAGTGGCAACTGTCAAAGTACACTGGCAGGGGCCTGCAGGGCACACGCTGAAGGAAGGCCTGACACACCCGCTTTATGGACACTGACTGCTATTAGCTTACACTGGAAAACTTTTTTGCTTTGTAAAAGCACGCTACAGAGACACCAGATATGAGTGGCAACTGTCAAAGTACACTGGCAGGGGTCTGCAGGGCACACGCTGAAGGCCTGAAACACCCGCTTTAAGGACACTGACTGCTATTAGCTTACACTGGAAAACCTTTTTATTTTGTAAAAGCACGCTATAGAGACACCAGATATGAGTGGTGGCACTGGCCAGGCAACTAACTGCTATTCAATCTATTACAGTGAAGAAAAAAAATGTTCTTTTTAAATGTCAAGCATAAGCTATTGTGAAAACAGATATGAGTGGTTGCACTGGGCAATTGGGCACAGTATCCACTGAGCCTGACACAGAAGCTGGCAGACAACTAACTGCTCTTCTTCAATCTATTACAGTGAAAAAATATGTTTTCTTTTTAAATGTCAAGCTTAAGCTATTGTGACACCAGCAGTGAGTGAGTGGTGGCACTGGGCAAATGGGCACAGTATGCACTGTGAGCCTGACACAGAAGCTGGCAGGCAGGCAACTGCAATTAAATTACACAAAAAAAAAAAAAGCTGACTGATGTTCTAGCCCTAAAAAGGGCTTTTTGGGGTGCTGTTCTTAAAGCAGAGATCAGATGAGTCTTCAGGATTGTAGTGGACACTGAATACCCTAGCCTAGCTATCAATTTCCCTATCTAATCAGCAGCAGCTACACTTTCCCTCCTCTCACTAAGCATGCAGCTTCAGAATGAATCTAAAATGGATGCTGGGAAGGAGGTGGGAGGGTGTGGAAGGGAGGGTCTGCTGCTGATTTGGTGGAATGTGTCTGCTGACCGTGAGGTACAGGGTCAAAGTTTGCTCAATGATGACGAATAGGGGGCGGATCGAACCGCCCATGTGTTCGCATGCGGCGGCGAACGCGAACACACTATGTTCGCCGGGAACTATTCGCCAGCGAACAGTTCGGTACATCACTAATTGCTATGTCCCAGTAATTTTTCTCATTATACCATGTCTCAGTAACAGTGACTAAATCTACATTATCAGTTGCCATTATTGCCACAAGTTCATGGATCTTATTCCCTAAACTGTGAGCATTTGTAGACATGACTCTAAGCTTGTAATTTTTTAACACACTTGCTACAGTCACTTTTTGTCCTTGTTTAGGGTGGGGCAATTGGATTGATGTTTTATCACCCTTTTGCAAGCCAGGTTATTTGTCCCTAGATGGACAAGTACATCCAATTCCCCTTCCTGCTTTGCTCACTTAACAATATTACAAATATGTTTCCAGTCTCTGTGAGCAGTAGCTCCGGGAAGACATCTTACAAGACCACCATTGTCCATCTCTACACCTCTTATGATGGAATCCCCCAACAACAACTGCTTTCTATTAGGCCTCACCATAGTCTCCAAGCCTGTCTCCACAACACCACTACCCTCAGTGCCTGAGCCTGTCTCCATAACACCATTACACTGTGAAAGCGCAGAAAATGAATTATGTAGAGCAACAGATTGTGCAATATGCCTTTTATCTACAACTCTACGTCTACCAGATCCTACAGTAATCAATCTGCCATTCCTAGAACATCGCTGCGGCAGTGGCTTTGCAGCAGTTCCAGCCTGAGTTTGTTTACCAGATAATTTACAAATCTCAGACTTCAAAAATACAATCTCCTACCGCAATATAGAGAACTGTCCACAGATTACACAGCATCCAAATCTGCAAAAAGTGGAACGTGAAACAAATGCATAACAACTATTACACTGAACTAAGTCTGCCATTTTAATGAGGTGAATAATATAAATCAAACAAATCTTATTTTTTTTTTGTCCTCCTGTATATCTTAGATTACCTCCAGTTTATCTCCAGAATATCTCCAACCACACACTTAGAAGCAGCACTTAGATGAAGCAACCAAGCTATATTAGCCAAGCTAATGACAACAACCCTTATATATAGAAGGCTTATCAATAAACTGCAATCTTTAAGTTTGGATTCCAATATTGTAGAATGGGTAAGACAGTGGCTGAGTGAAAGGCAACAGAGGGTTGCAGTCAATGGAGTATATTTGAAGCATGAGCTTGTCACCAGTGGGGTACCTCAGGGATCTGTACTTGGACCCATTTTCTTTAATATTTTTATTAGTGGTATTGCAGAAGGTATTGATGTAAGGAATGCATTTTTGCTGATGATACTAATATATTATTATTATTATTATTATTATTATTATTTTATTATTTATATAGCATCATCAGATTCCGTAGCGCTGTACAATAGGTGGACTAAAAGACATGTAATTGTAACCAGACAACTGGATGTACAGGAGGTGGAGGGCCCGGCTAAATGAGCTTACATTCTAGAAGGAGTGGGGTATAGTGACACAAAGGGTAAAAGTAGGGATAAGAAGTAGGTTGTTAGAAATGTATTCAATGAGGAAGGTAATTTTTGACAGTTGCAGGAGAGGAGTCATTGTGGGTGGGGGATAAAGACAGTTTAATTGATGTGCTTTCTTGAAGAAGTGAGTTTTCAAAGATTTTTTGAAAGAGTGGAGACTGGGTGAAATTCTTACGGAGAAGGGAAGGGAGTTCCACAGAAGAGGTGCAGCCCTGGAGAAATCATGGAGGCAAGCATTAGAGGTGGAAGCACGGAGAGAGGATATACGTAGCTCTTTGCCAGGGCGTAGGGGCCTCGACAGGACATACTTGTGTATTAGAGAGGATAGGTATGTTGGAGCAGCACTATGTAGGGTCTTGTAAGAAAGCACCAGAATTTTAAATTGAGCCGTTTATCTAACAGGAAGCCAATGCAGGGCTGACAGAGCGTTAAGGCGTGGAAGGTGCAAGCAGACAGGAAAATGAGCCTCGCCGCCGCATTCATTATAGATTGCAGTGGTGCAATCTGAGAACATGTAAGACCACTGAGAAAGGTATTGCAGTAGTCAAGGCGAGAGAGAAGAAGAGGATGGACCAGCTCCTTAGCCGCATCCAGGGTTAAATAGGGGCGGATGCGTGCTATGTTTTTGAGATGGAAGCAACAAGATTTGGTGATTGATTGGATATGAGGGATGAAGGGGAGGTTCGAGTCAAAAAGAACACCCAGGCAGTGAGCCTGCGAGGTAGAGGTGATGGTAGGGAGACTGTGATAGAGTAAATGGTGTGGTATGTGAGGATGTTTATATTACTGCTAATTTCCTCAGAGAGGCATATGATATTTAATCCCAGGGGGAGTATAACTTGTAGGTGTTGTATGCAACACAAACTAAAGTTTAGTTATAGGTCCCTGGGGTGGAGCATTTGTAGAGTAGGATGGGCCGGTGCTCCACTCCTCAGTTTATAAACAACTGGGAGAAATAAGGTCCAGGCAAGACTTTTGAACTGTCTCCAACCCACTGCTCAGCTGCAGTCTCGCCATCTTCTGTCCACCCTGGATCAGCTTCTTTCCTCCAGGACCGTGTGGGGAAGACCTCTCCTACAGGAGAGCATATCAGGAACTAGCTCTTAAAAGAGCTAAGGGATTAAAGCTCAAGGGAGTATGCAGAGCATAGCAATCCCCAGTGTGAATATAGCTGTCCCATCCAATCACGAGACAAGACTACGTGTTGAGGGTCAAGAAGAACTGTTTTACTTGGCACCAAAGTGCCTTCTTTTATGCAGGTTTTCCCTACATAGGACCACCCACAGGGTTTTACAGAACAACCAATAACACACGTACATTACAGAAAACACTCCCAGCAATTATACACAAAATCCTCCCCTCTGCCTTTGATATAATTATGGTACACAATGGGTTAACATAATTATCACAAGCAGGAAAAATACAGTTTTTATACATGTACTATAACTTTAAAAATAAACGTCCAATCTTCATAAAAATTACATATTCAGCACACTTTAAACATAAACACTCTCAAAAATCAGACAAATCCATCCAGTAGATAAAAAGTTAGCTGGGAGTCCTTTATGACCGACCGCAAGCACATTTTCCTGCTCAAAACAGTTCCATAGATTTGGGCTGGTAGGTCGGTCTATTTTACACAGAAAAATTATTAAGTCCCTTTCGAATGCATGAATGGGGCCATTCGTGCATTTAGCTTAGTATAGCAGTGAGTTCAAACTGCCGAACGGGACTTAGTCTCTGCAGCTGAAAACGGAGTGTAGGAGAAGGTAAGGGTCAGCAGTGTTCGTTGAAATGTGTAGCCGATTTCAGTTCCATGGATTTGGCTACACATACCGCTTACCTCGTTCGAACGAACAAAGATGGCTGCCGCCACATGTTCGTTTGTTGAATGGTGGCCACTTCGACTACTTCGGACCCTTCAACTGCATCCGAAGTGCCAATTTAAAGCTGCAGAACTGCTCCAATACAATTTAAAGGGGCAGCAAGAGTCTTTTAAAATCCAATCTGCTAAAATAGTCTTTAACAGGCAATATCTTCCAGGGGCCATAGTCTTAAAGGGGCATTGGTCACCAAAGTCACAATGTGCCCACAGACGGTTCTTAAAGGACCATACACAGTCCAATAAAAGTCCATAAGCCCAAATGCTGGTTTAAGAGGGTACAATCTCCCAGGTGCCATAGTCACAGGGGAGGAGGCAGGCAAGCAGGCCTCTCTAGGTCAAAGTGGCGAAGGGCACTTCATCACAAGGAAAAAGGGGTATTTGGGGTTTTGCTCCCTGAGAGGTTGGAAGCAGCAGGCTAGCTCAGAGCACTCGAGTGATGAAAGGAGAGCAGTCAAGGTGACTGAGCGCTGGAGGGCAGAGTGTTGCCATCTAAAAAGATTGGTGAAACCTATGATACGTTTTTTTTAGTTTAACCCTTGATAGAGAAGGACATTGAAAGTCAGTCAGTGCTCAGACGAGCTAGGGTTTTGTGTAAAGGGAAACCTGTTACATTATTGTTTATTTAGTTGTGTTGCTGTGGATTTACCAATAAAGTGCCTGGATTTAAGTTATTTCAAAGTACTGTGCATGTTTGTACCCAAGAGGACTGTGCTAACAAAAAAAAGGATCACAGAGACAGACACGGGTGTAGTAACACATGAGGGAGGAAAGACCAGAAGTTCTGTTTTGGACAGGTTGAGTTTAACCCCATAAGGACACATGACATGTGTGACATGTCATGATTCCCTTTTATTCCAGAAATATGGTCCTTAAGGGGTTAATGAAGTGAGCAGTCATCCAGTTGGAAATCGAAGAGAGGCAGTCAGAGACACGAATCAAGATGGACGGAGAGAGATCAGGAGAGGATTGGTAGATTTGCGTTTCATCCACATAGAAATGATAATGGAAGCTGTAACACAGCCCTAATATATGCCTGGGAATATCTGCTATCACCAAGCCCTTTAAGAGCCAGTCAGACACTTACACCGGTATAGAGACCTGGCATTATGCCGACATATTGCTTATCCAGTGAAAGGATACCGAACGGGATATACACTGAAAATGCTCACCTGCCTTCATGTGGATTCTCCTGTAAAGATGTTTGGGACTTTTACCCATTCACCTAATTGTAGGACCCAAATGGTATAGGCTCAGCATTCATCATACGAATGCAAACTACCGAACACCGGACCACCCTGCTACCTAATTATGTGGTAATTTACCTCCCTGATCGGCACATCCAGTCTGTATAGAAACGCACAAATGCTTTGTTTAAGTGCCTGGGTGGCCGCCATTTCGGGACATGTATACGTGTTCACGGCCATCTTAACTCCCAAACTGCTGTGTTTTGTCTTCGAGTGTCTGGCACTAAAATCGGACACTCGAGTAGGTGAACACCGCTGAGACCTCCATAACACCGTAAATTCGTGCCAAAACTACCGACCGCCCTGCTGTTCGGTAGAAAGACTATGCAGCAGATGGGGATTCTGACGAACATCCAGATACCCGCAGATGGCAAGCTTTTCATGACTTTTTCACGCACGAATGAGGACCGACCGCAAGGCCAAAACTCATGGAACTATTTTTGGCTAGTTTGCCTGTGTGGTCGGTCAAAACTTTAAAGCTCCATAACTCCTGAACCCAGTAACCGAATGGGATGATTTTTTTCATATGTTGTTCCCCCAGATCAGGGCTATTTTGGGGTACATATTTGGGGTACATCCAAAACTTGGGAAAAAATGTATCCTTGTTAATTTTGTTAAAGGTTTATCTGAGGGGAGGAGATGTGTATACCCTGTATGTCATTGGTTACCCTTTTAATTATGTAGGTGTCTCCCTTGCAAGGGCAGCACCGCATAAAAGGAGTTTGCATGCCATTAAAAGACAGTTCTTCTTGACCCTCAACACATAGTTTTGTCTCGTGATTAGAGGGGACAGCTATATTCACACTGGGGATTGCTATGCTCTGCATACTCCCTTTAGCCTTAATCACTTAGCTCTTTTAAGAGCTGTTCCTGTTACGCTCTCTACAGCGGTTGCGGAGTCTGCAGTGGTTGTGGTGTCCGGTGCGGTGCTCATGGTCCTCAGCGCAAGCTAGGAAGCGTCCATCAACGGAGGGTACTCGGTCGGAGTACGGGGAGCTCCATTACAGAAGCCAAAGGGGCTGATGAGTTTACCAAGGGAGGCACTATAGAGAGAACAGAACCTTGGGACAAAACCTTTGAGGAGCCGACAGAGATTTTGGGGGGAAGTGGCAAAGTCAGAGAAAGAAACACTAAAATAGCACTAGTAGAGGTAGGAGGAGCACCAGGAGAGAGCAGTATCCCATAGACCAAAATTACGGAGAATGTGAAGAAGCTGTTGATGATCAACAGTGTCAAAGGCAGCAGAAAGATCAAGTAGAATTAGGATAAAGTAATGGCCGTGAGATTTAGCAGCAATTAAATTGTTGGATACTTTGTGTTACGGACGCTCTACAGATTGTTACGGGATTACTCTGTTTATTTTACCGTATACTCTGTTTCGGTAGTTATAATGTATAAAATGCATTACATGAACAGTCAGGACTATGTATTCGTGCAAACGAACAAAAGACCACCAGGCCCTTGGCGTGTGCCGCCACTTAACCTTTTTCACCTTTAAAACAACCGAACAACCGACCACCCTACAAGCAGAGTGTGCTTCCAATTGACCACCGGGAAGCTGCGGTCTGCAATTGACTGCCTCCGGGTGGCCTCGTTTGGGTAATAATTCACTCCCGAACGAGGACCACCTACACCCTGGCGTGTAGCCCCAATTAGAACATTGGGTATGCGGTTAACCGCAAATTAAGTACCCCCCTTCATGGTGGTCTCTGTTCGGCTCACGAAGGGCTGGGACAACCATCCTCTGAGCGGTTTTCACATAATTGTTCAGCCGCTACTCGCTCCAAGGGTTTTAGGGCCAGGTCCTGCTCTATTTTCACCAGCCTGAAAACATGGCCGCCATCTCGTGTTCAGGACAAAAAGGCACGAAATGACTTTGTATTGAAGAGACTGGCTATCCTGTTCGTGAGATCTGAGCGCTATTCGCCTATCTGCTGCGCTTAGATCTGGGCTATCCAATGAATGGTGGAATATAATATGTGTCTATTAAAATTTTATAGATATGTATTTTTATACTGTTTTATATGTTACAATAAATCGTGGGATTTTGGGCGCCTGGAGATAATTAAATTGCCATAACCATTAGAGTCATTATCTCCAAGCTGGGCGGTGACCATTTCAAACGATACATTGTAATGCCATTGGTCAACTGTTTGTATTGTCCCTGTATCCCATCAGGTCCAGAGGGGGCTGTCCCTGGACCTGGGGTTTTGCATAAATAGCGATGCATGTGTGCCATTAAACCCAGTTCGTTTTGACCCTCAAATCACAGCCTCGACTCGTTTTGTGGGAACAAGGGTATCCTAGCTGGACCATAGCTAGTGGGATTGCTTTATATTCGCAGGATTCTTGTGGTATGCTGAACGGAACAACGCTTCTCTCTCCACACTCGGGAACCAGGACATCCAAGTGGTCCAGCTTTCAGCTAGCTTGGAGGTAACCGTAACACTTTGGTCACAGCCATTTCGACATAATGACCAGTGCGGAATCCAGACTGAAGGGGGTCAACCATAGAGTTGGATTCGACAAAGTCAGTCAGTCTGGTATACACAACTCTCTTGAGGATCTTGGGGACAAATGGTAGTAGCGAGATAGGGCGGTAGTTGGATGGGGAGTTGGGGTCAAGGCTGGGCTTTTTCAGAATCGGGGTTACAGTTGCATGTTTGAAGGGTGAGGGAAATGTGCCAGAGGAAAGGGAGAGATTGAAAATTTTAGTGAGAGGGAGACAAAGTACGGATGAGATATGAGGGAATAGGATCGAGGGAACAGGTGGTGGGGCGGGAGGACCACATGGGCACGCTGGGATGAGCACGCTGGGCAGCACAGGAATGAAAGCCCCATCGCACTGCCCAGCATGCAAGGCCGACAGGGGAGATCCTTTGATTTCCTCTGCTGGCCCATGGAGAGCCGTCCCTATTTTCTGGCCCAAGCAAACAGGGCCAGAAGGGCCCTACGATCTGGGAGAAAGGGTGGGAGGAATGGCCCGGTGGCGGGTGGCATGGCCCGGTGGCAGGGGCAGGGACCTGTAAGGCAGTTCGCTCCTCCTGTGAGCAGGATGTATGGATCGTTGCCATGTGTTACCCTGCATGTGAGGACAGGAGACAGCCTGCAGCCAGACGAGCTGCAGGCTACACAGAACTCACCCCCACCGGACCACCAGGGCTGGCTGTGTCTATCCACTCCATCACCAAAAGGTAAGAAGAAGGGAGGGGGTTGAAGATGTTATAAATGTATAGCATTATTAAAAACAAATTTGCTACCTGCACCCCTCAAACTCTGCAACACACACACACATCAATCCTACTCACACACACACACAGCACTCCTCACACACAGCATCTCTCTCACACACACAGCATCTCTCTCACACACACACACAGCCTCTCTCTCACACATACACACAGCCTCTCTCACACACACACACACACACAAACAAACACATACCCACTCAATGCAGTATTTGTGTGTGTATTCAGCAGTTTGTATGTATTCAGCAGTCTCTGTGTGTGTGTGTGTATTCAGTGGACTGTGTGTATTCAGCAGTCTGTGTGTGTGTATTCAGCTGACTGAGTATGTATTCAGCTGTCTGTCTATGTGCACTCAGCACTCTGTCTGTGTGTGTACTCAGCAGTGTGTGTATTCAGCAGTCTGTGTGTGTGTATTCAGTGGACTGTGTGCATGTATTCAGCCGACTGTGTGTATTTATTCAGCAGTATGTGTGTACTCAGCAGTCTGTGTGTATTCAGCAGTCTGTCTGTGTGTGTATGTGTGTTCAGCAGTCGGTGTGTGTATATGTTCAGCAGTCTGACTGTATTCAGAAGTCTGTGCGTATGTATTATATGTATGTAATGCATTTGTTGAAGGTACAGTGGTACCTCGGTTTACAAACGCCTCGGTTAACATAATTTTCAGTTTACAAATGAAAATCTATTGAATATAATGCCTCAGTTTATGACATTTGGATGTCTATGTCAGGGATGGCTCGATAGGCTTTAGCAGCCTGACCGGTCATGTTTTGTGGCAAGGAGGGGAACCTATTGTACTGAACTGATGTTGTGTATGTTTCATTGCCCATTAACATCATGCAGGAATTTGTTGAGAGCCCCTTTGATCTTGTGATCCTTGTCTGCAGGTAGCATGGTCCTCTAGGGTAAACAACAGGCACAGTCCCTTTATTTTCATATAATCCAGGCACTTTATTTGTAAGTCCACATGGAGACAGTAGCAAATGAAAACATAAATATAACACAAATCCCTATAAACAAAATCCTAGCTCTACTAACATCAGGTTCCCTATCTCTCAGTGGTTAAACTAAAAACTAAACAATATTGCTTTCACCAACCTAGTGTCTTTGTCAGCTCTCTGCACTCCAGTGCTTAGTCAGTGCTTTCCTTTCTACACTCCCAGTGCTCCAAGCCAGCCTTAACTGCTTCCTTCTCCACTCCCATTGCTCTAAGCCAGCCTTAACTGCTTTCCTTCTGCACTCCCAGTGCTCAGTCTCCTTGACTCTCTCACTGGAGAGAACAGCCTCTCTCCTACCTGCCTCCAGGGAGGAAGCCAGCAATCCCCCTTTACCTGCCTAGCAGGGAGGGGTTTATTCCTGCTGCTACAGCTGATTATCTGCAGCTGAGCAGTGGGTTGGAGACAGTCCAAAAAAACTCTGGCCTGGAACTTATTTCTCCCAGTTGTGTATAAACTGAGGAGTGGAGCATTGGCCCACCCTGCTCTCCAAATGCTCCACCCCAGGGACCCATAACTAAATTTTGATTTGTGTTGCCTACAACACATACTACACATACCCCCCCACCCCCCCACCCCCACCCCGGGTTAAATGTTATAAGCTCAACTGCCTTCACTTCCACAAATGTTTTAAACGTGCTGTAGGGGATTTTCAGCTTGGGTTCAGCACTGGAGGACACCGCAGCTGATTCCGCCAGGAATTGCCTTTTGGACAGCCAAAGTTGCATATCTCACTCCACTTGAGCAGCAAGATGTTTTAGAGGTATTTCTTGGTAGGTTACCTCAATACCAGCAACCTTTGTATATTTGTTATTATATGGAATCATTATCCCATTTGTATCCACACACCAGTTAACATAAATGCATAGAGTAGTAAGGCATAGTAGAAGAAAAACTGAGACAGTAAAGTTGTTTTTATGTATTTACTTGTAAGTGCATGTTTAATCTTTCTATTTACATAGGTTGGATACATTTCAGAAACTACACACTTGTCCATACAAGGTGCTTTTCTTGTGCTAAGCTGGATGGACAACAGTTTCACAATCCGTTACATTTCATTTTCTATTTCAGGTTCCAAAGTCTCGGTGCTCAGAAAACTGTGTGCCCGGGTACCGGAAAGGTATAAGCACACATATGTGTTGTTATAACTGTATTCCGTGTCCAGAAGGAGAAATATCCAATATATCTGGTACATACTGTCATATTATATTTTATTACATTGAAAAACATGTGAATCAGGTGACAGCACACAATAAACATGCAAAATATTGTATATTGTAGGTCAGAGAATCAATAGCTCTCATTTATTTAGGTATCAATAAATCTATTTAAATGTTAATAGATTATTATTATTATTATTATTATTATTATTATTATTATTGGCATGTATATAGTGCTAACATATTCTGCAGCACTTTACAATATTTTAAAGGAGTAAATGTAACAATAAATGAGACAATTACAAACAAAACGTTACAGGAATGATAGGTTTGTGAGGAAGCTGCTCTAAAGAGCTAGGAATCTAGAGGAAGGGCAGCATGGGGGATAGCTACCAAGCAAAAGGGCAGGAAGTAGAGGAATTGAAAGGCGAGAGTGGAATGTGGCCCTGTGACAAACTGCCCTTTGCCACTGGCTTTTGGAGGAGCCTGATTGCCAGTCTCCTGCCTTATGACTATGGCGCCTGGGGTGTATTACCATTTAAAAAGTCTATTTGGGCTTATTGGATTTTAAGACACTTTTTCTGCCCCTTTAATTCCATGGGGAAATGGGCCTCTTCCCCTCCCCCCTTTTCCTGTCCTATTGTTCTCCTGCAGGGCGTTGTCTCAGAGACACTGCCAGACCAGTTAAAACTGGCTGCTTTGTCCCTCCTCAATCTCTCACCAGTCCTTGCTATTGTTTATCCCCATGGTGATCCAACTGTATTTGTGAGACCTGAGCGCTTTTCGGACATATTGAGTGCTCAGATCCAAGCTATATGGAGTTATGTTGGACATATACATTAAACATTATATTATATGAGTTATGTATTTTTATGTAGTTTTTGTAACAGTTTTTGGACTTAGAGAGATTTCCTGTACCTGGAGATAATTGGCTTACCACACCCACTTAAGCCGATTATCTCCAGGATAGAGGAGAAGATAGACCGGCTGCACAACCTAAATCTGTGGAACTGTTTTGGGCATGAAAGCCATGCTTGCGGTCGGTCAAATATGACTTCCATAAAACATTTGAACCCCTGCTCTGATCTGGGGAATTTTGGGATATGTTGTTCACCCAGATCAGGGCTATCCAGGGATGTATGATGTGGGGATATGTTTGTTTTTTGTGGTGTTGCTGGACTTTGGGTAAAACTGTATATTTTCTTCCTGTGGTAATTAAGTTAGCACATTGTGTTTGTTAATTGTATCACAGGCAGAGGGGAGGGTTTGTGTGCATTAGCTGGGAGTATCTCACTGTACTGTACTGTGTTGATTGGCTGTTGTAACTTTGTGTCCTGTGTACCACAAGGTCCACGTGGGTGGTAACCTTGTGGGAAAATGTGTATATAGGAAAGTCCTGTGTGCTCATTAAAACAGTTCTACTTCACCCTCAACTCGCAGCCTCGACTCGTGTTTGGAGGGGACAGCTGTAATCACTACAGGGATTGCTATGCTCTTCATACTCCCTTAGCTTCACTGAGCTCTTGTAAGAGCTGTTCCTGCTTCACTCTCAGAAAGAGAGGTTCACCCACTGGAGCCTGGAGCCTTGTCGTAGGTCGAGGGTGGGTAGGAGACGGCAAGACCCCAACCACGCTGCAGAGGTTTGTGGGGTCTGCAGTGCTTATGGTGTCTGGTGCGGTGCAGCTGGTCCTTGGTGAGACCTAGGAGCATTCTTTCCACGGTCCAACCCTCAGCTAGCCTGGGGCAACTGTAACATGCCCTTTAAGAGAAAGCGAGACATAGGTTTCTAAAAGAGAAGTTACTATGTGAGGCCACAGGGTGTTATGAAGAGATAGATTTCGAGGGACATTGAAGATTTGGGGACAGGAGAAGGCCCTTAAGAAGTCCTGCAAGTGCAAGTTTGCAGTATGGGTATAAGCAGCCAAGGCCGGTCTTAGGGTACAGGGTAACATAGCAGCAGGAGAACCAGGCAGTCGATATGGCTCGCACATGCAGTGGACGGCAGTGCAGTGGTACATTTCCAAAGCTGGCTGCATGCAAGGTGGGAGTGGAGCTAAATTTGCATTTTGCTAGTGGAGCTAATTCCTTGCTTCCCCAACAACTACACACCAGGGTACTCAGTGCCTATACTCCTCCCCCAGTGCCCATACTGTCTACAAGTGCCGCTAAAGGTGTGTGAGACTGCCTGTGGCTGTGTGTATGTGTGACTGTGTGTGTAACTGTCTGCTTGAGATTGTGTGTGTGTGTGTGTGTGTGACTGCCTGTTACTGTGTGTGTGCGCAATTGTCTGCTTCTGACTGTGTGAGGCTGCCTGTGACTGACTGCCTGTAACTGTGTGTTTGACTGTCTGCCTGTAACTATGTGAAGCTGCTGTGGCGAAACCAACCTCACCACTGGGTGCTGGAGAAGCCTGGTTGCCCGTCTGCTGCCCCAGGATTATGACCCCCATGTAAAAGACCTTATTTCTCCCTGCAGAAAGGCTTGCTCGTGCCTTTCTGCCATGGCGTTCGGTAAATTGAATTTACTGAACAAACGTACAAATGAATGGACCACCTGGGCATGGAGTGTGCAGGCAATTGATCTCCCAGAAGATGCAGTTAACCGCAGCTTAATTGAGTAACGCTGGGTGGCCGTTGTTCGTATAGCCGAACATGTGGCAGTGGCCATCTTAAACTGCCGAACGGCCAGCGGTGTTCAGCTACAAAACTCTGGAACTAAAAACGGACACTTATATTCATGTACACTGCTGAAGCCGCCGACCTCCCTTCTCCTGCGCTCACACATTAATACAAACGACGGTCCATTTGGTACTTTGACTGTGTGAACCGT
Organism: Pelobates fuscus; assembly: GCF_036172605.1. Classification (NCBI taxonomy): domain Eukaryota; kingdom Metazoa; phylum Chordata; class Amphibia; order Anura; family Pelobatidae; genus Pelobates; species Pelobates fuscus. The sequence continues at coordinate 10,237,212 of NC_086322.1, read as the reverse complement.
GCTACCCAGATAGCCATGCCATAGAGCCCATTCGTATAACGAAAGACTATGTGAAAGACTTTGGCTCCATGGCAATTGAACTGTATGTATGTGATCTGAGCGTCATTCGGTAATAATGTGCACTCAGATCTAAGCTATCTGGGAAAATGTTGAACATGCCTATTTCATTTGGTAGTTGTTATATTATATATTTTTATGTGTTTTTATTACCATGTGTGCAATGGAGTTTTGCCTCTTTCCTCTGAGATAATTGGATTACTTCCCAATTGTGACAGATGCCTTTGTCTTGGATTTACAAGAAACTATTATTCATTTCATATATTGAATTTGTGTGATTTTATGTGATTCATGTTTTTCCCCGTTCGTATTGACTTCATGCAATTCCCCTGAAACTACCAAACAAAACTCCCGAACGGCCGACCACCCAGTAGAGAAGTGTGCTGCTGGTTAACCTCTTGGCCCCATTAGAACGTTGAGGTTAACCGCAGACACCTCTTAATTGGTACCTGTATCTGGGTGGTCGCCATTCGTATCCCGAACACGAGGTTGCGGCCATTTTAAACACACGAATTCTCAGCGGTGTTTCGACGACGAAACCATGGAACTCAAAACGGACAGTATTTGGCACGAACACCGCTGAAACCACCGACCTACCTTCTCATTCGGTATAAAACGCACGAAAAGACTAAGTTCTGTATTTTTATGCCCGAAAAGCCATACCCCAGATAGCCATCCCGTGGAGTCTATTCGTATGGAGAACAGACTTGGTGAATACTTTGACTCCACGGCGATTGGACTGTACGCATAGGATCTGAGCGCTATTCGGTACTTATGTGCGCTCAGATCCCAGCTATCTGGGGACACGTTGAACACTTATGTTATGTTGAAATATTGTCAAGTTATATATTTTTAACCAATATTGTCAAAGTCATTTAAGATGGCGGGTGGTCTTTGTCCAGGGAGATAATTGAATTACTTCACAATTATCTCCCGGACAGAGCAGAGGGTCTTGGGTAATTAAACGGGCAGGGTTACACGTGTAACAATCTGATTGGTCAATGTAACGTCCTTGTCACAGTATTCCATCTGGTCACCTAGGGGAGTGTCCACCAGGTGGGAGACCTGCATAAATACCGGGCAGGTAGCCCTCAGTAAACCAGATTCCTGCTGACCCTCAACACGGAGCTTTGTCTCGTTATTGGGGGGGATTATTCGTATGGAGTGCGCTTGTTTGGCTGTTTGGGAGAATACCTAATTCGTATGATTGATGTGCGGCTGTTTAGGAGAATACTTAATTCGTATGATTGCTGGTCGGCTGTTTGTAAGACTACTGGATTCGTATAACGCTTGTTCGGCAGTTTGGAGCACTCAGTGACTACCTTTGTATTCGGGAAGGGAACGTCTCATACGGCATTAACCCCTCTCCTACCGGGGGAGCCGTAACAATTGGTGGCAAGTGGCGGGATGTTCCTACAGCCCAGGAGGTCAGCTACAGAGCCACAGACGGATGGAATTATAGTATGAACAGCTGAAACGCTCGACCCTTAAGGATTTACTGGAGAGCCGTGGTCACTCAGCATGTAACAAAAAGAAAAGGGACATTATTGCAGAACTACGGGAAATGGATAACAGCGAGAGGCTCAGCACTACAGACAGGACACCCGAGGAGGCAAGCTTTGACCGGGCAGTCCGCATAAGGTTGGCACATTTTGGCCCCAACCCCTCAGCAGATATCATTGAGCGGGTCATAGCAGCTGTGGAGGCAAACCAGTGACACTTTCAGCAAAGAGGTACTGCAGCAGCTGAAATACCCACTGCACCAGAAAAGAGAAAGGTACCTTTTGCTGCTTTTAAAAATTTCATTGAAGCAGAGGGGGAGATTGATGGGTACCTGGCGGATTTCGAAAGGCAGTGTGCCCTGCACCGGGTACCCACAGATGAATGGGTCGCTATCTTGTCTGGGAAGTTATCAGGACGGGCCAGTGAAGCATTTCGGGCCATACCAGACGAGGATCTTACAAATTATGGGTTGGTAAAAGAAGCCCTACTAGCCAGATACGCAGTCACACCAGAGGCATATCGCAGGAGGTTCCGAGAAACCTCAAAGCAAGCAGGCGATTCCTACACAGAGTGGGCTTGCTGAGTGCACCGTAAGGCGACTCACTGGCTAGCTGGATGCGAGGTGGTGTCTGGAGAGGAAGTGTTGCAGCTATTCCTAATAGAACATTTTTTTGAGAAAATACCCACGGGGGTCAGAGAATGGGTACGTGACAGAAAACCCCTTACCATGGCTGGTGTCACAATAGCTTGCATTAAAAAAAAAAAAAACTAAAAGAAAAAAAAACCTTTTTGACTGTAATATAATAGCAGTTAGTTTCCTTCACATGTGTGTGTTTCAGGTCCTGCCAGTGCACACCAGTGCAACTCATATCTGGTGTAACAGTAGTGTACATAAAAAAATAAAAAATAGAAATTTGACTGTGAAATAATAGCAGTTAGTTTCCTTCACACGTGTGCGTTTCAGAGCCTGCCAGGGCACAGTGTCACACCAGTGCAACTCATATCTGGTGTAACAATAGTGTACATTAAAAAAAAACCTAGAAATTTGACAGTGAAATCATAGAAGTCAGTTTCCTTCACACGTGTGCATTTCAGGGCCTGCCAGGGCACAGTGTCACACCAGTGCAACTCATATCTGGTGTAACAGTAGTGTACATTAAAAAAATAAAAATAAAATTTTGACTGTAATAGATTGAATAGCAGTTAGTTATCTGCAAGCTTGTGTGTCAGGCCTACAGCGTCTACTCTGCCAACTTCTGCCAGTGCACATTGCCACTCAGATCTGTTGTCACAGTAGCTTGCACGCATAGTACCACTAATCGAAAAAAAAATGACAGGCAGAGGCAGGCCACCATCCTCCTCCTGGTCCAGCATCTTCAGCCACATCAACCACTGCTGTCCTCCTTGCCCCCTCTCAACCATCCGCCACTCCGTCTCTCGCCTTGAGCAGTTAATGCTCATCTGCCCACAGTCAGATGTCTGTCAAGGACATGTTTGCGCATAAGAAGCCAATGTCACAAAGTCACCCCCTTGCCCGGCATCTGACAGCTGGCTTGTCTGAACTCTTAGCCCGCCAGCTTTTACCATACAAGCTGGTGGAGTCTGAGGCGTTCCAAAAATTTGTAGCTATTGGGACACCGCAGTGGAAGGTACCCGGCCGAAATTTCTTTGCACAAATGGCAATCCCCAACCTGTACTCGATTGTGCAAAAGGAAGTAATGGCATGTCTGGCACACAGTGTTGGGGCAAGGGTCCATCTGACCACTGATACCTGGTCTGCAAAGCATGGTCAGGGCAGGTATATCACCTACACTGCGCATTGGGTAAACCTGCTGACGGCTGCCAAGCATGGAATGCGTGGCTCTGCAGAGGAGTTGGTGACACTGCCACGACTTGAAGGCAGGCCTGCTGCCACGTCCTCTACTCCTCCTACTCCATCCTCTTTCATAACCTCCTCGGCATAGTCCTCTTCTGCTGCTGCGTCTTGCTCCACATCAACGGCACCCCCCAGCTCCCCAGGTACTATTCCACATCCCGGGTACGGCAGTGTCACGCCGTTTTGGGGTTGACTTGCCTGAAAGCACAGAGTCACACGAGACCAGCACTCCTGTCCACCCTGAACGCACAGGTGGATCAGTGGCTGACTCCGCACCAACTGGTGATCGGCAAAGTGGTTTGAGACAATGGAAGAAATTTGTTGGCGGCATTGCATTTGGGCAAGTTGACACATGTGCCGTGCATGGCACATGTGTGTAATCTGATCGTACAATGCTTTGTGCATAAGTACCCAGGCTTACAGGACGTCCTGAAGCAGGCCAGGAAGGTGTGTGGCCATTTCAGGCGTTCCTACACGGCCATGGCGCAGATTTCAGATATCCAGCGGCGAAACAACATGCCAGTGAGGGTCTTGATTTGCGACAGCCCGACAAGTTGGAATTCAACACTCCTAATGTTCGACCGCCTGCTCCAGCAAGAAAAGGCAGTTAACGACTATTTGTATGACCGGGGTGCTAGGACAGCCTCTACGGAGCTGGGAATTTTTTTGGCACGTTACTGGACGCTCATGCGCAATGCCTGTAGGCTCATGCGTCCGTTTGAGGCAGAGGCGGCTCTCTAATTAGGCGGTTTAGGCGGCCGCCTTAGGCCTCGAGCTGGCGGGGGCCTCGCGGCCGCCTAAACCGCCTGTTGGCAGAGTGTGTCAGGTCCTCGGTCACTGACCGTGGACCTGACTACAGGAGGGGGCCCGGTGGCTTGCCCGGTATGCAGCCGGGAGCTAGGCCCCTCCTGGCTGCCCGGCCACCATCGCAGACACTGGTCTGCAGCTCCACAGTGTGCAGAGCTGCAGACCATGTGACTCGCGAGAATTGGCCAATCAGAGCATTGCCGCGGGTTACCACGGCAACGCTCTGAAATCTCGCGAGATTACACGGTCTGCAGCTCCTCAGAGCACCGGACCACCAGGGAGCCCACTGGACCACCAGGGAAAGTTAGGCTCTCCCTCCCCATCACCCCCACCACCCTCAGGCTCACCCCCAGCTTCACCACCCTCAGCCTCACCCCCCACCATCATCACCCCCACCACCCTCAGCCTCACCCCCACTTCCACTATCACCCCCCACCACCATCACCCCCACCACCCTCAGCCTCACCCCCACCACCATCACCCCACCACCCCTCCCCACCCTCACCATCACCCCCACCACCCTCAGCCTCACCCCCACCACCACCATCACCCCCACCACCCTCAGCTTCATCCCCCACCACCATCACCCCCACCACCCTCAGCCTCACCACCACCACCATCACCCCCACCACCCTCAGCTTCACCCCCCACCACCACCATCACCCCCACCACCCTCAGCCTCACCACCACCATCACCCCCACCACCCTCAGCCTCACTCCCCATCACCCTCAGCTTCACCCCCCACCACCATCACCCCCACCACCCTCAGCCTCACCCCCACCACCATCACCCCTCCTCAGCCTCACCCCCACCACCATCACCCCCCTCCCCACCCTCACCATCACCCCCCACTCCCTCTCACCATCACACCCCCCGCTCCCTCTCACCATCAGCTACCCCATACACATAGGGTCTCAGACAAAAATGCAAACATGCTCACAGAGACATACATTCGCACACACAAGGATACTCTCTGTCAGACACACTCTCAGGCACATACACAGGTAGACAGTGCATCAATGTGTATATGTGACACTTTTTTGTTAGTGGGGCCTCATGTTTGCGTTTCGCCTAAGGCCTCATAAAGTCTAGAGCCGCCTCTGGTTTGAGGAGGTGACAAACCTAGTCAGTCGCACTGAAGGCACCATCAGCGACATCATACCATTTGTTTTCTTCCTGTAGCGTGCCCTGCGAAGAGTGCTGGATCAGGCCGTAGATGAGCGTGAAGAGGAAGAGTTGTGGTCACCATCACCACCAGAAACAGCCTTATCAGCATCGCTTGCTGGACCTGCAGCAATGCTGGAAGAGGATTGTGAGGAAGAGGAGTCAGAGGAGGAATGTGGCTTTGAGGAAGAGGAGGAAGACCAACCACAACAGGCATCCCAGGGTGCTCCTTGTCACCTATCTGGTACCCGTGGTGTTGTACGTGGCTGGGGGGAAGAACATACCTTCAGTGAGATCACTGAGGACGAGGAACGGGACATGAGTAGCTCGGCATCCAACCTTGTGCACATGGGGTCTTTCATGCTGTCGTGCCTGTTGAGGGACCCTCGTATAAAAAGGCTGAAGGAAAACGACCTGTACTGGGTGTCCACGCTACTAGACCTCCGGTATAAGCAGAAAGTGCCTGAAATGTTACCGAATTACCGCAAGTCGGAAAGGAAGCAGCAGTTCCAAAATAAATTAAAAAGTATGCTTTACACAGCATATAAGGGTGATGTCACAGCACAACGGGAGTCTAACAGGGAAAGAGGTGAAAGTAGTCCTCCTCCTCCCATGACCACGCTGGCAAGAACAGGACGCTTTACAGATGTGTTGTTGATGGAGGACATGCGGCGCTTTTTAAGTCCTACGCATCGCCACAGCCCTTCGGGGTCCACCCTCAGAGAACGACTCGACCGACAGGTAGCAGACTACCTCGCCTTAACTGCAGATATCGACATTCTGAGGAGCGATGAACCCTTTGACTACTGGGTGTGCAGGCTTGACCTGTGGCCTGAGCTAACCCAATTTGCAATAGAACTTCTGGCTTGCCCCGCTTCAAGTGTCCTGTCAGAAAGGACCTTCAGTGCAGCAGGAGGTATTGTCACTGAGAAGAGAAGTTGCCTAGGTCAAAAAAGTCTAGATTACCTCACCATTATTAAGATGAATGAGGGATGGATCCCGAAGGGACTGACAGTGGGCTATACATTCGACTAAAAAAGGCCTGATGAGATGAGCTGCCTTGGGCTTAAAATGGTCCACATGCTGCTGTATTTTATCTCTGAATGCTGGATGACTTGCGTGACTTTTCCGCCACCAACTAGGTTTTAAGCCGCAATGTTTTAGGGCACTTTCTGCCTGGGAAACAAAAATAATTTTTTCTGGCCGCTGCTACAGCAGCGGATGCAACAATACCTAATTTTTCAGGCATGTGTACATGCCTAATTTTTCTGGCCTCTGGTGCTGCACTGTGGCCTCATAAACCAAACCCCCAAAAAGGCACATAACAGTGATTAAACTGATAGGAATAGTACTACTTAACACACCACTCCTATCTGGTGGCACAGATAGATTGCACGCGCAGTGCCCCGAATTTGAAGTAGGAGGTCCAACCAAGCATCTTTTTCCATCTCCCGGTTCCTAAAATCGATGCCATATACACGTCCCCTGATAGGGGACGTAACAGGGATTAAACTGATAAGAATATAACTACTTAACACACCACTCCTATCTGGTGGCACATTATATTGCATGCGCAGTGCCCCAAATTTGAAGTAGGAGGACCGACCAAGCATCTTTTTCCATCTCCCGGTTCCTAAAATCGATGCCATATACACGTCCCCTAATAGGGGACGTAACAGGGATTAAACTAATAAGAACTGTACTACTTAACACACCACTCCTATCTGGTGGCACATTAGATTGCACGCGCAGTGCCCCAAATTTGAAGTAGGAGGACCGAACAAGCATCTTTTTCTATCTCCCGGTTCCTAAAATCGATGCCATATACACGTCCCCTGATAGGGGACGTAACAGGGATTAAACTGATAGGAATAGTACTACTTAACACACCTTATAATAATGCAGAGAGAGGCAATGTAGAGAGAGGAGTCTGAAGAAAAGGAGTAAGAGGAGGAAGGTGGCTTTGAGGAGGTGGAAGACCAAACACAGCAGTTGTCCCAGGGGGCTTGTTGTCACCTTTCGGGGACCCTTGGTGTTGTACATGGCTTGGTGGAGGAAGAGACCTTCAATGACATCAGTGAGGATAAGGAACGGGACATGGCTAGCTTGGTATCCAACCTTGTGCAAATGGGGAGTTTGCGGTTGTGCAAATGGACGGTTTGCGGTTGTTTGCTGTGCGTTAAACGGGGAGTTTGGTCTGTCACTGTGAAGCGGGCGTAACCCTTACACTACCTGATCAATACAGCATCATACTTGATGTTTTAAAGCACGTTATTCCAAACAATTTAGGAATGTTAGGTGATTTATGCCCTTTATGGATTAAAACCAGACTCTGCATCAACTATGTAATTTTCCATGTGAGTTTTGCCATGGATCCCCCTCCGGCATGCCACAGTCCAGGTGTTAGTCCCCTTGAAACAACTTTTCCATCACTATTGTGGCCAGAAAGCGTCCCTGTGGGTTTTAAAATTCGCCTGCCTATTGAAGTCTATGGCGGTTCACCCCGTTCGCACGTTTGTGAACATTTGCGGAAATTCACGTTTGCGAACGGAAAATGTTATGCTCGCGACATCTCTACGCCTGGATTATCGGCTGATGACAGTCACCACAGCAACTGCACCACCACCACAAGCGTACCGGACTGCAGCACCACTCCCGCCTTGCCCTCATTCCCAGCCACCCAGGTTCAACGCCCGGAGCTACTCTCAACCCCTGAGGTGTTTTGGCTGTATCCAGGTGGGGCATCGGAAGCAGGATTGCCCACTGAACCCATCCAGGCAGTCCCAGTCTTGGAGGAGACCAGCCGAGAGTAACAACCGCACAGCAACGCCGGCTGCTCACTGTGTGGAAGAAGAGGAATGTTGGGGTGTACTGCATGGGGCGGACCCTGTACAGGCTGCTAACTGGGACAACTGACAGCAGCACAGACAGACTGTCAAGGTCAACAGGAAGATTGTCAGTGGATTAAGAGATACTGGTGCCACTATGACCTTGTTGCAGAAAAATCTGATTCCAGAAAGTCAACACACCGGGGACACTGTTGCTGTACGGGTAGCTGGAGGCACCGTATTTCGACTACCCATGGCCCGAGTTCACTTGGATTGGGGAGTTGGCTCGGGACATGTTAACGTAGGAGTGATGAAAGACCTGCCAGCCGAATACTGGGGAATGACTTGGCCCCTCTGGTTTCTACCTACGCCTCGACGGGCTCTGCGGAAGCCAATCCTGTGACGACCCGTGCCCAGACTCGTGCAGCTGAAACCGGCCCACCTGCTGCTGAGACCCAGGTAAGACCGTTTTCCCCGATTTGTACGCTTGACCAGGTTCCCCTAGACTGGGATATCCCTGAGGCATTTGGGAGAGAGACCCGGGGGGACCCGACCTTACAGAAATACAGGGCCAAGGCAAACAGCCAGGAAGAAGGGATAGACGGGGAACGCTTTGAGTGGGTGGAGGATAGGCTATATAGGATCCCTAAACCATCCCCAGGGAGTAAAGCCCCTTCAAAAGCTGGTGGTGCCCGCGAAGTGCTGGCAGGAGATTCTGCGAATTGGGCATGATGTGCCGCTAGTGGGGCATCTAGGGTCCCGCCGCACAGCCTATAGGATTACACAGAATTTCTTCTGGCCCAATTTTAACCAGGCTGTGCGACAATATTGTAGCACGTGCGACACTTGTCAACGGGTAGGGAAGAGGGGGGACCACTAGCCAGGGCTAGTCCATCCGGGAAGAAGTACATTCTCACCGTGGTGGACTACGCCATCCGTTACCCAGAGGCAGTAGCCCTGTCCAACTTTGAGGCGGAGACAGTAGCTGATGCTCTGGTTAGGATCTTTTCTAGAGTGGGGTTCCCCAAGGAGATCCTCTCCGATCAAGGAACCCAATTAACGGCTGTGCTCACCCAGCAATTGTGGAAGGTGTGCAATATTAAGCCCTTACTCAGCTCACCTTACCATCCATAAACTAACGGTCTCTGTGAGCGTTTTAATGGTACCCTCAAGCAAATGCTGAGGACCTTTACTGATGCTTGCAGGGACTGGGATAGGTTCCTACCTCATCTGTTGTTTGCTTACAGAGAAGTACCTTAGGAATCTACTGAGTTCTCTCCCTTCAAGTTGCTCTATGGGAGGAGGGTCCGTGGACCCCTCAATCTCATCAGGGGACACTGGGAGGGAGAGATGGAGCAGGAGGGAACCCCCCTAGTGCCATACGTCCTGGAACTCCGGGACCGCATGGAGCAGTTGTCTCTGATGGTCATAGAGAACCTCCAGGCGGCCCAGGGGAGACAGAAGATATGGTATGATCGGGGCGCCCGACAGTGCGTCTTCCAGGTGGGACAAAAGGTCTTGGAACTTAAACCTTTGAAACACAACAAGATGCAAGCCTCTTGGCAGGGACCGTACAAAGTCGTGACCCAGGTGTGTGACACTACATATATTATTGCCAGCTGTGCAGATGAAAGGATCCAGCGGTCCTTTCATGTGAACATGCTAATGGAATACCAGGAAAGACAGGAGAATGTTGCTGCTGTATGTGCCCCCGCTACCGATGATCTTGAAAGTTTACCTTTCCCTGACTTGTTAGAGAGGGACCCCCAGACTGAACTGACGAGCCTGGTACAACTAGGGGAACGGTTGAGCCCTTTGGAAAAGGAACGGGCTAAGTGGCTGCTATGGGAGAAAAGGGCGACCTTTTCTCAAGAACCAGGGTATACCACCCTAGCTGTACATAAAGTAGAGAACCCAGGACAGACACCCCTTAGACAACCTCCCTACCGTATCCCTGAAGCAGTCCGAGAAGGAATGCTGAAGGAGATCCAGGAGATGACCCGGCTAGGGGTCATTGAGCCCTCCAACAGCCCTTGGGCTTCGCCTGTAGTCCTGGTACCTAAGAAAGATGGGACCACCCGGTTCTGTGTGGATAACAGGCGTCTCAATGAGAAGACCACGCCTACCCGATGCCCAGGGTAGACAAACTACTAGACAGCATAGCCAGGGGGCGCTATCTTACCACCATAGACCTGTGTAAAGGCTATTGGCAGATTCCCCTGGCCGAGGATGCATTCAACACCCCGTTTGGCCTATACCAGTTCAAGGTCATGCCTTTTGGGATGAAGAATGCCCCGGCTACTTTCCAGCGTCTGGTGGATAGGCTCATTGATTGGCTTCCAGGACTTTGCTTGTGCATACCTGGATGACATTGTGGTCTACAGTGGGTCTTGGGAGGAGCACTTAATTCATGTAGGGGTTGTACTGGACATGATTCGGGCCACTGGCCTGACCCTGAAGTCAGATAAATGCCATATAGGCATGGCTGAGGTACAGTACTTGGGAAACCGGGTGGGGTGTGGAAACCAGAGACCGGAGCCAGCCAAGGTGGAGGCAGTAGCTAACTGGCCCACACCCCACACCAAGGCCTTCCTAGGGACGGCAGGGTATTACCGATGTTTTGTCCCCGACTATAGTACGATCGCCAAGCCTCTGATGGACCTGACCAAGAAGAATTTCCCTAAGCAGGTCCTGTGGTCTCCAGCTTGCGAAGCCGCATTTAAGACCTTAAAGCAGGCCCTTGTGAATGCCCCTGTCTTGGCTGCCCCAGTACCTAATAAACGTTTTCTCGTCCATACAGACGCTTTCATGTTTGGACTGGGGGCTGTGCTAAGCCAGGTCGGGGAGAATGGAGGAGAGCACTGTTACGGTTGCCTCCAGGCTGGCTGGAAGTTGGACCGTAGAAAAGGATGCTCCTAGCGCTCACCAAAGGACCATCAGCACCGTAGCAACCATAAGCACTGCGGACTCCACAAACCACCACTGCTAGGCTGGTATCTCGCCGTCTGCTCTGCGCCCTGGACCTACGACCAGGCTCCAGGTTCCAATAGGCGAACCTCTTCCTTCTGTAGAGCGAAGCAGGATCAGGAACAAGAGCTCTTACAAGAGCTCAGTAGCTAAGGGAGTATGAAGAGCATAGCAATCCCTGTAGTGATTATAGCTGTCCCCTACAAACATGAGTCAAGGCTACAAGTTAGAGGGTCAGAAGAGGTCTGAGGTGCTGGAACACCCAGCCTGGTTTTTATTGCGGTTGTACACATACAAGCCACACCCAGGGGGAGGCATAAAATAACCAATAGTATCATGGGTGCAACCCACACATCCCCTCCCCTTAGTGTGACACATAATCCCATTATACATACAGTTAAAATATACTTTTTACACAACTTTCATAACTCTAAAACCATACATCACATTCACATAAAAATACATATCCACAATCAATCCATTCAGGGGAACAACATATTAAAAAATGGCATGAATCCGAACAGGGGTTCAAAAGTTACTAAAAGTATATTTTGTCCCTTACTGGCCGCATGGCAAACCGGTTTAGACAGGTTTTACAGGGGCCTCTATCCTGGAGACAAAGAGGACAGTAATCCAATTATCCAGTGCTAGAAGCAGACTCCATTAACCACATGGTTACAGAAAGACATAAAACACTTTAAAATACAGAAAGTCACCTTTTACACATAACACACAGACATTTCACATATCCCAAGATAGCTGGGATCTGGGCGCACAAAACTACCCAATAGCGCGCAGATCCTATTTACACCGTTCAATTGCCATGGAGCTAAAGTCTTTCCCATAGTCTTTCATTACATGGCATAGCTATCTGGGGTATCACTGCTCACACAGGGCCATCGTCATAAGGAAGGAGGCTGGCAAATAGGCTTCTCCACAATCCAGGGAAGCAGGGCAATTTTCCATTTAAAGGGCCAGTTACAAATAGCGATTTGTAACAAGCACCCTGTCGCCTACCTAAGCAGGAAATTACTACCCGTGAAGTGACTTATGCGGCAGTAGAAAAGGAATGCTTAGCCCTGATCTGGGCTCTAAAAAAAACTAACACCCTACTTATACGGACAAGAATTCTCCTTTATTACAGACCACAACCCATTAGTGTGGCTGAACCGGGTCGCAGGGGACAACGGCAGGTTGCTAAGGTGGAGCCTGGCCCTCTAACCTTACAATTTTACTAGTGATGGGTTGTCACGGCAGACTGACCCTACTCCAGCTTCTCTGTCCGGACATCCCCAAGTTGACCCGTTGAAGGATCAAGCTGGGTCTGCCAGAGTGTCCCACAAAGGGGGAGCCGTGTGACAGATCCCTCTGTCTTGGATTTACGAGAAACTGTTATTCATTTTGTTTATTTAATTTGTGTAATTTTATGTGATTCATGTTTTTCCCCGTTCGTATGGACATCATGCAATTGCTCTGAAACTACCGAACAAAACTCAGAACGGCCGACCACCCAGTAGAGAAGTGTGCTGCTGGTTAACCTCTTGGCCCCATTAGAACATTGAGGTTAACCGCAGACACCTCTTAATTGGTACCTGTATCTGGGTGGTCGCCATTCGTATCCCGAACATGAGGTTGCGGCCATTTTAAACACACAAATTCTCAGCGGTGTTCGCCACGAAACCATGGAACTCAAAACGGACAGTATTTGGCACGAACACCGCTGAAACCGCCGACCTACCTTCTCATTCAGTATAAAACGCACGAAAAGACTAAGTTCAGTATTTTTATGCCCGAAAAGCCATACCCCAGATAGCCATCCCGTGGAGCCTATTCGTATGGAGAACAGACTTGGTGAATACTTTGACTCCACGGCGATTGGACTGTACGCATAGGATCTGAGCACTATTCGGTACTTTTGTGCGCTCAGATCCCAGCTATCTGGGGACACGTTGAACACTTATGTTATGTTGAAATATTGTCAAGTTATATATGTTTAACCAATATTGTCAAAGTCATTTAAGATGGCGGGTGGTCTTTGTCCAGGGAGATAATTGAATTACTTCACAATTATCTCCCAGGCAGAGCAGAGGGTCTTGGGTAATTAAAGGGGCAGGTTTACATGTGTAACACTCTGATTGGTCAATGTAATGTCCTTGTCACAGTCTTCCATCTGGTCCCCTAGGGGAGTGTCCACCAGGTGGGAGACCTGCATAAATACCGGGCAGGTAGCCCTCAGTAAACCAGATTCCTGCTGACCCTCAATATGGAGTGCACTTGTTCGGCTGTTTGGGAGAGTACCTAATTTGTATGATTGCTGTTCGGCTGTTTAGGAGAATACTTAATTCGTATGATTGCTGGTCGGCTGTTTGGAAGACTACTGGATTTGTATAATGCTTGTTCAGCAGTTTTAACATAGAAACATAGAAACATAGAAACATAGAATGTGACGGCAGATAACAACCATTCGGCCCATCTAGTCTGCCCAGTTTTCTAAATACTTTCATTAGTCCCTGGCATTATCTTATAGTTAGGATAGCCTTATGCCTATCCCACGCATGCTTAAACTCCTTTACTGTTAACCTCTACCACTTCAGCTGGAAGGCTATTCCATGCATCCACTACCCTCTCAGTAAAGTAATACTTCCTGATATTATTTGAACGCTCAGTGGCTACCTCTGTATTCGGGAAGGGAACGTCTCATTAACCCCTCTCCTACCGGGGGAGCCGTAACACCAATTATCTCCAGGATAGAAAGGAGGGATTACAATGTACCTGTGGGAGTGTTTAACTGTGTATGTCTGTGATTGGTTACTGTGTAAAGTTGTCACAGTTTTCCACCAGGTCCCCTAGGGGAGTGTCCACCTTGTGGGAGACCTGCATAAATACCGGGCAGGTAGCCCCATTAAACCAGATCACCTGCTGACCCTCAATACAGAGCCTCGTCTCGTACTTGGGGGGGGGGGATTATTCGTATGGTTTGACTGTTTGCCTGTTCGGGAGTGTAAACCTTTCGTATGTTTTTTCCCATTCGGCAGATTGGTGTATTCAGTAGCTGCCTTTGTATCTGGAAAGGGAATATCTCCTAAATGGCTTTAATCCCTTTTCTACCTGTGGTGCCATTACAGCTGCCTCTAACTGTGTGCTTGTAACTGTATGTGACTGTGTTCAAGTGACTATGTAACTGGGACTGTGTTCATGTGCCCATATTTGACAGTATATGTGTTTGTTACTGTGTGCATCTGACTATGTGACTGTGGGACACTGTAAAAATACACATCTGCATTTACTCATGGGCCTTCCTTTTTTTAAAAAAACTGAATAACTGTGATAAATCATCCTTAAAACCCAGTGATTTCCTTTTGCCCAGATATTTTTCCTTTATTCAGTAGTTTGATCTACCAAACGTCGACCAGTCCCCTCACTCATTAACTAGAAAGTAATCACAAAGTTAAGTGCTCTAATCAAGCAACATGTGCAATGGAAAACAGAGGCAATCTTGTCTCCTGAAAGCAGGCAGCGGTACTTGGTCGTCGAGTGTCTGGAACTCTAAGCCGGACACTCTAATTCACGAAAACAGGTAACTTTGAACCACCGCCTGCTTCTATTCCCGACAAGCCAGAGCGCTATTCTGTGAAAAGGTATAAACAAACTAGACAAACAATGACTACCTATGAGCCAGGGGAACTGTTCGGTATTTCATTCATTTTGAGACTCCCGAAAGTGACTGACCGCTACCACTTTTCTTCTGGAACTATTTTGGGCAGCTGCCACGTGTGCGGTCAGTCAAAACTTTACCCCGGTTGCGATTTGACTGGATTAGTGAGATCTGAGTGCTTTTTTGATACTTTAGGCTCTCAGATCTAGGCTATCCGGGGATATAAGACATGTGGGGGTCCCTATTAATATTAGTTGTATCCTTCATCAAGTCTCAACTGATGTTTGGTATGTGAATGGCGAAGCGCTTAATAGTTCTCATGATCTGCTGGGATTTTGGGTAAGTACAAATAAACGTACTGTGTGAACAGGCTATAAACACATAACCCTCTAGGAGTTTGGAAGAGTGCGAATTAACCTAATATGTGAAATACAAGGGGTTCGTTACAAACACCCATCACAAATAGCGCACACAGTCATTACACACACACTATACATATACACCTTCAAAGATACATAAATAAATATATATAAAGGGCTGTATTTAATTTTGATTGGACCCTGGGCAAGCATTTACTTGGGTCCCCTGACTACATATAGATACACACAAATACACTACCTGATACACACAAGAACATAAAGATACAAACAGACTACATATAGATACACTCTCACACACAGATACACAATCTGACAAACATGCAGATACACACTGACCGCATATAGATACACACAACAACATAAAGATACACACAGACTACATATAGCTACACTAACAAACACAGATACACAAGCTGACACACATGCAGATACACAGATACAAACACTGACATATATGCAGATACAAATGTACGCACACTGACTACATATAGATACACTGACACACACAGATACACAACCTGACACATATACAGACACAGATACAAACACTGACACATACAGATACACACTGACTATATACAGATACACAGACAAACACAAACAGACAACATACAGATACAGAGACACATTCTGACAGACGTACTGACACAGAGACACACACATACAGACATACTGAAACACACATACACAAAGACATACTGAACCACACAGGCACTGACAGACTCACACACACACACACACACACACATACTAAAACACACTGTCATGCTTACCCGCATTTCCTCAGCTTTTCCGGACTCCAACCCAGCATGTTCCACGCTGGCCACTGGGGCTCCGCCTCCTCTTATGACGCGGCAGGCGCTCGCCGACGCCATGACTTCGATAACGTCATGACGTCACACGAGTGCAGACGTCATAATGATAGTGACGTCATGACCCGCCAAAACGTTAAACACAAACGTTTTGGGGGCGTGACTTCCGTATTAAGGAACCAGCCTATAAAAGGCTGGTTCAAAACTAAGTATTTGCCTTATTGTGGTCCTATTTTGTTCCCAATAGCGCGTCTTGATCCTGATTGTCTCATTTGGTATCTGACCTCGGCTTGTTCACTACTCTCTGCTCTCTCTTGTCCTTGACTCGGCTTTGTACCTCGTTTGTTCCGTTTTTCTGGTTGCCTGACTCGGCTTGTCTCTCGTTCCTGTACCTTCTCCTATCCTTGATATAGGCTCGTCCTGACTATTCTCATATATTATGTGAGTCCAGCCATTCTAAGGTCCGGTATACGTACTGTTTACACTTTGCGTGCTGGATCTACCTTAAAACCCTGACATTACAATAAGGCCACATGGATCCTGCAGGTGTAAATCCTCAGAGGAATCCCTATGAGGATAGATTCATGGACATTGTTCACCGCATAGACCAGATGGCCGTAGCCTTGCAAACCCTTTTGACGCAGTCAACTGCCCAAAAGGAGGAAAGCCATAACCCAGTGGTCACACCTGCTTCAAGGGGGCGGAGGTGACACCCTTTGGTACCACCTCACATGTTACTCCTCCTTACGATACGGTAGAACTCCTGAGGCTTGTTGTGGGTTTCTTAATCAGATCAGCATCCACTTTGAACTGCAACCTAGAGAATATCCCATGGACAGGGCCAAGATAGGGTTCATCATCACTCTCCTAATAGAAAAATAATTGATATGGGCTAATCCACTGTGTGAGAATGACAATCCCCTAGTGTATAATTATGCTGCCTTCATGGAAACATTCCGTAGGACTTTTGATCCCCCTGGTAGAAGGGCTAATGCTGCTAGGTCTCTGTTATGTCTTAAACAAGGGAGTAAGGCCCTGGTGGAATATGCGCTAGAGTTCAGGTCCTTGGCAGCAGAGGTTAAGTGGAATAATCAGGCCTTTGTGGATGTTTTTCTAAAAAGTGTGTGAGACACCATATTAGATGAGGTAGCAACTAGAGACCTACCTGAGGACGTAGAAAATTTAATATCCTATCTCAGTCGAATAGATGAACACCTCAGGTTCAGGCAAAATACTAGGGAGAGACCTAGAAGATCCTTGATTAGTTTACCTTCACCATCTAAAGCCATGGAGTCTACGGCTTTAGCGTTACCTGAACCTGTACCAGAACCCATGCAGTTAGGTTCAACTCACTTAACAGAGGCAGAGAGACAATACCGCAGGAGAGAGGGGCTGTGTTTGTATTGCGGGAAGAAGGGACATCTTAGACTGGCCTGTCCTAGCCGGCCGGAAAACACCCGCAGGTAGCCCTCAGTAAACCAGATTCCTTAGGAGGACAGATCCCTTAGGAGTGTTTTTATCATGTCCTCCATAATAAACAAAGAACAACATCGGCTTCTAGTACCCATCATCTTCACTTGGCAAGGGAGGGACATACATACTATGGCATTAATAGACTCTGGGGCTGTTAAGAGTTTTATTGATTTTACCTTTGTCAACAAACACTCCCTTCCTATCTGGTCAAGAGACACACCCTTGGCCGTTGAGGCTATAGATGGTAGACCACTGACTAAGCCCATGATTACTCATGAAACCGATCCTTTACGGTTACAAGTCGGTTTATTCCACAAGGAATCCATAGTTTTTCTATGTATTTTATCGCCCATGTTTTCCGTAGTATTAGGACTCTCTTGGTTATGGTTACATAACCCTTCAATCGATTGGGCTAAAGTGGAGATTGATTCCTGGAGTGAATTTTGTAAACTAAATTGTATGACTAACAGAGAAAATGTTTGCCTTCTTAATGTTCCTGTTACAGGCCCCACTATCTACTACGATACCTGAACCCTATATGTGTGTCAAAGAGGTATTTGAAAAGAGTAGAGCAGAGACACTTCCACCTCATCGGTCATATGACTGTCCTATAGACCTATTACCCAGAACTATACCTCCACGAGGTACTGTATATCCTCTTTCACCCAGGGAGAATTTAGTGTTAGAGAAGTACATCAAGGAAAATTTAAAGAAAGGGTTTATTTGATAGGTTAAAAAACACCAAGATCTTTACGAAACTCGATCTCAGGAATGCATATAACCTGATAAGAATTAAAAAGGGTCATGAATGGAAGACAGCTTTCAATACTCGATACGGACATTACGAGTATACCATGATGCCTTTTGGTTTATGTAATGCTCCGGCTGTCTTCCAAGACCTGGTTAACGATGTATTGAGGAATTACTTACATGAATGTGTTATTGTTAATCTAGAAGATATGCTCATATACTCAAAATCAGTAGAGGAACATCACAGACATGTTAAGAAGGTTTTACTCTGTTTATTGCAAAATGGTCTATATTATAAATTGGAGAAGTGTCTCTTTGATCAAACCCAAATCAGCTTTCTTGGTTATATTGTTTCTGAATTGGGTTTCTATATGGATCCTGTAAAGTTAGAATCCATACTCAGTTGGCCTCTTCCTTCTGGTCTCAGAGCCATTCAACGATTTATAGGTTTTTCTAACTACTACAGACGGTTCATTAAAGGGTTCTCTTCTATAATAGCTCCCATCACAGCTATGACAAGGAAGAATACTAACCCCAAAACATGGACTCCTGAAGCTAAGGAGATATTCGAATCCTTGAAAATAGCATTTTCTTCTGCTCCCATTCTTGTACATCCAGATCCTACCCTTCCTTATCTCCTAGAGATAGATGCGTCCGAAACTGGTATAGGTGCTATCCTATCTCAAAGGAAGGGACTAGACCAACCTTTGCATCCTTGTGGGTTTTATTCAAAGAAACGTACAGATACTGAGATTGGGGATAGAGAGCTTCTCGCTATAATCCTTGCCTTAAAAGAATGGAGGCATTTACTGGAGGGTACTCCCATGCCCATAACCCTTCGTACTGATCATAAGTATCTTGCTTACTTAGGAGAGGCTCGGAGGTTGTCTGCCAGACAGGCTCATTGGTCCTTATTTCTAACTCGGTTTAATTTCATCCTCACTTATAGACCAGGGTCAAAAAATACTAAGGCAGACGCTCTGTCACGACAACACGAACCTCAAACCAGCCCTTTCACTACCGTATCCTTGTCAATACAGTTCTTAGAATTGAATCTGATTTTGTTGGCAACATAGCCTCTCAACAAGATCAAGCACCAGAATTGACTCCTGTAGGGAAATTGTTTGTTCCTTCCGAATACAAAACATCCATACTTACCCAACATCATGACAGCAAGACAGCAGGGCACCCTGGTACTAAAAAGACATGTTCTCTTACATCCCAAAAGTACTGGTGGCCTTCATTGAGAGAGGAGGTCAAGGATTACGTTGCTGCTTGTGACGTATGTTCTAGAAACAAACAACCTCATGCTCTTCTATTGATTTTATAGTTGATCTTCACGTTTCCAAGGGTAGAACCATCATACTGACTATAGTGGACAGATTTACCAAGATGGCACACTTCATATCCTTAAATAAATTGCCTTCTTCACCTGAACTGGCCACTATATTCTCCGCGGAGGTGTTTCGTTTACATGGTATTCTTAGTGAAATAATGTCAGATGGAGGTTCACAATTCGTCTCTCGGTTCTGGAGAGCCTTCTGTGCTCAGTTGCGTATTGAACTGAGCTTTTCGTCTGCATATCATCCTCAGTCCAATGGGGCAGCGGAACGTACAAACCAAATACTAGAGCAATACTTAAGGTGTTTCATCTCTGAACATCAGAATAACTGGGTCGATCTGCTTCCCTGGGCTGAATTCGCACATAATAGTTTGGTTAGCGAAGCTACCCATTTCAGTCCGTTTCACCTCAATTATGGTTTCAACCCCCAGATTCTTCCGTATGCACTCCCCACTCAGGGTATGCCATCGGTTGACCATCATGTTGGAAACTTGAGAAAATCTTGGGAAGAGGCTCGACTTATCCTGTCTAATTCTTCTCGTTTGTCAAAGATCCATGCTGACAAGCGTAGACGTGCCGCTCCGGTGTATCATACTGGGGACAAGGTTTGGTTGAGTACCGACATATCCGTTTAAAGGTACCCACTATGAAGTTCGCTCCCAGATACATCGGCCCGTATAAAGTTCTGCGACAAATCAATTCTGTTGCTTATAAGTTGGCTCTTCCTTCTTCGTTGTGGATTCCTAACACTTTCCATTTATCTCTTCTTAAACCTTTGATCTGTAACCGCTTTACTCATCCTGCGGTTCTTCCTCCTCCTTTTTGTGTTGAGGATTCGAAGGAATATAAGGTTGGGTCTGTAACGGCACCCCCAGGCATAAAAGGGGTTCAAAGCTGTTTAGGAGATATTCCCTTCCAAACATACAGGCAGCTACTGTAGACACCAATCCACCGAACCGGAGAAGTATATGAATGCCGTAAACAGCTGAACCGGAACCATACGAATGCTGTAAACAGCCGAATAGGAAAAAACATACAAATAGGTTTACACTCCTAGCAGTCAAACTGGAACAACATACAATAAATCCCCCCAAGAACGAGACAAAGCTCCGTGTTGAGTGTCAAGCAGTGAACAGACAGAGCTGTGGGTTTATTGTTCTTATATACGCATTAAGGGTTTTGGAAAACAACCAATAAACATGAACAATACACTCAGACACTCCCACACAAAATCCTCCCCTCTGCCTGTGATACATTACCTTACACAATGGGTAATGTAATTACCACACGCAGAGAAATACCGTTTTTGTCACATTATTCATAACTTTAAACGTATGCATCACATTCACATAAAACTTACATTTTCAGAATCAGCATACTCCAAATACAAACATACGTCAAAATCATCAAAATTGGCCATTGGTTCAAAAGATAGATCGAAGTCCTTTGTGACCAAATGAAGCATGGCTTTTCTGCCCAAAACCAGTTCCACAGAGTCTTCTATCCTTGAGATAATTGGGAAGTAATCCAATTATCTCAAAGGACAGAGGCAAAACTCCATTGAACACATGGCAGCAAAAGACAAGAAAAAATACATAAAAATATATAGCTGTGCAGCCATTGCATAAAACAGGTACATTCAACAAATCCCCAGATAGCTCAGATCTGAGGGCACATTATTACTGAATGGTGCTCAGTTCACACACACATACAGTTCATTTGCCATGGAGCCAAAGTCTTTACCATAGTCTTTCATTATACGAATGGGCTCCATGGCATAGCTATCTGGAATATCACAGCTCAAACAGGGCAAGCACCGAATGGCCCCACTTTCGTGGGATTGCAGGGGAAAATCAAGCGTTTCAACATGGGGCCATAGTCTAAAGGCAGCAGGCGGGCAACCACGCTCCTCCAATGCAATGTGGCGAGATTGCTCTCGCCACAGGGTCCATTTTAGATTCCCGCTTCTCCTGCTGGGGTTTGCAATATCTTGTTGATTGGAAAGGATGTAGACCTGAGGAGTAGTCCTGGGTCAGGTCATTTGATGTGCATGCCTCTCGTCTCTTGCGTTTGTTTCACTATCGTTTTCCGTCTTGTCCTGGTCCATCCCGCCCGGTGGGTGGGTCTCGAGAGGGGGATTCTGTCATGCTTACCCGCATTTCCTCTGCTTCCGGACTCCAACCCAGCATGTCCCACGCCGGCCGCTGGGGCTCCTCTTATGACGCGGCAGGCGCTCGCTTACTTGGGCCCTCTGCCTGCATATAGATACACACAAATACACTACCTGACACACATGCAGATACACACTGACCGCATATAGATACACACAAGAACATAAAGATACACAGAGACTACATATAGATACAGAGACACATTCTGACAGACATACTGACACAGAGACACAGAGACACACACATACAGACATACTGAAACACACATACACAAATACATACTGAACCACACACACACTGACAGACTAGCACACAGACATACAGATACACTGACAGACATACTGGCACATATACACACAGACAGACGGACATACTGAAACACACTGTCATGCTTACCCGCATGCTTACCCGCATGCTTACCCGCATTTCCTCAGCTTTTCTGGACTCAAACCCAGCATGTCCCACGCTGGCCGCTGGGGCTTCACCTCCTCTTATGACGCAGCAGGCACTCACCAACACCCTGACGTCGATAACGTAATGACGTCACGCGAGTGCCGACGTCATAACGATAGTGACATCACGACCCGCCAAAACGTTAGAACACGAACATTTTGGGGTGTGATTTCCGTATTAAGGAACCAGCCTATAAAAGGCTGGTTCAAAACTAGTCAGTATGAAGTTCTGATATTCACAATATGGAAATAACAGACACTTAAGAGGGAATAAGAAGAGTATATGAATAAGGTCTAAAGACTGGAAAAGAGAAATTCACCCAATCCTATAAACTGTAAAAAGAAAGATACACAAAAAGTGAAGGTTCAAAACTAAGCCTTTGCCTTATTGTGGTTCTATTTTGTTCCCAATAGCACGTCTTGATCCTGATTGTCTCATTTGGTATCTGACCTCGGCTTGTTCACTACTCTCTGCTCTCTCTTGTCCTTGGCTCGGCTTTGTACCTCATTTGTTCTGTTTTTCTGGTTCCCTGACTCGGCTTGTCTCTCGTTCCTGTACCTACTCCTATCCTTGATCTAGGCTCGTCCTGACTATTTTCATATATTACATGATTTCGGCCATTCTAAGGTCCGGTATACGTACTGTTTACACTTTGCGTGTTGTATCTACCTTAAAACCCTGACACACACACATACACACACAGACACTGACAGACATATTGACAAACACAGTCATACAGAACCACACAGACACTGATAGACTCACACATAGACATACTGATGCACTGACAGACACACATACAGACAGACATTCTGGCACACATACAAACAGACAGACATACTGAAGCACACATACATGCATACATACCGAACCACACAGACATACTGACAGACTCACACACTGACACAATGACAGACATACTGGCACACATACACACAAACAGACATACTGAAACACATATACAACAGACACTGACAACCACACATACAGACATTTTGACACACATAGACAGCCATACTGAAAACACACATACATACTGAACCACACAGACACTGACAGACTCACACACACAGGCATACTGACACACATACACACAGACAACCATGCCGAAACACACATACACACAGACACTGACAGACATACACACATACAGACATATTGACACACACAGACACAGAGGCATACTGAACCACACAGACACTGACAGACTCTCACACACAGACATACAGATACACTGGCAGACATACTGGCACACTAACAGACATACACTGACAGACATACATACACACATACATACTGACACACACACACACACTCAGACACTCATGCAAATAATGAAAACCACCCTCCAGTTTCTTACCTTTTCCTGGAGGATGGCTTCTTGGAGTCCAGTGGGCTGGCTGGGGTGACTGGGAGTTAAGCTCACACTCTGTCCTGGCCTGGCCCCCTCAGGAACAGCAGGTCCTTCCTCCCACGCGGCTCCGGTTTCTGTGGGAAGAAGTGATGCACGGCTATCACTTCCTCCCAGCCGGCTGCCGAAAAGCAAGGGCCCGGTCGAGTTGTTAAGTTGTTGCTGACACAGGCCCACGGGGTGGCCCTCGGTGCATGGGCCACCCAATGGGCCCCCATAGCTTGCAGGCAGAGGGCAAATGGGGCAGCTGCCTTGGGTCCCCCCAGCAGGGCTCAGGGCAGCTGTCCCGTTTGCCCTGCATTAAAGACGGCCATGAATATATATATATATAGGAAAATTTAAAGAAAGAGTTTATTAGGAAGTCTTCGTCTCCCGCAGGTGCAGGATTTTTCTTTGTCTCTAAGAAAGAGGGGGATCTTAGACCATGTATCGATCGTTTAACCCCTTAAGGACCAACTTTCTGGAATAAAAGGGAATCATGACATGTCACACATGTGATAAGTGTCCAACCAAGTGAGTTCCCCAGAAATATCATGACCTTATGGATGATGAGTGGCGTTTGTTGAGGATATGACATGTGCTTAGTTGTCTGAGTAACAATGGATTGATGACCCTGACCATGATTTACCCCATGCCACAGCAGCTGCTACAAAGATTCCCCAAAGGGGCTAAAGTGGTGGAAAAATTTCCAAACCTGGATGACATGGCCAACAGCTCCAAAGCAATCGTTCCCGGTAGATCACTGTCAAAGCCGTGGTAGACGCCGCGTCTGACCATCTGGTTGGAGAAGTGTCAGACAATCCTGGAAGGAACATGCTTTTACCATGCCAAGTGGTTAAGAAATCCTCCCCCCCCATGTGCAGGTCTGCTGTTGCTGGGGTGTCTAGGGACATCCTCTGATCGTCATGTTGGAAGTGTGGAAAAAAGGGGAAAGTACTCTGGATGTGAAAGTGTGGTATTGTGGTATGATTGGCATGGCAAAATTAAGGAACCTGGTAGTGATTGTAGTTCCTTGCGGTTGTAAGTACTAAGCAGGATGTAGTGATTGATGTAGTTGAGAATGTTCCCTATTTGTCTTGTGGTAACTTGCGTGTATGGATGCCCAGTAATGTTATGATAGTGTCTGGGCCTTCTGTTTCTTATGGGGTACTGGGACACCCAAGTGGTCAACCAGACTAAGCTGCCATGAGGCTTCTAGTGAAAATATGTTATTTTTTCAACCAGAAGTCTTCTAGATAGTGTATGCCTGTAAGGCCTCTGGATATGTTATCATAACCAGCACAGAGTATTTGCGAATATCGATAGCGGGCTAATCTGTAGCCCAAAAGTTGAGCGGGGAAAGGATTGCCCATTTTTTACCATGTAAGTGCCAGTGTGTAGGGTAGATGGTAGCCGTTTACTGTGTTGATGATATTAGTCTTACTTAACCAAGCTTCAACCCATGCTTGAGTGATAGCTGTAAAGGTAGATCAATGGTGTTGTATAGTAAGGAAACTCCGCGGAGGGTATGAGGGAGTTGAGACTTGGGGTTGCGAAGGTGTGTGGTGCCAATAAGTCTATGGTTAGTCTTTGTTTAAGGAAAGATTTCCTTTTAACAATAGAAATGTGTTTGGGTTTGGTGTCATGCTGTAAATGGTGGAGATTGGAAAACCCAAGTAAAACACCTCTGCAAATCTTGGCTATGAGTGTGTTTACAGCCGATGGTTCTGTTGTGCTGACTGTAAGTGAAGGCATGCTATATTCCTTGAAGGTGTATTTATGATACCTGTATGGGAGCCCTTTGAAGCCCCAGAGTTTTAGTAAATCTACTACAAGTCTGGAACGGTGATGAGTCAGTAGTGTTGAAATTGCATTGGTGTGTACAGATGTGAGTACGTTATTTGTAAGTTGTATTGGGAAACATGGGTTGTCATGTGCCCTGAACCATTTGAAAATATATGCAACAGTCTATATGCAATGCAACTACTCATATCAATTGTCTCTGGTAGTTCAGAGGTGCTGGTACCTGGAACCTGAGAGTGCTCGTCCGTTTGCTTGGGACAAAATCCCTTCTGTATGGGTACCTGCAAAAATAAACATCTCTACATATTCCCAATGCCAACCCAACCAAGGGATGGTCAGTTTCCGATTTAACCTGGAATCCCAGGATCTGACGATCAGAGATACATAATCATACAAATATATGTCTTGTTTCCCCAATGTGCTGGGATCATACGTGCAGGGTTAACGTCTTGTGTGTCATAAGAATTGATTGTACCAGGTAACCAAGTTTCGGTTAGTGCTGGTTGTACAGTAGAGTGAGGCCCAGCCTTGTGAGGGCTGTGGTGACCAACTCGAGATTGCCAGTCTGTTGTAAAATGTTTTGGCTCATGAGTTTATGAGTGAGGTTAGCATGGCCTGGGTGTCACCTGAATTGGTGTTGCTGGGCCTTCCCCTGCCTCCGTGTTGTCCGTTGATGTATGGAGGAGTTTGAATAACTGTGCTTTCCTTGCTGTGGCAGGGTAGGGGATTTGTCGCCTCCTTAGGTTGGTGATAATGTGTGGGATCGTCCCGGATCTGTTTGCTGCTGGACTAGCAACATCTCCTCTGCTTAAAGGTGTATCAATTTTATCCAAGTTGCTAGGCAGAGGTAATTCTTCACCATCTTTTTGAGAAATACTTAAATAACAATAAAGATTGCAATTATTATTTGTACCCAGGGGTCTTGTACTGGCTTGTTAGCTAAGCCGTAAGGCGAAACGATTAGCCTTGGTGTTTTTGGTGACTGGTGAGGCCCTGCTAGTTGCCAAGTGGCTTGAGAGGCTCTATCTATGCTTGGCGCGAGGGGATTTTGTGTGGCCACCGAACGTTGTGGCAGGATGTTGGCCTCTCAGTGACAGTAACCAGAAAATAGGAAGGGGAGTGACAGGTGAGGCCCTCTCTATGATACAATGCGAGGCGGCTAGCTCACGAGTGGCCCGAGGGGTGTATGCCTCTGAGTATGAGGCGGGGTGTTGGCCTCGCGGGACCACTAACCGAAGCATAATGCAGAGAAAAAGGGGGTAATAACTATTGGGCCCTAGAACCCTAATTGCCAGTATGCTATTACTATTCCAGGGAAGGAAAGAGATGGATAACTACGTGTATGTACCTGGTAGTATGGTATTGAACCTGCCAAGCCGTATAGGGTTTTTTTTGGTTTTTTTTTTTAGTAGTAACTGTAACCTGAATGGAAAAAACCGTATGGCATAAGGAAATATGGCATAGACCAAGCTTATCTTAATACGTACCATATATGTGAAATGTAAAGTGCCGTGATGTGTAAATATAAAGCATCGTAGCCATACTGGTTAAATATGTATCAATCTTAACCCATTAAGTGCCGTATGTACGAGTGAAGAAGTGATCTGTCCCCACCTTTTATGTTGTATGTCCCCTTGCTAGGGGAAAGTCTGTTGTGTGAGCAGCGTGCTGTGAAAAATGTATGTGAACTATATTACCAGTTACGTATATACAGATGTGTCTGCTACTGTGTAATACTATATGTATTTATACCAGATGTTGATATACTACTTGCTATGTGAATTGTTGGATGTCTTATTGCATGGTAGGGGTCAGTGAACATGGTGTAACAAAATGCAAGTGCACTGGAGATCTGCTGAGTGCCCTATAGGTGGCAGTGTAGTTGGATACTGATTGGTATGTGAAATGTTGTTTGTCTGTTGACCTATAGGAGTCAGTGTTTTGGTGTTTGTAAAACCCCATGAAATTTGTCAATGTACTTGACAGACCTGTAGGTGGCAGTGTTGATAGAACCACTGTTGGTCTTGATGTGAAGTGTAAATTATTGTTAATTAAACCTTAAGTTGAGCCCATGCTGGAGTTTCATTTATGGTTCATGGTTATGTTTAAAACAATCTTATGTGTAATTTACATTGGCTGGTAAATTGTATATGACATGTGAAGACAGTTTTGCTGTTGACCAGTAGGGGTCAGAAATGCTGATTGTATGGTAAAATTACCCTTTACTCCAAATGCAAGGATCTGAGAAGCCTGTAGTATACCGTTTGACAGATAGGAGTCAGTATAAAAGCAAAAATGCTGTAGTTCGATTGTTTGCTCATGAAATAAAAGAGAGTGTGAGAAGCCTGTAATACCCAAAATGTGAATGTTTACATGGTGTGTTCAATTAAAACATGGCAACATATATATATATATAACAATTTCAAAATTTGAAAACATTGTTTAGGAGTGTGTAGGAGAAAATGCAGTGGTTTGTTGGTTTGTACATGAAATGCAATAATGTCTAAGAAGCCTGTAGTACATTGAATGGCCGGAAGGGGTCAGAGGGCAGGTGAAAAATGCAGTGGTTCGTTGGTTTGTACATGAAATGAAAAAAAAATGCCTGAGAAGCCTGTAGTACACCAAATGACCGTTAGGGGTCCATGTGTAGGAGAAAATGCAGTGGTTTGTTGGTTTGTACATGAAATGCAATAATGTCTGAGATGCCTGTAGTATACGGATTTACCGGTAGGGGTCAGTGTAGGCAAAAATGCAGTGGGGGTTGTTAGTTTGAACATGAAATGCAATAATGTCTAAGAAGCCTGTAGTACACCGAATGGCCGGTAGGGGGTCAGTATGTAGGCGGAAATGCAGTGGTTTGTTGGTTTGTAAATGAAATGCAATAATGTCTGAGAAGCCTGTAGTTCACCGAATGACCGGTAGGGGTCAGTGTGCAGGTGAAAAATGCAATCCATAATGCAGTAGTTGTAATATGCAGGAGACCCTTAGATTGCAGATATAGAGGAGTATCAACAACCAAAGAGTTGCTGCAGTGGCGACAAGTAATAAAGCGCTGTAGTGCCTCTGTTTTGTGTTAGCATGAGATTTTGAGAGTGACCTGTAGGGGTCAGTGTGGTTTATGTGAAACATTGTTCGTGGGCTATGCCCCAGCATTATAGTTGTATGACAGGGAAATGAACAGTGCCCGTTTGACAATATACAATATGTGAACATAATAGCTTAATAACAGTCATTATAACAAACCAAAGTTCTGTTCATGGGTTGTAAACGCACGAAACGTGTGTGTAGTACAATAGTATATGCATGAACTAGTTCCCGTTTGGTAGAAAATTGCACGAACCGTGAGCCTGGTATGTCAGGGAAACAAAACGAAACGAGCAGTGAGATTCAAAATGCACGCACAGAATTGCCTAGTATGTTTAGGCAATTGGAACAGAATGTGTTCCCATTCAGGAGTATGCTAATGCTCGAAATGAGCCACTGACAGATATAAACAAGTGAGTTTAAACGAATGATATGCATGAACATGCAATGGTATTAGAACAGACTTAGACAAAATGCAGCCGTAAAGTGAGGACCTGACCCGTGCATGGTGCCTTGGGACTGATGCCTGGCGTAACGGGTAGGTCGACTTACGGTTTGCGAGTCACTTGGACACCATCCACAGTGATGGATTGAAGAAGGTGGTAGGCCGGAAAAGACTGTGGCTGGATTCCTGACACAGCTCAGCTTGGAAAACCTCATTGAGTAATCAGGTAAAATGGCGTCTGGATGACCTGGAAGTGGAAATCATTCTGCTGCTGACCTCAAGCGATATGAGTCAAGTAAGGGGTGTCCCTTATATAGGGGAGTGAATTAATTTAAGCCCCTCCCACAAATACAGGCCAAACGGCCTTAATACATATAAAAAACAGCGTTGGCTACCTCATCCTCCTCCTCCAACGCCACGGTCACCGCCTACTCAACCTATGGGTCACTTAGTATAAACTAGGTACACATTAGCAGAGCCTTGTGAAGGCCTTTTCTCTATGCATCAGGACTGCAAGAAATGCACCGCAGGCCACAAATGTTTATTTTTTTGTATTTCCCAATATTATATGGGCTACCACAATTAGAAAAAAAACAAACCATAAAATACAGTGTTGGCTACCTCACCCTCCTCCTCCACCACCATGGTCACCGCCTCCTCAACCTATGGGTCACTTAGTATAAACTAGGTACACATTAGCAGAGCCTTGTGAATGCCTTTTCTCCATGCATCATCACTGCAAGAAATGCACCGCAGGCCGCAATTTTTTCTTTATTTGTATGCCCCAATATTTTGTGGGCTACCACAATTAAAAAAAACAAAAACATAAAATACAGTGTTGGCTACCTCATCCTCCTCCTCCACTGCCACGGTCACCGCCTCCTCAACTTATGGGTCACTTAGTATAAACTATGTGACCCACACAATATCAGAGGCTTGTGAAGGCCATGCATCGGGAGTTG
Source organism: Pelobates fuscus (assembly GCF_036172605.1). Lineage (NCBI taxonomy): Eukaryota > Metazoa > Chordata > Amphibia > Anura > Pelobatidae > Pelobates > Pelobates fuscus. Next base: position 10,207,289 of record NC_086322.1, on the reverse strand, counting down.
AGCTCAGTTTGAACAATGAAAGAGAATACCCTGCACTCCAACCCTCTCTCAAATGGATAATTCTGGTGATCCTCCTGACTGCCATGCTTTAGATTTTGATTTATGTTCTTCCAAAGCTAAATTCAAAGATTCCAATTAGTGCAATTTTATGGCTCAGCTTTTTTTTTACGTTATTTGAAGTGATTTCCCTATCCACATTTTTTTGCAGGGCACTTGTCCTACTCTTACCCCCATTTGACTTCCTTTTGCAGCTCTCTAGCCCTTTCCAGGAGTTTTTTATAGTCAAAGTTCGGGTTGCCATTGACTTCAATGGGGTTCAGGTTCGGGGTCAAGTTCGAGACGGAACCCGGACTTATTTTCAAAGTTAGGCCGAACCCGCCGGACCCGAACATCCAGGTATCCGCTCAACTCTAGTCCTGATGAAAGTTTGCTGATGTAAACTGAAACGTTGACAAGTTCTATGGATTAAAGCCCTTTTCGTTTTTACAAGTCCTTGAGTGCTGGCTTTATTTGGTAGATTGTATTTTTGTGCAGCTTATTTGGTAGATGGTATTTTTGTGCAGCTGAGCACCGGGCATTTAGCCAAGAGGAAAGCAGGAGTGCAAAACACCAACAAATTATATTTAAAGATATATAGATATGTTGGAAGGCAGGGCCTGAATTTGTGGGAGGGGCTATAGACCTACTTAAGGGACTCCCCCCTTCCCTCACTTACCTTCGTTGGTCTAGACGAACAGCCTGTTGGTCTAGACGAACAGCCTCCGTTGCTCCGACTTCCTGGTTGTATTTGTCACTTCCGGCGAGACGCGGCACCCTCCTCTGACGTCACGCGCCGACTTCCGTCTGCTCCACCGGCTCCTATTCCGGCATGAACGGCGGTTTACAGCCCTCCTCGCCTACCCGGTCCGGTGCAATAAGCGGAGCTCCCACACAGGCACACATTACAGAGACTCCATTACCACGTAGGAGTCTCTGTTTTCCGGCCGCCGGGGGAATCATGAGTATGGGGAAGGGGAGGGGGGGCGGGAAGAGAGGTACTCTCCTTACTGCCGGACGGGAACAGGCTATACCAGACCCCTATAACACATGGGGAGGGGGGGGGAGGAATAGATGGAATACCACTGGCCCCTTGCTTAGAGGGCACGTACTGCTGCTGGTTGACCTTAGTTCAGCCAGCCACCACCATTTGTCATGCATAAATAGGCAATTTCGGTCAATAAGGTATACAAACTGGTAATTGCATATGTTGTATTTGTATTAACATACATGAAGTAATGTTATATATTAACCATCTGTGTGTTACACATATACGAAGAAATAGGATGCTGGTTAAAGTAAACTATAAACATTTTAAATATAAGTGTATGATTTGCTTGTTAATAAATGACACATGTCATATATGATTACTTATTACTGGTTAAGATATGTTAAGAGTTATTCTGCAAGTATAATTGTAACGTTAAGTGTTAAACTACATTATGTACATGGGGGGGACGATATTTCACTACCCCCCAGGAGTCTTACTACGCCTATTTTCCATATGAGAGTACATTATCTAAAATTCTCATACCCCCAGGAATCTGCATACCCTCGGACGGTCCACCTAAACTAACCCCCCCCTACTCAAGAGACTCCCGAATCTCTTACACAGTACCGGTGCTCAATTTCTGCAGGTATGTTGGACACAAGTTTTCTTTTTCTACAAGGCCATGTTAGTTAATTCCCTGCCCCTTAATCATAGAGGTCCGCGAGGCCAACTCCCATCCTCCACTTCGAGGTACTTTACGCCCCTCGGGCCAAATCATAGTTAGCCGCCTCGCAATTAAATAGAAAGGGCGACACCTGTCACTACCAAAACCCCCACCACCCCCCCCCCCCTTTTTCCTCCCTACTTACCCTTGGAGAGGCAACAACCCGTTTCACTGAGCAGGTTACCATACCCCTCGCGCCAACTCATAGATAGAGCCTCTCTAGCCACTTGGCACTAGCAGGGCCTCACCTGCCACGAAACCTAGATTGAATTTTTTCGCCATCTGGCACTAGCTAGCTACCGGCTATTCCCCAACAAACCACCAACAATGCCTATTATTACTTTCAGTATGTCTCTGCTCCCAGGCGATGGTGATGACATGTCAGTCCCTAGCACCCCGGCTAGGTCACTTACCCCGACACGTAAGGACGACATAGGAAGTCCCTCGTCCATCAGATCGTGGACTATCCCTCGCATCACGGCGGAGTTGCGCAAATGCAGTATCCCTTTCCCGGCCACGGCCAGGAAAGCAGAACTGTTCAAGTTGCTTAGAACAAGCACCCTTATTACGGACGCGGGGGAAGGCACTAGTAGGTCCCAGGACCCGACTCTCCATGCTATGGTTGCCTCCCTAATTTCTTCTATTGGGAAGGTCAACGACAGACTGGAAAGGCTGGAAGCACGCAGCTCCACCATAGAGCCACCTGTGCCTCTCGTTGTAGCAGCCCCGGTCATACCCACAGAAATAGCGGGTAATCCTATACCTAACAAGGCAGCGGCACACGTTATTAACCCTGCCCACATGGTTCCGGCTAATCTTAAAAAAGACATCCTGGAGGGCAAGGACGTTAACTTGGTCTCATTGCTCATTGCCTCCCAGGATGTAGTGAAAAAACGCTCTTACGACTACGGGGACATCTCTGTTGTTTTAAAAGCCAGAGACCCCAGACTCAGTAAGAAATTGACCATTCCAGATTTTGCCCTGTCTTTTGGTATCTTTAGGGATATCCTGTGCACAGTTCATCCGCATAGGAGAGAGGAACTGGACTTATATATGCATAAGCTGGTGGACCTGGGTAGCAAATATGGCGGTTACACTTTTTACGACTACCACAAGTCTTTTTCATCTAAAGTGTCAGCCACATTGTCCCAGTATGGCATCCAGATGGATTGGAGCCAACTGGACAATGAATTGTTCCTCAGACACTTTGCGGGGCTCAGGACACCAGCTTGTGCCATATGCACGTCACCCGCTCACTCAGCTTATTTGTGCCCTCTCTGCCCGGACAGTGCTCCCAGCACGTCCCTACAGCACCCCTTTAAAGCTGAGAAACAGACCAGAATTGGGTCGTCCGGTAGTGTACCTAGGCAAGTCACAAATTTGCAACAATTTTAATGAAGGCTCCTGTGGTTACAGCGCTTGCCGCTTATTACATGTGTGCTCACACTGTTTTCGGGCACATGCAAAATCCATGTGCACAAATAAAATGTTTCAGAAACCTTATTTGTCTCCAGTGAACATTCCTGCATTTGAACACATGCTGTCCTCTCACCCCTCTAAACACCTGGTGGAATTTTTATGCACAGGTCTCACCCACGGGTTTCACACGGGGCTCATTTACATGCCAACAGGGGTGTTAGAATGTCACAATTTACAGTCAGCCACTAATAACCCTACTGCAGTCACTAACTTGCTACAATTGGAAGTAGACCAGGGATTTGTCATTGGGCCTTTTGGTAATCCCCCCTTTTCCAGCTGGAGAACTAACCCTATCGGGCTGGTCTCAAGCAAAAATTCAGATAAACAAAGGCTCATCATTGACCTATCCGCACCTCGCTCTTCAGCCATCCCCAGCCTAAACTCATTGATTCCTTCTGAAGAGTTTTCCTTACAGTACTCCACTATTGACCACGCTATTGCAGCTATCAGGTCAGCAGGGGTGGGGGCCTGGCTTAGCAAGACGGATATAGTCAATGCTTTTAAACTGTTACCTATACACCCCTCATTATGGCACCTACATGGAGTTAAGTGCAAGAAGCCTACTACTTTTTCACAAAACTCACTTTTGGGGCCAAGAGTAGTCCAAGGATCTTTGACACGTTCGCAGAAGCTTTGTGTTGGCTCCTCCTTAATACCTGTAGGTGCCAAAATGTGATACACTATCTGGAGGATTTCCTGTTCATCGAAGCCAATACCAACCCCCCGTGTAGCCTAGACAAAGCTGTCAAACTATTCACCGCACTCGGGGTCCCCGTATCACCCACCAAAACTGAAGGTCCAGACACAGCCATCAATTTTCTAGGTATTCTGCTGGATTCAGCAACGATGATGGCCAGCCTCCCTCGTACAAAGATTGATAATATCCTACAGGACATTAACCACTACATGCACAGGGGGTCATGCAACCGTAAGGAACTACAATCACTGTTGGGTTCACTAAATTTCGCCATGCGCATAATCCCCCAGGGCAGGGCTTTCATTTCCAGGCTCCTCGCCCCACCTTCACCTTTGCCCTGCGACTGCCGACCTTCAGATGTGGTACAAATTCCTCTCTGACTGGAATGGTAGGAGCATGTTCCTTCCACAGCTGGATTCTCAGTCACCTGTCATTTGGACAGACACAGCATCATCCGCAGGATATGCGGCCATTTTTGGCACAAATTGGCTCTGGGGCACGTGGCCAACAGAAACACAGGGCATCGAGGGGTTTCACACTAACTCAGCCCTCTTTGAGGTATACCCAATAGTTTCCGCAGCTGTCACTTGGTGTAGGTTGTGGGAAGGTCAGTCAGTACGCTGTTTCTCTGATAACATGGCAATATGCCACATTATCAACAAAGGCCGCTCTTCCTCCTTGATAATTATGAACTTCATTAGGAAACTGACATGGCTGGCAGCTACCCATCACTTTCACATTGTATGCTCTCATGTTCCCGGCATATACAATACAGCAGCTGACCAGCTATCCTGCTTTCAATTTCAGGCTTTCAGACGGTCCCTACCCTCGGCAGCTCGCTTGGCAACCCCAGCGCCAATCTTCCAAGACCTTGTCATGGAGTAGAGGAACTACTCCAGCACAGCCTCACTCTCACAAAATTAGCCTTATCCACTAGCACTCAACACTCATATCATAGAGCTTTTCACCTATATAAACGATTCATGTCTGAACATCACCTAACCAACTGCTTCGAGGTAGCGTCACTAATGGCTTTTGCATCCTTTTGCCACCTTAAGTTAAATTTCTCACAAAACACCATTAAGCTTTACCTCACGGGGATACAACACCACATGTATTACTCCTTCCCTAACCACAAAGGGTTATTAACCTCATACCCCATCCGCACACTACTGAAGGGTATAGCAAAGGCAGACGGGCCATCAACACTCAAAAGATTGGCTATTGATATAGAGATGTTCAAATCTTTGTCCAACCTACTCAATCAGGCACCATTTGAACCCAATACTAATATGGTTATTAAAGCCGCCATGTATCTGGCCTTTTATGGGTTTCTTAGACCACGAGAATTCACCGTTAGTGGTCAACTACATAGCCAATGGTGCCTCCTCACGTCACATCTCACGAAACACACAGACTACTACGTCCTGTCTCTACCTAAGACTAAGACTAGTCAGATGGGGGAAACAGTCCACATGACCTACTACCCCACGGGTAACATTTGGTGCCCAGTAAAAGCACTAGACGTTTTCTTAGCCACAAAACCAACACAACGCACAAGGCCTCTACTTATGTTGCACAATGTCATTCTCACCACGGCAAAATTCATGCTTTACGTTCGAATGCTTATTACCAGGCTTGGTCTGAACCCTAGTAGCTACTCGGGGCACTCCTTTAGAATTGGAGCGGCCTCCACAGCCTCTAGCCAAAACTTTCGCGTTCATGTCATTAAAACACTGGGTCGTTGGAAGTCCGCAGCTTACACCACCTACATCCCGCACCCAGTCCAAGAGCTTAGGAGGGCTTTCATTAAGATGTCTACTTAATAATGTATATGTGTTTATGTATTTATGTTTACCAAATAAATGGTTATCTTGCTTTTCTCTTTTTGCCCACTTTATTTACCGGCCTACAGCATACATCGGTTTCGGCACACCTCAACCGACTATTTCCTTTTATTGTATTACTCTCACCAGAGTATTCCATATCATATGAGAATGCCCCGAACACAAGTTGGAAGGCAGGGACTGAATTTGTGGGAGGGGCTATAGACCTACTTAAGGGACTCCCCCCTTCCCTCACTTACCTTCGTTGGTCTAGACGAACAGCCCCACCCTCCACTCCCATTATTCATATTTACTCTATGTAAGCCCACTTTATTTACCGGCCTACAGCATACATCGGTTTCGGCACACCTCAACCGACTATTTCCTTTTATTGTATTACTCTCACCAGAGTATTCCATATCATATGAGAATGCCCCGAACACAAATATATATATATATATATATATATATATATATAAACACATACATACACACACATATATAAATATTTCGGGAGGTTGTGATGTAATGTCTGCTCATATATTTTATGTAGTTAATCTCCATCTCCATCAGACATTTGTCCAATTCCATGCCCATCCTTCTTGGATAAATTCCAATATTTGCCAACTCCCTACTTAAAACACACACACTCACTGACTGAAGGATAGAATATCCATTTCATTATTTCTGTTTTTCCTGTTTATATTATAGGGCAGTTTGAAACTTTTGCAACTTTATGAGTAGCTTGAAACAGTTTCTTATTTTAGGTTATTTTACTTACCTAGGTGCCTTGCACCCTACATCTCCCTCTCCCCCCTCCCTCTTCCCCTTGTATATATAGTTCAGTGTTTGTTTTTCACTTAATAACGTTTATTATTTTTAACTGTTTGTTTATTTAATGACATTTGTGTAAATATTCATACATTTTTGGACAGACTCCGTTCTCTTTTCTCCTCTCCATTATCTAGGGTTATCCCCTGTTCTGTCCTCTAGGATCTTTTTTCTGGCCATTTTCTCCTATGCTTGAAACAGTTGTTCAGTTTTTTCATTTCTCGGAAAACATTACCGCTTATGTCAAATCTTCTTGTTTTTGGTATTTGTAATATTTTCTGTAAATCAGCATATTTGCATAAATCAACATAGTTCTTATCTATCACGAGCAGCTGCTTCCTGTTACATCCTGTTACACCCCATAGCATGATAAAGAATGTGGAAATACAGCTTGTGAATAATTACATTTTGAACTAGTTTGGAGAGCATTTTATTGTGTGTCTCCTCACTTGTTCCTGGAACGTTTCAATAAATCTTGAATAAAAGAACATTTAAAGAGATAGCCATTAATGCCTTTGTTAACTGCAGTTCCACTAATGTAATTTACATTATAACTTGTGATTGTGGATTACAGTACATTGGCAAAACTTACCAACAATTACGTAGACGAATCTTACAGCATATTAATTCCATCACTAATTTACATATTGAGACTCCAGTCTCGAAACATGTAGGAACCAATCATGCTTCCAAACCTGAGGTTTTGAAATTTCAAGTGTTACAAAAACTTTCTCTGAATCATCGCAAAGGAGATATTAACATTGCTCTACTAAAGGCCGAATCCCGTTGGATCTACCAGACCTTGTACCCCAAAGGACTCAATGAAGAATTTAATTTCACCCCATTTATTCACTCCTAACGCAGGAGAAATTTTAATTTTAATTTCAACTTAGGACTGTTTAACTTCGCACTCTAATTTTAGGGTGATCGAATAATGAAATAAACCATCTTTTAATAACGTTATAATAGCGAATGTGTTCTCCCTTTTTCAGGGTGCATTTTACATTTGAGTTATTGGTGTTCAATCGGTCACCACATTAACTGGTGGTCCTTTGTGTAGGGTCATTACATACATTATAATTTTTTTTTTTTTTAAATCTCTGTTCACGATGTTCACCCTATTCTTCAATGAATATAATTCACAGAAGGGTTAACTTAGGAATTATCTTCTGTACATATACATATATATCTTTTATAAATTGTTTCTGTTTTCCTTATTTTTTATTTTTATCTTTAAATCACTGTCATGACTTAACAGTGCTACATCATAATACAATGTTTCAAACTGATGCTACATTTTTATTTGGCTTCTGGAATTACAGTTCCCAGACATTTTCAATTACAATTATAATGAATCTCCCTTAGTGATTGTTTTTTATCTTGGATTCTGGTAATGATTGTATCACTATTTCAATTAAGACTATATTCTTACTATTTGCCTAACGTTTTATACTATCCAATTATAAAATTAAATGTGCCTATTAAGTACCCGGCCTTGAAGGGTTAATTTTTTCCGTTCTCTATCCCTCCCCTCTCTGTAACGGTTGATGAAAATACCAACCGATTGAAACAGCGGGCGGGATATTTAAACCACGAACTTTCTTTGACCCGGTTCCCCTGGACGAGCCGAGTTTCGGCGAAACGCGCATCGGGATGATTATTTAATAGCTAGAAATGAAGTTTAAGACAAGGGACCGATAGGATGTTTTCTGATTGTATCTCTCCAGCTTAATTTTCGAGCTCAGCTTACACTTACGAGTTTTAGCTTGTAGCCGTTTGGTATTCCAGCCGCTGGGACGCTCAGAAATTAGGAGTTTCGTTTAGCAACAAAGGGCACTTGGAGTTTAGCTAGCGGATTATACTGACCTTTCTCTCCAAGCTTATTACCAGCCTCGTTTCTTTTTACGAGCTTCAACAGATAGCCGTTGAGGTCCTCCAGCCGCTGGGACGTTTTTTTTTTTTTTAATTCTTTATTTTGTTGTGCATAGCTTTTTCAAACAACTTTAGTGCCATGGTGGCAGGTTATGGTATTATATGCTTATATAGGTATATACATGGCATAGAGGTGAAAAACACATTTTTCAATAAGGAACAACAGGAAATTATAACAGTTTGGTTGGTCACAGTGAGGTTAGTTTAGCGTTGTGTGATGTTTGGCTATGTGTTCTGTGTGATTCTTTGCAGTCTACTATGGGACTAGCTGGTCTCGGTAGGGTGTTCGTGACGGGCAGGCGAGGTGGTTTGACAGCTTTACGGTATCAGGGATGTGTTTGGATGGTCGTATGTGTACAGGCTTCAATGCTTGTGTCTGTCGTGTTATGAGTGTGTTGGGCCTGTTGCATGGGCAGTGTGTGTTGATGCTTTGGATCGTGCTGTCATGTAGTGTGTCTCGCCTTGCTCTGTCTCGGCATTGAGGGTGGTTACCCCTAGCCATGTGGGTAGCGGGGGGGGGGGGGTGATAGCGTTGTGTTCGTGGAACGTATTTTCGCATTTGGGCATCGACGTTCTTTGTGCTGTTCTGGGTCTGAGTACCTGAGTGTCTGTCTGGGAGTTAGTCAGAGAAGAAACAGTAAATCATAGTGAAAGGCAATATAAACATAAAGTATTAAACATAAAGTATGAAACGTGAAGTCCTCTTCTGTCGGTTTCTCCTTCGCTGGGATGAGGGCACTGTGGGAAATAGTCCGACATGGTCCGACTTTGGGTTTCGCCAGTGGGCAAGTGTCCATGGAACTTAAGACCCCAGTCCACTTGTTCCCAGGGCGTGATGGGAGGCTATTGCATTTTCTCCGTTCTCTCTTCGGCGTTTCGGATTCTGGTTCGGCAAACTGATGGTTTTCAGGTAGTTGGCTGCTTCCTCCGGTGTTGTGAGGACTTGTGTTGTCCCTGCATGGGTGACTTCCATGGAGCCTCCTGCTCCCCACCTGTAGGCTATACCTGCAGCGCGTAACTGTGTGGCAGTTTGGCCGTATGACTTGCGCCACAGTAGTGTGGCTCTAGATAGATCTTGATAGAATGTAAGTTCTGCTTCTTCAAAGGACAGCGGTGTGCGATCCTTAAGCGCCGCCATGATATGGAGCTTGTCCTGTACTGTTACGCATCTTAAGATGACGTCTCGAGCTGCTGGTGATTTCAGTTGTGTGTAGGTTGGGAGCCAATAGACTCCATCTGTGGTGAGTTTCTTAGCAGTTGCGTGTGGGAGTATGCTGGTCAGGAGGCGCCTAGCGTAGTGCGGCAGTTCTTCTGCTGTAATTGCTTGTGAGATTCCTCTGATTTTAATGTGTGTTCGCCTTAGTCTATCTTCTATGGTCGCCATTTTAAGTGCCATGATTTTTTGGTGATGCTGTATGTGTTGTACCTGATCTTCCAGCGTTGTCAGGTGTGTTTTGACTTCCACCACGTATTGTTCTGTGGCAGTTACCCGGTCTGTGACCATTTGCACCTCCGTTTTGAGGAGGGCCGTGTCGGCCGCCCAGAGCCTGTAAATGTCAGCGAGTAGGAGTTTGAGATCGCCTTTGGTGGCCGGTGCAGCGTCATCTGGGGCTTCGGGCTGCGGTGTCAGCGTGGTCTGTATGGCCGGCTGGGCCTCTGATCTGCCCTGCTCTGTTTGGGGAGTGCGGTCTGATTCCCAGTCATCTCCCGTGGGCCTAGGAGCGGGACGTGGCTGCGCGGGGCGTTGTAACAGCGCACCTATGTCTCTGCTGTCCGCCCCATTGCCGGTGAGGGAGGCGGTGGTTCCGTAGGTGTGGGGATTAGTGGGTGCCCCCTCTCTCTAACCTTGGTCGGAGCAGGAAGTCCTCCAGGTCTCTGATAGTCGGCGCGAGGTAGGCCCCGGTTTTGCGTTTACGCTTAGGGAGCTTCTGCGGGTGTAAAAACGGCATCGATCGGTGCCTCTTGTCTTTCTATCCCCGTCTCTGAGGGTTGTAGGGCTGGTTGGGTGCCCGTTTCAGTGATTTTGCCCAGATTCAGTGAGTACGGTTAGGAGACTGTAGAAATGGCGCCTGATGCCATGTGATGGCAAGCCCCGCCCCCCGCTGGGACGTTTTTTGCAACAGTGAGGAGTTTTTTTCATTTTTCTACCTCCGGGGTGGTCTAAAATTTGTTTTTTTGAGGATTTTCCTCATGGGATTATAGATACCACTTCATGTAGGATTTTTTTTATATTTATTTATTTTATTTTCACTCTTCCACCATACCTACTCATGTTGATATTAGACTAGGGCTATTTAGCCTTTTGCTATGAACTAGATAGGTTGTTGATTACAGCCTTAATTTATTTCCCTTTCATATTTATATTTATATTTTGGACTTTTTAATGTTTCTATTAAAAGTTATATTTTATTATTCATCATTTACATGTGCTTGTGGGTTGGCAATATCGTACTAGCTCCAGTTAGGGAGCTGAGAATGAGACATTCTTTCTGTTATTTCTCTTCCTCCTCTCTGGATTACTAGTACATTTTCTTCATTTTGCTTTAAGATTCATGGAAGAACGTAAGTATTCCTTTTCATGTCATAACACACACTACATACAAATATGGACACCATGGTTGACCTTCCAGACTGATACAGGAGGGATCTCTTAACTATTTGTGAGGCTCACTCACAGACACATCTGCCCACCTGAGCATTTAAAAATAAGGATAGCACACACCTCTGATACTGTTAAAATATTACCAATACAATGTTGCAACCTTGAGGTAATTGTATATTATACTACTCATCTGTCAATAACAGACCTCAACATGTTCATCTACCCCCCCCCCACCCCAATATGTGGAGAGGAGACATGACCCCCCCCCTTTTTGTCCACCATCTTAAAACAATAAGATGACAAGTTTGGAGTATGGAGTTACATATAGATTGGTTATATATGTTTTAATTTTTAGTTTTATTACTCATATACATCTCAACTCCCACTGAGATTAGCTAAATACACGGTACACCATTTTTTATAATTAGCTATAACACAGAGTGTGAGATACGAGAGGTGGAAGTCCACCCTTCTCAAACAAGGCAAAAAAAAACTCATTACTATGCAGTATATCACATATGCCTCATGGTACAACAACAGTCGCTACCTTACGCAAAAGCTATTTTTTCTATCACATGTTGAAATCTGGAGAAGCCAACAAATAACTAGCTGAACCATGTTTGCACTCTGCCACCATGGGATATGATAGATATGCTCACGCAGTTTAGCTGATAAGAAACATGCCCCCAGTAGGGTCCATAAGATACAACACCTGGGAAAAATCAATACAAGATGATTGTAACCGGTTTGTTAAGACACTCCCAGCATAAATTAGTGAAACCGCCATTTAGTTGATCTTCCCCCTTTAGAGACACATCTCTTTTCAGCCTTTCATACGATACTTCTATTAATTCCGGATGTGTAGTTGTCTCTCTGGGCAATGAGGATCATCCCGTCGCTTGCCACCAGTTGTTAAGACACTCCCAGCATCAATGAGTAAAACCGCCATTTAGTTGATCTTCCCCCTTTAGAGACACAGGCACTGTTGCTGTAGAACACCAAACTCCTGAATGGAATATAAGGGAATGCTCCAAACTCCCGAACAGAGAATCATCCGAACTCTTTCTCTCCTAGAACAGGCGAAATAATACTCCCAAGTAGCAATGCCCCCAAACACGAGACCAAGCTCCATCTTGAGGGTAAAACAGGAATCTGCTTTAATGAGGGCTACCTGCCTGGTATTTATGCAGGTCTCCCACCTGGTGGACACTCCCCTAGGGGACCAGATGGAAGACTGGGACAAATGAAGTACAGTAGCCAATCACAGTGGCTCAGGTATAAACACTCCCCTTTGTACAAGTAAAGCCCTCCTCTCTATCCTGGAGATAATTGGGAAGAAATCCAAGTATCTCCATGGATAGAGACAAACCACCATTTTATATGGTATAATAAAAACACATAAAAATCCATAAATGTAAAACTACCGAATGCATTGAATTCGTATAACGTATCCCCAGATAGCCTAGGTCTGAGCGCACATTACTACCGAATAGTGCTCAGACCCAATCCACACAGTTCAATCGCCATGGAGTCAAAATCTTTCACACTGTTCTTTCGGTATACAAATGACTCCATGGGATGGCTATCTGGGTTAAGTCCATTCATAAAATAAAAAGTCCCGAACGGACCAGCGTTCGTATGCCGATGATAAGAAGGGCGGTCGGCAGTTTCAGCGGTGTTCAGTAGAAAAAGTGTCCGTTTGGAGTTCCATAAGTTTCTCGCCGAACACCGCTGTTCATTCGCGTGATTAAAATGGCCGCCGCCTCGTGGTCGACATACGAACGACAACCACCCAGCATACGGTTCGAATGAAGAGGTGTCTGCGGTTAACCACAATGTTCTAATTGAGGCCAGTAGGTTAACCAGCAGCACACTTCTCTTCTGGGTGGCCGTCCATTCGGTAGTTTTATTCGGTAGTTTTATTCGGTACTGAAATAAACGAACAGGGACGTACGGGCAGGTAATTCCACGAATGCACAACAAAATAGACGAACCAGCAGATAATACTTATACAGATGGATCTGTCACACGGTTTATGATATGCACACATTGTCTGATTGTTTTTTTTTTTTTTTGTAAATATGTGTTTATTGAAGTGTTATGTTCAGTTAGTCAATTTTGAGTAGACATTAAGTGGGACACGCAGGTCCCGGCGATCAAAACATCAACGGTAACATGCAAAAACTGTAAGTTATCTTTTCAATTGAAGCGACACGCAGGTCACCTCTGAACACGAGCATATCATCATTAATTAACATTAATTATCATCATTAACTGTCAACATGTTAACATTCTGTTTTCTGTTTTCCTTCCCCCCATACCGACCCCCCCCCCTGCCGACCCCCCCCGCACCCCCCGCCCCCCGTGTGCGGCCACTCAGATCTCGGGGAGAGCCATTGGAAGTGACAAATGGGGCCATTGAGCGTAATATCCATAGCTTTTCACAGAGGGACGTGTCGAGAGATACATGCTCTAGGTGTCTGTTTAGCGACCTATCCAACCATAACATACACCAGGGTCTAATGATGTTAGGTGCAAGACTTGGTTCGGAGCTCGGAGAGTGGGTCCAGCATTTCGAGTATGGGCCTATATATCCCTACTTGAGCTTGGGTTGGTAGGTATCAGGTTGCAGTTGTGGTGGGAATGGCAGTACAGGACACAGTTTACTACTAGGCTGGGTCAGGGGTTAGCTGTCACGGTCCTATTACCATGTGTTCTCTGGGGTGCATGAGGCATCCGCTCCCCCACCCCCCTCCCCGGTAGCCGTCGGTGGGAATTATGTGGTGCCTTGAGGTAGTTCTGCGTTTGGGAGTTGATATGACTCACCAGTGGTTTGTTCATGTGTGCTGCTGGTACCAGGGTGTCCAGTGTAGAGAGCGGGGCTAGGGTAGCGTCTGTGGACCCCCTGCTCCCCTATTTGTCCCCGCCATCTAAGTGGTAGCTGTCGGGTCATGCGTTCCCTGTGGTCCATAGCCAGTATGTTCCCGCTATCCATCTGTCTGCTAAGGTACCCAGCGTCTGGGGAGTCATCTCTGGGCCAGTCTTGCTTCAGGTGTATGTGTGGGTGTCAATTTAGGTGGTCATAGGTGCTGGTATGTGCGTGTGGTGGTAGGTGTGGTGTGCGTCCCAGATGTACCTCTCCTTGTCTCTCCATCCGCCCGCCCTCCCCCGTGCGGCTCCGTGTGGTGTCAGTCTCTCTTGTGTTGCATCGGTTGTCAGTGTGTGTGTATTCTATATTATAAGAAAATAGTTATCTCCCTACGCGCGTTGCATGCAAGTCTGGTTACTCTGTGCGCTGATAGCGTTCCCTTAACCCCGTCCCCCGGATATCCATTCCCAACCGTGGCGAGGCCTCCGCTCCGGTCTCACCGGGGTCCCTGCCCACCTGTCCCCCGGCCCCTGGCGAGGATATGGCAGATCAGTGGGGAGGTAGGGAAGTTGTATCAGGCAAGCCCGGGCCCCGTATTCCCACATCCCTTCAGTCATCATCTGTGTGTTGCGAGCGGTAGAAGAACCAGGGTCCCCATTGATCTGCATGCTTTTCTTGTTTGCCCAGCAGGTTGGCTATTATGGATTCAGCTTTTTGGATGTCATCCACTTTACGTCTCCATTGTCCGATCGTCGGCGGGTGCGTCTTCTTCCAGAGCAGTGGTATCAGTGTCTTCGCCGCGTTCAAGAGGTGTCGAAGGATCGACTTTTTATAAGCTGAGAGCGATTTGTCCGTGTGGTGCAGTAGGACTAGGTCTGCCGTCAGGTTCTGAGGTTCGCCTAGTATCTTTCGTATTTCGTCTCCAACATTCACCCAGTATGGCTTAATACCGTCGCATTCCCACCAGATATGTTGGAGGGTCCCGGTCTCAGTCTCGCATCTCCAGCATGTGTTTGGAATTTCTGGGCTGATTCGGTGTAGCAGAGATGGGGTGCGGTACCAGTGAGATAGCAACTTGTAGTTCGTCTCCTGGTATTGTGAGCTAGAAGAGCTCTTATGTTGCAGCAATAGTACTTGCTCCCATTGACTTTCTGTGTATTCTCTGTCCAGTGCGTCTTCCCAGCGCCTCTTGAAGGTATCTTTCCTCTCCCTCTCTCCTGTCGCCAGTCGCTGGTACATTGTGGAGACTGTACCTTCCGCCTCGGGTGTCTGGAAGCATAACTGTTCAAACCACGTTAAGTCTAGTTCTATGCGGCAAGTTGTGATAGAAGTGTTTAAGTTGGGCATAATGAAATTGGTGCATCAACGTGGGTCTCTCTATTTCCGATATGTCCTGTAGCGTCTTCATCCCCCTGTCTGTGATCGCCATATGTAGTGGTATGAACCCGTCTTGGTTTGGTAGCGGCCATGCTGGAGGCGGTATTCCGTCGCCTATGTAAGTGTTATGGGCAATGGGGATCAGGGGGCTCGGGGTAGGTGAGATATAGGAAGTTTGTCTCAGTCGGGTCCATGTCCTAAGAGTCTGGGTGATTGGCGAGTCCTCCCCGAGGTCCTTCTTGGCGTCTGCTTCCTTGTACCATAGGAAGAGGTGTAGGTGGTTGTCCGCTAATTCCCGGCCTAAGGAGGTCCACCGTTTGTGAGGGGACGCCAAGTGCAAGTCTCTGATGCGTTGTAGAACCGTGGCTTGGTAGTACTTGTGGAGGTTAGGCAGGGCCAGTCCTCCCCACGGTTTGGGAAGGCAGAGTGTGTCATGTTTGATCCTGGCTCTCTCTCCCTTCCATATATATCTGAGGAACGCTGAGCGGAGGGTTATAAAGAATGCCGGTGGGATTGTGCGAGGTATGGTGTGGAACTTATATAATATCCTTGGTAGGATGTTCATTTTAATGACTGCTATACGACCTTGCCAGGAGATGTGGTTGAAGTTCCATCTCTTAAGGTCGTCAAGGATGTCTGTCAGGAGGGGTGTGTAGTTCTGTGCGTATATATCTCTAGCTTCAGGTGTGACCCGGAGCCTGAGATATGTCATATATTCCGTGCACCAGTGGAACGGAAACTGGTGTTGCAGGGTGGCGCATTCCTCTCCCCTGACCGTCACATTCAAGACCTCGCATTTGGGCAGGTTGAGCTTAAGCCCCGATAGTGTACCATATAACCGGAATTCGCTCATGAGTAGTGGGAGCGACTCAAGGGGTTCGGCTAAGAAGAACAGCATATCATCCGCGTAGGCGGCTACCTTGTGTTCCTGAGTCTTATGCGTAAGGCCCAGGATCCGGGGGTTGTTGCGGATTTTGTCAAGGAACGGTTCCAGGGTGAGTGCGAACAAAAGTGGCGAGAGTGGGCACCCTTGCCTGGTTCCGTTTCGAATCTCGAAACTGTCCGTGAGGGCTCCATTCACCCTGACTCTGGCATTAGGTTGATGGTACAGCGTCTGGATCCAGGTCATCATTCCCTCTCCGACACCGACCCTCCTCAGTGTCTCCATCATGAAGTGCCAGTTCACCCTGTCAAATGCTTTTTCCGCATCCGTGGATAGTAAAAGTAGCTTCTTCTGCAGGTGTTTCGCCAGGTGTTGTAGCATGAAGAGCCGGAGCGTACTATCTCTGGCTTCCCTGCCCGGGATGAAGCCTGTCTGATCAGGGTGGACCAGTCTAGGCATGAAGGCCTGCAGACGGAGGGAGAGTATCTTCGAGAAGAGTTTTATGTCGGTGTTGATGAGGGAGATTGGGCGGTAGTTACCCACCTGTTCCGTGTTCTTCCCCGGTTTAGGTATCACTGTGATCGTCACCGCCAGGGATTCCTTATGAAAGGAAGCTCCATCACGTAGGTTGTTAAGGGCTTTTACTAATCTCGGTATTAGGTCATCGCTAAATTTTTTGTAGTATTCCACCGGGAACCCGTCCGGGCCCGGTGTCTTACCGTTTTTTGCCGATTTTAGGGCCAGCTTAAGTTCCCCCTCGGTGATGGGCGCTTCAAGACCCTCCGCTTCTTCCGGGGTGAGGGCGTCTGGGTTGAACTCTTGTAGGTAATTGGTGGTTTCAATTCTCTTCTGTGCGGTACTGGTGTCACCATCTGTTGCAGGGGTGTTGTATAGATGTGAGTAGTACACCCTGAATTAGTTGGCGATATTATCTGGGAATTGTGTATGCTTGCCCTGTCTAGTGCGCAGGGTGTGTACTTGCGCCTGCTTCTGCGGTCCCCTGAGCATTTGGGCGAGAAGTTTGCCCCCCTTGTTAGCGTGCGTGTAAAAGAATGCCTTTGAGCGTTGCACCTGTCTCATGTGATTACGTTCCAGGATGTCTGTGAGTTGTTTCCTTTTCAGGGTCAGCTCACGGTAAGTTGGGTCGTGTTGGGTTCTTTTATGTATCTGTTCCAGATCTGCTATCTGTCTGGTGAGGTCTTTAATCTGTGCGCCTGCCTCCCTCTTTTTTTGTGTGGCCATTCTGATGAGGTGGCCCCTCAGAACACTTTTGTGCGCCTCCCAGATGGTCATGTCCGAAACGTCTTCTGTGGAGTTCTCCTCGAAGTATCGACGAATGTGATCCGCAATCAACGTTCTCGATGGTACATCTTGGAGTAAGGTGTCATTGAGTCTCCAAGTCATCCTAGCAGGGCAGTAAAGTGGTGATTCCAGTTCTACCCTCACTTCACTGTGGTCCGACCAGGGGGTCGAGTGGATGTCAGCCTTTCGGAGGAATGTGAGTCCTTCCTGTTGTATGCATAAGTAGTCGATCCGGGAATACCTATGGTGTAGCGTGGAGTAATAGGTGTAGTCCCGGTCTGTAGGATGGAGCGCCCTCCACGCGTCTGTCAGGCGAAGCGCTCTGAGGGATCGTCGAATAGTTTGCAGGGCTGAGTCAGGGACACTACTCCGTCCCATGGATGTATCGACCAGAGGATCTAGTGGGACGTTGAGGTCGCCTCCCATTATCAGCACTCCTTCCGTGAAGTTGGCTAACTTTCTCAGTGTCCTGCGGAGGAAGCTGGCTTGTCCCGAGTTCGGGGTGTATATGTTCGCTACTGTATACGTCCTTCCCGACAGGATTCCTTTAACAAAGACGTATCTGCCATCGCCATCCGACAGATGGTCTGTGGGCACGAACTGGAGGTTAGCTGCGATCAGGATAGCTGTCCCCGTTTTTCGCATTGTGGGGTGATTGCTATAGAAGTTTAGTGGGTAGTGTCGGTTCTTGAGTAGCGAGTTTGCCTCCACTCTCAGGTGAGTCTCCTGCAGGAGAGCAAACGAAACGTGTTGTCTCTTGAGGGTTCTCAAGAGGTGTGATCTCTTTTCAGGGGTGTTGAGGCCCCTGCAGTTCTGCGTCGTAATGATCAGGGGTGCCGGAGAGTAGGCCATTGTCGTGTCCCACTCGTTGGTCAGCTGTAAGCGGTCCACTCCGTGTCTCCAGCCAGGGGTCTCCCCCTCTTGTGTGCGGGAACGGGGCCGGGGCCTGCCGGATCAGTCGCCGTAGGGCGGCAGGGAGAAAGAGCGGGAGCAAGGGGAAGGAGGGAAAGCACAGAGGGGGGAGAGAGAGGCAGGAGGGGGAGGGGGGGGGGGCGGGGGGCCAGGTGAGCACCCCCCGGGGCGTCCAGCGAAGAGTTAGAGCGCTATGGGTATGAGGTCCCTCGCAACACAGCGTCACAGTCGTAAAACGTCTGCGGGTGTGTCTCCGTAGGCGCTTGTGTGTCTACCTGTGTTTGGCTGGCCCCTGGAGTGTGTGTGGGTGATTAGTCGTGTGTGGTGGTGGGGGTGTGTGTGTGGCAGTTATGTAGGGTGTGTCTGTGTGTGTGTGTATACCAACTTATGTAGTAGGTGTTGGTGGACCCTTCTGTATAGGATGTGGTCCCGTGTAACTGGGTGGGTGTCCAGAGCCGTACCACTACACGGTATGTACCGGAGTAGCCGCGGCTGTGGCCCCCTCAGTGGTTCTGGTTTACACGGGCTTGGTTCGGGTCGTGGCCTACGCCAAGTCGAAGTGGTGTGCGGGTGTGTCTGGAAGTCTCAGGTGGATTACCTGTCCCGCTGAAAATATAGCGTTTCGTGTGCACTTTGTTGCTGGTGTTACTAGCGGTTATGTACTCTCCCTTTGGGTCTGGGTCAGCACTATCTAAAATTGCGTTAGTAGAGTCTCCCCCGTCCGGTGGTCCAGGCTCTGCAGAGTCCCATAACCAGTCAGCTCTCAGGTGGCATCGGGCAAGTCAGAGTCAGTTAGGTTAGTTGTAGGTTAAGCGCAGGTCATTACAGTTCGTCGTCGTCATGGTGGTGGGGTGCGTCGTCTAGGCGTTGGTCAGTGACAATGGGCGTGATTCCTGGGTGCCTGTCTCTGCAGTGCGAGTGCGGTCTGGAGTGTGGGATAGTCCGCGTTAAGAGTTGGGTGGTTGAGGCGTTTAAGCTAAGTCAGGGATGTGTGTCCGGGGTTTCACTGGGTTTAAACTCTCCATATATGGTACCTGTCTTATCTAGTGATCCCTAGACTTTCCTGTGCTAAGTACAGTGCTCAGTGGGCCCCGTGTTATACAACCATCTTTCCCATCATTACACATTTTCGTCCTCTCCCACCCTCTCCCACCCGCCCACATTCTCAGTCCTCCAGTAGAGCCTGGAGTAGCTTCGGGTTGTACCCCCAGTTTGGCGGTGATCCGGGTGCAGTGTCACTACAGTATTAAGCGGCAAGGTCCCATTCTCCAACTTTCTCCCCCCTCCCAAGAAGCGTCTAGGATCCCTCCCCTTCCATTCAATAGTGCCAAACTGTCAATGTCTCGGTGGTGCGTAAGTGCCCCTGACCACTTCAGGCGAGGGAGATGTCGTCGGGTGGGTGGCAACAGTCCGCAGGGAGTCAGTCCATGCCAACATCTCTAGCGTGTGTTTTAGGCGAGTAAAGTCAATAGTCTCGGGTCAAAGTCAATACTTGTCAGTATAATAATATAAATGTACTTAGCTGTCATGATCTCAGTCGCAAGGATGCCCCTGTCCTACCAGCCGGGGGAGACGCCAGGTCGTCCACTTCAGTGCCAATTCGTTAGTCAGCCTGCTGGGCCGGGTTGCGTGGCCGGTGCGCCGGCGGTCTGTGCGGCGATTCCTCTCTGCGGCGTCGTGCAAGTCTTTGTGCCATCGGGCCAGGGCGTGGTTCTGTCGGCCTCAGGATCCAGTCTTCTACCTCCGTGGGCGGCAGGCCTAGTCGCCTCAGGAATATCGGCACTTCTTCAGGCCACCGGATCGGGATCCATTCGTTATCATGGCGGGCCAGTAAACTAAAGGGGAAGCCCCACTTATAGGGGATGTTGCGGCTCCTCAGAAGTTGGGTTACCGGCCGGAGTGCCCTGCGGGCCTCAAGAGTGAGGGGTGACAGGTCCTGGTAGAGGGCCACTTCTGAGCCTTGAAACGGCCAGGACTGTTTGGAGCGGGCCTTGGACATTATCAGTTCTTTTATTTTGAATTCACGCAAGCAGCAAATAATGTCTCTGGGAGAATTGTCAATGTTTCTCGGTCTTGTGGCCCTGTGAGCTCTGTCGAATAGGATATGTTGCGGTGCATCCGGGCCTAATATACCTTTGAAGAGGGCAGTGAGTATAGCCTCTACGTCTTCCTCTCCGTTGGATTCAGGGAGGTTGCAAACTCTTATATTAGATCTGCGCCCTCTGTTATCCAGATCTTCAGCTTGTCTTCTAAGGTGCAGAAGGATAGTCCCCTGTCGGGTAATTGCTAGGTTATTAGCTTCTATGCGGCTAGACATTGCCTGTTCTGAGGCCTCCAGGGCCTGAATGCGGTTACCTTGTGCTGCCAATTCGTTTCCTAAGATGGCGACCTCCGCTCTAATTGCCTCATGGAGCGTGTCTGAGGTACTTTTGAGGTCGTCCTTCATGGTTGCAGTAAGGGCCCTGATATCGGCTCTTATGTCCGCTAGGGATAGCGCATGGGGTTCCGTCTCCGGCGGTGAGCACTGGCCGTCGGCCATTTTGGGGCCTTGTGCGCCGCGTGGCTGGCTGCTCGGTGTTTGCAGGTAGCCGTCCAGGGAACCGGCGTGCGGGCTGTTCAGCGGTCTCCTGGTGGTCTGGTGGGTGTCTGCCCGTTTGGTGCGCCCCATCGGGAGAGTATTGCGGCGTTTAGTGCTGCTTACAATGCTGCGCGGGTCGGAGCTCCGAAGTTAAGCGGCCATCTCCGACGGCTTCCAGGCCACGCCCCATCTGATTGGTTTTTAATGAGTAAAGCTCTACTCCTTGTCTCGTACTTCATACACAATGTTTAATCTTCTGTATAATTTGCTGTATACAGATTGACATTACATATCTGTTATAACACAATACTTGTAGAAATATATACACGATCAATGTAAACGTTGTGATGATGGTGCATTTCTCATGTATTATTTTGTATACCTGCATGATGCTGAAACTGAGAACAAATCTAATAAAAATAAAATAAACAAAATGTATTATTTATTATTTTTTTATTTCTTTTTTGTTCCAAATGTTACCATCAAGGGAAGAGAGTTGGCAATTTCCTTTCCCATTTATTATAAGCTAAATGGTACACGGCAAGGGAGTCCTCTCTCTCCTCATTTTTAAGTATTAGCACTAGAACCCTGAAATAATTTATTAGGAACACTTCATCAATACAATGTTCTGCTGATGATATGCTATTCACAGTCTCCCAGTCATTCATTTCATTGCCCAAATTGTGTCATATTTTACGTGAATATAGTTTCGTGTCTTACTACAAACTAAACAAAACTTGTGTATACATTAACTCCTGTTCTCTGTTTAAGAATAGTTCAAACACAATTGGAAGAAATATTATGGTAACTATTGTGACCTCTGAATCACAAATAACCCTTCTGATGTATGTGTAAATAATTATGGATGTTGGTTTGGTAGGAGGTTAAACAGTCCTTAATAGACTGGCAGGGAAAATAGGACCATATTTTATTTGTACACAGAGAGGTTTCTCACTGTACACATAAGCAGTATATAGTGCACACCTGTTTAACTTCCATGTTTCCCAATTCCTCCAAAGGATATTGAAGATTCTAGAGCCACTGAGGGATTTTAATACATATATGATATGCTATATGATACAAGTTTTTTTGGAGAGCATTTATTATTCATTTATTATTTATTCTATAAAGATAAAATTATCAGTGTGCATCAACTGCGATAGACCATAGGTAGGTTATGTCACAGTGGTCCAGACTAACAAAGCATTGATGAAATATTCCAGGGATCTCTCTCAGGGCTTGACCCTCATAGTACAAAAGTTACAAAAATAAAGAAGGTATGCAGGTACACCTGGGGTTATCATTTATTCTACTACAACAATAAAGCTCCCATTCACACTGAGCTACTGATACCCTTCCCAAACAATTTCCCAGCTGGCTGCAATGTCATATTTTTGTATGCCCTTTATTTAATTGCTTTCTTTTGGAAGTAAGTTAAAATGTAACGGGTGTAAAATATATATCTTAGGAAATTCACCTGTCCTACCCCCTCACAAATTAACTAAAAGTCTCAATATTTCTGGTGAAGATGGAATGACTACATTTGGCATTTATCTTTGACTGCAACTCATGGATGTATTCAACTGATTGGTGCAAGCTATTAGTACACATTCTTGTTACTTTCATTTTCTGCATCTGCCCAACGGGGATGTGGATCCAGGTAGGTTAATACATAGAAAGATGATGACTTTTCCTAAATTCATTTTGACTCCATCTCGTATATCCAAACTGTCCTTACTCCAACAAAAAACGTTTCAGTCCATTTTCCTTCCACAGCATGTATTAGCCTTCATTATAGTATTTCATGGTGGCAACATGCCCTACAGCCTGGCAGTCACTAAAATAATAACAATGCTATTTGTTTGATTTTATTGAAACTAAATGGTTTTAATAACGTTACTTTATTGTGTATTCTTTTTAAACTTGGATCTACTTTAAATGTGAAAATCAGTTTGCCATGAATGGATTTTAACTTGAGACTTTTTGTTATTTGCAGATAGTGAAAAATGTATAAAATGCCCTGATACTGAATGGCCCAATACGAAGAAGAATCAGTGTTTTCCAAAACTGGAGGAATTTCTATCTTACAGCAATGATGTACTTTCTGTGATCTTTTTGTCGATATCATTACTTTTTATTGTCATAACTGTAGTTACATTAGTTATTTTTATTTTCTATCAAGACACACCTATTGTAAAAGCCAATAACAAGAACCTCAGCTTCATCCTCCTGACCTCCATCTTACTGAGCTTCCTCTGTGTGTTCTTGTTCCTCGGTCGCCCGGTGGATATAACCTGCATTCTGCGTCAGACCTCTTTTGGAATCATCTTTTCAATAGCAGTCTCCTCTATTTTAACCAAGACAATCATGGTTTTCATTGCTTTCAGTGCCACTAAACCTGGAAGCTCCTGGAAAAGATGTATTGGTGTCAAACAGTCTAACCTGCTAGTAGCAATGTTTTCATCCATCCAAGTTCTAATTAATATAATATGGTTAGCGATATCTCCGCCCTTTCAGGAACTGGACTCTCATTCTAATCCAGGCAAGATCATCATTCAGTGTAATGAAGGTTCCGTTATTGCCTTCTACTCTGTGCTGGGTTATATGGGCCTTCTAGCAGCTGTTAGTTTTATTGTAGCATTTTTGGCCAGGACATTACCGGACAGTTTTAATGAGGCCAAGTACATCACCTTCAGTATGCTGGTGTTCTGCAGTGTTTGGATTGCAATGATCCCGGCCTATCTGAGCACCAAAGGGAAGTACATGGTGGCTGTAGAGATGTTTGCCATCTTGATTTCAAGTGGTGGACTTTTAAGTTGCATATTTTTCCCAAAATTATACATAATAATATGTAAACCTGAAATGAATGCAAAAATATGCTTGTTCAATAAATGAAACCTAGACTTACTTTACATATATTAATATATTGTTTATTTAAATATATTGATTTCTTCAAAATACATCTCAAGCTGGCTGACTTTGATAATTAAAGTAAAAACTGAAAAACTGCACATATTAAAAAAAATGAAGTACATCAGTAGAGATGTCGCAAACATAACATTTTCCGTTCACGAACAGCGAATGCGAATTTCCGCAAATGTTCGCGAACGTGCGAACCGGGCGAACCGCCATAGACTTCAGTAGGCAGGCAAATTTTAAAACCCACAGGGACTCTTTCTGGCCACAATAGTGATGGAAAAGTTGTTTCAAGGGGACTAACACCTGGACTGTGGCATGCCGGAGGGGGATCCATGGCAAAACTCCCATGGAAAATTACATAGTTGATGCAGAGTCTGGTTTTAATCCATAAAGGGCATAAATCACCTAACATTCCTAAATTGTTTGGAATAACATGCTTTAAAACATCAGGTATGATGTTGTATCGATCAGGTAGTGTAAGCGGTACGCCCGCTTCAGAGTGACAAACCAAACTCCCTGTTTAATGCACCGCAAACAACAGCAAACAGTCCATTTGCACAACCGCAAACTCCCCATTTGCACAAGGTTGGATACCAAGCTAGCCATGTCCCGTTCCTTGTCCTCACTGATGTCATTGAAGGTCTCTTCCTCCACCCAGCTACGTACAACGCCAAGGGTCCCCGAAAGGTAACAACAAGCCCCCTGGGACGCCTGCTGTGTTTGGTCTTCCACCTCCTCAAAGCCACCTTCCTCCTCAGAATCCTCTTCTTCAGACTCCTCTCTTCTTCAGTTGCCTCTCTCTGCGTTATTATAAGGTGTGTTAAGTAGTACTATTCCTATCAGTTTAATCCCTGTTACGTCCCCTATCAGGGGACGTGTATATGGCATTGATTTTAGGAACCAGGAGATGGAAAAAGATGCTTGGTCGGTCCTCCTACTTCAAATTTGGGGCACTGCGCGTGCAATCTAATGTGCCACCCGATAGGAGTGGTGTGTTAAGTAGTTCTATTCTTATCAGTTTAATCCCTGTTACGTCCCCTATCAGGTGACGTGTATATAGCATCGATTTTAGGAACCGGGAGATGGAAAAAGATGCTTGGTCAGACCTTCTACTTCAAATTTGGGGCACTGCGCGTGCAATCTAATGTGCCACCAGATAGGAGTGGTGTGTTAAGTAGTACTATTCCTATCAGTTTAATCCCTGTTATGTGCCTTTTTTTGGTTTGGTTTTTGAAGCCACAGTGCAGCACCAGAGGCCAAAAAAATTAGGCATGTACACATGCCTGAAAAATTAGGTATTGTTGCAGCCGCTGCTGTAGCAGCGGCCAGAAAAATTAATGTTTGTTTCCCAGGCAGAAAGTGCCCTAAAACATTACGGCTTGAACCCTAGTTGGTGGCAGATAAGTCACGCAAGTCATCCGGCATTCAGAGATAAAATACAGCAGCGTGTGGACCATTTTTAGCCCAAGGCAGCTCATCTCATCAGGCCCTTTTTAGTCGAATGTATCGCCCACTGTCAGTCCCTTCAGGATCCATCCCTCATTCATCTTAATAAAGGTGAGGTAATCTAGACTTTTTGACCTAGGCGACTTCTCTTCTCAGTGACAATACCTCCTGCTGCACTGAAGGTCCCTTCTGACAGGACACTTGAAGCGGGGCAGGCCAGAAGTTCTATCGCAAATTGGGATAGCTCAGGCCACAGGTCAAGCCTGCACACCCAGTAGTCAAGGGGTTCATCGCTCCTCAGAGTGTCGATATCTGCAGTTAAGCGAGGTAGTCTGCTACCTGTCGGTCGAGTCTTTCTCTGAGGGTGGATCCCGAAGGGCTGTGGCGATGCGTAGGACTTGAAAAGCTCTGCATGTCCTCCATCAACAACACATCTGTAAAGCGTCCTGTCCTTGCCGACGTGGTCGTGGGAGGAGGATTACTTTCACCTCTTCCCCTGTTAGATTCCCGTTGTGCTGTGACATCACCCTTATACGCTGTGTAAAGCATACTTTTTAATTTATTTTGGAACTGCTGCATCCTTTCCGACTTGCGGTAATTCGGTAACATTTCAGGCACTTTCTGCTTATACCGGGGATCTAGTAGCGTGGACACCCAGTACAGGTCGTTCTCCTTCAGCCTTTTTATATGAAGGTCCCTCAACAGGCACGACAGCATGAAAGACCCCATTTGCACAAGGTTGGATGCCGAGCTACTCATGTCTCGTTCCTCATCCTCAGTGATTTCACTGAAGGTATGTTTTTCCCCCCCAGCCACGAACAACACCACGAGTACCAGATAGGTGACAATGATCACCCTGTGATGCCTATTGTGGTTGGTCTTCCTCCTACTCCTCAAAGCCACATTCCTCCCACTTCCTCACAATACTCTTCCAGCGTTTCCGCAGGTCCAGCAAGCAATGCTAATAAGGCTGTTTCTGGTGGTGATGGTGACCACAACTCTTCCTCTTCCTCTTCACGCTCATCTACGGCCTGATCCAGCATTCTTCGCAGGGCACGCTCCAGGAAGAAGACAAATGGTATGATGTCACTGATTGTGCCTTCGGTGCGACTGACTAGGTTTGTCATCTCCTCAAAAGGACGCATGAGCCTACAGGCATTGCGCATGAGCGTCCAGTAACGTGGCAAGAAAATTCCCAGCTCCACAGAGGCTGTCCTAGCACCCCGGTCATACAAATAGTCGATAACGGCTTTTTCTTTTTGGAGCAGGCGGTCGAACATTAGGAGTGTTGAATTCCAACGTGTCGGGCTGTCGCAAATCAAGCGCCTCACTGGCATGTTGTTTCGCCGCTGGATATCTGAAAAGTGCGCCATGGCCGTGTAGGAACACCTGAAATGGCCACACACCTTCCTGGCCTGCTTCAGGACGTCCTGTAAGCCTGGGTACTTATGCACAAAGCGTTGTACGATCAGTTTACACACATGTGCCATGCACGGCACATGTGTCAACTTGTGCCAAATTCAATGCCGCCAACAAATTTCTTCCGTTGTCACAAACCACTTTGCCGATCTCCAGTTGGTGCGGAGTCAGCCACTGATCCACCTGTGCGTTCAGGGCGGACAGGAGTGCTGGTCCGGTGTGACTCTCTGCTTTCAGGCAAGTCAACCCCAAGATGGCGTGACTCTGCCATATCCGGGATGTGGAATAGTACCTGGGGAGCTGGGGGGATGCCGTTGATGTGGAGCAAGACGCAGCAGCAGAAGAGGACTCAGCCAAGGAGGTTATGGAAGAGGATGGAGTAGGAGGAGTAGTGGAGGTGGCAGCAGGCCTGCCTGCAAGTCGTGGCTATGTCACCAACTCCTCTGCAGAGCCACGCATTCCATGCTTGGCAGCCGTCAGCAGGTTTACCCAATGCGCAGTGTAGGTGATATACCTGCCCTTACCATGCTTTGCAGACCAGGTATCAGTGGTCAGATGGACCCTTGCCCCAACACTGTGTGCCAGACATGCCATTACCATTACTAAGCTGGAGGAGGATGGTGCGCCAAGGTTCCGAGCGGAAGCTGTAGAAGATTGGGTGTCCTGTGTTAGGAAGTCAACCATGTCCTCAGAACTTTTCGAGTTCAGGGTACGTGGCCTCTGAACACTGGGCATTATTCTAGGTCCAAAGGGAATCACAGCACCACGACCACGACGGCCCCTGCAGGGTGGCCTGCCTCTGCCTGTCATTTTTTTTCCGATTAGTGGTACTATGCATGCAAGCTACTGTGACAACAGATCTGAGTGGCACTGTACACTGGCAGAAGTTGGCAGAGTAGACGCTGTAGGCCTGACACACGCTTGCAGGCAACTAACTGCTATTCAATCTATTACAGTCAAAAAATGTTTTTTTTTTTAATGTACACTACTGTTACACCAGATATGAGTTGCACTGGTGTGACACTGTGCCCTGGCAGGCTCTGAAACTCACACGTGTGAAGGAAACTGACTGCTATTATTTCACAGTCAAATTTCTAGTTTTTTTTTTAAATGTACACTACTGTTACACCAGATATGAGTTGCACTGGTGTGACACTGTGCCCTGGCAGGCCCTGAAACGCACACATGTAAAGGAAACTGACTGCTATTATATTACAGTCAAAAATGTTTTTTTTTTTTTTTAAATGCAAGCTATTGTGACCCCAGATGAGTGGTGGCACTGGGCAAGTGGGCACAGTATACGCTGTGAGCCTGACACACACACTGGCAGGCAGGCAACTGCAATTAGATTACACAGGGAAAAAAAACGCAGACTGATGTTCTAGCCCTAAAAAGGGCTTTTTGGGGTGCTGTCCTTACAGCAGAGATCAGATGAGTCCTTCAGGACTGTAGTGGACACTGAATACACCGATTTCCGTATTAAATCAGCAGCAGCTACACTGTCCCTCCTCTCACTAAGAATGCAGCTTCCGAATGAATCTAAAATGGATGCTGTCCAGGAGGTGGGAGGGTCTGGGAGGGAGGGTCTGCTGCTGATTGGCTGGAATGTGTCTGCTGACTGTGAGGTACAGGGTCAAAGTTTACTCAATGATGACGAATAGGGGACGGCCCGAACATCGCATATGTTCGTCCGCCATGGCGAACGCCAACAAGCTATGTTCACCAGGAACTATTCGCCAGCGAACTATTCGGGACATCTCTATACATCAGTAATATTTCATTTTTTTAATTGTAGATTTGAAAAATTGGCAGCTGCTGTACATCGATGGAAACGCTAGATTCAAGTAATTTGTAGCATTTATGAAATATTTTGGGCAGATTTAAATCTTTATGACACTAAGTTCTTAAAAATATTTTAAGAAACAAAATCTCTAATTCTTTAATATATGTATATGACAGACAACTCAGGTTGTCTCTACTGTCTTGACCTACAGCAATTCTCCAACAACCTCTAAACTCTCCTTTTACCTATTTGAACCTAACATTCCCTAGCTTTGCAAACTCCTTTTACAACTCCACCCTCTCCTCTCAACTAGACTTCATGGTACCTCCTACACTTAAATGCAGCAAGTGCCTCTAATTAAAACCTTGACACACCAAGTTGGCCCGATGCATCCAAAAATACTTCAGAACTGCTGAACGCTTTTGGAGACTCTGAATCTGACTTCCTCCACTGTAAATGTATCCTGCGCTCCCACAGCTTTGCTCTTTCCTCTGCAAAAGAAAACTACTTCAATACCATCATAAGCACACTTTTCCATGAACAAAAATACCTCTTTCACAAGTTTAACTCTCTTTTGGCCCTGTTGATCTAGAAGATTTTTACAATCAGGGTAGAAATCTCTCATCTCTCTGCTACCCCAAACGCACTCCCTCTGCTGTTCTATGCTCATTTACACCTGCGGCAGTGCAAGAGGTTTCTGCTCCAGTCCTCCCACCCCACCACCTGTTCTCTTGATCCCATTCCTTCACATCGCATCCGCACCCTGTTTCTCTTGCTTTCCTCTCACTAAAATATTATTATTATTATTA
The DNA here is from genome assembly GCF_036172605.1 of Pelobates fuscus. Lineage (NCBI taxonomy): Eukaryota > Metazoa > Chordata > Amphibia > Anura > Pelobatidae > Pelobates > Pelobates fuscus. The sequence continues at coordinate 10,177,874 of NC_086322.1, read as the reverse complement.
TACATAAAGTGCCAACCAGTTCAGTAGCGCTGTACAATGGGTGGACTAACAGACAAGTATTTGTAACCAAAGTTGGACACACAGGAACAGAGGGATTGAGGGCCCTGCTCAATTAGCTGAAATGCTAGAGGGAGTGGGGTAATGTGAGATAGGGTAGGGTAGAAATGTATGTTGCTGGGATAGTGTTCATTGAGGGCTTAGTGTTTTGTTTTGATGACAGTTTCAGGAGAAGAATTAGGGTGCGGGAGGGAAAGCTGTTCACAGTTTTATTGATATGTTTTCCTAAAGAAGTACATTTTCAAAGATTTATGAAGGAGTGGAGATTGGGTGAGAGTCTAACAGAGAGGGGAAGTGCTAGCTTTACTATAGCTAGGAGGATATTCTACACTTGCAGGTTTCTACCAAATGGAACCTCGTTCGACTCTCTGACTTCGGGAACCAAGACATCCAAACAATCCAACCTCCTGCTAGACCAGAGGCAATCGTAACATGGGTAAAACATTTACAAGCCAACGGTTTCAGAAGAGACACATGGAAAGTATTGGGTATACGCAGGGAAGGCTGAAGAGCCAAACTATACGCCACAGGGTTGACCTGCTTAACGGCCGATGTATCTGGGAGAGAATTTCATGGTTGGCACTTTGAGACGGATATGTCTTGTACTCAACAAATCCATCTCCCAGTTGATACACCAGAGCAGCACGTCTACATTTGTCAGCTTGGAACTTAAAATAATGTGAAGTATTAGTGAGGATAAGTTGAGCTTGTTCCTAAGTGTTTCTCAGGTTTTCAACGTGAAGGTCATCCAACAGCATACCCTGAGAAGGAAGAGCTGAAGGAAGGACCAGAGGATTGAAACCATAGTTGAGATAGAACAGACTGAAATGAGTACCCTCGCTAACCAAATTGTTATGAACAAATTCAGCCCAGGGAATCAGATCAACCCAGTCATCCTGATGTTCAGATATGAAGCATCGCAGATACTGTTCCAGAATTTGATTCGTACATTCTGCCGCTCCTTTAGATTGCGGATGATAGGCGGATGAAAAGCTTAATTCAATGCCCATCTGAGTACAAAAGCCCTCTAGAACCGAGAGATGAACTGTGTGCCTCTATCTGATATGATTTCAGTTGGGATACCATGTAAGCGAAAGGCTAATTTGGAAAATATAGTTGCCAAATCTGGTAAAGAAGGTAACTTAGACAAAGATATAAAGTGTGCTTGTAATGGAGCTCCCTGTACCCCTGGCTGGGTACCTACACCAAGGCCCGCTTCTAAGCTGGAACAGGGGACAAACCGCAGCACTCTGGCCCTCAGTCGCCGTAGCTTGACTGATGCCCTGGAACCATTTCTTCCTGGAGCCAAATGGGGAATTCGCTCTAGTCCTTACCCCAGTAGAATCCCCTGCAAGCTGGAATAGCAGACACAGGAGTAAATCTTCTTTCCCTCCAATAATAGGACAACACACAGTTTTTTGGAGTGTAAGCTGGAATTGATTTTAATGGAGGCACACTGGCCTTTTATGCAAGTTACATAACAAGGGTGACACCCAGGTGGACCTTGTTGGGCACAGGAACACAAAATGAACAAACCAATAAAAGTCATACAGTGAGGCACACCCATACACCAAAAATAGAAGGATAGAATAGAAGGAACTGTACTAATCTAACCTAATTATCTCCAAGCACAGAAAAACATACAAGTCTATGAAACCCCTGAAAGTACCTTAAAACCACACACCATCCCCTGATAGCCCTGATCTGGGTGAGCAACATATCCAAAAATCACCCAGATCGGTTAAGGGGTTCAGGAATTTCTTGGAAGTTATAGTTTTGACTGACTGAAAGCATGACCCCATGCCCAAAACTAGTTCCAGGGAAATCAGTGCTAACAGTCGGTCAATTTCGGTAGTCTTTTACAGGTTTCCCTCCAGGGCCCATAGTCTGTGGGCAAGAGGCTGGCAAGCAGGCTCCTCCAGGAGCTCGTGGAAAACTCACTTGGAGAGGGGAGTTTGTCACAGTGCCATCTTAGAAAACCTGTCCATTTTTGTCAATATAACAGTTTTTACTTTGGACAAAGGAAGTTCGACAACAACAATAAAATCTATGCATATACTACTCCATGGTTTGTCTGGTATGTTAAGTTGTTGTGACAGGCCACAAGGGAGAGTGTGGGACTGTTTATTACTGGAGCAGATGTCACATGCAGTTATGTATTCTTTGACATCTTTTCTCAAGGAAGGCCACCAATATGTTGTATGTATAACAGAGTATGTCTTTTTGATACCAGTATGTCCCACTGTTTAACAGTCATGATGATGGGTAAGTATAGATGCTCTATATTCAGGAGGAACAAATCATTTGTCAACAGGAGTCGATACCGGTGCTTGGTCCTGGTTAGATGAAATGTTGTAAACAAGATCAGACTTGATTTTGAGAACCGTGTGGGCTATAATACGAGAACTTGTCACCACTATAGACATGTCAGTAATAGGACTGGTTTGGGGTTCATATTGGCGGTCTTGGTATTTTTAGACCCTGGCCTATAGGTTAGGACAAAATTGAACCGTGTCAAAAAAAGGGAACAGCGAGTCTGTCTGGCTGATAATATCCAGGCCTCCCCAGATAAGCAAGGTTCTTATGATCGGTTAAGATAGGTATAGGTATGGGAGTACCTTCTAGCAAATGTCTCCATTTTTTTAAGGCCAGGATGATAGCCAACAGCTCCCTATTACCGATCTCATATCTCCTTTTGGCATCAGTAAGTTTTTTGGAATAAAACCCACAAGGATGCAATGGCTGATCCGGTCCCTTCCTCAAGGATAGTACTGCTCCTAAGCCTGTTTTGGACGCATCTACCTCTAGTATATAAGGAAGGGTTGGATCAGGGTGGACTAGAATAGGAGCAGAGGAAAAGGCTGACTTTAAAGATTCAAACGCCTCCCTTGCCTCAGGTGTCTATATTTTGGGATTGTTTACTTTCTAGCTGTGATAGGAGCTATAATGGAAGAAAAAACTTTGATAAAGCATCTGTAGTAGTCGGAAAAGCCTATAAAGTGCTGTGTGGCTCTGAGTCCAGTAGGGAGTGGCCAATTGATTATGGATTCTATCTTCTTAGGACCCATAGAAAACCCTGAACCAGAAATAACGTATCCCAGAAAACTGATTTGGGCTTGATCGAAAATATATTTTTCCAATTTACAATACAGTCCGTTTTGTAGTAAACGCATTGAGACTTTGTTAACATGTCTATGATGTTCTTCCAGAGAATTGGAATAAATGAGAATGTCATCCAGATCACTCATGTAAGTCATATCTAAGAACATAATGTTACGCTACTAGGGGTGATTTGGGTTGGAACTAAACTGCAGCTTGTAAACTCCCTAATTACAATAGTGAAGAAATGGAGAATCCTTAAGTATTAATATTGTAGCTTTAAGAAAGAGAGAATCACTGGAAACTTGATTCAACCAAATTTATTTTTTATTTTTTTTATTTGCATTTTATAATATCAACATACCATAGATAATATCACACAGCATGAATGTATAACATTGCAGTAGAATGCTTTGCAACTTTCCTCTTGCGATTCATACATCATATTTTCACATGTTGATACAATTTTAACATTACAACAATAACATAACTGAAGAGGGATGGGATAAAGGGAGTAGGAGAGTCAAAGGGAAGAGGGGTGATGGGGGGAAGCTATAGTGATCATGGTTGTTGTGAACCTAGAGTTATTATGTTATGCTTGCACTAAGAACTACAGGGCTTATACCTTTCGTCTGCAAGTGGATGTTTCCAGTACAATATCTATTTAACTTTCCTATAGGGGTGTTTTGTGCCTCTCATCATCTCCTATTTTGGGATTGCTGGGTGGCACCAGATCTCCCCCCTTTTTACTCATCAAGTACGCTTCCCATACTTCCCATGCTGTCACTATTGCCCACTTTGGTGGTGCATTTCTACGCGCCATTACTTCATATTGTTTTGTCAGGTGTAATGCTGTAAGGCATTGGGTTGTAGACGGTAGTCTCGTGTCCCGCCAGTGCCTGCTAATTGTTTGTAGGGCTGCCACTATTATGTGGTACATGAGGTATAATTGGGATTTTGTGATATCTGTGGGGAATAGTTGTAACAAATATACCTCAGGTATTAGCGGTAGGCGAACACCCGTACTGTCCTGTATGATCTTATTTATATCCTTCCAATATGATTCCAGTTTTGGACATGACCACCAGACATGTAGCATGGACCCCTTATGCTTCGTGCATCGCCAGCATGTGTCTGGGATACCTGGATTTCCTTTGTTGAGTCTGGTTGGAACCATGTACCATCTGTACATTATTTTACGTGTTATCTCTGCATGTGAGGCGCACAAGGAGAGATTCCTGTGTCCCCTAAGTATTCGGGCCCATTGGTCCTGAGTAATATGGGTCTGTAATTCTCGGTCCCATGCTTTCATGAATGTGTATGCGTGGGGATCTACTGTGGAGTTATATATTGCATATACTAAGGAGTTGAGTTTTTTCTTTGGTTTTAGGTTGAGACATATTGATTCTATCTCCGTCAGTTGCAGACCTGATTCTGGGTGATAGGAACAAATTGTTTGTGACCTAAACCATGATGCTAGTTGCATATATGAGAATTGAGCTATATTTGGTAAATCAAAGTGTTTTTGGATCTCGAGAAATGATTTCAGTACTGGACCTTGACTTATTTGGTAGAGATTAAGGATACCGTGGTTGTGCCACATTCAAACAGGAAATCCCGGTATGGCCATGGATAGTGTTGCTATTGGCGTCGCTAGAGAGGTGTTTCCTTTTAGTACACGCGACTTCCCGAATTGATCCCATATTTGTAGCGTGAGTTTAGTTGTTGGGTGTATATTCTTATACTTAGGCCTGAGCTTTCTGGACATCCAAGCCAACGCAGCTATTGTGAAATTATTGGTATAACATGCTTCTATATGAACCCACTGCGGGGGATCTGGCTCACCAGTGGATGCCAGGAGCGGACCTAATATTGCCGCTTTGTAATAATGGGTTACATTCGGTAGCCCCATACCCCCTTTCACAAGTGGCTTATATAGGGTGGTCTTCGCTATTCTAGGCTTAGTGTTATTCCATATGAACGTGGATATCGTTTTTTGTGCTTCATGTAGATAATGCTTTGGAAGTGCAAGCGGGATATTTCTAAATAGGTATTGCAGCCGTGGAAGAAGAAGCATCTTTACAGTGGCTATTCTGCCGACCCATGAAATAAACTTTCCCTTCCAGCTGTGTATCATACTTTTTAGTTCCGCTAAGAGTGGCATGTAATTGGCTTTGTAGATTCCCACTAGTGTTTTAGTTAAAGCTATCCCTAAAAATTTAATCTTATCCGTACACCATTCAAATGCAAATTCTTTTTTGAGGTCTTGTAACTCAGGCGGAAGTATATCAATGCCGATCGCCTGTGTTTTGTTAATGTTCAATTTGTAGTATGAACAGTGCCCATATTGATGTATCAAATTGTGTAATGTCGTTAGGGAAGTGTGTGGGTCTTGTAGTGTGAGGAGGATGTCATCCGCAAATAGTGTTATCTTGTATTCTTCATTTTTCACTTTGATTCCCTGTATCTGGGGGTCGTTCCTAATTAGATGTGTGAGTGGTTCGAGGGTGAGTATGTATAGTATTGGGGACAGGGGGCAGCCCTGCCTAGAGCCATTTGAGATTTCAAAGGTATCTGAGGAAAAGCCACCATTTACCACTTTCGCCGAGGGGCAGGAGTACAACGCCTCCACCAATTACTCGAACCGTGGTGTAACGGAGCTCCGTGTACTCCGACCGAGTACCCTCCGTGGATGGATGCTCCTAGCGCTTACAGAGGACTCCAAGCACTGCAGACGACACCACAACCACCGCAGACTCCACAACCGCCGTAGCTTAACTGGAGCCGCGCCGTCTTCCTTCCACCCTGGATCAGCTTCTGTCCTCCAGGACCGTGTGGGGAAGACCTCTCCTCCAGGAGAGCGTATCCGGAACAAGCTCTTAAAAGAGCTAAGTGATTAAGCTCAGGGGAATATGCAGAGCATAGCAATCCCCAGTGTGATACAGCAATTCCCTCCAATAACGAGACGAGGCTAAGTTTTGAAGGGTCAAGAAGAACTGAACACTGGGACACCCAGCCGGCTTTTTATTACAAAAAGGTACACACAGGACACTCCCAGGGGGAGGATGAAATTAACCAATCACATACATGGTACCACCCCCACGTCTTTTCCCCTCAGATAAACATATAACATAATTTTATCACATGACAGGAGGCTTCCTATTTTGCATATCTCTCTTTACTAAAACTCCATAGCAGTAAAGAAAGTAAAACGTTTTAACCAATCAAAATGCAAAAGAGGGTTAGGTATTCCCAGAAAATAGGCTCCTCCTCCTCTTTCTTTACTGCTCCATCGCAGACAGGTCAGAGTTTTGGGCTCTTCCCTAATATATATATTTGACTATTATTTTTACTGTGTTGTATTTTTACATCTGTTTATTTTATATTCATTTATATATATATATATATATATATCTTTATTGTGTACTGAATTATTTTCCTATCTATCGTTTGTACAGTGTACTGTCTTTAAATATACTTTTTCCTTTACTTTATTTCCATCTACTCGGTATATAATTTTTCTCTCCACTTGCCGCCCGCGGGCGGACCCGCCGAGGTCTTTCTTCCCTACCCTACCTTCTAACGCCGCATACATACGGCTGTTCTACCCTCTTTGCCGCTCTCGCGGCTTTCCTCACGCTCGTCTCCTCACTCGCGCGTCGGCCATTTGCAATCTCGCGTCTCGCGAGATTGCGGCCGCCATCTTGTTTTTTCTCGGTGCCGCGAGGGACACGCTCAGGAGACCGGCGGTTAATTACCTGCACTTCGTTTGAGGTCAGTCTGTTAATTTACTCATTGCTGTACACAGGCACCAGGAAACTTTTGACTGTGCCTGTCTGGAGTGCTGCTCCATTTAAACTGCTGCTTATCTGGAGGTCGCCCTGTGGCCACCTCTGTTTTTCTCTGGGTGAAGCCCAGCTCATTGAAAAGCCCAATTGGTGTGGTGTTTTGGCTTCCAAAAGCCTCCTTTATTATCACTATCAGTGCATTACAATATATTTTTTACTATTCACCTGTGATACACTTACCTGTATATATATATCCTTAGATCCTGCTAGGATCATTTTTTTTTTTTTCAATACACCACAGACCCTGCTGGGGTTATTATCACACTATAATTTTGTGATTATATCTGTTGGGACACCACTGCACCCTGCTGGGGTCAGCCAAGTGTTACCTATATAAAAATACGTACAGCTGCACTGACCTCTATAGCTACTATATAATTATTTCGCCCTGTGCCATATATATTATCTGCTAGTAATAAAACATGGAAGCTTCTCAAAATACAGCAGACTTCCAGACTATGATAAACGAGGCAATAGCAGCCTCCATGGAGAAAGCCCTCTCCAAAATGATGGCCTCTACTACCGAAAAGAGAATGCCACCAAAAACCCACCAATCCCGACACGATTCAGATTCCGAGGATTCGGAACCACATAAGAGCCAGGAACCTTCCACTGGCAAACGCCACTGGAAAGGGGAAAAGGGCAAACAGAACCCTACTAAGGAAAAAAACCCAGCTAAAAAGCGTAAGCCCTCCACGGTCGCTACTCCGACCCCACTACTTAATTACTCCTCCGATGAGGACGACATGCAGTCCAAGTCCTTGGCCATTTTAGACGAGTGGCAGGCTGAAGTATCAGACGGACAGGAAGACTCTTGGGGCTCTGAATCCGAGTCCCAACCCGGTCTACTTCCACACACACTACTGGGGGACTCCCAAGTGACCGATGCCGCGGTTAACCTGCCAGAGGACGAAGATGCCATCTTCGATCCATCAGGCCAGAGACTGTTCGACCCACGAAATCTAAGGCACCCACGATCAGGGGACTGGACGCCCCCAGAACACTTGTCAAAATTTATGCACCTCTGGCTTCGAAAATCTATGGACAAGACGGTCCGCAATAGACTGCGTTCCGAATGCCCAAGACCCTCGCTACCAGACCATGTAGCGGAGACGCCCGAGTTTGACCAGGTGATGACCACCTTTATGTCCCGCGGTGGCCGTGACCCACGCAAAGGCGTGGAAAAAGGTTTCAGGGCAGTCCAAGACAAACTCCTGGACTCGGTGGGGCCACTTTCCAGGATCATGTACCTGGCAGATGACGCTCTCACAAAAGCAGACCAATTTGACGCGACCATGGTTCGCGAGTGGGCTCACGATGTACGGGAGTGGGCACAAAGATGCTTTTGCTTTGTGGGAAATACCAATGCTGCCCTTTCTTCTGAGCGGCGCAAAGCAGCTTTACTCCGTATTGACGGAAAGTTGGTGGAATTGGGCACCAAAGAATTAGGTCCTTTGGCACAGGGCAAACTATTTGGAGATCCTTTCCTCAAAGACTTAAACAAACATGTAAATATTTTTACTTCACTAAACAAAGCCCAATCGTCCATGAGGAGAGTGTTTAGAAATAACCCCACCAGGGGTGTTTTTGGAAGGGCTGGCCGCCAAAGGGGCCGTGCTGCCAGCCGATTCTGGCCTTCAGGCCCCCGCAATTCGAGACCTCAACCTTTCTACCCCGAAGTGGGGTACCGTCAACAGTTCCATTACACCAGAGGAGCAGACAGAGGACGTGGACCACGTACCCGTGGCAGAGCTCGCTTTTCCACAGGTAAGCAACCAATTGATTCCTTCTTTTTCCCATCGTATTGCAGGTCGCATCTCCCTTTTCTTTCAGGAATGGCGAACCATTTCCACAGACAGCTGGATCCTACAAACGGTGCAAGGCTATATGATCGACTTCACGTCCCAACCACGACAGACGGTCGCTCCATACCCCATCAGATGTTCAACCGAGAACTCCGAACTCATTCACAAAGAACTACAAGACCTACAAGCGAAAGGCGCAATCGAACCCGCCTCCGGACCACAAGGCTTCTTCAGCAATATATTCCTGGTGAAGAAGAAGACAGGGGACTTTCGCCCCGTCATCAACTTAAAACGACTCAACGAATATGTTACTTACAGGCACTTCAAAATGGAAGGCATACACCTCCTGAGAGACCTATTACAGGACAAAGATTGGTTCACGAGATTGGACCTAAAGGACGCATACTTTTCAGTACCCGTCCACCATGCCTGTCGACAATTCCTGCGATTCCATTGGCAGGGCCGCCCCTGGCAATTCACATGCCTCCCTTTCGGCCTCAGCTCAGCCCCATGGTGTTTCACCAAACTACTCAAGCCCGTGGTCGCTCACCTTCGGGCACAAGGAATTCGGTGCATCATATATCTGGACGACCTCCTGCTTTTCTGCTCCGACAAGTCCAGACTAATACACCACACAGGATATGCCACAGACCTTCTTTCATCCCTGGGCTTCATAGTAAACTTCCACAAGTCAGCCATGACACCTTCTCAAACAGTACAATTCCTCGGATTCGAGATAGACTCCACCACAAGCACTCTACGACTACCGGCGTCAAAAATCTCAAACATTCGCAAAGAACTGCGCAAGACCATTCGCGCCCACACCATTCCACTCCGTGCCCTCGCTCGAATAGTGGGACTCCTCTCAGCTTCCATACAAGCTATTTTCCCGGGCCCGCTCCACTACAGGGCAATGCAACGCCTCAAGGCCTCTTTCCTCAGGCAGAACCCATCTTACGACCAACCGATTCCAGTAACGGAGGAGGTCCGACAAGAACTCAGTTGGTGGCTGGACAGCATGGAAGCATGGAACGGTCGAGCCATCTTTGGGAGCACACCCGACATAGTCCTGGAATCAGACGCCAGCCTCTGGGGTTGGGGCGCCACAAGCAACGGTGCATCAACAGGCGGAGCATGGACCTCTCAAGACCTCCACATGCACATAAACTGCTTGGAACTCCTGGCAGGATCTTTTGCCATCCGCAGCCTTGCAAAAGAAAAGACGGACTGCTGCATCCTCCTTCGGATGGACAACATCTCAGCAGTCCGCTACATCAACCGCCTGGGCGGAGCGCGCTCCCGGATTCTGTCAGAAATAACGAAAGAGATTTTCGACTTCTGCTTACCCCGAAACATCTCCCTCAAAGCGGAATATCTCCCGGGGGACACGAACCTCACGGCAGACTGGTTCTCACGACATTGGAGGGACACCAGCGATTGGAAACTGGATCCCCAAATATTCCAAAGTCTGCAACAACATCGAGGTCCATTTCACCTAGACCTATTTGCGTCTCGCAACAACAGGCAAACACAGACATACTTCAGTTGGCTACCGGACCCGGAGAGCGCAGCAACAGATGCTTTCCTCCAACCATGGCCGACCACCGGGGCATACGCCTTTCCCCCATTCGCCATGATAGCCAGGACCATACACTACCTGAGGCAACAACGAGTATCTCTTCTACTCATCACACCTCTATGGATGGGACAACCATGGTTTCCAGACCTCCTAGCCCTATCTCATCAGGATCCCCTCCTACTGCCATCGCACCAGTATACCCTCAGGGATCCGAAAGGGAGCCCCCACCCACTGATCCTAGCCAACCGACTCAATCTGGTGGCCTGGACACTTTCCGGGGTACCTGGCACGTCGGCGAACTATCGCAGGCTGCTAAGGACCTCCTATGGGACTCATGGGCTCCAGGAACCAGACGATCCTACCTGTCCGCTTGGAATTCCTGGTCCGATTGGTGCATGGAACGGAACCTTGATCCATTTACGGCCTCTATCCCTTCCATTTTAAACTACCTAACACATCTGTTCTCAACAGGACGGTCATATAGGACAATTAATGTAGTCCGCTCCGCCATCTCGGCGGCCCACGTTCCTATTATGGGGACCCCAGTTGGTAAAGACCCACTAGTATGTCGACTCCTCCGGGGCATCCGCCTACAACGGCCCCCCGAAACTAGATATTCTCAACTCTGGGATGTCGAGATAGTCCTACGCTTCCTGAGGGAATGGCCGACTAACGATAGACTATCACTCCGACAACTATCAGCAAAACTAACAATTCTGCTCTGTCTAGTGTCCTTCCGCAGAGTTTCAGACGTCCGGGCGTTTGACATAGACGCATTCTCGGTCTCCCCGGAGGGGGTCACATTCCACATATCACGTCGCACGAAATCGGATTCTTCTACAGTTTTCTATCCCTTCTTCAACTCCGACCCACAGCTCTGTGTAGTAGCCACTCTCCGACGATATGTTGAAGTTACGCTCCCGATTCGGACACCACCTACTGGACAACTCCTCGTGTCGTATGTTCGACCACATGTCCCCATCACTTCCACTACACTCGCCAGATGGGTTCGCTGGATACTTTCGTTGGCAGGCGTAGACGCTTCCTTTGGGGCCCACTCGGTACGAGGAGCAGCTGCATCCACAGCCTTCTCTGCGGGCGCATCATTATCGGACATCCTACGTGCCGCAGACTGGTCGAGAGAATCTACGTTTCGTACCTTTTACTTTCGACCGAACTCTAACGCGGCCATGTCACTCTTACTACAGCGTTAAAAATGCAAAATAGGAAGCCTCCTGTCATGTGATAAAATTGAAGATTATGCTAGCGTCAGTGTACCTATAATCTTAATTTTAATAATGACAGGAGGCGAGTATTTTCCCCCCCTTTCCCACCCGGGGAAGATAGAACTGTTAGTACCATCGCTATGTAAGATAGAACTGTTAGAACTAAACGCTATGTTCTCTCCCTCTATTTCATATCTGTCTCTAAGCTATTATCTGTCTCTAAGCTATTTTCTTCATCGCCTGGGGACAGTAAACTGTTATCTTTTGTGTCTCTCATTTCGCATATGTTGCTAATATCATTGCTGGGTCACTGCCATTATAACAACCAGTAGGAGACCAGAGTCTAACCCATTTCACACTCTCATTTCAGTTTAACTTCATCAGTCTGGAGTTTCAAGAGCCACTTTGGCGAAGTTTCAAGACAACAACTCTCCATGAGGACTGTCTACTGTTGCACGCTCACCCGTTGACGTTGGTTGCAGTTTGATCATGTCACTACTGCCGTTTCTGCTGTTGTGCCTTCCAGATCTCCTTGAAGAACTTTCTCTATGTTACAATATTAACTTTTCTCTGTTACGATGTCGCTTTGAAAGAGGAGGAGGAGCCTATTTTCTGGGAATACCTAACCCTCTTTTGCATTTTGATTGGTTAAAACGTTTTACTTTCTTTACTGCTATGGAGTTTTAGTAAAGAGAGATATGCAAAATACTCGCCTCCTGTCATTATTAAAATTAAGATTATAGGTACACTGACGCTAGCATAATCTTCAATTATAGCATACAGTAAAAATACAGTTTTCACACACATACACTGTAACTTTAAAACTATACATTCAATCTCCATAAAAATTACTTATTCAGACTCAGCATACATCAAACATAAACACTTCCAAAAATCAGCCAAATCCCTCCAGCGGATCAAAAGTTAGCTGGAGGTCCCTTTATGACCGACCGCAAGCACAATTTCCTGCCCAAAACAGTTCCATAGATTTGGGCTGTGCGGCCGGTCAATTTCATGCTAAAAAACATTTCGAACGGGACTTAGTCTCTGGAGCTGAAAAACGAAGTGTAGGAGAAGGTAAGGATCAGCGGTGTTCGGTAAAATGTGTAGCCGATTTCAGTTCCACAGAATCTTTAGCATACACCGCTGACCGCGTTCGACTGAACAAAGATGGCCGCCGCCACGTGCAATTAACCTGCAGTAACCTCACAGCCTGGGAGGTAAATTGCCTGCACACTTTAACTTCTGGGTGCTCCGCCTGTGTGGTACTTGGTTCAGTGAGCTCTATTTACTGAACCAAGTGGGAGAGAGCCAGGGGCAAGTTATTTTACAGGTCTGGGGGCATAGTCTTAAAGGGGTATTGTTCAGCAAAGTCACAATATGTCCCCAGATGGTTCTTAAAGGGCCATACACACCGAATAAAAGTTAATAAGTTTTCAGGGGCCCAATCTTCCAGGGGCCATTGTCATGAGGCAGGAGGCTGGAAAATAGGCTTCTCCACAATCCAGGGAAGCAGGGCAATTTTCCATTTAAAGGGACAGTTACAAATAGCGATTTGTAACACATCTCCCCTTTGGGGGGAAGACTAACCAGGCACCTGACCTTCTGTCGGTCAGTGCCTCCGTTAGTCGATCCACCAACCCACAATAACTAAATGCCAGAGTAGCCCACCCACAACAAACAGGTACAAGGGTGACCCACCCACAAGACACAATTACTGCACCTAGGTATCCAGCACCCAGCAGATCCAGCACCTTCCTTACTCCATCCGCCCCCTGTCTACCTCTCACGAATCCCACTTGGTCAGCATGTACCAGAGTAGGAACGATCGGCGCCAGTCTATTAGCAAAGATTTTGGCTAGGAGTTTCGTGTCCGTATCTAGGAGCGAGATTGGGCGTAAGTTCTGGCATTTATTTGGGGGTTTCCCTGGTTTAGGAAGCGTAGCCACTTGCGCCACAAGCATCTCCCTCGGCATAACACCTGTGGTGGTAATGTGGTTGTATAATGTTGTTAGGTGTGGTGCTAAAATGGTAGCAAAGGTCTTGTAATAATAATTTGTGAAACCGTCCGGTCCCGGAGACTTACCAGACGGTAGTGATTTGATAGTGTTTAGTATTTCTTGGGTCGTTATGGGTGTTTGTAGTTGTTCTACTTGTGTCGGTGTGAGTACTGGCAACCGTGCAATACATCACTCACTGACATTTGAACTACTGCGCATACGAAAGGATATGCAGGGAAGATATATAGCACTTCACTGCATAATTAACAATACTGAATATGTCTTGGTGGGGGTATATTGCCCAAATACGAATCAAAAACAATTCTTACAGAAAGTCCTGAACAAATTACCCACCACGACCATGGGTCAGGTGCTGGGGGCTGTCTGGGGCTCGAGGGAGCACTGACAGGCTCCCCGGCATAGGCCCCGCCTCCCGCACACAAGCCCCGCCCCCACCGTTAAGCAGCAGCCCATGCTGCTGCTGGAAAGCATGGAAGATGGCTGCCTGACCCCCAGCAACAGGCTCCAGTGACAGGTAGGCTTAGTGTGTGTGTGTGTTTGTGTGTGCTCAGCCTCCCTACCACCCTCAGCCAGCCTCCCCGCCCTCAGCCTCCTCACCCTCCCTACCACCCTCAGCCCCACCACCCTCCCCACCACCCTCAGCCCCACCACCCTCAGCCTCCCTACCAACTTCAGCCTCACCACCCTCCCCACCACCTTCAGCCTCCCCCACCACCCTCAGCCTCACCACCCCCACCACCCTCAGCACCCCACAACCCTCAGCCTCAGCACCCCCCACCACCCTCAGCCTCCCCACCCTCCCCAATAACCTCAGCCTCCCCACCCTCCCCAATACACTCAGCCTCATCACCCTCCCCACCACCCTCAGCCTCACCCCCTCACCACCCCACCAGCCTCAGCCTCAGCACCCCCACCACCCTAAGCCTCAGCACCCTCAGCCTCACCACCCCACCACCCTCAGCATCACCCTCCCTCACCACCCTCAGCATCACCCTCCCTCACCACCCTCAGCATAACCCCCCTCACCATCCTCAGCATCACCCCCCACCCCAACCACCTGCAGCCTCGCCCCCACCCCCCTCAGCCTCACCCCCCACCCCCTCCTTCTCACATCACATCACCCCCCTCACTCTCACATCACCCCCCTCACTCTCACATCACCCCCCTCACTCTCACATCAACCCCCCCTCACTCTCACATCAACCCCCCCTCACTCTCACATCAACCCCCCCTCACTCTCACATCAACCCCCCTCCACTCTCACATCACCCCCCTCCACTCTCACATCACCCCCCTCCTTCTCACATCACCCCCTTCCTTCTCATATCAACCCCACTCAATCTCACCATCACCCCGCTCTCCCTCTCACCATCACCCCCCTTTCCCTCTCACCATCACCCCCTCACACCATCACCCGCCATACACACAACACACTTCAGTCTCAGACAAAAACGCAAAAATGCACACAGAGACATACATTCTCACACACAAGGATACTCTCTGTCAGACACACACTCAGGCACATGCACAGGTAAACTGTGCATCAATGTGTATATGTGACACTTTTTTGTTAGTGGGGCCTCATGTTTGAGTTACGCTTAAGGCCTCATAAAGGCCTTAAAAGCCGCCTCTGCTCAGCAGTCTGTGTATGGACTCAGCAGTCTGTGTGTGTGTCTGTGTGTATGGACTTAGCAGTCTGTATGTGTGTATGGACTCAGCTGTCTGTGTGTGTGTATGGATTCAGCAGTCTGTGTTTGTGTGTGTGTGTGTGTGTGTGTGTGTGGACTCAGCAGTCTGTGTGTTTGTGTGTGTGTATATATGGACTCAGCAGTCTGTGTGTGTATGGACTCAGCAGTCTGTGTTTGTGTGTGTGTGTGTGTGTATGGACTCAGCACTGTGTGTGTGTGTGTGTGTGTATATATATACACTCAAAAGCCTGCCATCCATGGATTCTGTCAGTGTTTTGATCTGTTCACCATCAACATTGCGTGCAGCAGCAACCACAGCCTCCCAGACACTGTTCAGAGAGGTGTACTGTTTTCCCTCCTTGTAAATCTCACATTTGATGATGGACCACAGGTTCTCAATGGGGTCCAGATCAGGTGAACAAGGAGGCCATGTCATTAGATTTTCTTCTTTTATACCCTTTCTTGCCAGCCACGCTGTGGAGTACTTGGACGCGTGTGATGGAGCATTGTCCTGCATGAAAATCATGTTTTTCTTGAAGGATGGAGACTTCTTCCTGTACCACTGCTTGAAGAAGGTGTCTTCCAGAAACTGGCAGTAGGACTGGGAGTTGAGCTTGACTCCATCCTCAACCCGAAAAGGCCCCACAAGCTCATCTTTGATAATACCAGCCCAAACCAGTACTCCACCTCCACCTTGCTGGCGTCTGAGTCGGACTGGAGCTCTCTGCCCTTTACCAATCAATCCATCTGGCCCATCAAGACTCACTCTCATTTCATCAGTCCATAAAACCTTAGAAAAATCAGTCTTGAGATATTTCTTGGCCCAGTCTTGACGTTTCAGCTTGTGTGTCTTGTTCAGTGGTGGTCGTCTTTCAGCCTTTCTTACCTTGGCCATGTCTCTGAGTATTGCACACCTTGTGCTTTTGGGCACTCCAGTGATGTTGCAGCTCTGAAATATGGCCAAACTGGTGGCAAGTGGCATCTTGGCAGCTGCACGCTTGACTTTTCTCAGTTCATGGGCAGTTATTTTGCGCCTTGGTTTCTCCACACGCTTCTTGCGACCCTGTTGACTATTTTGAATGAAACGCTTGATTGTTCGATGATCACGCCTCAGAAGCTTTGCCATTTAAGAGTGCTGCATCCCTCTGCAAGATATCTCACTATTTTTGACTTTTCTGAGCCTGTCAAGTCCTTCTTTTGACCCATTTTGCCAAAGGAACGGAAGTTGCCTAATAATTATGCACACCTGATATAGGGTGTTGATGTCATTAGACCACACCCCTTCTCATTACAGAGATGCACATCACCTAATATGCTTAAATGGTAGAAGGCTTTCGAGCCTATACAGCTTGGAATAAGACAACATGCATAAAGAGGATGATGTGGTCAAAATACTCATTTGCCTAATAATTCTGCACTCCCTGTATGTATATATATACAGGGAGTGCAGAATTATTAGGCAAATGAGTATTTTGACCACATCATCCTCTTTATGCATGTTGTCCTGTAGGAATGGCATACATTTTTTTTCCAGGGCTGCTTTCCAGTTTGGCTCTGCCAGCGAGTGCGCTTTACCGCTGAATCATCTGTGTGAGCTGCCGCACACTTTAGCCCTGTTACACGCATCTGGGAGCTGCTGTTGACAGGTACTTGTAGTCTAGAGATTGGGACATGGGGTATATGCTCAGCTATCTGTATAATACTATAGTGCTGTTCTCTGTATAATACAGGTCGGTGTCTGTGTAATATCCTGGGACAATCAGTGTTCGCTGTATAGTGCTGCTCTCTGTCTTGGGATATTATACACAAACAGATCTGCATTTACAGAGAGCAGCACTATACAGGGAGCACTGACTGTCCCAGGATATTATACACACAGCCTTGTATTATACAGAGAGCAGCACTATACAGGGAGCACTGACTGTCCCAGGATATTATACACACAGCCATGTATTATACAGAGAGCAGCACTATACAGGGAGCACTGACTGTCCCAGGATATTATACACACAGCCATGTATTATACAGAGAGCAGCACTATACAGGGAGCACTGACTGTCCCAGGATATTATACACACAGCCATGTATTATACAGAGAGCAGCACTATACAGGGAGCACTGACTGTCCCAGGATATTATACACACAGCCATGTATTATACAGAGAGCAGCACTATACAGGGAGCACTGACTGTCCCAGGATATTATACACACAGCCATGTATTATACAGAGAGCAGCACTATACAGGGAGCACTGACTGTCCCAGGATATTATACACACAGCCATGTATTATACAGAGAGCAGCACTATACAGGGAGCACTGACTGTCCCAGGATATTATACACAAACAGATCTGCATTTACAGAGAGCAGCACTATACAGGGAGCACTGACTGTCCCAGGATATTATACACACAGCCATGTATTATACAGAGAGCAGCACTATACAGGGAGCACTGACTGTCCCAGGATATTATACACACAGCCATGTATTATACAGAGAGCAACACTATACAGGGAGCACTGACTGTCCCATGATATTATACACACATCCACGGATTATACAGAGAGCAACACTATACAGGGAGCACTGACTGTCCCAGGATATTATACACACAGCCATGTATTATACAGAGAGCAGCACTATACAGGGAGCACTGACTGTCCCAGGATATTATACACACAGCCATGTATTATACAGAGAGCAGCACTATACAGGGAGCACTGACTGTCCCAGGATATTATACACACAGCCATGTATTATACAGAGAGCAGCACTATACAGGGAGCACTGACTGTCCCAGGATATTATACACACAGCCATGTATTATACAGAGAGCAGCACTATACAGGGAGCATTGACTGTCCCAGGATATTATACACACAGCCATGTATTATACAGAGAGCAGCACTATACAGGGAGCACTGACTGTCCCAGGATATTATACACACAGCCATGTATTATACAGAGAGCAGCACTATACAGGGAGCACTGACTGTCCCAGGATATTATACACACAGCCATGTATTATACAGAGAGCAGCACTATACAGGGAGCACGGACTGTCCCAGGATATTATACACACAGCCATGTATTATACAGAGAGCAGCACTATACAGGGAGCACTGACTGTCCCAGGATATTATACACACAGCCATGTATTATACAGAGAGCAGCACTATACAGGGAGCACTGACTGTCCCAGGATATTATACACACAGCCATGTATTATACAGAGAGCAGCACTTGTATGTACGTAGTGGGGAATCGCGATGCAGCCTAGAACAAAATCTAACCCCATTAAACCACCCAGTAACGACAGACCACTTAGTATGGATGAAACAGGCCACAGCATTTATTATCACAACTAAATTACTGCATAACACATCCATAACTTGATCTGGGTAAAATTTGAATGTGTTGGTCACCCAGATTGGAGCTATCAGGGGACCAATTATGTGTGGGGATACCTCATGTATAAAGGGGTGTTCCAGATATTGGGGAAAACTGTGATTTTTCTGCCTGGAGATAATCAAGTTATTACTTTATCAGACTTGATTATCTCCAGGACTAGGGGAGGGAATTGTATGTTTGTGCAGGGTGTGTTTTATGTTTCTACTGTACTTGATTGGCTATACTGTGTCCTTCCCTGTGGGATGTCCCCTTGGATGGGGACTTGTTTAAAAGCCTGTGTGTGATAATTAAAGCCAGTTCTATTTGTACCCTTCTTCTTGACTTCGGCTGATGTTTGGGGATTTGTATGCTTTATTAAGGGAATTATCTTATAAAGCTATTGGCATTTTGTATGGAATTCGTCTACTTCAACTACCGAACGGAGAGCTATATTCACTAGGCTCTGGCGGTTCGGGAGGAAACTACCGAATGAGGTTTAAATATACTTGGTTTCCTTACACTTTCCTTCTCCTATTGCATACTGATGGCAATTCCCTTTTCTTCGCTATTCTCATACTAATATGGAGAAAGAAAAAAGGGGAACAGTCTCTTCTGATTCAGACTCCTCTGGATATAAAAATAGGTCACACTCTAAGAGTTATAGGTAAGCCATGTTATTTCTTTAATAATTTATTTGATGTTACAAATTAAAACAAAAGAGAGCTAAAATAAGATATTTTCCTGTTATGATAGTTCTACGGGAAGGAAAATCACCAAAAAAAGAATTGATGCGAAGCCTACGATAAAAGACCGCTGGAAGGCAAACGATTATGTGCAGAGTGTTTGTCGGAAGCAGCCGGAACATCTAATCCTTCAACTGATATAATGCAGTTTATAAAACATGCAGTATCTCAAGGTATTAAAGAAGCAGGTACAAGAAACAAAAAAAGACCCAGGTTCCATGACCCTTTGGATTATTTACAGGATGATTCATCAGACGAATCAATGGATATAGAGTCATACCAAGAAAAATTATTCTCTTCAGAAGAAGAATCTCAGGCTTCCCCAGATTTCCTAGAACCGGCTCAAGTAGATCATCTTATATCTAAAGTCCGTAAATCATTGAGTCTTAAAGAAGCAGCCACAGAACCATCAACTTCCAATCTTTACTTCTCAGACTTGAGGAGGAAAAGAGCAATCTTTCCGGTACATGATACTATAAAAGAATTGATTAAGGACGAATGGTCCAATATAGGTAAAAGATGTTTGCATAAGGCAGAATCTCACACCTCTACCCATTTGGGAAATCTGACTCATGCCATTGGGATAATGCCCCGAAGGTGGATGCTGCAGACTGGCAAAGCACACCACATTACCAGTTGACAATGCAGGCTCATTCAGACACCCAATGGATTTAGACCTTTCAAAATACCATACCAAAAAGATGGATTTATACCTTTCAAAAGCGTATGTAGCAGCAGGTACAGGCTTTCATCCTGCAATACCCCTCACATCAGTATCTAGGGCTTTGAAAATCTGTATTGAGAACTTGGAAGATGATATTAAAGATGGTAGAAGCAGATCCTCTCTTCTGGAAAGCTTAAATGATATTAAACTGGCCATTGACTTTATCTCAGATCCTCTGTCTACATAGTGAAATCTCTTGCAAGAAACATGGCTCTTTCTGTATCAGCTAGAAGAGCATAGTGGCTGAGATCCTGGTCTGCAGACTCGTCATCAAAATCTAATCTTCCTTTTCATGGAGAGATGCTGTTTTGAAAAAATCTTGACGACTGTAAAAAAAGAGCCGCAGAAGATATGAAAAAGGAGTCTAGTTCCCTGAAAAAGGGGCTAGAAGGTGTGTCAGGGGGATACCCAAGGGGGTAACCCTAAATGTAAATGGATACGGAACAAAGATTGGAATCCCCCTTAATATGGTATGTACTTAAAAAATAATAACTTTTATTATACTATATAAAAAATCTAAAGTACTAGACATAAGAATAAAAGTGAAAATATGGAAAAGAAACTGAACCAATATAGAAAAAGGTAGCCCATGTAGGTAGTAAGCGATACGTAATTGTGCGTTCAACTGACTTTTCTTGCAACCAATACACATTCGAATCTCCTAGAGCTTCTTGCAGTTTTCAAAGCCCTGAAACACTTCCAACAGCTTCTAATTCCCAAGTGGGTCAAAATCAGGAAAGACAATGCCACGGAAGTAACATATATAAATCATTAAGGAGGGACACAGAGTCACAGAATGATGAAAATAATGAGACCTCTGATGTTCTGGGCAGGCATCTCAGCAATTCATCTCCCAGGAATATAAAATTTGGTAGCCGACTTTCTCAGCAGGGTAAGGATAGACTCAGGAGAATGGAGTCTATCAAACAAGATATTCCTACGGATTACAGAAAAATGGGGTTGTTAAGACACTCCCGGCATAAAGGAATGAAACCGCCGTTTAGTAGATCTTCCCCTTTTAGAGACCAGGCACAGTTACTGTAGACCGCCAAACTCCCGAACTGAATACAAGGGAATGCTCCAAACTCCTGAACGGAGAATCATATGAACTCCTTCTCTCCTGGAACAGGCAAAAGAATACTCCAAAGAAGCAATCCCCCCAAACACGAGACCAAGCTCTGTCTTGAGGGTAAAACAGGAATCTGATTTATTGAGGGCTACATGCACGGTATTTATGCAGGTCTCCCACCTGGTGGACACTCCCCTAGGGGACCAGATGGAAGACTGGGACAAGTATGGTACAGTAGCCAATCACAGTGGCTCAGGCATAAACCCTCCCCTTGGTACAAGCAAACCCCTCCTCTCTATCCTGGAGATAAATGGGAAGAAATCCAATTATCTCCATGGATAGAGTCAAAACACCATTTTAAATGATACAGTAAAAATACATAAAATTCCATAACTGTAAAACTACCGAATGCATTCAGTACATTTAACTTATCCCCAGATAGCCTAGATCTGAGCGTACATTATTACCGACTGGCGCTCAGATCCAATACACACAGTCCAATCGCCATGGAGCCAAAGTCTTTCACACTGTTCTTTCGGTATATGAAGGACTCCGTGGGATGGCTATCTGGGTTAAGTCTATTCGTGAAATAAAAGTCCCGAACGGACCGGTGTGCTGGATGACAAAGAATGGAGGTCGGCGGTTTCAGCGATGTTCATGACAAAAAGTGTCCATTTTGGGTTCCATAAGTTTGTCGACGAACACCACTGTGTATTCGTGCATCTAAGATGGCCGCCGCCTCGTGGTCGGTGTTACAAACTGCCTTTTGTAACTGTTTTTTCGTGTGACAAATTGCCCTGCTTCCCTGGGTTATGGAGAAGACTGTTGGCCAGTCTCCTACCATGTGGCTATGACTCTTTGATGTATTTGGCGTTAAAGCCCCTATTCTACCTTCAGACGGACTATTTATGTAGGTTGCTTTTTTTCTCTTATGTTTTAGTCACCCTGTACCCATTATAGGTGCAGGGTGTGTGTAATGTAATTGTTTATAGTGTGTGTGTGTGTGTGTGTGTACTGTGAAATGTATTGCCTGCTCTCCTGTACTGCTGAGGTTTGCTACCAACTAGGTGGATTTGACTATGGAGCTTGTCTAGTGCCCTCTGTTGGTAGCAACAGCAATATGCACTACCTGAATAGCAAGACTGGTTAATTTGCATATTCGGGTAGATTTGCATATGGCTAATTCTGCAGGCACATGAGATATTTTCTGTTAATTATTGTCTCCCCCACTTCTTTAAAAATATGCCATTGTGTTATAATAAGTCAGTGTATGTTGCCTGCTATGATTTGAAGATTTGTAATTATATTGAGTTTTCACAGCAATGTTAATGTAATGACCATATGGGCTAGTCCCAAGTAAAATAAAGTTTTAGCCAGTTCTTCTTGACCCTCAACATGCAGTCTTGTCTCGTGATTCGAGGGCTATACTTACACTGGGGATTGCTATGCTCTGCATACTCTCTTAAGCCTTAATCACTTAGCTCTTTTAAGAGCTGTTCCTGTTACGCTCTCCTTGGAGGAGATGTCTTCCCCACACAGTCCTGGGAGCAGAGACAGTCGGTCTCTCTCCCCAACAGCAGGACAATGTTATGGGATTGGAGACAGCACATCACCCTCTCTCCCCAGCGGCAGCTTGCCCCACCAAGGGGAGACACCAATCTCCCAGACCGTGGTCTCTGTGCCTGACCCTCAGGGATGCTGGAGGTTCATACAGGGTGGAAGGAAGAGGTCTTTCCCACACGGTCCTGGAGGACAGAAGCTGATCCAGGGTGGAAAGAAGACGGCGAGACTCCAGTCAAGCTACGGCGGTAGCGGAGTCAGGTGCGGTGCTCATGGTCCTCAGCGCAAGCTAGGAAGAGTCCATCAATGGAGGGTACTCATCGGAGTACGGTGAGTTCCGTTACAGTGGTAACAGCGGTGGGATGGCTTCCCTAGTGCGAGGAGCAGCATCCTGGGAACACCAAGCAAGTCTGGAGTATTGGTACAGTCACGTACGGTTTGACACTTTACTGAAGGGGCTGTTAGCTCTCTATGGACCCAACCCAACAGAGCAACGTATACAGAAACTATGGAGAGTCATGGCCGAGGAGATGCAGAAGGAAGCAGAATGGTGGGCAGAAATGGCAAAGTATTCTGTCTCTGTGCCCCAACAACAGTGTATCCTTCAGGGAGAGGAGATAACCGGTCTCTCTCCCCAGCAGCGGTGTGTTCTGCAGGGAGAGGTGGCAGCCGGCCTCTCTCCCCAGCGGCAGTGTTCCCTATCGGGAGTGGAGGTAATCAGCCTCACTCCCCAGCGGCAGGGTGAGTCCTGGGAGAGGAGACAACCGGTCTCTCTCCCCAACAGCAGTGTGTTCTGCAGGGAGAGTTGGCAGCTGGCTACTCTCCCTAGCGGCAGTGTTCCCTACCAGAAGTGGAGGTAATCGGCCTCGCTCTCCAGTGGCAGGGTGAGTCCTGGGAGAGGAGACAACCGGTCTCTCTCCCCAGCAGCGGTGTGTTCTGCAGGGAGAGGAGACAGCCAGCCTCTCTCCCCAGCGGCAGTGTTCCCTTCAGGGAGTGGAGGTGTTACGGTTGCCTCCAGGCTGGCTGGAAGTTAGACAATAGAAAGGATGCTCCTAGCGCTCACGAAAGGACCATAAGCACCATAGACACCATAACTACTGCGTATACACCATAAGTACTGCAGACTCCACAAACCGCCGCTGCTGGGCTAGGATCTCGCCATCTGCTATCCACCCTGGACCTACAACCAGGCTCCAGGTTCCAGTAGGTGAACCTCTTCCTTCTGTAGAGCAAAGCAGGATCAGGAACAAGAGCTCAGTAGCTAAGGGAGTATGACGAGCATAGCAATCCCTGTAGTGATTATAGCTGTTCCCTACAAACGAGTCGAGGTTGCAAGTTAGAGGGACAAGTCATTCTGTATTATTGGCACCCAAAGGGCTTTCTTTTATGCAGGTTTCCCTTACATAGGCCCACCCACAGGGTTTTACAGAACAGCCAATAACATATGTGTAACACAGCACTAATATATGTCTGATGAATATCTGCTATTACCGGCCCTTTAAGAACCAGTCAGACACTTACACCGGTATAGAGACCTGGGATTATGCCGATATATTGCTTATCCAGTGAAAGGATAGCGAACGGGATATACACTGAAAATGCTTACCTGCTTTCGTGTGGATTCTCCTGTAAAGCAGTTCGGGACTTTTTAACTATTCGCCTAATTGTGAGACCCAGATGGTATAGACTCAGCATTCATCATACGAATGCAAACTACCGAACACCAGACCACCCTGCTACCTAATTATGTGGTAATTTACCTACCTGATTGCACATCCAGTCTGTATAGAAAGGCACAAATGCTTTGTTTAAGTGCCTGGGTGGCCGCCATTTCGGGACATTTATACGTGTTCGTGGCCATCTTAACTCCCGAACAGCTGTGTTTTGCCGTCGAGTGTCTGGCACTAAAATCGGACACTCGAGTAGGCGAACACCGCTGAGACCCCCATAACACCGTAAATTTGTGCCAAAACTACCGACCGCCCTGCCGTTCAGTACAAAGACTATGCAGTAGATGGGGATTCTTTTGAACATCCAGATACCCACGGATGGCAAGCTTTTCATGTCTTTTTCATGCACGAATGAGGACCGACCGCAAGGCCAAAACTCATGGAACTATTTTCGGCTAGTTTGCCTGTGCGGTCGGTTAAAACCTTAAAGCTCCATAACTCCCGAACCCACTAACCGAATGGGATGATCTTTTCATATGTTGTTCCCCCAGATCAGGGTTATCTGGGCATTTATTAATGTACCCCAGATATGTGGGGTACATCCAAAACTTGGGGGAAAATGTATCCTTGTTAATTTTGTTAAAGGTTTATCTGAAGGGAGGAGATGTGTGGGATGTACCCTGTATGTTATGTAGGTGTCTCCCTTACATGGGCAGCACCGCATAAAAGGAGAATGCATGTCAGTAAAAGCCAGTTCTTCTTGACCCTTCAAAACGTAGCTTTGTCTCGTTCTTGAAAGGGGATTTACAGCATAACTACTTGACTTTATTACTAGCTCTGCCTGACTCTTCACTTGGATCTCATGGATGGGAATAAGTAACTCCACTACTATACAGCAACTTGTCGGGAAAAAGGACGTCTCCAACGGCTGATACCCTCTCACTAACTGGGTAGCCGTTACATTGGTGGCAGCGGCGGGATGGTCATTTCATCCACAGAGCAAGTTCTGAATGGAGTCTCAGTACACCATACTGAAGAGACCAACGCTAAAGGATCTAATGGAGAGTCGTGGAAGGAGTGCCAGTAACAGACCACAGAGAGAGCTGATAGCTGATCTGCTAGAGCTAGATGAAATGGATCGGTCCATGGAAGTCACTGATGCACTTGCTCTGATTAGCGAGGATGGCTAAGTTACTCGCATTGTGCAGAGGAGACTAGCCCTGTACCCAAGGACATCGGTCGAGCTGATTGAACGGCTGTTCCTCGATGTGAAAGCAGACATTCGGGAGAAGAGGGGACACGGAATTGAACTGGTAAGAGCACAACAGCTCATTACACAGACAGCTCATACCCCCCTTCCAACTAACATGGCAAAGAAGATACCGTTCACAGCATTTAAAATGTTTGTAGAGAATGAAGAAGCGATCGATGGATATTTAGCAGATTTTGAGAGACAGTGCTCGTTACACCAGGTAACCCCAGAGCAATAGGTCACTATTTTGTCCGGAAAGCTGTCCGGCAATGCAAACGAAGCCTTTTGGGCTCTCACCGCAGATTATATATTACAATACCAGCGGGTCAAGGATGCTCTACTCACCAGGTATGCCGTGACTCCAGAGACTTACCGTCGCCGCTTCCGGGAGTTTAAGAAAAAGGCTGTAGATTCTCACATGGAATGGGCTAATCAGCTACAAAGAGTGGCATCCCACTGGGTCAGAGGTTGCAACGCAGACACCTGGGAGAAAGTATTACAGTTATTTTTAATGGAACATTTCTTCCAGGATTTATCTGCCGACTTACAGGACTGGGTGCGAGACCGGCGTCCCACCACCCTAAACGAGGCGGCTCAACTGGCAGATGAGTACGCTGAAACTAGGAAGGTGAGCAAGAATACTCCTCGACCAGCTAACAAGGTAGAACACTGTACCCAAGTCACCGTTCCTTGCCCAGAGTTCCGGGTTCCTGTACCCCCAGGACCGAGATTTGTCTAGAATGACTTGTCATCGGTGCGGCAACACTGGACATATTGCCCGTTTTTGCCCCTTGAGTTCTTCAGCCAACAACTGGAGATGCACCTCACCCAACGCAGAGACCACCCCACCTCGAACCTCGGCCGACAACTGCATGGAGTCCGAGATGGGCCCAGAGGAGTGCCTGGGCATATTATATGAGGCAGACCCGATACAGGCTGCATCCCCCGAAAACCGTCAGCATCACCATCAGGAGGTGCGAGTGAATGGACAGTTAGCACAAGGATTGAGAGACACCGGTGCTACCATCACTCTGATGCAAAGGCATTTAGTCAAACCAGAACATTTGTCTAATCGCACCGTTGCAATACGTGTAGCGGGAGGAGCTGTGTTTCGCCTACCTACAGCCCGGGTACACCTGGACTGGGGGGTCGGGTCGGGGAAAACCACTGTGGGCATCATGGACAACCTGCCTGCCGAAGTTGTGTTGGGCAACGATATTGGCCCCCCTGGCTTCAGCCTATTTACCCACCACTGCTGCTGCTTGTCCAGTGACTCGTACACAGACCCGTGCTACATATGACCCTACACCAGGACCGGAGTCCCAGGTAAGCAATGAACCGACCCTTAGACCCAATACATTAGAAAGACCTCTAGCTTGGGATACTCCAGAAGAGTTTGGGAGGGAAACCAGAGAAGACCCAACCCTGCAAAAGTACAGAGAAATAGCAGACAGTGGGGGGATGTCACGGCTAGTAGTGTGGTCCAGCACGCAGAAACTATGTAAACATATACATAAGTAAGGAAAGGAAAATAACAGGATAGAGCGTAAACCGGACCTTAGAATGGCCGGACTAATACGCTAGAGACAGAGAATGGTCAAAGGGAAAGCCGAGGTCAAGGAAGCCAGAAAATACTCAATACCGTTTAAACACGTCAAGTCAGGGAAATCAGAGATCAGAATAACCAGGGAAAAGCCAAGATCAGGATACCAGGAGATCATAAACACGAAAATAGCACTCCCAGGAAACGGAAACCACGACAGGGCAAAGTACTGGGGTAAACTAGGGGTTTAAATACCCCTCTCTAAGCTATGATTGGTCAGAGAGCAACCTCTGACCCCAAAACGTGCGTGTGCGTTGAGTCGTGACGTCACGCACACGTTGGTATAATTCTCGGGGGCGGAGCTATTCATAGACGCGACCACGTGGTCGGCGCCATGTTGGATTCGGGCGTGATGCCCGGAAGAACAGAGAGAGCGGTTCCCGGCTCGCCGACGAGCAGGTAAGCTCGTGTAGTCGGTGCGGCCGTGCCGGTCGGGCACGGCCGTGAGGCTCGGCAGGCCGGTGACCGCAACAGGGGGATGAGCGGGTAAGTTTTGTATGGGCTAACGACCGGTTGTACAGATTAACCAAAAGTAGGAAGAGAGGCTGTGTCCATTCGCAGAAGCGCCAGCTAGTGGTACCCAGAAAGTACCGGTTGGAACTTCTCCAAATTGGCCATGATATTCCCTTGGCAGGGCACTTGGGTGGTAACTGCACAACTTACATGATCACTCAGACCTTCTTTTGGCCGGGGATCTCGAAGGATGTGCGGCGTTACTGCAGCACGTGTGACATCTGCCAACGAGTAGGGAAGAAAGAGGATCACCCTAAAGCTCAACTATCACCCATGCCCATGATCGAAGAACCGTTTAGCAGTGTGGCAGTCGATCTAGTGGGACCTCTACCCAACCCCAGTCCATCCGGTAAGAAATACATTCTTACCGTGGTGCACTATGCGACTCGCTACCCGGAAGCTGTCGCTCTGACGAATATCCAGGCTGACACTGTCGCCAGTGCTTTGGTCGGGATATTCACCAGAGTGGGATTCCCACAAGAAATACTGTCTGACAGAGGGACTCAGTTTACCGCAGACCTAACCCAACAGTTATGGAAAGTCTGCGGTATTAAAACCCTTCTCAGCTCACCCTACCACCCCCAGACTAACGGTCTCTGTGAACGCTTTAATGGTACCCTGAAATAGTTACTACAGACCTTTACAGCCGAGTACAGAGACTGCAAGTGATTCCTGCCACACCTCTTGTTTGCATATCGAGAGGTGCCGCAGGAGTCCACTGGGTTCTCTCCATTCGAACTGCTCTATGGAAGAAGAGTTTGAGGTCCCCTCGATCTCATCCGAGAGCACTGGGAAGGAGAGATGGAACATGAGGGGGTCCCCATTGTACCATATGTTCTGGAGATGCGGGACCGCATGGAGCACTTAGCTCGGATGGCACGAGACCATCTCCATATGGCCCAGGGTCGACAAAAACACTGGTATGATCGGGGTGCCCGACAAAGAACCTTCCAGGTGGGACAGAAAGTACTGGTGCTTAGGCCAGTTAAAGGGAATAAACTCCAGGCGTCCTGGCAGGGCCCTTACAAGGTAATCGCACAAATCTGTGACACTACCTATGTGATTGACAGTAACAAGAATGAAAGGATTCAGAAATCCTTCCATGTGAATCTGTTGAAGGAATACCAAGAAAGGCCTGAGGATATCGAAGCCATATGTATTCCTGCTACAGAGGATCCCGACAGCCTACCTATCCCAGATTTACTAGCCCGCACAGAACCCAATAATTTGCTCAGTACTGTCCAACTAGGGGAGCGCTTAAACCCAGCAGAAAAGGGGCAGATAAGACAGTTATTAAACGAAAAGGGATTAACGTTCTCCCAAGAACCAGGTGTTACACTGTTACTGTTTATATCACTGCTACAACTAACATTATGCTGGATACTTTACAAAGAGCTGTTGTCACACTGGGAATACAAAACCCACGAATGGATTTATACCAAGGTTCGGCAACCGATCGACAGACCCCCCCCAGTCCTTGGCGCGTGCCGCCACATAACCCCGGCCACCTCTGGAAGTACCGAACGGCCGACCACCCAGCTGGGGAAGTGTGCCACCAATTGACCACCCACAACCAGGTGTGTGGCCCCAATCAGTAGGTGGAATGTTGTGGTTAACCGCAGACTAAGTGCCCCTTCATGGCGGTCCCCATTCGTTTACCGAACAATGATAACACCCAGACAGAGAGCGGGGATTCGTATATCATCATAGCTGGGGAGAGTTCCATAAGATCACGCCGAAGTACAGCTGCCTATTGTCACCGCTCAAAACATGGCCGCCACCTCGTGTTCGGGACAAAGAACGCACGAAAGACTTTGTATCTAAAAGAACTGACTATGTTATTCATGAGGTCTGAGCGGTATTCACTCGGATTATACACTCAGACCTGAGCTATATAATGATGGGTAGGATGTGAAGGATTCCTGGTAAAATGTTAGAATTATATATTTTATACTGTTTTCCCGTATAGATATTACACATGGGATTTTGGGCCCATGGGAATAATCGAGGCACATTAGCCGGTGGATTCATTATCCCCAAGGAGGGAGGGGACTTATTTCAAAAGATACAGTGTATTGTAATTGGCGGATTGTATATTTTGTCCCGACATGCCACCCAGTCCAGGGGGGCTGTCCCTGGACCGGGAACGTTTGCATAAATAACGCTGTCCTGTGTCAGTAAAGCCAGTTCGTATTTTGACCCTCAAATCGCAGCCTCGACTCGTTTTGTGGGGAAAGGGTATCCTAGCTGAGCTATAGCTAGTGGGAGATTCTACACTTGCAGGTTTCTACCGATTACAGCTCCATTCGACTATTTGTGTTCGGGAACCAGGACATCCAAACGATCCAACCTCCTGCTAGACCGGAGGCAATCGTAACACCAGGGTATACCACGCTACCGACCCACTACCTAGAGACTCCAGGACAAAATCCTCTTAGACAGACCCCCTACTGAATCCCTGAGGCAGTGAAGGAAGAAATGAGAAAAGAAATTCAGGAGATGCTGAGGCTAGGAGTTATAGAGCCATCTGACAGTCCCTGGGCCTCACTCGTTGTTCTAGTACCCAAAAAGGACGGAACCACCCGGTTCTGTGTGGACTATAGACGCCTTAATGACCGTACAGTGACGGATGCGCACCCGATGCCCCGATTAGACAAACTATTAGATCGCATTGCCAGGGGACGATATCTGACCACTATTGATTTGTGCAAAGGATACTGGCAGATCCCCCTGGCCAAGGAGGCTATTCCAAAGTCAGCGTTCGTCACCCCATTTGGCTTGTACCAATTCAAGGTCATGCCATTCGGGATGAAGAATGCCCCAGCCACATTTCAACGCTTGGTGGATAGGCTCCTTGATGGCTTCCAGGACTTTGCTTGTGCATACCTGGATGACATTGCGATCTATAGCAAAACCTGGGGGGAACACTTGAAACACATACTGGACCAGATTCGGGCTGCGGGCCTAACTCTGAAGCCAGAAAAGTGCCACTTTGGCATGGCCGAAGTCCAGTACTTGGGACACCGGGTAGGGTCTGGGAAACAGCAACCAGAACCCGCTAAGGTTGAGGCCGTGGCCAACTGGCCCACACCCCACACCAAGACTCAGGTACTGGCTTTCCTAGGGATGGCTGGATACTACAGGAAATTCTTCCCTGACTATAGTGCCATCGCCAAGCCCCTGACCGACCTAACTAAAAAAAAAACCTGCCTAGAATAGTCCTGTGGTCTCCCTCCTGTGAAACAGCATTCCGAGCTTTAAAGAAGGCATTGATCAACACACCGGTTCTATCTGCCCTCGTCCCTAAGAAAAGATTTGGGCTAGTCCCAAGTAAAATAAAGAGAGAAAACAAATTACCAAGTAGTAAGTCAGTATACAAAAAACTCCCACACTACTTGATAAAAGTGCATGCTAAATATAGTGTTATAATGGTGCAGATTATACACTTACCCCTTACAGTACACACGGGGTATACATGTAAAATAAACAGAGAGAAAAAATATATAGAGTAGTATTGTATAATATCGCTTGATAGATTTTAATTGGCGAGTGAAGAAAAAAAGCACATTTTTAAGAGCCTTTTATGAGGATATATGCTCTAAACACATATGCCTCTGTGTCTTTAAGGTAGGCAACAACACCTGGGGAGTAAGCCTTCTTCTTTCTTTCCCTCTGTCAGTAGGTGTATCTCCAAACAAAACACAGAAAAACAGAAGAGGCCTCCTGGTGCAGATTATCTTAAAGCAAATAGTGCACAATATATATTTAAAGGTTAGTGCTCACCTTTTTTTAGAGCCTTTTAATGACTGGCTCTAAGTATTGCTGGCTTAAGTGTCAAATTAGGAGGTGACACTTCCCTCAACCGGATTTCCAATACAAGGTAGAGATGGATATAAGTAACTTAAAATTGACATTTATTTAAACGAAAAGATATAATAAAATAAGTATATAAAAATGTATTATGCACCAAAAAGTACTCTCTCCTTTTCTACCAGAGACACGTTTCACCTTCTTTCTCGGCTTCCTCAGTCGGTAGTCTTATTGGCTTGTTGATGTTCGGTTTTTAAAAGTCCCGTGTACCCGCCTTTTTCAGTTTCCGATGCGGGCACTCAGCTGATTTTCATTCACAACTTCAATTGCCGATACGTCACTTCCAGGTTTCACTTGGTGATTGCCGATACGTCACTTCCGGATTTTGTTTAATACTACAAGTCCCGAGATGCTCCACTCCTCCAGTGCCTCTTACAATGTCCATTACATCAGTGTGTTTAAATAATATAACACAGTCTTTTATCAGATCCTCAGAAGAGACACAATAGATGTATTTGAAGCAAACCATAAAAACGTTAAATATTCCTAACATACAAATTTAATTATAGAGAGCTACAATATAGTAGACCTATGAATAAAAATAGAGACAGGCCTAACTATGAAAACACATATGCCAATGTAGTAGGAAAGAGGATACCATCTAGGAGAAGAATTAATTCCCATAGTCGTAAATCACCTATACCACATCATAGGAATCAAAATTATGATGCAGCACGCAGAAATTTTTCATCAGAAAGAAATAAACCAAAAGAACAAAGACAAATAAGAGACAGAGGTAGATCTCCAATCATAACTAGAAACAGGAAGAAAACCCATGAGATACCTTTACCATTACATAATAGATTTGAAGCCCTCCCTGACCCGCATAAATAGGATTTTTTTCAGGAAGGGAGACAAAAGAGGAAATTCAGAACCAATCAGGAATCCACATACGATAGAACTACATACCAAAAAAGGTGGAGGGATATGGAAGTAGAGGAAACAGAGGGGGCAAGAAAGTAAAAGAGAAACTAAAAGTGAAATAAGAAAAAACACACCCACTATTTTTAATCTAACCACTATTCCCTTTAGTTACACAGAACAGAAAGTATTGAATAAAGATCTCTAGTTTGTCCCCACCAAACCATTGGACAAATTTGAGGTTTTTATAGATCTCAATAAGTTTAAATGGCAATTGTGCCTGAAGAAATGTTTCATGAGAACAGACAAACATTTAATACAAGTACCCCAATCTAACTACAAACATACAGATTTAAAGGAAAAATCTACCTTCTTCCCAAATAATTTTATCTCAGACAAAATGATTTCTTTTGAAAAATCTGTTATGCAGGATATAAATAAAATTAGAAGGAATAAAAAACCTATGAATCTCTATAAGCAAGAATGGCTAGCTCTAAAAAAATTGCAAAAAGATAATAGTAGAGTACTAAACCAGCGGACAAGGGTGGAGGGATAGTAGTGATGGATTCTACAAGTTATATCCAGGAAGGTTTAAGATTAGTAGGCAACCCAAACACATATTGTAAACTACCTGGGGACCCAATGAAAGATATAAGTAGGAAATTTGAAAAATTACTTCTAAAGGGCAGAGAAATGGAGATAATAAATGAAGACGAGTTAAAATATTTGAATATCAATAAGCCAAAAATCCCTGTGCTATATCATCTTCCTAAAATACATAAAGATTTACTGAACCCACTCGGAAGACCAATAGTCTCGGGGGTTGATTCAATCTCAAATAGACTGTCTGAGTACCTAGACCGATGTTTGCTATCGACAGTGAAAAACACACCAAGTCATCTTAAAGATATGCTTAATGTAATCCAGGTTGTAAAAAATATAGAATGGGAACCACATTTTATTTTAGTTACCGACGATTTGGGCTCATTATACACCATCATCTCCCACCAAATAGGTTTGGGAGCTGTGCAATTCTTTTTAAGACAAGCTCAAATTTACCCTGAGGAACAGATCCAGTTTATCCTTCAAGGGATAGAACTTATCCTAGAGAATAATTATTTTTGGTTTCAAAATGATTTTTACCTACAAAAATGCGGTAATGCTATGGGAACGAAGTTCGCACCCAGCTATTCCAATATTTGTATGGCTTTTTAGGAACACACTTTCATTTTGGAAGATGCTGGTTGGAGTGCGAACCTTGTCACTTATAAGCGGTACATTGATGACCTCTTTTTTATTTGGAGAGGAACAGTAGATGAGCTACAAGATTTTTTCTGTTTTCTTAATAATAATCAGTGGGGAATAGTGCTTACCACCAATTATAGCAAAGAAAACGTGATTTTTTTTTTGGATTTGACTATATACGTGGATAATAATATATTAAAAACAAAAACTTATTTTAAAACAGTAGATGTCAATAATTATATTAATGTAAACAGCTGCCATTTTTAACCTTGGTTGAAGAATGTTCTAAGATCACAATTTTTAAGGGGTTCGAAGGAACTGCACAGATGTAGATATTTTTAAATCACAGGCCAATAAAATTAAAGAGCAATTTGTAGAAAAGGGCTATGAGGATTTGACACTACAAAATACTCTAAAGGAAGTGGATGAAATTGACCGCAAATCCCTTCTTGAATATAAACCTAGAAAATAAAGAAATTTAAAAGAGATTCCCTTTATTTGTGGTTTCAATCAGGACAGCAACCATGTTAGAAAAGCAATAAGAAAATATTGGCCCATTCTAAAGAATGATCCAATGCTACATAGCATATTACCAGACCGACCTAAAATCATATACAGAGGTGCACCAAACCTAAAACGTTTTTTAACAAATGACCATATAAAAGAAAAAAAGTTGAACCCTTTCTTTAAAAAAACAAGGTTTGCTTGGGTGTGGACAGTGTCTGGCTTGTAGGAGCACCAATAATAGTAAAATACATATCACATCCTTTGAAGACCCTCAAAGTAAAAAGGAATATAAATTGTAGATTATGCTAGCTTTAGTGTACCTATAATCTTAATTTTATTAATCACAGGAGGTGAATATTTGCTTAAGTCTCTCTTTACTAGAACTAGCAGCAAAAAACACAGAGAGTTAAACAACCAATCAGAAAATAGTAAGGAGACCATATAACTCCCTTCCCAACCTTCCATTTCCTCTTTCGAGCTGCGACAACAAACACAGTCAGGAATACAGAACACAATATAACAGAAAGGTCCATCTTGACATAAATAACGATTCACGTAGAAACTGTTCAACCGAATCGAAGACTTGAACTTGACCTCATCTTGAGAACTTTACACTGAAACGAGAGAAACAGAGTCGAAAAAAGTGATTAGCCAACGAAATGTACGTCTAAAATCATGTAGCCACCCAACACAATTTGTAAGAAACAAACACCAAGACTATTGGGCCCGCCCCAGGAATAGAAAATACCAAAATAAATAAACACTAGAGAAACTGATCAGTAGAGTAATTCTTTATTCAACAAACGTACAATAACAAAAGAAAACCAAGGATCGGGAAACGAAAAGGGTGGGAAATATTTGCCTCCTGTCATTAATAAAATTAAGATTATAGGTACACTAAAGCTAGCATAATCTACAATTTTATAACATGACAGGAGGCTTCATATTTGCTGTTTCAATGCTCATTCAGGAGAACCAACGATGCATGTTCCGCTGGTCTGAAGTAGAATCTCCGGAAGGTGTCCTCTCGAGACCAGTCTGCTGAACGTAGAATATCGGATAGGGAAGCACCCGCTATCAGTGCTCCAGAGGCTGCCGCACCCCTAACTGAGTGAGCACCGAACTATGAATCCACGCCGGCCAACGACAGTAGCCATCTGATCCAGCGAGCCAGGGTAACGGTCGAAACCGGTTTATGTGGGTGTACGTAGGAAATCAACAGCTGTCCTGATGGAGATGGTTGAAGCGGCTTGGTGATAGCCACATAACGAGACAGGGTAGAAACTAAACAAAGTTTAGGGGCTTCTCGAAAAAAGAGGTAGAAGACTGTAGAAGAATCATATTTGGTACGTCTTGTAACCGAAAAGGTCACCCCGTCAGGAGAAAAGGAGAAGGCGTTAACATCGAAGGCCCTAACGTCGGAGACCCGACGAAATGACACCAAGCATAACAGAAGTGCAAATTTGGCCGACAGTTGTCGTAGGGATAGGTCCTGATCTTCCAGCCAAGACTGATTGAAATCCAAGACCCGGTGTACGTCCCAGAGCGATGTATATTTAGGAGCCGGGGGACACGACAGTCTGATCCCTCTCAACAATCTACAAACCAAGGGATCCTGTCCAATCGGCGTCCCTTGAAGAGGGACATGAGCCGCCGAAATGGCCGACCTGGCCACGTTCACCGAGCGATATGATTTACCTTGGACAAACAGGTGTGAAAGGAAATTCAGAATGCAGGAAACAGGTGCTGTAAAGGGATCGACACTCCATTCCATGCACCAACGACACCAAACGTTCCAGGTGGATAGATAACATTTCCTCGTGCCTGGGGCCCACGCGTCCCATAGGAGGTCTCTAGCCGATTCCGATAGCTCATCCAGGAGCCCCGGAAAGAGTCCAAGCCACCAAACGGAGATGGCCCTCCAGAACGAGGGGGTGATGGTTGCCTCAAGTGTCCGACAGGAGCGTCGGTAGGGACGGGAGAAGGCGCGGATCCTGACAAGACAGTTCCAGTAGTTCCGGAAACCAGGCTTGGCCCTGCCACAGAGGTGCCAGCAATACTAACCACACTTGTTGACGTCGTAACTGGAGTAGGACCCTGGGGATCATAGTGAACGGCGGAAAAGCATAGGCTCCCTGTGACGGCCAGTATTGAAGGAAAGCGTCCACCGCCGTGCACGTCGGGTTCGGAAGCCAGCTGAAGTAATTCGGGACCTGGAAGTTCGTTCTGGATGCAAACAGGTCCACCGTGAAAGGGCCCCTTTGTCGTGCCACCTCGAGGAAGACTTGCCGATGCAGTCGCCAATCGCTGGCGTCCCTCCAGTGTCTGGAGAACCAGTCTGCCGTCAGGTTCGATACTCCTGGAAGATACTCCGCCTGGAGAGTGATATTGCGTTGAAGGCAAAAGTTGTATATCTCCTTCGTGACTTCCGTCAGCGCTTGAGAACGCCCCCCCCCCCAGGCGGTGGATATACTGCACCGCCGAGATATTGTCCATCCTCAGTAGGATGCAGCAATCCGACAGATGGCCCGCAAGGCTGCGTATGGCGAACGACCCCGCAATCATCTCCAGGCAGTTGATGTGGTATCCTGCCTCCGTGTTCGACCAGGGGCCTCCCGTGGAGGTAGTCGTGCAAGTCGCACCCCAGCCCCACAAGTTCGCGTCCGACTCTAGGACAAAGTCTGGGGTCGGCCCAAAAATCGCCTTGCCGTTCCAGGCCGACATGTGTAACAGCCACCATCGGAGCTCGGCCTTGACTTCTTGAGTGAGGGTAATTCGCTGGTCGTAAGAGGGCGTCCGGCGCAGGAAGCGTGCTTTCAGGCGCTGCATGGCCCTGTAGTGAAGGGGGCCCGGGTAGATGGCTTGTATAAAAGCGGACAGGAGACCCACTATCCGCGCCAAAACCCTGAGGGGAATCGTGACCTGGCGTAGAATTCTTCGAATCTCTTTCCGAATGGCCGTGATCTTCGTCTGGGGAAGTCGGAGGATGCACTGGAATGTTGAATCTATCTTGAAACCCAGAAACTGAACCACCTGCGTCAGCGTCAGGGCTGACTTCTCCTGGTTTACCACAAATCCCAGGGATTCGAACAAGGAGACCGCGAAGGCCATCTGAGATTTCAGCCTGGAGGCGTCCTCGCAGAAAAGAAGCAAATAGTCCAGGTATATCAGACATCGAATGCCTCTGGAACGCAAGCATGCGGTCACCAGTTTCAGCAGCTTGGTGAAACACCACGGAGCCGAGCTGAGGCCGAAGGGAGGCAGGTGAATTGGCATGGCCTTCCTTTCCAAACGAATCGTAGAAGCCAACGATAATCGGGCGCCACCGGAACGGACAGGTATGCGTCCTTCAGATCCAGGCGAGTGAACCAATCCCCTTGATGTAAGAGGTCCCGTAGGAGATGGATGCCTTCCATCTTGAAGTGGTGGTAAGAAACGAAGGCGTTCAGACTCCTCAGGTTTATAACCGGTCGGAATTCTCCAGTCTTTTTCTTGACTAGGAAAATCGAGCTGAAGAAACCGCCGTCGTCCGGAGCCCACTGAACTGCCCCTTTGTCGAAGAGGGTTCGTATCTCGGCGTCCACCAGGGCCTTTGATTCCTTTGACGATACCGGAGTCCGGGGGCGGAACTCCTGAACGGGAGGGGAATGGAAGTCTATGACGTAACCCCGGACCGTTTGGAGGATCCATGCGTCCGAAGAGATGTCTTTCCACCTGTCGAGACAAAAACGTAATCGGCCAGCATGCAAATGCCTTTGATAAACATGTGATGTCAAGTGTCTCACCTGGTGGCAGTCTGCCTCGACCACGGGCACGGTTACCTCTGCCGCGGTCCGACCTCCAGGAGGCGAAGGACCCCGAGCAGTAGCTGGGGAAGAAAGATGGAGAACGGGATCCTCGTTGGCCCGAAGGCCAGAAGCGGCTGCAGGCACGACCCCGCTGTCTACCAGCCCTGCCAAAAACACGTGCAGAGTGAGAACGAAACACCCTTCTTATCGAAGACTGCGCCTTATTCAGGGTGGTGTAGAGGTTAACATGCCTCTGGAGCTCCTTGATGAAGGGTTCCCCAAATAACAGGCCCTTGGCCAACGGTCCCAACTCCTTGGAACCAAGCTCCGACAACTTGGCATCCATGCGCATGAGGACTGCTCTTCTCCGTTCCGTGCACAGGGCCGAGTTGGAGTTGCCCAGCAGGCAAACGGAGCGCAACGCCCAATCCCTGATGGCAGCAGCGTCCAGGGGCGAGCCCTGTGTGACGGCTTCGTCTGCCATGGCTAGGATCCGTGACAGCGGTCCCAGTACGTCCAGCACCTTATCCTGTGCGAGGCAGAGGTTGCGCTCGACCCCTTTCTTGGGGTCGCGACCAGTCCGGGTCAAGTAGGTGTAGACCATCGGATCAAATTCGGGTGTCACAGCGACCTTGTCAGGCATTCCACCCTCAGCCTCTTTCGAACTGCCCAGTCTAGGGGTCTGCGGACCCAATAGTGAACAAACTGGGCCAGGTGTTCAGGCAGAGACCACTCGGGAGACCGGGGATGCCGGATGTTGCGTGGATCCAGGAACACGTCCTCCCCCAGAGGGGCGTGAAGGTTCTCCGAGGTGGTCTCATCGGCATCCTGATGATATGCCCCTTCCTCTGAATCTTCCCCACCCCACCCGCCCTCGTCCTCCGAGGGGGACTGGTCCGCCCGCCATTCATCCAGGACGGACAGAGGCGGGGGAAGGGTGAAATCTTCCTCCTCTTCGGGGAAGTATCTCGGGCGTGCTGGAGAAGAAGCGGACGCCCGCTTAGGTCGCTTAGCAGGAGCCTTGCCCTTCCGGGCAGTAGGGTCAGGGCCTGCACCCTTCCAATAGCG
Organism: Pelobates fuscus; assembly: GCF_036172605.1. Taxonomy (NCBI): domain Eukaryota; kingdom Metazoa; phylum Chordata; class Amphibia; order Anura; family Pelobatidae; genus Pelobates; species Pelobates fuscus. The sequence goes on along the minus strand of NC_086322.1, from coordinate 10,138,686 downwards.
CTTAGGCGCACGTGCCTGGCTCCTGTCTGGAGAGTCGGGGTCGGACTCAATCAGCATGCGCTGAGCCTCCGATACCTCCCTATCTTGGGATGGCTGGGGCATAGCGCGTGAGAGCGCTTTTTCCACTGAAGCGGCAACCGCCGCATTGATCATCGCCTGCAAGTTCTCTTGGGTCGTAGCGTCCATGTCTGAGCAGTAGCGTGACCCTGGAGTAAAAATTACAGGCGAGACCCGGTTAATATGAGAGCAATGTAAGTGGGCACAATCTCGGTGTCAACAGTATGGCCCAAGAGGACCCCCGCATAAACTCCCCACAGAATAGTATAGGCCAGTGGCCGATAGGGGCTAGGCACGGCCAGAGCCGGCTCCTTAATGGGGTACTGGCAGGGCGGTCCAAGCGTAAATCATAGCCAGGGCAGGCCGGTAAAGGCACAGGCCCAGCATGTCAATCTTATGGCACAGACAATGCAGGCCAATCTAATGGGCACAGACAAGGCAGGCCAATCTAATGGGCACAGACAAAGCAGGCCAATCTTATGGGCACAGACACAGCAGGCCAGTATTATGGGCACAGACACAGCAGGCCAGTATTATGGGCACAGACACAGCAGGCCAGTAGTATTTGTATTGACACGGAGGCCAGTAGTATGGGCACAGGGTCAGCAGGCCATTAGTGCGTGTACAGACACATGCCATCTAGGTGCCATCTGGTAATGTGCTCTCATAGTGTACTGCAGGATGTGATATTCTTAGGGCCAACACGGGCAAAAGGACCCCAATATACCAGTGTAGATTAAATTGGAGCATACACCTTTAAGGCACACAGGAAGAAATTTATGCATACACCGCAAGTGATCTGGATAACTGCATCCCAATGCACCATGTGCAGGGCAGTGGGAATGTCACATGTAAATTGTATAAGAAGAAAATAAATAAATAACCATGGAGGGGAGAGGGGGGCTCCCAGCCCCCACACCGGCCTGCGGCCGCGGTCTATGTGTGTGGGAGCGCCGGCAGAGCAGCAGTTAAACGGGCGGGGGAGGGGGCGAGAGCAAGAGCTCCCTTCTCTGCCCAGTGGACACACGCGGTCCGTGGATCAAGGCGGCCGCGAGGTGCGGCCACGTGGAGAAGTTCCGGTCGGCGGTAGAGCGCTCAGAAACGAGCGCCCCGTGACCGGAGCAGAGAAAAACACTCACGGAACGCTGGAGACGTACTCCGCGGTCCCGGTGCTTGGGGGGATCGGAGGAGGCAGAACAGACCAGCCTCCAGAAACCCCCGAGCAGGGAAACAAAGTGGGAAAGCCGAAAGGCAAAAAGGGGACAGTGAAAAACGGGGAAGTGAGATCCCCAGAGGGTAGAATACAGGATATAAATAGAAAGTCCCCAGAACACAGTCCCCAGAAAGACAGTACAAATAAAAAAACATAAGATCAAATATATAAAGTAAACTAAAGCATATAGACCAAAAAGCCACCAAACTAATAATAGAGGCAGTGGTACTCTGACCTGTTACTGATGCGGAGCAGCAAAGAAAGTGGAAATGGAAGGTTGGGAAGGGAGTTATATGGTCTCCCTACTATTTTCTGATTGGTTGTTTAACTCTCTGTGTTTTTTGCTGCTGTGGAGTTCTAGTAAAGAGAGACTTAAGCAAATATGAAGCCTCCTGTCATGTTATAAAATTAAAGACCATGACCACCTGTTTTTCTAAAAGAGTTATTTACATTCTACAATGTCCATGTAACTTGTATTATGTAGGGAGAACTAAGCGCCCCTTACATATATGTGTCAATGAACATGTGAGAAACATTACAAAAGGGTATGAAAAGCACAAGGTGTCTCTCCATTTTAAATTGCTACACAATAGTGATGCTGGTCTTTAAAATTTCTTTGCTATTCAGAAAGTCGAGATAAATTGGAGAGGTGAAAATGAAATTAAAAAACTTGGTAAGACTGAAATGAAATGGATTTTTAAACTCAATACCCTTGTTCCGTTTGGTTTAAACGTTGATTTTGAGTTGTTGCATTTTATAAATAATTTTTTAAAATACCATTTATTTCTTTTCATTTCTTTTCATTAATATACTTATTTTTATTCCTTATAAGCTTACCTGTAATATATTACATTAGGTGGACGATAGATGGACTCAACTTGAATTTTTTATGTTTTCTTTACATTTTTTATGCTTTCTAAGAATATGTTTCTCAACCCTATGTTTTAAGATGTGTTTTTTTAAATCAGTCTCCCATTATAATATAGGAATATTTTAAGTTTTTATGGTTTGCTTCTAATACATCTATTGTGTCTCTTCTGAGGATCTGATAAAAGACTGTGTTATATTATTTAAACACACTGATGTAACGGACATTATAAGAGGCACTGGAGGAGTGGAGCATCTCGGGACTTGTAGTATTAAATGAAACCTGGAAGCGACGTATTGGCAATCACCAAGTGAAACCCAGACGGGACATATCGGCAATTGAAGCCGTGAATGAAAATCAGATGAGTGCCCGCATCGGAAACTGAAAAAAGGTGGGTACAAGAGACTTTTAAAAACCGGACATCAACAAGCCAATAAGACTACCAACTGAGGAAGCCAGGAAAGAAGGCGAAACGCGTCTCTGGTAGAAAAGGAGAGAGAGGAAGTAACATCCAGTACTTTTTTTGTGCATAATAAATTTTTATATATTTATTTTATTGTATTTTTTTTGTTTAAATAAATGTCAATTTCAAGTTACTTATATCCATATCTACCTTGTATTGGAAATCCGGTTGAGGGAAGTGTCACCTCCTAATTTGACACTAAAGCCAGCAATACTTAGAGCCAGTCATTAAAATGCTCTAAAAAAGGTGAGCACTAACCTTTATATTTATTGTGCACTATTTGCTTTAAGATAATCTGCACCAGGAGGCCTCTTCTGTTTTTCTGTGTTTTGTTTGGAGAAACACCTACTGACAGAGGGAAGGAAAGAAAAAGGCTACTCCCCAGGTGTTGTTGCCTACCTTAAAGGCACAGAGGCATATGTGTTTAGAGCCTATATCCTCATAAAAGGCTCTTAAAAATGTGAGTTTTTTTCTTCACTCACCAATTAAAATCTATCAAGTGATATTATACAATACTACTCTATATATTTTTTCTCTCTGTTTATTTTACATGTATACTCCGTGTGTACTGTAAGGGGTAAGTGTATAATCTTCACCATTATAACACTATGTTTAGCGCTGCACTTTTATCAAGTAGTGTGGGAGTTTTTTGTATACGGACTCACTACTTGGTAATTTGTTTTCTCTCTCGTTTGACAATTGTAGTGGTTTCTTGGAGTATCCACTAAGTGCATGTAGCAGCTAAACCAAATAATTTCACTTAATATCACAAAGCGCCTTTATTCTAGCCACACCTATTCTGTATTTGTTTATTGATCCAAGTAAAATAAAGTTTTAGATAGTTCTTCTTGACCCTCAACACGTAGTCTTGTCTCATGATTGGAGGGGACAGCTATACTCCCTTGAGCCTTAATCACTTAGCTCTTTTAAGAGCTGTTCCTGTTACGCTCTCCTTGGAGTAGAGGTCTTCCCCACACAATCCTGGATGCTGGAGGTTCATACAGGGTGGAAGGAAGATGTCTTTCCCACACAGTCCTGGAGGAAGACGGCGAGACTCCAGTCAAGTTACGGTGGTTGCAGAGTCTGCAGTGGTTGCGGTGCTCGTGGTCCTTGGCGCAAGCTAGGAAGTGTCCATCAACGACGGTATTCGGTCGGAGTACGGGGAGTTCCGTTACAGTCGGCATACAAACGACAACCACCCAGCATACGATTTCAATTAAGAGGTGTCTGCAGTTAACCACAACATTCTAATTGAGGCCAATAGGTTAACCAGCAGCACACTCCTCTTCTGGGTGGCCGGCCATTCAGCAGTTTGTTCGGTAGATTAAAAAAACGAACGGGGAAGTACAGACAGGCAATTACACAAATCAAACGGGATAGCACTATAGTTCCAAGACCGGGGGTTTCTGTCACAGGAGTCTTCCACAAATAGATCTGATGGCAACAAGCAATAACAGAAAATTCTTGATCCCCAAGCCATAGGAAGAGATGCACTATCATGCAATTGTGAATTCGGCCTAGCCTATGCATTCCCTCCGACTCCTCTCATCTTTCCACTACTGAGGAAAATACAACTAGAGAACGTCTCATTGATTCTGATAGCCCCTCTTTTGGCCATGTGCCTACTTCTACTGAGTCTCTGCAAGAAAGGCCCATGGCGTCTACCAGAAGTTCCATTCCTACTGCAACAGAGTCCAATCCTTCATCTAAATCCAGCATCCCTTCATCTGATGGCATGGTACTTGAAAGTGAGGGGTTAAGTAGCAAGGGGTTCTCACAAGCAGTAATTGATACCATTTTGCAGGCAAGAAAGAAGTCTACCTCAACCACTTATTACAGAGGCTGGGATGTATTTTCTTCTTGGTCCCGATCAAGACCTATGGATATTCAGAAACCATCAACCAAAGATATTCTTGAGTTTCTACAAACCGACTTGGAGAAAGGGTTGACTTATAATACTTTGAAAGTCCATATTTCAGCCTTCTCTGCTTTACCTAATCATAAATGGGCCTTTGACTCGGACATAGTAAGATTCATGATGGCAGTCTTAAAAATCAAGCCTCCTATTAAACCTATTAATCCACCATGGGATTTACCATTGGTTCTTAAAGCACTTAAAACATATCCATTTGAACCATTGGAATCTATTTCTTATCATCTACTCACCATCAAAATGGTCCTATTAGTAGCCTTAGCTTCTACTAGAAGGGTGTCAGATCTTCAGGCTCTATCTGCTGAGGAACCTTTTACTATTTTTCATAAAGACAGAGTAATTCTAAGAACAGTTCCTGAATTCCGTCCTAAGGTGACTTCAGGGTTTCATATAAATGCAATAGTGCTACCAGCATTACTTTCAGAAGAACCAAACAGCGGAGAAGACACTGATTGAAACGCTATTGACTTAGTGAGATGCCTCAAGATCTATGTACAAAGATCTTCCGAATGGCGCATTTCTGAAAGGCTTTTTGTCATTCCTAATGGCTTTAGGAAAGGCCTTCAAGCCTCTAAAGCCACTATCAGTCGATGGATAATTTCAGCTATTATCCAAGCCTATAAAGCATCTAAGGCAATAATCCCTTTAGGTTTAAAAGAACATTCTACACGTTCTCTCTTCATCCTGGGCGGCAGCAACAAAAGTTTCTACAGAACTAGTTTGCAAAGCAGCTACTTGGTTGTCTTCAAATACTTTTATCAGACATTATCGTTTAGACGTAAAGGCTGGTCCATTCAATGAATTTGGCAGATCTGTTCTCTCTGCATCTAATGATTAAGTTAACCTCTTGCAGTTTTTTTGTCACGTTTGGTTGATTGTGCTAATACACTTGCATTATTTAATTTATTGTCTGAGTTTTTTTCTTTTCCCTCCCTTGGTTTTAGCTTGGGTATTACCCATTGTTGTGTTGCCATGGATATGGCCAGGAAAGAGAAAAATGTACTCATACTTACCGTAATTTTATCTCCTGGTCATAGGCCATGGCAGCACAAAGATCCCACCCAGGGATAATGCTGTTAAAAAGACTGAGGGAGGAGGAGGTAGGAGGGTGTACTTGTACTTTTATTTTAATTAGTTCCTGTCTAATTAGGGATAGGGGAGGAGAAAATTACGGTAAGTATGAGTAAATTTTTCTCTATATACCACCATTCATTGTATATTTTTTAATTCCTTTATATGTCTGTGACGAGACCAATCTCACCACATTGCATTGCTGAAGCCTGGTTGCCCGCCTGCTCCCTTTGGACTATGGACCAGACTTTTAAATAACTTTATTTTCCCTGCAGAAAGGCTTATTCGTGCCTTTCTGCCAGGGTGTTCGGTAGATTTTATCTACTGAACAAACTAACGAATGCGCAACCACCTGGGAGCTGGAGTGTGCCGTCAATTTACCTCCCTGAAGCTTCGGTTAACTGCAGCTTAATTGACGAATCCAAGGTGGTCTTTGTTCGGTTGCCGACCATGAGGCGGCGGCCATTTTAATCGTGCGAAAGACCAGCGGTGTTTGGCGAAGATTCTATGGAACTAAAAACGGACACTTATTTGCACGAACACCGCTGAGCCATCCATCTCCTGGTTCCTATTCATGGGGATGTAGCCGAACACCCTTTCATTCGGTAATTTGTTAAATGTGATATTGTTAACCCAGATAGCTATGCCATGGAGCCTATTCGTGTAATTAAAGACTTCGGCTCCATGGCAATTGAACTGTGTGAATAGGATCTTTGCGCTATTCGGAAGTTTTATGCGCTCAGATCCCAGCTATCTGGGGATATGTGATATGTCTGTGTTTAGTGTGTAAAATGTGACTTTGTGTATTTTAAAGTGTTTTGTTATCTTTATGTCCCCATGTGTATAATGGCGATTTGCCTCTGCCCTGGGAGATAATTGGATTACTTCCCAATTATCTCCAGGATAGAGGGAGGAGATCAGGATGCATTGTGTGTTTTACTGCTGTATGTCTGTAATTGGTGTATGTCTGTCTTTTGTCACAGTCTTCCATCTGGTCCCCTAGGGGAGTGTCCACCAGGTGGGAGACCTGCATAAATACTGAGCGGGTAGCCCTGAGTAAACCAGACCACTGCCTGACCCTCAACACGGAGCCTTGTCTCATTCTTGGGGGGATTTACTGTATGCTGTTAGAGACTGATTGCCAGGAGTGTAAGCTGCTTGGGTGCTTTTCCTGTTCAGCTGCTAACAGCTATTCATGAGGATCCAGTTCGGGAGTTTGGAGTGCTACTTTGTATCCTGTTCAGAAGTTTGGTGTTCTGCAGTAGCTGTGCCTGTGTCTCAAAAAGGGGAATATCGCCTAAACGGATTTTAACCCCTTGTGTTACAATGTGATCCGTTACAATGTGATCCGTTACAATGTGATTGTGACGAAGTGCCCTTCGCCACTTTGTCCTGGAGAGGCCTGCTTGCCTGCCTCCTCCCCTGCGACTATGGCCCCTGGGAGATTGTATCCTTTTAAAACCAGCATTTGGGCTTATGGACTTTTATTGGACTGTGTATGGTCCTTTAAGAACCGTCTGTGGGCACATTGTGACTTTGGTGAACAATGCCCCTTTAAGACTATGGCCCCTGGAAGATATTGCCTATTAAAGACTATTTTAGCAGATTGGATTTTAAAAGACTCTTGCTGCCCCTTTAAATTGTACTGTAACAGTTCTGCAGCTTTAAATTTGCACTTCGGATGCAGCCGAAGTAGTCGAAAGTGGCCGTCATTCGACAAACGAACACATCTTTGTTCATTCGAACGTGGTCAGTGGTATGTGTAGCCAAATTCATGGAACTGAAATCGGCTACACATTTCAACGAACACCATTGACCCTTACCTTCTCCTACACTCTGTTTTCAGCTGCAGAGACTAAGTCCCGTTCGCCAGTTTGAACTCACTGCTATACTAAGCTAAATGCACGAACGGCCCCATTCGTGCATTCGAATGGGACTTAGTCATTTTCTGTGTAAAATAGACCGACCGCACAGCCCAAATCAATGGAACTGTTTTGGGCAGGAAAATGTGCCGGTCATCCCAGCTAACTTTTTATCTACTGGATGGATTGGTCTGATTTATGTGTTTATGTTTAAAGTGTGCTGATTCTGAATATGCAATTTTTATGAAGATTGGATGTATATTTATAAAGTTATAGTACATGTATAAAAACTGTATTTTTCCTGCTTGTGATAATTATTTAACCCATTGTGTACCATAATTATATCACAGGCAGAGGGGAGGATTTAGTGTATAATTGCTGGGAGTGTTTTCTGTAATGTATGTGTGTTATTGGTTGTTCTGTAAAACCCTGTGGGTGGTCCTATGTGGGGAAAACCTGCATAAAAGAAGGCCCTTTGGTGCCAAGAAAAACAGATCTTCTTGACTTTCAATACGTAGCCTTGTCTCGTTATTGGAGGGAACTGCTATATCACACTGGGGATTGCTATGCTCTGCATACTCCTCTGAGCTTTAATCACTCAGCTCTTTTAAGAGCTTGTTCCGTATCCGCTCTCCTGGAGGAGAGTTCTTCCCACACGGTCCTGGAGGACAGAAGCTGATCTAAGGGTGGACAGAAGACGGCGAGACTCCAGTTAGACTACAGCGGTTGTGGAGTCAGCGGTGGTTGTGGTCCTCGGCGCAAGCTAGGAAGCGTCCATTAACGGAAGGTTCTGTTACAGTGATCATTCATTATTGTTATGTTTGTTTGTTTTTTGCACCGTGTTGGCTTCGGTTGGAACCTCCATTTTTGTGAGTGCATTTAACTTATTGTTCTAGTTCAGGTTCCTATTCGGCTGTTTACAGCATTCATATGTTGGAGAGCATTCATATGCTTCTCTGGTTTGGTGTATTGGTGTCTACAGTAGCTGTGCCTGTGTCTCTGGAAGGGAAGATCTACTAAACGGCTTTTAACCCCTTTTTATGCCTTGGGGTGCCGTTACACTGCTACTTAGTGATTGGTTTCTTACTGGTTTCCAATCTGCAGCGCTAGTTCACTGGCTGTCAGCATCAGCAGATACTCTCAGTGAATGAGGCTCAGTCCTGCATTACATTGCATAGCAGGGCTTAGCTTAGAAGAGCTAACAGGGGTCCTGAGGAGGAATTTTCAGTTTTCAGGAGATGTTGGTGGACACAGAAATTGGTGCCTAGCAGACGCCTGGTTATAATTCAAACCATTCATAAAATCATTTGACTCTTTTCGGTGGTGGGTGTCTATCAACTCCTGACACCATAACCACTAAAGTTCGGAAAGTTCCTTTAAAAGTAAACAACTAATATGGTCCCTAAACAATAGCCATCTGGTACTCATGGTTGCATGTTGTAGATTCTGATCCTAAAAATACACATTTACTTTTCTTTATCATGTTAGACAGGACCGGTCCCAGATAGTCAAAAAAGGCTCTAAACACAGCTTAATTACCTAAACATAAAATCTAAGTAAAATACAGTAACGGAATAAAGTGACTTAGTGTAGCTACTATCACCAATGTTGTGTCAACAAACAACACAAATAAATGGAGTCTCACCGTCTTCTGTCCACCCTGAATCGGCTTCTGTCCTCCAGGACCGTGTGGGGAAGACCTCTCCTCCAGGAGAGTGTATCAGGAACAAGCTCTTAAAAGAGCTAAGTGGGTAAAGTTCAAGGGAGTATGCAGAGCATAGCAATCCCCAGTGTGATATAGCAGTTCCCTCCAATAACGAGACAAGGCTACGTTTTGAAGGGTAAAGAAGAACTGACTGTACTGGCACATACAGCCTCTTTTATTCACATTCTACAAACATAGTACTGCCCACAGGGTTTTGAAGAACAACCAATCAACACATTACAACACAGCTAACACTCCCATTCATTACATCAGAAATCCTCCCCTCTGCCTGTGATACAATTAGCTCAACACAATAGACTAACTTAATTATCACAGGCAGGAAAATACAGTATTATAAAACATATCACAGGGACCCCAATACATGCAATAATCCCATATCATCGGAACAGGGGGATCTGGGTGAACCACATATCCAAAATTCACTAGGATCCGTTCAGTAGTTTGAAAGATACGGTTTAATGCAGATTCCGCAGAACATATACAGGGTATATGAAAAATAATTACTGTTAAATGTGTCCCCTGTTCTGTAGTTTAAAACTACTGTACGATGTCTTTGTGCACCAAATACCGGCGAGATGGCACCGTGTAGAAAAGTCAAAACTGTTTCTGTGAGTTAAAATGGCCACCATCCATTGTTCTCACCATGTGCTTCATCCATTGTTCTCACCATGTGCTTCATCCATTGTTCTCACCATGTGCCTCTGATACATGAAATGGTGGCCACCCAGTAACTTCACAGTTTGTCTGGTAGTCTATCCAGCCGAACCAACAGATGAAACACTTGGGGAACAGTGCAACCAACGAAGGGAATCATAAAAAATATGGACAATAGTTATATTTGTGCACAATCTCCAGTTTTATCACAGGTCACAAATAGTGTTTTCAAATGCCATATATCCCAGGGCCATAGTCAGAAGGTAGGAGGCGGGCAAGCAGCCCCTTCCAAGAACACGTGGCAAGGTCTGTTCCGCCACAACATGATATATATCAGCAATTTATATAAAACATGTACAGCTATGTCAGATTAACTGGTGGAACTCACATGGTGCTGAGGCTATTTATAAAGTAATAGATGTCCAGGCACTCCTTGGTTCAAGACAGGTACTTTATTATGAACAGCAACGTTTTCGACCCCAAAGGTCTTTGTCAAGTTGATACATACATCAATTTTACAATATATATAACAAACTTTACACAATCACAATTATAAAATACACATGTGAATCAGTATCCTAAGCAAGTAGTTTAACAGCTGGAACTAGTATACTGCTTATCAACAATACTTAATTAATTACATTAATTAGAAATAGAGTCTAGTACTTAATTGCCAATAACGAACGGGCTTTGAAAGACTTATTAATTTGTTGATACAGGAAAAAGAAATGTATATATTATTTTTATATGGATACTGACATAACATCCAAGTGTATATATGATATAAAATACACATATACAACATAAATACAATACAAAGATAAGACCAGAGTATACAAGTATAGAAATTTCCATTATCGATGAGAGATCCTTGATCAAGATCACAGAGTATTAATATTAAGAATCCTTAACACAGAAAGCACATCAAATTCACAGAATTGTTATATATAGAAGAAAGTGTATATAGAAAAATAACCTTAAATAGGCTATAACGACTCATATGGAGTCGAAGTGTATATAATATCTACATAATTTAAAACTTTTAAAGAGACAAAAATTCGACTAGAATCACTGTAGGTGATAGAAAAGTGCAAAGTGTATAGGATTTAAACCAATGTTAAACGTTACCATCGATGTGTAAGAACTAAGCACCACAGAAATGAAAGAAGATACAGAGATTAATCGTTCTTCAAAAGAACTATCTAGTGAAGAACTGGTGGTGTTTGAAAAATGTTTGATATTAATCTATGTAGATTCTTTCGCAGTTTGAGACTCAAAAGTATTCTTTAGTAAGCAAAGGGCTTAAATCAGGAACCTGACCTCATCTCGTAAATTTTATTTGATTTTAATTTGTGTTACTTATACATATTTTTTTCTGTTTTATGCAATTTACTATTTTGTCTTTTTTGTCATTACAGACATTCCTCAATTGAGGGGGATTGTTGCTGGTGTTAGTCTTCTAGATACATTATATCTTATAATCTGACCAGTCTTACATTGTGAACATGACATTCCTTAATAAAGTAGCGAGCATGTAATTCCTTAATACAATAGCATAATTATATGATCAATGTGTTATTTCCATCTATATTCTTCATTTTCTATTAAGTATCCAGATTATATGTGTAGTTGAATTGAGACGACAGTCCTTTACTATATCCTTTGTGGATATCTCTTTAATTCAAATTATACTACTGTCATCTCTCTTCATTATTATCTTTTTTCTTTACCCTTTTTTTATATTTTCCTATTTACTTCCTTACACTTTGTTTGCACTATGAACACTTCTAATTTTTCTTACACTTCCTTATTTTGTATGGTATTTAATTTAATTTCATATCTTTCGCACCGAACATTAACATTTTTGGATCCCGAACCAGAACCCGGACATTTCAGTGACAGTTCTGGTTCGAGTTCGGTGTTTGGCAATTTAATGGCGCGTTTTGGAAACCTGCAGGGCAGCCAATCAACAAGCGTTTGACTTGTGTGCCCTTATAAGCCATCACAGCCATGCCTACTATTGGCATGGCTGTGATTGGCCAGTGCAGCATGTGACCCAGCCTCTATATAAACTGGAGTCACATGAGCTCTTATTAGTGTAGGGAGAGGATGCTGCAGCTGTGAGGGACAGATTAGGAAAGAATTCTGGTGTTGAACTACAAACTGCAAACTACAGCGATTATTTTTGTGGGTGCTATACTATATTTTTGTACCCTGCCCTGAGCACAGTGCCACAGAGAAATAAGTAATCCATTTGTTTGTTAGGTGGGCACTTGCAACTGCATGTGTGCTAGGCACATTACTTTAATCCTGTTCTGGTAGCTCAGTGGGCAACATCTAGGCATTTTTAAATACTGCTGTGACATGCAATTTGACAAATCCACATTTTTTTGGTGCTAAAAATGTAATTTAGGGCGTGCACTTCATATCTGAGAGTCAAATAGAACCGTCAAATACTGTGGTTACATCGCACTTTGACCAATTCACATTTTTTTGTGCTAAAAAGTACATTTGGGGCGTGCACTTCATATCTGAGAGTAAAATAGAACTGTCAAATACTGCTGTGACATAGCAGTTTGACTAATTCACATTTCTTTGGTGCTAAAAAGTAAATTTGGGGCGTGCACTTCATATCTGAGAGTCAAATAGAACCATCAAATACTGCTGTGACATAGCAGTTTGACTAATTCACATTTCTTTGGTGCTAAAAAGTAAATTTGGGGCGTGCACTTCATATCTGAGAGTCAAATAGAACCGTCAAATACTGTGGTTACATCGCAGTTTGACCAATTCACATTTTTTTGTGCTAAAAAGTACATTTGGGGCGTGCACTTCATATCTGAGAGTCAAATAGAACTGTCAAATATTGTGGTTACATTGCACTTTGAAAAATTCACATGTTTTTGGTGCTAAATAGTACATTTGCGGCCTGCGGTGCATTTCTTGCAGTCCAATAACACACTTAAATACTACTCTTACATTGTTGGTTTAAAAATTACACTTTTTTGTGCTAAATAGAACATTTGCGGCCTGCGGTGCATTTATACCGCCTCTACCTTGGCTGGCTCTGGTCTCTGGCTCCCACATCCCACTCTGTGTCCCAGGTACTGTACCTCAGCCATACCTATATGGCACTTATCTGGCTTTAAGGTCAGACATGCGGCCCAAATCTTGTCCAGAACCACCCCTACATGAACCAAGTGCTCCTCCCAAGACCCACTGTAGATTGCGGTGTCATCCAGGTATGCACAAGCAAAATCCTGGAAGCCATCGAGGAGCCTATCCACCATACGCTGCAAGATAGCCGGGGCATTTTTCATCCCGAATGGCATGACCCTAAATTGGTAGAGGCCAAACGGGGTGACAAATGCCAACTTGGGGATAGCATCCTCGGCCAGGGGAATCTGCCAATAGCCCTTAGACAGGTCTATGGTAGTGAGATAGCGCCCCCTGGCTATGCGATCTAGAAGTTCGTCTACCCTGGGCATCGGGTAGGCATTAGTGGTGGTCTTCTCGTTGAGTCACCTGTAGTCCATGCAGAAACGAGTGGTCCCATCTTTCTTAGGCACCAGGACTACAGGCGAGGCCCAAGGACTGTCTGAGTGCTCTATGACCCCTAACTGGGTCATCTCCTGTATTTCCTTCTGCATTCCTTCTCGAACTGCTTCAGGAATACGGGGTAAGGGGGCTGTCGCAGGGGTGTCTGTCCAGGGGTCTCTACCCTGTGCACAGCTAGGGTCATATAGCTTGGTTCTTGGGAGAAAGTCGCCTGTTTCTCCCACAGAAGCCTCTTAGCCTGTCCCATCTCGGTGTGGCTTAATCGGTCCCCTAGCTGTACAAGGCTAGTAAGGTCAGTCTGGGGGTCTCTCTCTAATAAATAAGGGAGGGGTAAGCTTTCTGAGTCGTCTGCAGCAGGGCCACACACTGCAGCGACAGCCTCCTGTCTTTCTTGGTACTCCTTCAGCATGTTCACATGAAAGGATCGCTGGATCCTTTCATCTGCACAGCTGACAATGACATAAGAAGTATCACAAACATGGGCTACTACTTTGTATGGGCCCTGCCAAGATGCTTGCATCTTGTCAGTCTTCACCGGCTTGAGCACTAAGAGTACTCCACCAACATGGCCAGTGCCGCTGATGCCGTTCTCAGCCTTACTATCCCGCTTCTATGCCTCCTTAAAAAAACGCTTCGGGCGATGATGGAAGAGGACCTGGCACAGGAGGAAGAGGAGGAGGAAGAGGGGTAATTTCCACAGTTATTATGCCAGTCATTCACAAGTGGCTCGGAGGGTGGGTTCCTGCACGAACATAGGCCATGTACACAATTGTCCAGCCAGGGCACAGTTCTGGAGGAGGAGGAGGAGGAGGAGGAGGAACCGTGTTCACAGCAGGGTGGCACCCAATGCAGCTCGTGGGCATCACGGGAGCGAGGCTGGGGGGATACAGAGGGCACAGACGATACACCTCCCACAGAGGACAGCTTGTCCTTGCCTCTGGGCAGCCTGACACACATGAGCGACTACATGCTGCAATGCCTGCGCAACAACTGCCGAGTGCTGATTACTGGGTGACCACCCTGCTGGATCCCTATTACAAGGACAACGTGCCGTACTTAATTCCCTCACTGGAGCGTGATCGGAAGATGCACGACTACAAGCGCATGCTGGTAGACGCTCTGCTGAGGGCATTCCCAACTGATACCGGGGGCTCAATGGAAGCACAAGACGAAGGCAGAGGAGGAGGAAGAGGTCGCCAACGCAGCTGGGGCACCGCCAGCACCTCAGAAGACAGGGTTGGCATGTCCGAAATGTGGAAAAGCTTTGTGAGCACGCCACAACAACCAGCACCACCAGCTGATATGGAACGTCTTAATAGGAGGCAGCATTTCAGCAACATGGTGGAACAGTACGTGTGCACACGCCTACACGTACTGACTGATGGGTCTGCCCATTCAACTTCTGGGTCTCCAAATTGGGCACATGGCCTGAGCTTGCCCTTTATTCCTTGGAGGTGCTGGCCTGCCCTGCAGCCAGTGTATTGTCTGAGAGTGTGTTTAGCACGGCAGGAGGCGTTATCATAGACAAGCGCAGCCGCCTGTCCACAGCCAACATGGACAAGCTCACGTTTATTAAAATGAACCAGGCATGGATCCCACCAGACTTGTCTGTACCTTGTGCAGAATAGACATTTATACCGTCCTCACCCAGCCATTGTTATACTCAAGTGCACTTATTCTTTGTTTTCTTTTTTTATATGTCCCAATATTTTGGAGGCTACCCCAATAAAAAAAAACAAAAAAACAGTGTTGACTACCTCCTCCTCCTCCACCTCCGCTTCCACCTACACCACCACGGTCACCGCCTCCTGAATCTCCTACTCCACATCCTCCTCTCCTAGTTCAAGATTATTATTTTTAATTTTTATGTATTTTATGTTATTTTAAGTTATTTCCCTATCCATATGTATTTGCAGGGCCCTTGTCTTACTCTTACCCCTATTTTAATTCCTTTTGCAGCCCTCTAGCCCTTTCTAGGACTTTTTAAGAGCTATTTTAGTGCCCAAAAGTGCGGGTCCCCATTGACTTCATTGGGGTTCGGGTTCAGTGTCAAGTTCGGGTCAAGTTTGAGTACGAACTCAAACTTTTGGCCGAAGTTCGAGGTGTCCGTTCAACCAGGTGTCCGTTCAACTCTATTAGACTCTCTTTCTAATTAATGTAATTAAATATTATTGACAAGCAGTATACTACTTCCAGCTGTTAAACTACTTGCTTAGGATACTGATTCAACAATAATTGAGATTGTTTAAAGTTTGTTAAATATATATTGTAAAATTGATGTATGTATCAGCTTGACAAAGACCTTTGGGGTCGAAAACGTTGCTGTTCCTAATAAAGTACCTGTCTTGAACCAAGGAGTGTGTTGCGGTCACCGGCCCGCCGAGCCTCACGGCCGTGCCCGACCGGCACGACCGTACCGACTACACGAGCTTACCTGCTCGTCGGCGAGCCGGGAACCGCGCACTCACTTCTTCCGGGCATCACGCCCGAATCCAATATGGCGCCGACCACGTGGTCGCGTCTATGGATAGCCCCGCCCCCGAGAGTTATACCAACGTGTGCGTGACGTCACGACGTCAACGCACACGCACGTTTTGGGGTCAGAGGTCGCCCTCTGACCAATCATAGCCTAGAGAGGGGTATTTAAACCCCTAGCTTTTCCAAGAACTTTGCCCTGTCGTGGTTTCAGTTTCCTGGTTTCCCGAGAGTGCTATTTCCGTGTTTCTGATTTCCTGGTATCCTGATCCTTGGCGTTTCCCTGATTATTCTGATCTCTGGTTTCCCTGACTTGGCTTGTTTTATCGGTATTGAGTATTTTCTGGCTTCCTTTACCTCGGCTTTCCCTTTGACCATTCTCTGTCTCTAGCGTATTAGTCTGGCCATTCTAAGGTCCGGTTTACGCTCTATCCTGTTATTTTCCTTTTCTTACTTATGTATATATTTACATAGTTTCTGCGTGCTGGACCACATAGTTAGTCGTGACATTACGACAGGGCCATGGATCCTGCAGAACTATGCAAACATATGATCGCCTGTGAAAATAGGGTGGAGGATATGGACCACAGGTTAGCCCAATTTGCCCAGGCATTTCAGACCTTGCTCCAGAGGACTGCCTATTTAGAGGTCCCTCCTGTACCACCTGTGGTTCCGCCACCTGTAGTGGTTCCTGTACCACATAAACCACCGTCCATAACCCTGTCACCTCCCCCTCGTTATGGAGGTGATTCTAAAGAATTCAGAGGTTTTTTAAACCAAATTGAATACCACTTTGAGGCATCCCCAGGTTCATTCCCAACAGATAGATCAAAAATAGGCTATCTGATGAACCAATTAACTGGAAAAGCCTTAACCTGGGCTAACCCCTTATGGGAAAGTGGTGACGCAGTAGCCCGTGATTACAGTGCCTTTCTCACAGCTTTTAAGGCTACGTTTGAACCTAAAGGCAGGGAGAAGAACGCTGCCAAAGCCCTTATGAGAATAAAGCAAGGCAGTCGTTCTGTAGCCGATTATGCCATAGAGTTCAGGACATTGGCGTCTGAGGTTGATTGGACCAATAGAGCTCTGGTGGCTGCTTTCTCTGAAGGTCTAGCTGAGAGTATACAAGATGAGACCGCAGCTAGAGACCTTCCGGTTAATCTTAATGAGTTTATTGCCTACATGATAGACATTGATAACCGGCTCAGAGAGAGAGAGAAAAACAAGCAACGTAACCGACGTTCTAATTTGTCCATAGCTCCTCGTTTCTCTAACCCAGTGGTGAGTAGCCAAGCGCCTCTTCCAGAACCTGAACCCATGCAATTGGGTAGCGCTAAACTCACTGAGGCAGAGAGACAACACAGACGGAACGAGGGGCTATGTATGTATTGTGGCAAGAAGGGACATCAAAGATGGTCATGCCCGGTTCGGCCGGAAAACTTGCACACCTAAGGCACGTACGGGGACCGACCTTAGGTGTGATGTATATGTCCCCTAAATTGACTAAGAACCGTTTCCTTGTCAAAGTTACCTTGTCTTTTAAAAAGACTACTATCCAGTGTGAGGCTATGATTGACTCTGGGGCAGCGGAGAATTTCCTAGACAAAGAGTTCTCTGCTAAACATCTCCTGCCCTTAAGACAAAAAGAGAAACCTATAGCAGTCGAGGCCATTGATGGAAGGCCTCTTTCCCAGCCTTTCATCACACACTTAACTCTGCCAATCACTGTCTCAGTGGGTATTCTCCACTCTGAAGAAATGACCTTTCAAATCATATCTTCCCCTACATGTCCGATAATACTCGGTTTCCCTTGGCTCCTGAAACACAATCCACGTTTGGATTGGATTGAAGGAGAGATTGTGAGTTGGGGTGAGAGATGCAAAGGTGTGTGCTTGAAGCAAATCCCACAACCTATTGGCACCATTAATGTTCCTATTACACCTCCCTTGACCACACAAATACCACCGCAGTATATGGATTTAAAAGAGGTATTTAACAAGGTCCAGTCAGAAGGGTTACCTCCTCATAGACCTTATGACTGTACTATAAATTTATTACCAGGGACTATGCCTCCCAAGGGAGGAGATTATGCCTTGTCCCCCCAAGAAAATCTTTGTTTGGAAGAATCTATAAAGGATGCTCTCAAAAAGGGTCATATCCGTAGATCCTCCTCACCAGCCGGGGCTGGGTTCTTCTTTGTCTCTAAAAAAGAAGGAGACCTACGCCCCTGTATCGATTATAGGGGTTTGAATAGGATTACCATAAAAAATGCCTACCCTATTCCCCTTATATCAGAGCTGTTTGACAGATTGAAAGGAGCTCGAGTCTTTACCAAGCTCGATCTCCGAAGTGCTTACAATCTAGTCAGAATTAAGGACGGTCACGAATGACCGCATTTAACACCAGAATGGGACATTACGAATACCTGGTTATGCCGTTTGGATTATGTAACGCTCCAGCGGTATTCCAGGATTTTATTAACAATGTCCTAAGAGAGTACCTTCACATGTTCGTTCTAGTGTACTTGGACGACATTCTCATCTATTCCCCAGACCTAGAGACACATCACGAACATGTGAGAATTGTACTGAAAACCCTGTTACAGAACGGCCTTTACTGTAAACTGGAGAAATGCCAGTTTGACCAAACAGAGATACAATTCCTTGGATACGTTATATCTCCGTCTGGTTTCCAGATGGATCCCCGCAAACTGGAGGCAGTCTTCCAGTGGCCATTACCCAAGGGCCTTAAAGCTACTCAACGCTTTATAGGTTTTGCGAATTACTACCGCAAATTCATAAAGGGATTTTCCTCCGTGATTGCCCCTATAACAAATTTAACCAAAAAAGGAGCAAATTGTATATCTTGGCCCAAAGAAGCAAGAGAGGCATTTGAACGGTTAAAATCTTTATTTTCCTCAGCACCTGTCCTGACCCATCCTGATCCAACCAAACCATTTATCCTAGAGGTGGATGCGTCAGAAACAGGAGTTGGAGCCATTCTGTCTCAAAGAGAAAATCCTGATACGCCTTTACATCCCTGTGGATTTTACTCTCGCAAACTCACACCTGCAGAGAAGAATTATGACATAGGGAATAGGGAACTTTTGGCCATTGTACTTGCCCTTAAGGAATGGAGGCATCTCTTGGAAGGTTCCAAAGAGCCACTTTTGATCTTTACTGATCATAAGAATTTGGCTTATATCGGGGACGCTAAGAGATTGTCCTCTCGTCAGGCTAGGTGGTCATTGTTCCTCTCCCGATTCAATTTCGTAATTACGTACAGGCCTGGTACTAAAAACACCAAGGCAGATGCACTTTCTAGGCAGTTTGAGACAGATGAAGTTCCGGAACAGGTGATATATCCTATTATACCTCCTGAATGCCTCATTGCCACTACAGTTTCCGAAGTGTCTTCTCCACTCTTCTGTGCCATAATAGCAGATCAAACTCAGGCACCTGTGGGAAAACCTCCGGACAAACTGTATGTGTCACCTCAGTTTCGAAAAAAGGTATTAGATATGTTCCATGACAACCTCACAGCGGGCCATCCTGGAGTCCATAAAACTCTCTCTGCCATCTCCAGGAGGTTTTGGTGGCCTGCTCTTAGAAACGATATCAAAGATTATGTTGGGGCATGTCAAATATGTGCCGTTTCTAAAGTTCCTCCTAGGTCACCTCCTGGACTGTTACAACCACTGCCCATACCTAGTGCTCCATGGACCCACTTGGCCATGGATTTCATTGTGGATCTACCCAGTTCAAATGGGTTTAATACAGTCCTTATGGTTATTGATAGATTCACGAAGATGGCACATTTTGTCCCACTTAAAAAATTACCATCTGCTCAAGATCTAGTTCAAATATTCTTGAGAGAAATCTTTCGGTTGCACGGTGTACCCAAAAACATAGTATCTGACAGAGGCACCCAGCTTGTCTCTAGGTTCTGGCGTTCCTTCTGTAAACAATTGGGCATCGAACTCTCCTTTTCATCAGCGTATCACCCTCAAACAAATGGAGCAGCAGAGAGGGCGAATCAGTCTTTAGAAGCCTATTTACGTTGCTTTATAAATGCCAATCAGTCTAACTGGTATGAACTCTTACCCATGGCTGAGTTCGCCAGGAACAACGCCACTCATGAATCTTCTAATCATAGTCCATTCTTTGTAAATCAGGGTTTTCACCCCGCTTTTTTCCTTCTGAATTCTCAGACACGGAAATTCCTGCTTTGAACACCCGTTTAGAATCGATTCATGATACCTGGGATTCCGTCCATTCAGCTCTGCAAAAAACCTCATTACGAGCAAAGGTCCAAGCTGACAAAAAACGGGGCGCTAATCCTGTCTATCTTCCAGGTGACAGGGTGTGGCTCTCCACAAAACATATCAAGCTCAAGGTCCCGTCCATGAAATTTGCCCCTCGATACATAGGTCCCTTTCGAGTTACCCAACGTATTAATCCAGTGACCTATTCTTTGGCACTACCGGCTCATATGAGAATTGCAAATACTTTCCATGTGTCTCTGCTCAAGCCCCTTACTTGCAATCGCTACACCAAGTTATCCACTCCTCCTCCGCCCTTGGTAGTAGGTGATCAAGAAGAATATGAAGTCCGTTCTATCATGGACTCCAAGTTATCCAGAGGTGTCTTGTCCTATCTCGTTGACTGGAAGGGTTATGGCCCCGAGGAACGTTGTTGGGTTCCTGCTGACCGGGTCCATGCGTCCCGTCTTATCCGGTCATTTCACAACCGCTTTCCTCTTAAGCCGGGTCCTTCCCGCCCGGTGCGCGGTCTTCGAGTGGGGGGTACTGTTGCGGTCACTGGCCCGCCGAGCCTCACGGCCGTGCCCAACCGGCACGACCGTACCGACTACATGAGCTTACCTGCTCGTCGGCGAGCCGGGAACCGCGCACTCACTTCTTCCGGGCATCACGCCCGAATCCAATATGGCGCCGACCACGTGGTCGCGTCTATGGATAGCCCCGCCCCCGAGAGTTATACCAACATGTGCGTGACGTCACGACGTCAACGCACACGCACGTTTTGGGGTCAGAGGTCGCCCTCTGACCAATCATAGCCTAGAGAGGGGTATTTAAACCCCTAGCTTTTCCCAGAACTTTGCCCTGTCGTGGTTTCAGTTTCCTGGTTTCCCGAGAGTGCTATTTCCGTGTTTCTGATTTCCTGGTATCCTGATCCTTGGCGTTTCCCTGGTTATTCTGATCTCTGGTTTCCCTGACTTGGCTTGTTTTATCGGTATTGAGTATTTTCTGGCTTCCTTGACCTCGGCTTTCCCTTTGACCATTCTCTGTCTCTAGCGTATTAGTCCGGCCATTCTAAGGTCCGGTTTACGCTCTATCCTGTTATTTTCCTTTTCTTACTTATGTATATATTTACATAGTTTCTGCGTGCTGGACCACATAGTTAGTCGTGACAGAGTGCCTGGTCCTCTATTACTTTATTATTTTTTGGAAATCTGGTGTTTGATTCCGGTTCAGCAAGCACCCTGACTTAGATTTATGAGAGTGAGTGCAGTTCCACACACACTACTGAGCCTATTTATAGCAGGCTCAGACTTTCAGTGTTCTTCAATATATAAAGCCTCCAGATACTGCTCCCAAACTCTGCTTCTCCACAAAGATTAAATTTCTCAATTAATGGTAAATGCAAAGTAATTTATTGAGTAATAAAATGCAGGAGGTATTACATAAAAATAAAATTAATATATGGGCACAACACGTTTCGACTTATAATAAAGTATTTTTTAAAGTGCATAATTACAATTAGTCCTTCTCCTCTTTTTTATAACCGGGTTCTGTCTTTCTCCCACGTATACTCCGTAGTACTTCCAGGTTCGCTGGGTCACGTGACATCACTTCCGGCGCTCCTATTTTGGACGTTCTTCAGGACGCCGTTGCGTCTGACATCATCACATGATGACGATTATGGGTACTTTGGAGCCTGGAGTCCATTTTTAATACTGGAGGAGAATAGGCTCTTGCCCTTAAGTGCAAAATCATCAAAATTTAAACAAAAATTAAATCAATAATCATTTTAAAAAAACTATTTATTCCTGATATGAACAAAAATTATAATACTGATACATTCTTATCAATTCAGGCTTAGCAATATACAAACCGTGTTTTAATAATAATGTACAATATGAAAAAAGGAAATAAAGAGAATTCTTTATTTGCATTAAATACAAAGAAAAGGGGAACTAAAGATACTTCTAAATAAATACTTTCCAGATAATATTAAAACAGTTATAAAATGGAGAGTTATAGAGGTTTATTTTTGAAAAGAGGTGGAGTTTTTAAAACCTAAAAGGCTAAAATTGAATAAAAATAATAGTTTGTAATCTAAAATACATATAAAGTTATGAAATATAACGTAAATGTGGAGTTTGAAGTTAACCAATTTATGTAAAAAATATGGTATGTTATATTTCATAACTTAATATGTATTTTAAATTAAAACTATCATTTTTTATTAACTTTTAGCCTTTTAGGTTTTTAAATTGCATGATATGTATCATGTGTTTTATTGCAGACATTTAATGTCATTTACTGTTCAGGACCCAGAAGTGGTAACATTTTACTGTTTAATTTTACTCACCTATTCACTTTTTAATACTGGTAATTACCTAAACATAGCTTTCCCATCATGAATGAACATTAACCCATCTCAGTTACTTTACAGATACTAAATGACTTTCTGCATCCATTACTATAAAATAAAGAAAGTATGTTAGAATAAGAAATTAAATAATAGTGATTTTACTAACACAATTTACTTTTACCAGCTGAACCCTTACAATGTAAGAAGTGATATTTTTGAATTTGTATTGGCTATTGACATTATACCAATTCTTTATGTGTTTGTGTTTTATAGATCAGCTACGGAGCTACAGACTATGCACTGACAGACAGACTTCAATATCCACATGTTTTCAAAATGATTCCAAATGACCGTATCTATTACGCAATGGTAGTTACATTTCTGAAATACTTTAAATGGAACTGGGTTGGAATTTTTTCCTCCGATGATGTAACTGGAGAGACAGAGAGCAAGGTTCTCACAGACTATATGGCCAGTAAGGATATCTGTGTCGCCTTCCGAATAAAAAGTAATATTGATTTTCATAAGGAACAAAACCTTGAAAGAAATAAAAGAATAATGAAGAAGTCAGGTGCTAAAATAATCATAATCTGTGGTTCCCACTCCCCTTCAACTTTTTCTAGGTTAACATTATTACTTGGGAAAGTTCATGACATGATTTTAATTTATTCATCATCCTATTTATATAGTATTGAAAAACATGAATTGAGCTTGGCAACCTTTGAAGGAAGTTTCACAATAAGACCTGCCAATAGTGATTATTCATGCCCTTGGAGAGTATTTACTTTGGATCATCCTTCAAAATACCCAGAAGATAAACTTCTCGAACATACATGGATTAAAGGGTTAACCTGTTTATCATTAAACCAATTATCTGATACATTTTATTCAAAGTTATATAACTTATCACTTAAAAACTGCTCTACCAAATATCAAAAGACATTTTCAGAACATGAATTACCTGCTACATTTTTATCTCGAATGATTAAGGCATTGGAGTCCTTAGTTAAGTCTTTGCAAGCAATGCTGTCTCATAATATAAGATTATTTAATAATAAAACATTAAATGACTTAAGTTTTAGGCACCAGGTAAATTTTTTAAGATTTGTTTTCTCAAAGTTTTCAGTAAACATTGTGCATAAGATTTTGACTAATCGTATGCTAGTACTGTTTCTGTATTATAAAACAAATATAGATGCTTATTACTGGTTCATATAAAGAGCAGAATTCGTACTTTTCCTTTAGAGAAGTGAAATGGCAAAAGGGTAGTGAAGTCGAAGTCAAAGAAGTACAGAAGTTCATCTATAGTTGTCAAACCAAGCATCGTAGTAGAAAATAAATGAACCATGTGTTCTCTCAATATTAAAATACCTTTCTTAAATAACAACTTTAGCTTAATTAGGCAATTTTGATATGTAGATCATGTCCAAGCATTCTTGTTGCTTAATTCTCTGCCATTTAGGAATTAAATCACTTTGTTAATACAGCCCTAAATACACCCATGAAATACACAATTAGGGGTTACCCCCACCTCTATAACCAAGAGCAGGGGAGAACTGGCAGCCCTACGCCTGGGGTGGCAAATCCAGTCAAGTGGCCCATTGCACCACCGAATCCATGCCCACTTTTTCCTGGTTTTATTACGGATATAGGTGTAGTCCATGTATCAAGCACTTTTTTTTTAATACATCGATGGGATTACCATCCCATACACCGTCACCAGGGCTTTACAAATTTTATTGGAATCTAGAAGCCAGCTGAAAAAGTTAGGAGTAAAGTTTTCAACTTCAAAAATAAAAAATTTAAGGGACACTGTAGTCACCAGAACTACTACAACTGAATGTAGTTGTTTTGGAGCCTTTATCCTGTCCCTGCACACTTTTTAATGTAAACACTGACTTTTAAGAGAAAAGGCAGTGTTTACATTGTTGCCTAGTAGTAATTGTAATCTTTAGTAGTTATTGGACAATGGGCAAGCATCTTGTATGTATATTTGTATATATATATATATGTAAAACACACGATTATATAGCTGGTTTATAGAAAATATATATAGCTGGTTTATTGAATATATATATGGCTAGTTTAAATTTTATATATAGGTGGCTGGGGGTACCAGAGGGGAGGCTTTGTGGGTGGCTGGTGGTGCCAGAGGGGAGGCTTTGTGGGTTGCTGGGCTGTGGGTGCTGAGGGTTGCTGTGTGTAGCTGCCGAGGGGTTGCCCATACCTGTGTATTCCTGTGTACAACATGCGTTGAAATAGGAAGGAAGTTGGAGACTGCCAGCGCAGTCACAGTGAGGCCCTAGCGTGACTGTCTCTGTCCGAGACATCACGCCACATGCAGGGGAGGAGCGGAAGAGCAAAGTGATTGCCAACACAGTGACGCAAATACACAGACACACAGATACACACAAGTAACATACACAAAAGTAAACATACACACAGGTACACACACATACACACAGGTACACATTCACACACATAGGTACACATACACACACGTACACAAACACACACATACACAAACACACAGGTACACATACACACTGACATACACAAACACATGCACAACCTCATGTACACACACAGACACACACATATATAAATAACAATTTACATATTTTCTCCACCCTCCTATTTACTCACTTTTGATGCAGCAGGATTGATATCCCGAGGTCCAGCCGAAGGTAGCTGTCCTCGGATGATGGGAGTCCCTTCCCTCCTCCAAGTGTGCAGCAGTAGGTTTGTGTTGCCTCCTCCTCCTCCCCACACGCTGCCCTGTCAGCTGGGACTCGGGAGGAAGTGATGTGAATGCCCTCCCTCCGAGCAGGCCCCGGGGGAAGAACGGATCAAAATGGGCCGCGGAGAGGAGGAGTTGAGTGCGTATAAAATGTCAGGGGCCCGGTCATGGTCCCGGGGGTGGCGGAAACAAAATAAGAAGGGGCCCGGCCGCTGCAATATTAAAGGGCCACTGATTAAATGTGTGTGGGCTCAAGGGGCACCTTAAAGACGGACCTGTCCGGCGTGAGCGCTGAATGCAGGCAGCTGGCAGCCCACGCAGCCCTGAATATAGGGCGGCCTGGGGAGCAATTGCCTCCCTGCCCCCCGTCCCACCCCGCCCCTGACTAAGAGCAACCTTGTACACTTGCCCTTTAAGTTAGTTTCTTATTTGATGTGTATTAGAGACTTTAACTTACTTGTGGCTTGATGAATGGTGTCGGGATCAATTATTTGGCTTTATTTCTCATGATAGCTCTGTTTGGAATTGAAATAAACTGTACAAAAAAGATGGGAACAAATGTTCTCAGTGAGCAGTACAAAGGTTTTGCTCGGAAGTATTTAAACTAGGAGGGGGGACAAAAGGGTGATAAAACATCAATCCAATTGCTTCCCAAAACAAGGATGGAAAGTATTTTTAGTGAGTGTGTTAAAAATAATAAAATTAGAGTCATGTGCCATAAGCTTTTCTAAAGAGATGGGTTTTAAGGCACTTCTTAAATGATTGAAGTCTAGGGGAGAGTCTAATGGGGGTAGGCAGGCTATTCCATTGGAAGGGAGTCGCCCGCGAGAAGTCCTGCAAGCACAATTTGGTCATACGGGTGCTAGCAGCAGACAGGAGGAGGTCACAGGCAGAGAAGGGGCATACCTATGGATCTGTGAAGATATATAAGAGGGGCTAGAACTGTTTTGTGCTTTATATGTATGGGTTAGCACTTTGAATTAACTCCTATAGGATACAGGAAGCCAATATAAGGACTGACAGAGGGGTAAGATGTGAGAGGACTGACTAGAGATGAAAATCAATCTGGCGGCAGCATTCATTACAGACTGTAGTGGGGCAATACAGCTTTTGGGAAGACCAATCAGGAGAGGGTTACAATACTCCATGCGGGAAATTACTAGAGCATGGACAAGCTCCTTGGTAGCATCTTTTGTAAGAAAAGGGATGGATGCGGGCTATGTTTCTAAGTTGTAATCTACAGGATTTGGCAACATGCTGGAGGCTCAAAGGTGAGGCCAGAATCAAGTATGATGCCAAGACAGCGTGCTTGCAAGGATGGACTTAGGGGGATACCACTGACCGGAAGGGAGACTAAGAGAGGAGGATCAGTATTAGGAGAAGGAAAGACAAGAGGAGGATCAGTATTAGGAGGAGGAGAGATTGAGTTTCAGAAAGCGCGAGGACATCCAGCCAGAGACTGAAGAAAGGAAAGCAGTGACACATTGTAGGATAGCAGGGGAGAGGTCTGGGGAGGAGAGATATATCTGCGTGTCATCAGCATACAGGTAGTAGTGGTATCCAAAAGAGGCAATAAGTTTGCCAAGAGAGGCAGTATAAAGAGAAAACAAAAGCGGACCAACGACAGAGTCTTGGGGGACTCCAACCGAGACAGGACGAGGGGAGGAGTAGTGGCCTCTGGATTTAGCTGCAATTAGGTCGTTAATAACTTTGATAAGAGCAGTCTCAGTAGAGTGGAGAGGGCGGAAGCCAGACTGAAGAGGGTCAAGGAGAAAGTTGCAATTGAGGAAGTGAGACAGATGGGTAAAGACAAGTCTTTCCAGAAACTTTGAGGTAAAAGGGAGCAGGGATATGGGACGATAGTTACAGGGGAGAACGGCAAGGTGTCACAGCATAGCCCGAGCCCTGCAGACAGTAAGGCATGGGTGGCCGCCTCTTTAAACCCTTCCCGACCACAGACGTATCAGGTACGTCTGGCAGAAAACGGTCCATAATGACCTTGGACGTACCTGGTACATCCGCAGCTATTTTGAGCGCTGGAAGCTCTGATAGTATTGTAGTGATGCTCTGAATGTGCTGAGTGCCTCGAGGGGTCCTGGCACTCAGTGCATATATAATAATATATATAAAAAAATAAATATAAAATAAATAAAATGATCAATATTAACCCCCCCCCTTTTTCTAAAGGCAGTGAATCATAGGGCTTCTGGGGGTGTCCCTAGCATGCCTCATCATAAGAGGCAGGCTGGGGTCATCCAATCACAGCTTGCCCCATTAGCAATTTCATCCCAAGTGTGTTCCCCATTCCTCTGATTAGTGTGGATCTGCCCCCCTCTCTTCACTTGTGTTTTAGTGAGAGAGGGAGAGAGATCTGTGGTTTAGCTAGAGAGATTTAGGTATTTATAGGTAGGGATTTGTAAAATATTGAGAAGCCAAAGGCTCTTTTCAGAGCCATTAACCCCTGTCTTGCCAGTGATCACTATAATCACTGGCTCTTGCACAGCAGCACTTTTCTGCTATTTGTGCATTTTTTTTTAGGGGTTCATTTTTTAGTGATTTTTTTTTTTTTGAGACCCAAAAGCTCTTTTCAGAACTATTAACCCCTGTCCTGTCAGTGATCACTATACAGATCACAGGCTCTTGCATAGCAGCACTTATTTTGCTGTCTGTTAATTTTTTTAGAGGTTCATTTATTTTTTATTTTTTATTGTGACAGGTCACTAAGTAAAGTGATTGTGATCATGTCACATGGGTCACGGAAGTTAACCAGCACTGATCAGTCATATGCCACCCTTGCGCTAGAGTCTGACACGTCTATGTCAGACTCTGACCCTGATTTTGACCCTGCCTGGTGCTCAGATACATCATCACTAGATACAGTGTCTGCTGCTAGCGATGTATCTAGTGATGTTGTATCTGTGCCTGCTAGTCCCCCTGCCAGAAGGAGACGTGCTACTCCAGCTGGCAGAACTGCTGAGGAGTGGGTAGTGCCTCATAGCCAGGGGCCAGACATCCCATCATTTACTGCAAATCCTGGCATTAATTTGGATGTCACAGGATTTAGCCCTCAGCAGTTTATGGAGGTGTTTCTGGGCGATGATGTATTGGGGAACATTGTCGCCCAAACTAATTTATAAGCCCATCAATTCCGAGCTACAAATCCTGACTCTTTTTTGGCAAAGCAGCATTGGGCCCCCATCGATGTGCCAGAATTTAAATGTTTCTGGGCATGGACTATGCTGATGGGCATCATAAAGAAGCCCTCCATCCGCTCCTACTGGAGCAGTAGCCCCATCTGCTCTACCCCCATTTACTCCCAATGTATGTCGAGGAAGAGGTATGAAATGATTCTGCGTTTCATGCACTTCAGCGACAACTGCCTTTGTCCCCCTAGGGAGCATCCCCAGTTGAACAGGCTGTATAAAATCCGCCCCCTGATTACCCACTTCGCTGCCAGGTTTGCAGAGGCTTATACACCTGGAAGGAATATATGCGTGGATGAATCCCTGATGAAGTATAAGGGAAGGCTGGGATTCAAGCAGTATGTTCCTTCCAAGCGCTCTAGGTATGGTGTAAAGATGTATAAGCTCTGTGATAGCGAGACTGGGTATACTCAGGCCTTCCGGGTGGACGAGGGAAAGGATAGCCACCTTGACCCTCCAGGTTGCCCAGAACATATGGGAACCAGTGGCAAGATTGTCTGGAACCTGATATTCCCCCTGATGAACATGAATGAAGGGTACCACTTGTATACTGACAATTTTTATACAAGTGTCCCTTTGGTCAAGCTACTGTACTGTTTTGATACAGTAGCTTGCGGCACAATTAAAAAGAACAGCACCAGTTTCCCAGGACAACTTGCACGCACCCGGCTACAAAGGGGGGGGACCCCAGGTCTGCGCCAAGAGGAGCTGTTGGCAGTTAAGTACAGAGACAAGAAGAATGTGTACCTTCTTACCACCATCCACACTGAGGGGACTGTGGAGGTCCCTGTATGTGGCAGAGCTGAGAGAACAAGGTAGCCAGTGTGCATCAAGGCCTATAACCGGGATATGGGTGGGGTTGATCTGGCAGATCAGCTGCTGCAGCCCTACCTAATTATACGAAAGACAAGGGCCTGGTACAAAAAGGTTGCAATCTACCTAATGCAGATTGCAACCCACAACGCTTTCTTGTTGTTCAAAAAAGCAAACCCCGGGACGCAACTGAGATTTTTACAGTTTCAGCTCCAGATCATTTCAGGGACTTTGTACCGTGATGCACCTGCTCCCCGGGCGGTGATGGGAGAGAGCAGAGTTGGGGCTACACATTTTATTTTTAAAATTCCCCCTACTGCGGCAAAGCAGAATCCCAAAAAAAGATGCAGGGTCTGTTTTAAGAGGGGGCAGAGAAAAGATAGTGTATATTACTGTCCTGATTGCCCTGGACAGCCTGGACTCTGCATTGGCGACTGCTTCAAACGATACCACACGCTGGTCCATTTTTTTATTTATTTTTTAACATTTGCCATTCAGTTTCTTTTGTTGTCTTTTTTTTTGGGGGGTGTTTGTTACATTTACCCCGTGCATGGTGGGCATGGGTGTCCTAAGGAAGCCTTGCAGAAAACAACCCAGGGTGTTTTCTTGCAATAACCAACAACGGGCTCTCCTAAATCAAAAAGCAGTGTGCATGTGTAAAAATGAGGATTGAACAGATACCTCCACACACGTTCGTCAACTTTTTTATTTTTTGTCTGGCTAAAAAAAAAGTTGCATCAAAGCACTCCACATGCAATACCTCGGGGTGTCTACATTTCAAGTATGTACCCTGTCGTGACAATATATAAAACTGGGGTATGTGATAAGCCCCAAGCTAAAGAAAGGCCTATCAGAAGAAATACTCTCGATTTCAACTCAAATTGCAAGTCATACAATTGTAACCGTACCTTCCCAAAATCCTGGCAAACCTATACATGGGAGACATGGGTGTCCTAAGGAGGCCTTGCAGAAAACAACCCGGGGTGTTTTCTTTCAATAACCAAGAACGGGCTCTCCTAAATCACAGTCAAAAAGCAGTTTGTGTGTGTAAAAATGAGGATTGAACAGTTACCTCCACACACGTTCTTCAACTTTTTTTGACTAAAATTATTGCATCTAAGGCATCAAAACACTCTATATACAATACTGTGGGGTGTCAACTTTTCAAATATTTGTACACTCATGGCAAGAAAATACATTGGGATATCTGATAAGGCCCCCAAAAGGAAGATAGGCAAACAAGATATGTAAAATTTGAAAAACGCATATCAGACAATTTTCTTTCCACCCTCCAGTGAACCCGACAAACATATGCATGGATCGTATCGCTGTACTCGGGAGATGTTGCCGAGCACATATTGGGGTGTCCTTTGGCAGCAACGCCTAACAGGAACTTAGAATCTATGCCTAAAGTAGAATGTGTGAGTGAAAAATAACACCACAAAAACGTTTGACAGAGACTGGTGGTAGAATTAGAGCATGTAAAGTGTTGAAATGCCACCATGTGAAATGCCCTAGGGTTTGTACTTTTCAGAAACATACGGTTTGACGGAGGTGAATTACATTGGCCGGCTTCAGAAATGTTCCAACTGGGACATGGGTGCATGATGGCCAGCTGTGTTTTATTTTTCATCATATTTTACTTTTGTTATTCTAGTAAATAATATGATATGATGAAAATAATGGTATCTTTAGAATGAACATATAATAGCGAGAAAATTTGTATATAATATGTATGGGTACAGTAATTGTGTAAGAGGCAAATTATATCTAAACACAACCACTGCAGAAATGTAAAAAGAGCCCTGGTCCTTAACGGTAATAAAATTGAAAAATGGCCTGGTCACTAAGGGGTTACTAGCGAGAAAAATGGTATATAATATGTATGGGTACAGTAAATGTGTAAGAGGCAAATTACATCTAAACACAACCACTGCAGAAATGTAAAACGAGCCCTGGTCCTTAACAGTAATAAAATTGAAAAATGGCCTGGTCACTAAGGGGTTAACCCCTTAAGGACCAAACTTCTGGAATAAAAGGGAATCATGACATGTCATGTGTCCTTAAGGGGTTAAGAGACCTGACTGGGGTTGAACTCCCAGCTCTAGCATCCCAGTCAGGTTTTTTGCCATGACATCCACCAGCTTCAGTTTTTGTTTGCATTTTTTGCCTGGATTAAGAAGCACTGATCCACCTGCAACCCTTTTCCAATTAGGGTCAGCTGCATCTAATTAGCAGGCTGTAAAAGCCATCCCTGCCTGAAAGCTAGTATCTGGTCATTTTGCATGTTTGGTGTTTCCTGACGGATCTTTGCTACACTACTGACTGATTTCCTGGACTCTGATCTCTGTCTGCTTTACTGACTACATTACTCCGCTGCCAGCCCTGACTTCTGCTTCTCGTCTGACCCTGCCTTTTGATTACCCCTTTATCTGTACTGTATTTTTGGATTTTGTCTCCTCCTTGTGCCATCTCCTGCAACTGGGCTCCAACTCCTGGTAAACTGTTCCATAAGAAGGGCCGGACTGGCCCACCGGGATACTGGGAAATTTCCCGGTGGGCCGTCGGCACCTGGGGCCGGGCAGGCAGCTGGCTCACCTTCTGGCGGCCGCTGGCTGGGGGAGCTCTTCTGGCGGCCGCTGGTTGGGGGAGCCCTTCTGGGGCCGTCTGTCACTAGGAGTGTCTGTCACTAGGAAGCAATGTTAACACTGCCTTTTCTCTAAAAAGTCTGTGTTTATATTGAAAAGCCTGCAGGGACAGGCTATAGTCACCAGAACCACTACATTAAGCTGTGTGTGTGTGTGCGTGCCTGCTAGTGAGTGGGCTTGCTTGTGTGTGTGTGTGTGTGTGTGTGTGCCTGCTACTGACTGAGCTTGTGTTTTTATGTCAATGACCTTATGTATATCAGTGAGATTGTTTGTCTATGAGGCTGTGTATCAATCAGCTTGTGTCAGTGAGATTGTCTGTGTCTGCATGTGAGTGTGCTTACTGTATAATAAAAATTTGACTCTGAAAGGACCAATATTTTATATTGGAAAAAGCAATATAATCTAGGGTGGCAATCATCTAGGGAGGCAAGCTGTAGCCTTACATATTACCTGCGACAATATATGGCGCAATGACTTATGGGGCTGGCATAGATTTTTTTCCAGGGCTGCTTTGGAATCCCCAGTCCAATCCTGTCCACAAGTCCCCAGGTGAGTGTTACACAAGGTGGGGAGAATTCTCTCCTTAGCTGTTCAATCTTGTCGGTAAAGTAGCATGTAAAGCTATCGTCTATAAGGTTAGTTTGGGGGGTGGTCACAGCAGGACGAAGAAGAGAGTTAAAGTTGTCAAAGAGATGCCTGGGATTGTGGGAGCATCAACTGATGAGAGAGGAAAAGTATGACTGTTTGGCAAGGGCTGTGGTGTGCTGTAAGAACACAATATGAATCTATAATGGAGAAAGTGTGACTGGGTGCAAGACTTCCTCCAGGAGCGTTCAGCACAACGGGAGCAACTTTGCAGAAAGCGTGTTGATTTAGTATGCCATGGTTGGGAGTGCGTCCTATTTGAGGTGCATATTTGGGGCAGGGCTGCAGTGTTCAAGGCAGAGGTGAGGGTAGTGTTATATGTGGAGATGGCCAGTGAGGGACAGGAGAGGGAAGGGATAGATAGCAGTTGTGAATCAATATCAGCTGACTCCTGCTGGAGGTCAATAGAATTAAGGTTCCTCCTGAGTGGAGAAGGGTTAGGCTGAGGTTGTTGGGTGAGGGGGTACTCAAGAGTAAACGATAAGAGGTGGTGGTCAGAGAGAGGAAATGGAGTGTTGCAGATATTAGATATTGTACATGCATAAGAGAAAATTAGGTTGAGGGTATTGCCAGCTACATTGCAGTGGGAGAATTAGATGAACTAAACAAAATACATAACTGAGCAACTGGAAGAATCAGTGAAACAAAACTTCCCATAGAAAAGGGAGGGAAAGAACAGGGAGGGAAAATACTCACCTCCTGTCATTATTAAAATGACACAAGGTACACTATATTAGCATAATCTACAATTTTATCACATGACAGGAGGCTTCAGATTTTGCATTTTTAAACTTGTGGTAATAACGAGAAAGATGCGTGTGTAGTCTGACGAAAGTAAAATATGCGGAAAGTGTCTTCCCGCTTTCAATCTGCCAAGCGTAAAATATCGGAAAGAGAAGCTCCCACTGAGAATGCCCGAGAAGCGGCCACGCCTCCGACTGAGCGAAACACGATTCCACCCCCGCAGAGATAAAAGCTAACTAACCCATCTAGCAAGAGTGGTGGTGGTAACTGGTTTGTAAGGTTTGG
Organism: Pelobates fuscus; assembly: GCF_036172605.1. Classification (NCBI taxonomy): domain Eukaryota; kingdom Metazoa; phylum Chordata; class Amphibia; order Anura; family Pelobatidae; genus Pelobates; species Pelobates fuscus. The sequence continues at coordinate 10,105,111 of NC_086322.1, read as the reverse complement.
TATAGGAGACCAGAAGTTGTTCGCATCGCGAAAATCTAAGGGGTGTAGTGACCTCCACATATCTAGGAAGCGCGTTCACTACCAGAGGCTGGGTACTGTAGGAAAAAAGGGGTAAAACATGGAAGTGGAATCCGTTTTAGTTCTACGAGACACCGTGAAGGTCACTTCTTCCGGTGAAATTGAGAAACCGTCCATATCGAACGCCCGAACATCCAAAACTCGCAGAAAAGATACTAGACAGAAATGTTATGTGAGTTTGGCCAACAGTTGACAAAGAGACAGCTCTGAGTTGTCTGGCCAATCCCGAAGAAAACAAAGAACCACATCTACGTCCCACAAATGGTTGTACTTCGGTGCCAGTGGACTGGATAGTTTGATACCCCGCAACAAGGTGACATATCAAAGAGTCCTAACCGACCGGGGTACCTTGAACTGGAACGTGCGCTGCTGAAATCACAGTACGTGTAACGTGAAAAGGTGAGATAAAAAAAATCAACACCATGGTGACAGGTGCTGTAATGGGATTGAAATCCATTCCCACACACCAGCGGTTCCAGGAATTCCATGCTGATATGTAACTCCATCGTGTACCCAGTGACCACGAGTCCCATAATAGGTCTTTAGCTGGTTTCCCATGAAAGATTCCAGGCCACTAATTCCAGACTCTCCTGTAGGATCAGTGGATTCGATTCCCCTTTTGGGTCTGTCAAAAGGAAGGGAAACGATAGAAGGAGCAGAGGGTGATCTTGAGCTAGTGCCAACAAGTCCGGGAACAACAGTGCAATGAGTATCATCAAGGTCTTGGTTACTCTGAGACGATGGAGTACCCTCGCTAACATCGAGAACGGTGGGAACGCATATGCTCCCTTCGTAGGCCATCGTTGCAGAAACGCATCTATCACCTCGCACTGTGGATCTGGGAGTCAGCTGTAGTACCTTGGTTGTTGCGTGTTCGTCCGGGATGTGAAAAGATCTATGATTAACGTGCCTCTGTGTGCTCTCACCATGGAGAATCCTGAGGTGTCCAGACACCAGTCGCCGCCGTCCCGCCAGTGACCAGGAACCAGTCTGCCGTGAGGTTGTTAATCCCCGGTAGATATTCTGCCTTGATCGTAATGTTGCGGGGAAGGCAAAAACTGTAAATGTGCGTGTGACCAGGCTCCGCCCAAGCATTTTTTGTATTGAACCGCGGAGATATCGTCCATGCGTAGGTGAATGCAGCAATTGGACACATTCTTCGCTAGACTGCGATCAGTTCCAGACAGTTGATATGGAGACCCGATTTCTCCTCCAACCATGGGCCTCCAGTATTTGCACTGAATATGGCCCTGTTGTTCCAGGCTTCCATGTGAAGGAGCCACCAACGAAGTTCTGTCCGTACCTCTGTGGAGACCGGTACCCAATGGTCATACGTGTGTCCAGTTCTTAGGTAGTGGGCTTTCAGCCTTTGCATGGCAATGATGCGGTCCCGGAAAATCGCTTGGATGGAGGCTCGAACAGTACGATTACCCTCGCTAGTAGGTGGAGAGGTATGGTGTCTTTCCGGAGTACCCATCGGATCTCCTTCCGAATCACCACTATCTTTGATGCGGAGAGGAGTAAGACGCATGAGTTGGAGTATATTTCGAATCCGAGGAATTGAATCACTCGGGACGGGGACAGAGCCAACTTCTCTCTGTTCACTACGAAACCCAACAATTCCAGGAATTGTATAAATCTTGTTTTCGACTGTAGTCTGGAACTGGACTCGCAAGAAATCAACAAGCCGTCCAGGTATATGAGACCACAGATACCCCGTGCTCTCAAGTGTGCCATGACTAGCATCGGAAGCTTCGTGAAACACCATAGGGCCGAGTTGAGGCCAAATGGGGGACACATGAACTGGCAAAGTTGATCTGCCCCGGTGAAGCGAAGGAAGGAGCAACTTACGTGCGCCATGGGGACCTATAGGTACATGTCAGTCAAATCCAAGTGTGTAAACCAGTGGTGTTCAAGGAGTAGATCCCGCAGGAGATGGATACCTTCCATCTTGAAATGTCGGTACGCCACAAAGCCATTGAGTTGGTGTAAGTAGATGACTGGACAATAGTCTCTTGTCTTCTTTCTGACCACAAAACATATTGCTGAAATAGCCCTCATCGTCTGGAGCGAACTCTATGGCTCCTTTGGCGAACAGTGCTCAAATCTCCTTGTTTCTGAGCGATATGTGGACTTTCGTTGCCCGCAGTGGTGGTGATCACTTGACCTGCACTGGAGTACTGGTGAATTCTATTGTGTACCCCTTTTATCATTTAGAGGACCAAGTCGTCCTGGAAACCATTTTTAATAGGGATGCTTTGCGTCATTCCATGCACCAGGCCGCATTCGTGTTGCCCAACATGCATATTGCCCGTTGCACCCATTCCCTCTCATCATGTGCCTTTAAAGGTGTGCCTTGGGCGAGGGCTGAGTCGGTAAAATAGAGCATTTCTACCAGGGGCCAATCATGTCCAGCAGTTAGTCTTGAACTGCTTTAACCCCTTAAGGACACATGACGTGTGTGACACGTCATGATTCCCTTTTATTCCAGAAGTTTGGTCCTTAAGGGGTTAAACCTGTTTCCTATGCCCTCCTATAGGTCTCGGCCTGATCGGGACATAAATATCACCACCGTGGTATCGAACTCTGGGTGAGGGCAATCTTGTCCAGTAGTGGGGTGGTGGACATTCGGTCCTGAGCTTGGCCTGGACTTCCTTGTCCATAGGCTTCCTCAGCCAGAAGTTGATAAAGTGTGCCAGGAGATCTGGCAAACCCTATTCGGAGGATCTCGGGTGACGTATTGTGCGTGGGTCGAACATGGGAGTGCCCTGTGTATCAAGGAAAACTCAGTTCTCAACTGTAGCAGCTCCGCGACGACCTTTCCTGCCAGGATGACCTGCACGTTCTCTGCCTTGAGTGTAATCCATGTCCTTATGAGGCAAATCCTGCCATTCTTCCCTCTCCAGAGAAAGGGGAGGGATGGAGTATCCATCCACCGGGCAATGGAGCCTGTAATGCGAATGGTCTGGGCTCTCTGACAACTTCGCTTAAGTGTGAGTCCTGGTTGTAGCTGTTACAATTCTGTATTGGGCCCAGGCTCTGCTTAGGGCTCAGTTTAGGGAATAGATCCATTAACTTGTGACAATAATGGCAATTGAGAATGTACCTGTAGATTTAGTGGCTGTTAATGAGACATGGTATAATGAGAAAAATGACTGGGATATAGCAATACTAGGTTACTCTTTTTATATAGAAAAGACAGAGAAGGCAAGAAACTGATAGGGGTGGCCTTGCATGTTAAGGATAAAATCTAACCTAATAAAAGTTAGTAAGGCAAACATGGAGTCCATTTGGGTTACATTAGAATTTGGAAATCACACAGTAACTCATGTAGGTGTGATTTACAGGCTCCCTGGACAAATAGGAGAGTTAGATAATCTACTAGTTAAGGAAATAGCTAAAATGACAATGAAGGGGGAAGTTATTATCCTGGGTGACTTTAATCTTCCGGATATGAACTGGAAAACCAAAACAGCTTGTGCCAGGAGCACACATATTGTAAACTCCCTGCTGGGGTTGTCTCTCAAACAAGTCATTGAGGAGCCAACTCGTGAAGATATTACTGTAGGTTAAAGATTAGGATCTAGTGATCACCAGTCAGTGTGGTTTAATATAAGAAAAGTGACTGAGTCACACCACACAAACACAACATTTTTAGATTTTAGAAAAACAGACTTCTCTAAAATTAGAATATGTGTAAAGGAGTCTTTATCAGCAGTTTAAATTGAGTCCATGAGAAATTGGATTATTAAAAAGTTGCACTACTGAAAGAAACAGAAATTTCCATTAGGCTTGTGTAACATATTCATCCTCACCTTGCGGTCAGCGGCCATGCATCGGCATGAATGACACTTGCGGCATGTTAATGGATGCCTGCCGATGCGGATCCAAGGCTAATTATACCCCCACGCTCGCTCACGTAACTGATGATGTCGGCATGCACGTGACATTTTGCACGCATGTTTTGGGGTCAAAGAGTGAAGGTAAAGCAGGTATAAAAGCCTAGAATTACCTTTCCTCATTGCCCTTTCGTGGTTTTCCTAGGGGTTGTCCGAGAGCGCGTTCCTTATTTTAGTGATTCCGGTTCTTGACTTTGGCTTTGATTTTGACTTCCCTGTATTCTGGCATCCCTGACCTCTGGCTTTCCTTTATCATTGTGTCCCTTTCTGTATCCCCTGACCTCGGCTGTTTCTCTGACTATTCTTTGGTACGTTAGTCCGGCCATCCTAAGGCCCGGTAATACGTTACCTATTTGTCTCCTGTGTTACACAATTCTACATGCTGGATCATACTGTAATCCTGTCATTATGACAGGGCCATAGATCCTGTAGAATTGTGTAAGCACGTAGCTGCTTGCGAAAGGAAACTAGAGGAGAATTATCATTGCATGGATCAATTTGCCCAGGCCTTCAGTATGCTTCTTACCTATACAGAGCATCTGCAACCTGCGGCCTCTTCTACTGTCTTACCTCCGCCTTATGTACCTTCACCCATAGTACACAAGGCACCCACTATCTCTCTATCTCCTCCCCTGCATTTTGATGATAATAACCAAGAATGCCGGGGATCCATTAACCAAATAGAATATCATTTTGAGGCCTCACTGAGATCTTTTCCCAGAGACAGAGCTAAAATAGGTTACCTGATAAACTCACTAAAAGTTAAAGCTTTAGCTTGGGCCAATCGATTATGGGTGAGTAATAAGAGTGTGGCACACAATTACCAGGAATTCCTTATGGAATTTAAACTTACGTTTGAACCATTAGGCAGGAAAGATGACGCCTCTACTGCCCTGATGCACATCAGACAAGGGAACCGGTCTAACACTGAGTATGCCATAGAGTTTCGTACCTTGGCTTCCGAGGTAGACTGGACTAATCTCTGCATTCAAAAAGGGACTATCTTAAACTATGCTCTATCCCCACAGGAAAGCAAAATAATGGAGGAATATATTAAGGACTCATTGAGTAAAGGCCATATACATAAATCATCCTCGCCTGGTGCAGGATTCTTTTTTGTGTCAAAAAAGGATGGTAAATTACGTCCATGTGTCGATTACAGAGCATTAAACAAAATCATCATTAAGAACACCTACCCCATTCCTCTTATTGCTGAATTATTTGACAGACTCCAAGGCGCTAAAATATTTACTAAGCTTGACCTTAGAAGCGCTTTGAATTTAGTAAGAATCAAGGAAAACCATGAATAGAAGAGTGCATTCAATACCAGAAGTGGACACTATGAGTATCTGATGATGCCATTCGAGTTGTGCAATGCTCCAGCAGTTTTCGAAGATTTTATTAATGACGTACTCAGGGATTACATTTACTCGTTTGTCTTAGTCTATCTGGATGACATCCTTATTTATTCTCCTGACCTTCAAACTCACCACAATCATGTTAAACAAGTTTTGCAAATCTTACTGAAAAAAATCACCTTTATTGTAAATTGGAAAAATGCATCTTTGATCAGCCGGAAGTACAGTTTTTTGGATATAATATTTCTGCCTCGGGGGTTTCAGATGGATCCTAAAAAACTGGAATCTGTTATACAGTGCCCTTTGCCCACTGGGTTAAAAGCCATTCAAAGCTTCTTTGGTTTTGCCAATTATTACAGAAGGTTTATAAAGGGTTTTTCTTCAATAATAGCCCCCATCACCAATATGACACGCAAGGGGGCTAACAGTTGATATGGTCTAAAGAGGCTATAGAAGCTTTTGAAATTCTCAAACAAAGGTTTGCCTCTGCAGACATATTGATATATCCCGACGCAAGCAAACCTTTCATACTGGAGGTTGATGCCTCTGAGACAGGGGTGGGGGCTGTTCCCTCCAAGAGGGAGAGCCAAGAAACCCCTTTGCATCCTTGTGGCTACTTCTCTAGAAAGTTGTCCCCTGCTGAGAACAGGCTAGGTAGTTTCTGTTCCTTTCTCGCTTTAATTTTCTTATTACTTACAGACCTGGTTCTACAAATGTCAAGGCCAACGCCTTATCTAGACATTTTGATACTGAGTCTATACAACAACAAGAAACATCCCCTATCATGCCTCCTGAATGTATCACTGCTTCCACTAACCTTTTATTGTCCTCTCTGCTGCTTGGCTTCATCATGGAGGCTCAGTCTCAGGTGCCCTGAAGTAAACCCCTGCACAGATTGTTCGTCCCATTGGGTGAAAGGGTGTCAGGATCGGGACAGGGATCCAACACGCAAAGTACAAACAGGACAGGGTACGTATACCGGACCTTAGAATGGCCGGACTAACGTACGGAGAGTAAAGAGAATGGTCAGAAACAAGCCGAGGTCGAGGGAACGAGAGGACAGGTGAGCGAGGAACAAGCCGGGTCAAGGATACCAGAGGGAAACAGAGTAAGACAAACTAGCCGGGTCGAAACCAAAGGAATAACTGAAATCGCCAGAGCACTGTGTGACTAGACAGGCTAGAACCACGACAGGGCAATGAGTGAATGGGAGAAACAGGTTTAAATACCCTGGTTACAGTGAGTATACCCGCCTCCGTCGAGTCCTGAGTGGCTTCCAGTCACTTGAGTGACAGATCGGTCCGGACTGACGTCATGACGTCGGGCAGCGTGCGTGACGTCATAAAATGAGACGGGTCCCTCGTGGCCGGCGTGAGAGTGTCTAGGGGAGCCGCGAGGGATGGAGGAAGCCGACCTGCTGGAGGAGTAAACTACTAAGTCTCTACCTCTTTCGGAGGTAGAGGCTTCAGGTACCCTGACAGTACCCCCCCTCTCAGATACGCCCACCGGGCGGAAGGAACCGGGACGAGACGGAAAGCGTGAGTGAAACGCCCTGCGAAGGCGAGGAGCATGAACATCCTCTTGTGGTACCCAACTTCTCTCCTCAGGACCATATCCCTTCCAGTCGACCAAATATTGTACTCTCCCCCGAGAGATACGAGAATCAATGATGGAGTTAACCTCATACTCCTCCTGACCCTCCACCTGAACAGAGCGAGGAGGGGCGATCGTGGAGGAGAATCTGTTACAGACTAGGGGTTTCAACAATGAAACGTGAAAGGAGTTAGGGATGCGTAAGGCAGCTGGGAGAGCTAGACGATACGCCACTGGGTTAATTCGAGTCAAGATCCTGTAAGGGCCAATATATCGAGGAGCGAATTTCATGGAAGGAACTTTAAGCCGAATATTCCTAGTGCTTAACCATACTCTATCGCCTGGAACGAAAATCAGAGCCGCCTTTCTACGTTTATCGGCGTGTTTCTTAACCACCATAGAATTGTGTAGAAGAATTTGTCGAGTCTGATCCCACAACTTCCTCAAATTGGCAACATGTACATCAACCAACGGTACACCTTGGGAAGGAGAAACCGAGGGAAGAATAGATGGATGAAAGCCATAGTTCATGAAGAAGGGACTTGAATGAGTAGAGTCACAAACGAGATTGTTGTGCGCAAACTCCGCCCAAGGAATCAAACCGGCCCAATCGTCCTGGTGTTCGGAAACAAAACAACGTAGATACTGCTCAACCTTTTGCTTAGTACGTTCAGCAGCTCCGTTAGACTGGGGATGATAGGCAGAAGAGAAATTTAATTTAATACCTAGTTGAGAACAAAAGGATCTCCAAAAACGGGAAACAAATTGGGACCCTCTGTCAGATACGATTTGGGAAGGTATCCCATGTAAGCGAAAAATCTCCCTCGCGAATATCTCTGCCAACTCTGGGGAGGATGGAAGTTTAGGCAAGGGAATGAAGTGGGCCATCTTGGTGAATCTGTCAACCACGGTGAGGATAACAGTCTGTTTTTTAGAGATAGGTAGATCGACAATAAAGTCCATGGCCAAACAAGACCATGGTTTCTCTGGTACCTCTAAGGGATGCAGGAATCCACTTGGGAGCGTATGAGGTTGTTTGGTCTTAGTACACACCTCACACGCAGTGATGAAATCCTTAGTATCTTTACGTAAAGCAGGCCACCAGAAGTCTTTAGAAATCAAAGCATACGTCTTGCGGATACCAGGATGTCCCGCCATCTTGCTGTTATGGAAACATTGCAACAGCTGCAGTTGAAGAGTAGGGGGAACGAAATGTCGACCCTCAGGAGTCTGTTTAGGTGCTAAATGTTGCAGCTTAATGATCTCGGCCAGTAACGGGGAATGAATCCTGAGATTCGTATTAGCAACAATCTTGCATTTAGGAACTATAGAAGAAAGAATCGGTTCAGATACAGTGAAAGGTTCATATTGTCGAGACAAAGCATCGGCCTTAGAGTTCTTAGAGCCAGGTCTGTAAGTAAGTACATAATTGAAATGGGTCAGGAATAAGGACCAACGAGCTTGCCTAGAGGACAAACGCTTAGCCTCCCCAATATAGGACAAGTTCTTGTGGTCCGTCAAAATAGTAACCGGATGTAAGGTGCCCTCCAATAGATGTCTCCACTCTTTCAAGGCTTTAATGACTGCTAACAATTCCCTGTCTCCGATGTCATACCTGCTCTCAGGGCCAGAATGTTTCTTAGAAAAAAAAACACAAGGATGTAACGGTTTATCCACCCCCAACCTTTGTGAGAGAACGGCACCTACTCCTGTCTCAGAGGCATCGACCTCAAGTAGGAACGGCAAGGACGTATCAGGATGGACTAATATTGGAGCAGAAGCAAAAAGTTCTTTGAGATTTTTGAAAGCAACGAGAGCTTCAGTAGACCAAGTCTTAGTATCAGCCCCTTGTTTGGTCATATTGGTAATAGGTGCAATAATAGAAGAGTAACCCTTAATGAAGCGCCTATAATAATTGGAGAACCCAATAAACCTCTGGATAGCCTTGAGTCCCTTAGGCAATGGCCAATCTAGAATAGACTGGAGTTTGTCAGGATCCATCTTAAAGCCTTCCCCAGAAATCACGTATCCAAGAAAATCTATCTGGGTCTGGTCAAAGCTGCATTTCTCCAATTTGCAGTATAAGCCGTGTTGTAGAAGTTTGTGTAATACCTTTCTGACTTGTCTATGGTGGGTCTCAATCTCTCTAGAGTGTATGAGAATGTCATCCAGGTATACAATAACACAATCCTGTTGAAATTCCCTAAGGACTTCGTTAATCAGATCCTGGAATACTGCCAGGGCGTTACAAAGGCCAAAAGGCATGACCGTGTACTCATAATGCCCGTAGCGGGTATTAAACGCCGTCTTCCACTCGTGACCTTGTTGAATTCTCACCAAGTTATATGCCCCTCTGAGGTCCAACTTGGTGAAAATCTTAGAACCTTTTAGCCGATCAAAGAGCTCGGTAATCAAGGGGATCGGATAGGCATTCCTAATGGTTATTTTATTCAAACCTCGGTAATCAATACATGGTCTGAGTGAGCCATCCTTCTTTTTAACAAAAAAAAATCCAGCCCCGGCGGGAGAAGAGGATCTCCTAATGAATCCCTTGTCTAAATTCTCCTGAATATATTCCTCTAAAACAGAATTCTCTTTAATGGATAGAGGATATACATTACCCCTGGGGGGCATGGTGCCGGGCAAAAGATTAATTTTACAATCAAAGGTCCTGTGTGGGGGTAGTGTATCAGCGTTCTTCTTATCGAACACTGCTTTTAAGTCTATGTACAGAGGAGGTATCTGTCTCCCTGTAGACGGGGTAGAACTATCTGGTGTGTTAATCATAGCCAATGGAGACACCCTGCGTAAACACCTCTCCTGACAACCCTGGCCCCATGAGATTATCTCCCCTAATTCCCAATCGATAATAGGGTTATGTCTCTTTAACCATGGGTAGCCCAGGACTATGGGAACAGAAGGAGATGAAATGAGCATAAGTGATAAGTTCTCCTCGTGTAAGATACCAATAGTTAAGTTAATGGGTATAGTCTCACGAGAGATAACAGGCTCCAGTAAAGGTCTACCATCTATGGCCTCAACGACCAAGGGTGTATCCCTTAACTGGGATGGGATAGTGTGTTTAGTAGCAAAGACTTGGTCGATAAAATTCTCAGCAGCTCCGGAATCTATCAAGGCCATGGTCTTTAGCATTCCCTTCTCCCACGTTAAAGAAATTGGTAGCAGAAGCCTGTGATCTTTATAATTATGCGTAGAGGACAAAATAGAAACACCCAAGGCCTGTCCTCTAGAGAAACTTAGGTGCGGGCGTTTCCCGAACGAGTAGGACAATTCAGACGCAAATGACCTCTGGCTCCACAATACATACATAAACCCTCCCTTCTCCTGTACTGCCTCTCCTCTTCAGAGAGGCGAGTATTGCCTATCTGCATAGGTTCAGGATACAGTGAGGTATTGGAATCAGGACTTTGAAATGTAGGGGCTAATTTAAAGGCAGGTCTGAAGTTCCTCTCTCTAGTATTCTGTCTCTCTCTTAAACGCTCATCAATACGAGAAATGAACGAAATTAAGTCCTCTAAATTCTCAGGAAGCTCCCTAGTAGCAACCTCATCAAGGATAATATCTGATAGCCCGTTCAAAAATACATCTATATAAGCCTGCTCATTCCACTTGACTTCTGCCGCCAGAGACCTGAACTCTAGTGCATAATCCACAAGTGTTCGGTTCTCCTGTCTCAGGCGCAACAGTAATCTGGCTGCATTAACCTTCCTACCAGGAGGGTCAAAAGTTCTTCTAAATGCAGCTACAAAGGCATTATAATTATATACTAATGGGTTAGCATTCTCCCATAGTGGGTTGGCCCATCTCAGAGCTTTCTCAATGAGTAGGGTGATAATAAATCCAACTTTCGCCCTATCTGTGGGATAGGAGCGAGGTTGTAGTTCGAAATGGATACCAATCTGGTTCAAAAAACCACGACACTTCTCCGGTGAACCACCATAACGTACAGGTGGGGTAATACGGGAAGAGGCACCTACAGTGGCTACCTCTAGACCAGAACTTACAGGAGAGATGGAAGTAGTACGGATCTCCTCAGGTGGGTTATTGGCATGAGATAATAGCGCCTGTAGTGCTAGTGCCATCTGGTCCATTCTGTGTTCCATGGCGTCAAACCTGGAATCAGAGGGACCAACCTGACTGTTTGTACCTGCAGGATCCATTGGCCCTGTCGTAATGTCAGGATCAGGACAGGGATCCAACACGCAAAGTACAAACAGGACAGGGTACGTATACCGGACCTTAGAATGGCCGGACTAACGTACGGAGAGTAAAGAGAATGGTCAGAAACAAGCCGAGGTCGAGGGAACGAGAGGATAGGTGAGCAAGGAACAAGCCGGGTCAAGGATACCAGAGGGAAACAGAGTAAGACAAACTAGCCGGGTCGAAA